>NC_079485.1:18769306-19410844 GCF_026230105.1 Diorhabda sublineata | reverse complement strand
TAATAATATTATTATTAAATAATATAATAATAGATAGATAATAATAATAATAATAATAATAATAATAATAATAATAATAATAATAATAATATATAATAATAATAATAATAATAATAATAATAATAATAATAATAATAATAATAATAATAATAATAATAATAATAATTAATAAAATAATAATAATAATAAATATAATAATAATAATAATAATAATAATAATACTAATAATAATAATAATAATAATAATAATAATAATAATAAAAATAATATTAATAATAATAATAATAATAATAATAATAATAATAATAATAATAATAATAATAATAATAATAATAATAATAATAATAATAATAATAATAATAATAATAATAATAATAATAATAATAATAATAATAATAATAATAATAATAATAATAATAATAATAATAATAATAATAATAATAATAATAATAATAATAATAATAATAATAGTAATAATAATAATAATAATAATAATAATAATAATAATAATAATAATAATAGTAATAATAATAGTAATAATAATAATAATAATAATAATCTTAATGACATCTTCACCTGGGTTTTTCAAAATTATCGAAAACACATGGCACCGAGGTAACTCGAATTCTGAAGTCTTGAAAACATCAAATAAAAGATCGAAACGTTGGCATTTTAAGAAACTCTCGAACGGTTTTATTTTGAGTCCTCAACCCACAACACAATACGAAATTACATACTAGGAAATACAATAATATCAACAATGAATAATTAAAATAATAATAATGAATGTTTGCGGAATTATGATTAATATTATGGATATTCTTATATTGATCAGGTAAACAATACCCGCATTATGGTTGACTGGACCTCAAGGGTGTAATAAAAGTCTCGTAATCCTCAAAAGGCTTATATATTAAACTGTCATTATACTGATGCTTATATCCTCCAGTGAATTTGGATGGCGAGCTAACTGTGGAAACTAGACAATATGAAAATTTTCATCGTCCGAAGGGCCAACTAATGGATTTAAAACTTCAGACTCGAGTTATTAATATTTGAAATATGTATTCCTTATAGTACATTGTCATTGTCATTAATTCAACGAAATTTATTAGCAAACCAAATTCACATTTCTATATCATTCAAGTTAAATACATATGGAATTTTTATTCATAATACTCTTCAAGAAACTCAAAATATCAAAAAAATACTTCATTTCATTTCCACTAAATAATTGTATTCAAATAGTTCTTGGTTGGGTTAAAATATTATGTATATCCTACAATGAAAGTCTGCAAAGCTAATTTGCTGTTTGAATAACATCAAATATAAAATATCTATGGCGTAAAGTCAATATTACCTTGACCTCGACAATTATTTTTCTGTGCTCCTGTAATTGGAAGTTATTGATCTTCCACAAAAATTAATATTGTTTACATTGTGCCCAAATTTAGAAATATGGCGTCATCTTTGACTGAAGGATTGAATTATTGGGATCTAAGTGACCATTTGTAGGTGCCATTCTACGTATTTATCTCACGAAAAGACCTACAAAATTGGGAGGTACACTATTTTGTTTGCGGCACGAATTCTTCCTGGATAGGATTCTAAATATCCTTATCCATTGATAGTCTCAACAAATAATATTAGTCTAATAATAAGATTCACGCTAATCCTTTCCACACATTCACAATATCTGTTCATATAGAAAGGCCTTCTCTTATCCAGCTGGGATTCTTATCCGCAGAATATTTTTTCGATTTACCTCACTATACAACAGAATGTTGTTGATCCATATTTTTTTCACAATAGTGCAGTCGTCTATCAACATAATTCCTTAAAGATTTTATGTTTGTACGAATGCAATTGATGTGTTTTATAAATACATAGTGTTACATACCCGTTTCTTCAGAACTATTAGTATTTAACGATACGAGCATCAAATTGGGATAATTTCCTTGGAGCAGATTTGTTATAGTCTCTTGTGTTCTCAATCAATCTCTATATCCATTTATGAAATTACAGTTGAATGAGATCTGACTTTGCTTATAATCGATATTTTTGAAATAAGAAACATTTGTTGACCAACCAACCAACCACAACAATACAAACTTTCTGTGTGATATCTATTTTTCTGGTTGTTCATGACATGATATTTTCCAAGTTGATGTTTCTTATATATGATAAACAATAAAAATAGTGAGAATTTTATATTGTATTTCTTATGTATCACTACCAGCCATTCCTTCACAAAGGGCAGTTTGGCGATGAATACTTGTTTTTCTCGCATCTTATTTTTCTACTGTACTTACAGTACTTTACAATATGGGTGACAATTCAGCATATTTTTCCCTGAATTAATGCAATTGTATTCATGCTCAATATTCAGTTGAATGATTTCTCCAGCTGAATTGACTTTGATGATAAGCGAGATTTTCAAATTTATCACATTAAAAATCTCACCAATGCCATTATTTGTTCAATATCTATATTGCTGGCATTTCATACTATACAAATTATCCAAGTATTTAGACATGACATTCTAATTTATCTTAGAATTGCAAAGTATAAAAAATTTGACAGTTACAAATACAAGTTATATTTATTCAAGATGAAACTTTAACTTATAAATCAAGATTTAATTCAGTGGGTTTTGAAATAATTAAAATTTGAAGGTTCATATTTCAACTCGAAATAAACACTTCTCGGATATTCAGGTATAAATTTTTGAATTAATTGTGTAACGTTATGATGTAATAATAGTTTCACATTTCACACATCCTCATTACTGAAAATTAAAAGAATATATGGAAAACCCGCAAAACGAAAAATGTTCTTCTCTCATTCGTAGTCATTGATTCATTCTAGTTCGTCAATTTTAAAATGCTCCTATTTAATTTGTGGCATCATGTAAGTTATGAAAAATGAGATAGAAATACTTACACTTGCTAACAACTCTTTTTCATGCGCTAAATATTCGCATACTATCCGTTATATTTCATTTCAATTGACCTCTGCTTCATTTCCATTCTGTAGTGAAAAAATTTTACTTCTTTGTTGAAATGTCTGCTAGTCTTGGTGAGAAATTTAGTGAAACATGTTTAACGAAATTTCCACATCAATTTTTTTTCTTAATTACATCACAAATTCAAGTATAGTAGTTACTTAATTCTCTTATATATATTAACCCAGTCCGTTGAGCTAGTAAAACTCCTGTTGCATCATAGAATGGGAAAGTATGATAAGTATTTAGGAATAATAATACCAACAAAAATGATGAATTTAAAAATGCATTGGTCTACTGAACTGACAATTAATGATGCTTTATAATTAAAAATACTTTTTTGTTAGTAGCCTTACATCTTAATCCTTACGATGTTTCATATTCCTCAGTGCTGTCCTAGTGATCTAAAGCAACGACTGTTTCTTGTGATTATTTTGTTTAACGATTAGTATATTAACTTCAACTTGATGAGAATCACTTCCTGATAAGTCTTTAACTTCAACGTGTAGATGTCAAAAATAATTTATTATTTGTCTGCGCTCCTCGGGGGCCAATTAAACACCGTAAAACATTGCTTTTTTGCTATGACATCAAGCCACAATCATATTATTTCTATATGTCATCAATATTTCTTCACAATAACTCTAAAAAATCGTTTAAAACCTTGTTGTACATGACAAGGAAACCGTTCGTTATAAAGTCACATTCTGAAGAAAATTATCATATTGTGTGTAAATATTTATTGCGAATACTTACAGGAAGTATAAAACACAATCATAATAAAACATTTCCAAATGAACTGAATAATGTCGAACATCTTATTACTTACATTAGAAAATATTGAAATGTAGAAAAATTTGGGTGGTTAGCTATAACTCATTATTGAGTTATCATTGGTATTGCATATACGAGCGTAGGCCAGTCTTGCTGGAGAAATGTTTTTATGTCACAGCATTATTTCCACGTTATCTACTCACAAGTTCCAGAAAACCCTTTATAATACAAAATTTATCGCTTCATTTACCTTAAACTGCATTATATGAAGTACATTTTTTCAATTTTCAACCCAACAAAACTTAGAGTGTAGACTAATATCAGTCAGATAAACAGAAAATATCGCCTCTCAAGCCTAGAAAAGACTATTATATAGACAAAGTTTATCCCTTCTCGATTTTACTGTTTCTTGTTATGTTTCATACTGAGATATATATATATATATATATATATATATATATATATATTTATATATATATATATATACATATATATATATATATATATATATATATATATATATATAAATATATATATATATATATATATATATATATATATATATATATATATACATTTCTTTAATTTCTCATTTCTTAGACCTCTTGATATATTAATGCATCTAAATGTTCTTGATTTTAGGTTTTTTTGATAATTTTTATATTTAAAACATAAATTTTGACGTTTCGGCTTTTCTTTAAGTCTTTATCAAAATATGATATTGACACTGACTATTTGCTTATTCATATTGATTATATATCACCTTCATTATGAATATCAAAATAAGGATGAAATCAACTTAGAACTTTGTTCTAATAAGAAATTTTTCCTTGGTCCCTATATCTCAAATATATAGCAGTTATCAATTAAATTATTTGTAGTTTTATTAGAATTTCCAAAATAGAACTATAAATTTTACTTAAATTATTTACATCTTTTTTATCATTTATAGCTTTTTCGTTCTTATAAATGTGAACCATTTCTAAAAATTCCTTTTTTTCGTATATTAGATTCCGTTTCAAGAATTTTTGTTTATAATTTTTTCCGAATAATTATTTTCTTTCCAAACAGTTTTTGCTTTTTGAATAGCTAAGCATCTATATTCAGGATCTGATAGTTGGATAGATCTATCAGCCAAACTCATTATCACTGATCTTTTTTGTGACATAGAATGACACAACAACAAAAGTTTTCATCAAAGCGATCTTCATTAATTTAATAATGACCGATTTCCTTCAATAGTTTTTTCCAAACCTAGTATTTTTTTGCAGTTCGTTCTCTCTAGCGATCAACACATAGCATCGGTTTTTTGCAATAGTAAAGAAAAATTAAGAAAAAATTGGCTCCTTTATAATATAGTTAATGCAATAATACACTGCATTTACATAAATGATATACTTACATGCTGAAGAAGTCCAAAAATATAAATATAGGAGCCACTCACAAGTGACTGCTACTATTGTATTCTCAGTAGCTCTCAATTGTACATTTATGACAACAAATCAATAGTGATGTGATATTTTTGATAAGTTTTATACTCAAATTCTTGAACTAGGCTCAATAAATTCATTATTTATATCGTTATAAATCTGTATAACTAACTTAATATATAAAAAAAAATTCTTGTGACTTTTTATAGTGTTATACGAATATAGAACATACTACATATTGTGCGTTTTTGACAAGCTGAATACTAACCAGGAATGAAATAATGGAACATCGTGAATGATAATGAGTCAATCATTAACAAATGATGAACACTTGCTCGAATTTGAACAATGAAGTAAACAGACAATGTATCATGACAACACCATATTGCTAGTGAAATTAGAAAATTTCAATGATACTATTTATATTATAGAAATCAAACTGTACAGAAGTATATTTATCATTACAATGTAGGAATTATTTGAACCGTTAGTCATATTCATACTGAACACACTGTTTAGACTAACATTACACTGTTATCGTCTTCACATACTGAAGGTAAACTGTTAATCTTTAGCATCTGAAAATGATAATTTGGTGATCAAAACAAGTTCAGACAGTGTAATTTTGTGTGTTGGTGTAGTGGTAGTACAAAAAATGTTCAATATATTTATCATATCTAATAAGTCCTAGGATAAGGTGTATAGATTATATATATATATATATATATATATATATATATATATATATATACATATATATATATATATACATATACATATATGTATAATATATAATGTCAATCTGAAGACGCAAAATACTTGGTCTTTCTCTCTCGCTATCACAATTTGTGTTTAAATTCGTTTTATTATAATAGTAATTTCTAAATATTGTAAGTACTAAAAATTTAAAATATTTTCAAAAAAAAGATAAAATAATTGAATATATTTGATATATTACCAGTGACCCATACTCAGACCACTTCTGACTACAGGAGCTCTGTAATTTATCAGCAGAACTCTTCTGGAACTTAGTCGCATCCTTAGTTTTACAAGAAGATTTAAGCTCCCTCAGATCCCTATACTCTATATTAACAATTCATTCCACACACCGTTTTGTTTATAGCATTAAGAAAGAGCTGTACATTGCCAAAGAACGAGACAATGATACATACCATTTCCCTATGGATACCATCCCATATTTATATTAGTGAAAATGAAAAAACGATGTGGGATTATTTCACGTCACCGACAAGGGCATATTAAACTTACCCTTAGTTACCCAAACATGAAGAAAATTCAGAATGTAATCTATGTAATGCAACTATGAGATTGAAACCTATTCTTGTGGAATATCTGAAAAACCACATTGAACTAAAAAAATATGAACTATCCAACACAATACATACAATTACTTTTTTCCATTCTGTTAACTATCAGTTCATGACAATATTAGAATGCTACTTGGAAAATATTCAAGTTTCTATCAAATCCCCTCAATTTCTTCCAGACCTTAAATAAAGAATCGTGACAAGTTTTCCAGATGGCTCCGGCTATTAAAGAGATAAAAAGTGTCCCCCCGATTTTGTTTGAACAGTTATAAGAAGTTAGATAATCTAATGGTAATAATGAAATATGAGTGCATTGTTAAATTTAGGAGTATTAGCGGAAAATAGAAGGGCACTGTATGATTAAGAAAATCAAGAAATATAGAGAGAAAACTTGGTTCAATACACTTAATGTTGTTAAAAACGATTGGGTTGACGAGACAAAACTGTTCTTGATATGCAGTGTTCTTATTATTATTCTTCTGATTACCTACGTCTCTTGTCTACGCACTGACGCCTTTACAGTCTGATTCTTCATTGTGTACGTTGTTTGCTGAGTGTTTAAGATGCCTCTGACAATCGTTAGGCCCGCTGATTGTGAAGTACGGGTTGGGCTGGGCTGTTATACTATTTCTTAGTGCTAAAGGCGTAAAACCGATCGATATTCATCGCGAGATCTGTGAAGTTTACGGACAAAACATTATGAGTCATTGAATGGTAAGGAAATGGGTGAGAGCATTTAAAGATGGCCGCGCAAATGTGCATCATGAAGAACGGAGTGGGCATCCTTCGATCGTTAATGAAGATTTGGTGCAGAAAGTGGATGAAAAGGTGAGAGAACACAGACGCTTTACAATTTCATCATTGTGCGACTACTTTCCTCAATATTCTCGTAGTGTTTTGTATCGCATTGTGACCGAAAACTTGAAATACCGGAAATTGTGTTCACGTTGGTTTCCAAAAATGTTGACGGAATTGTACAAAACTTAACGTTTAGGCAGTGCATTGACTTTCCTTGAGCGGCACCACAATGAAGGTGAAGCTTTTTTAGACCAAATTGTTACTCGTGACGAAACATGGGTGGCCTACGTCACACCAGAATCAAAACAACAAGCCATGGAATGGCGACATTCATCATCACCCAAAAAAGTGAAGTTTAAGCAAACAATTTCTGTGCACAGTTTTTTGGGACAGAAAAGGAGTATTGCTAGTGGAGTTTCGGCCTCGTAATGAGACAATCAATGCAGCGTCTTATTGTGAGACATTGAACAATCTTCGTCGTGAAATCCAGAACAAAATACGTGGCAAATTGAGTAAGGGCATCGTTTTGCTGCATGACAATGCCCGTCCACATGTGGCTAATCGGACCAAAGATCTCATCAAATTTTTTCAATGGGAAACTCTAGATCATCTTCCCTACAGCCCTGATCTGGCATCCAGCGACTACCATTTGTTCCTGCACTTGAAGAAACACCTGGACGGTCAGCGTCTTCAAGACGATAACAGTCAAAACAGTTGTGATACAGTGGCTAACAAGTGAAGCGGCAGAATTTTATGAGGAGGGTATTCAAAAACTGGTACCACGTTATTATGAGAAGTGCCTCAATATTCAAGGAAATTATGTAGAAAAGTAGATTAAGGTACAGGCTTTCATGTAAAAATAAAATTATTGCGATATCTTTGCACTTCTTTTTTTGATTCCAAAACGGTACTTACTTAAAAAATATGCCTCGTGTTACCATGAATATGGTATATACTATATTAGAAGTGTGCATTACGAAACTAAGAGATTTTCTAATAGCAGGTTGCTAAGTAGTAGATATGGACTACAAAATGTAGAGAACGCGCATAAGTGAGCCCATAGACGCATGCAAGTGAAGTCTGCAGTACGGTAAGGGTTATCATAGCCCTCAACAAGCCACTCTTCTTGAAGATATACCCGTACCTATATTAAATGAAAATATAAAATAGTAATATAATCATATAATACATTTATTTTAGTTTAATCGACATATTTATAATTAATACGTCAAATAAATCAAACTTCATTGTCCCTTAAATAGTATAATTTTATTATATGTCTTTTTGATCCTTAAAAAAATATTTCTTGCTATAAAATGAAATATAATAATATCTATAGGTATATTTTTCAGAAAAAGCTTTTATCAGGTTCAGTAAGTAATTTATCGTAGGTAAGTTATCTCATCGATACATTTTGATATATTTTACAATACGTATCGCTATATAAATAACAATATTCTTGGTAACCTCAGACAAATTGACAAAATTAGCCAATTCAAAACCACAACAATCATCTGAATTATATTTTATATTATTTGTACTTCTATTTATTCGTTGAATAGCGGATGAACCAGCAATATTTGAAAAACTCTTTTTTGTAAATACAAATATTAAAAACTAGAGTTTTGTTATGTATTTTAGGTTATAGTTTCTTTGCCGCCGCCGCCGCCTACCTAGGACACAAAGAATGGAGAAAGGCTGAAAAATACGAGGATGGTTCCAGAAGTACCTAGCCTGACCTAGAGATGGCGGTAGTACAGTGAATTTGTAAACATAGAAAAAATTGCTCATCGTTATGTAATACAATACTTCTATTTGAAAGGCCTTAGTACAGCCAATATAAAAGGTGAACTAGATTCTATTCAGGGTGATACTGCTCCTTCATATCAACAGTAAAAGATTGGATAGCAGGATAGGTACCGCGTTTGTTCACAATGGAACAAAAATAGCGTCGTTAAGATGTTTCCAACGAGTGTTTGGCAATGTTTCACAAAAATAAAGCCGAATTTGTGGGCCGTTTCATAACCATGGATGAAACGTGGGTCTATCACTTCACCCTAAACAAAAGAACAATCAAAACAATGGACTGAAAAGAGAAAACCGGCTCCAAAGGAGCCGAAGACCGTTCCACATGCAGACAAGGTCATGGCGTTGGTTTTTTGAGATTTGCTTAAAATAATTTCCATTGACTGTCTTCAAAAAAGGAAAACTACAACGGCGAGTATTATGCGAACTTACTGCAACCCTATTCGCCAGATTAAGCCCCTTCAAATTATTTTCTGTTCCCAAATTGGAAAATTAACTAGGTGGCCAAAGATTTTCCAAAAATGAAGAGGTAATGTCAGCAGTTATCGGCTATTTTGAGGTACTTGATGATTCTTATTATAAAAATGGTATTGCACATAGCTGGGAAAAGTGTCTTGAGCTAAAAGGAGATTACGTTGAAAAATAAATATATTTTTTCCCAAAAATTTTGTATTTTCTTTGCTGTGCCAAGTACTTCTAGAATTAATGTATAAATATTAATAATTCCTTCATATTTTTTAGTATATATGCATTTTCTATATTGTTTACTGTAATACTACAATTATTATAATTAAAATTGTTGCAATCACAACACACAAGTTATCAAGTTTTAATTTGAAGTAAATTGCATAAAATACTTGGAAATTTCGTAACTCTCAACAAGTTCGGCCCATACTATTTAATAACTTTCTGTGGCTTTGAATTTAAACATACCAATAATTTCATAAACTATCTTAGTCATTTCATTGGTTGGTGTTTTATCTTTGAATTTAGTGAAAATAGAGTGAATATTGAGGATTTCATGCTATCTTAATATAATATTGATTGAAGATTCCGTTTGAAAGTACGATAGAAATGTTCGAATTATTGCTGTTTTTTCTCCTGTCAAACTCAGTTCCAGATGTATTATATAGAATTCACTTCAAACGACATGAAGGAAACGAGTTTTCATAAAACAGTTTATACAATATTTTTCTAAACTATTGGATTAGAAGTTTGAGGACTCTATTTCTAACCTGTTTAATTAAAGTAAGTTTAGTGTTACGTGGGTAATCGAATTGATACATCTTCCAGAACTTATTGACTTCCTATATCAGTCGATTAAAATTTCATTCTCTCCGTTTCTAATGAATTTGGTGTCAAGAAATAATAGTATTTAATCAAATTTTAATATTATATCTATTAGAATAATTTGCTAGTTGTTGTGAAATTCCTTGTACATATGGTAAAGACAGTTGTTCTATATTCTATATATTGATGTTCAGGTTTATTTTTATTTCTCAATTATTATAGTGTTTGGTTTTCCTTCTTTTGAATACGCTATTTATGATTTCTCGATTGTGAATTGAAATTTTTATGATAACAATGGAATTTTTTAATCCAAGTACAGCAGGAATGCAATCTTAGATATAACGGAGATAGAATTAGGATATTTAGAGATTTCTCAAGGCAGTTTCCTCGAAATCTTCCATTACTAATTGTGCTAGAACACTTGAAATGGATACCCCCATAGCACAACCATCAATTTCTTTATATGCTTCCTTCTCGAATTTAAGTTATGTTGTTGTAAATGTTACTTCTACATCCTTGATATATCCGTTGTGAGGAATGTCAGTGTGTTTTTAAATTTTGTCTCATTTTTTCATCAATATATCATTCACAATTGTAGCACGAATATTTGTATTTGAAAATACTACTTCTAAAGATATAAATTTATATTTATCAGGAATTTTGAGATGTTGAGATTCAATAAGGGCAAGTATACTGTAAATACTTGCAAAAATGAAATTATCACGAGTTTTAGTTTCCTGGCAGTTTTGAAGCAATTTTGACTGTCTACTATTAGAATAATAAAAATAATAAATTAAAAACTAGAGAATATGATTACGAATTTAGCGACAATTTTAGCGGGTTGAAAGCAATTTCCAAAATTTTCCACATTGGTAACAATTGCTTCCGTCTTTAAGACAATTACTTTTTCCCGATCGCTTTTTCTAAGCGCCTTGGTACATATTGTGTTGAATCAAGAGGGTGCCTTAACGCCCTATAATATTTTTTAATGTCAAACTGTGGAAACGAAATTTAGAGCATTAAAATCATTAGATAATAAAAATTGCTGTGACAATGTTTCTCATTATGTACATTCTAATGGTCTAAAATTTGAAATAAATGTTACGTAAAACAAGTAATTATTCTCTGTCTTTAGCGTGCATTTAAAACGACACAATAGAAATGATAAAGTGGTTCAAATTAATTTCACGTCATAATTTTCGTCAAGAATTAGTGTCCGAATTTGAAATTGTTCATGAAAACAAGTTATCATAACGTCGTATTAAGTATAAAAAATTCTGAAACAAGGGTATTTATATTTTTCAAATGAAGGATATAACGATATTTTCTAATAATTCCAGAAAAGTTCCATCATACATATGGAGAAAAATATAAATCAATAAGATATTCATAGATGCGTCTGATGAAAAATATCTACCCTAAAGTGTATTTATTGTTAAGATGAAATATACATAGAGAATCGCAGTTGGTGATGCCCATGTGGACTGTCATGATAATCTAGTTGTAGATCACAACCCCGGATACCTGCACACGATGTATCAATTCTATGCTTTAATATAGTTATTTTTGTAGATGAGTATCGTCAAGTATTGTTTATTGTGGTTTGTGTTTATAGCACCACGTGTTAGGAAAAACATTCGGGTGTTGAGATGGAAAAATTTATTTTATTTTAATTTATAACTTTTCTAGGAAAAAAAAATTACAAAGAATCGTAAAATGTTGGCGTATATCGTTTAACCAGTTTTTGTGTGATTTGAGAATAACAATCGCACTTGTTTTCAAAACCAAAAACCAACCAACACATTACAAAGGAAAATTTACGAGTTGTTTTGTGCTTGAAAATTAAAAATTAAAAATTCGAATTATAGAGGATTTGCGTCATCTCTCTATCGAAACATTATTAAATTCTCTTTAAATGACCAATAATTTTTTCATGAAATGGATTTGTGGAAGTGGATTCTCAAAATAGGAAAACAAAGGATTTAACTCAAATTATCATAATCATGATCTATTTTCAAATCCTCCGTGGAGCACATCTAGAGCTAAATTGTAACGTCTCGCGAGTAAAAATTCGTTGATAAAAATGTATTAATTATTTTACATTTTAAACTCTATTAAACCACTGATCATACTAACCACAACACCACAAACACTTCAATAGTGCTTGAATCTTCAATATTTCTCTAAATTAAACTGACCGGGCGTGCGACGGTGTACCCATCACACTTTACTTCCACTACATTAATTATGACCGTTACCGTCAGATGCCCTGTTTACCCGTCACAATATTTATCATTATTTGTATGGCTGAATATACGGAAAGTATTTTTCTCATATAGGCCGTGATGACTTACATCAGAGTCCAATTTATGGCAAAATACATACATTACCTCATGGTCATCTCCTTCATCTCCTTTACAACTAAGCAATTATTTGTTGGAATTTTATTTTTATTGATTCTTTACTGGAATTACTGATTTTTATTGCCTTATTTCTTGAAAACAAAAAAAAATTTGAATTTTGATATTTGAAATTCTAAAAAAAAATATTTGGCGGTACTAAATGCAAATTCTTCATTCAATCGCCCAGAGCCGGATTAAGATTTACAAGGCCCGGGGCTGAAATAATGAAGGGGCCCACTTTTGTATGAAAAAAATTAAAAAAATAATATCAATACGTTAGATTTGTGGTATCAACACATCAAAAAGCCCCCCCAAGCCCCCAGCTTAATCCGGCACTGCAATCGACCAATATGGTCCATATATCAATTCTGTAAATTGTGTAGAAGACGGATAATAGACATATAAGCATAGAAAATAAATTGTCCAATTAATAGTGAATAACTAAATGTAACATAACTAAAATTCATAATAAAAATAAGCAACTAATTCTCAAAAAAAGTATTTCCTGTACTCTGAAGCAGAAAATCTAATTCATTACTTTGAAATAATAAACACGATTTAATCCATTACATCTGTTTCTATTATCACAATTACATTAGTACTAATATTAGAAATAAATAACTGAGTATTTATGAATCGTTTATTGATTTAGCAGAAAACTAAAACATAATTCAAAATTATTTAAAATAGAAATATTTAAAATAATGTTTGATCATCAATACTCTATATTTTTCAACGCAATCTTATACTATGTACTCAGTTAAAAACCAACACTATTTTTTCTCATAAATACCTAACCTAACGCGATAAATGTGAATAGCAGTCCTACCATTAACTGACTAGCACAAAATAGGAACTCATTTCCGTTGGTAATAAGTGAGCGATAAATAACACAGATCTACAAAAAAAATTTTTTGTTTGGTGCCGCTAATTCTAAGTATGTTATAATTTGGTTAATTAGTCTGCAAGACGTCGTGGTAAGCTGTCAAAATCGCGAAGCTACGTTTAGGTTTGTATCGATCGATCATAACCTAAAAATTGTATTTTATTATACTTATAATCAGCTACACTAAAAAAATTCGAAGCGTCAGTAGTGGTGGAATCGCTACTAATAGTTTATTAAAATTTATTGAGTTTTATAATATCAACAATACAATATAACATACAATTAACAGTTAGTAAAATCAAATGAAATTCAAATCGTCAAAAACATATTTGCTGTAATTGAAGAAAACAAAGAAACTGAAAGGTGAAACCTTACACAAATTTAACATTACAATTGATAAGCAAAACAGGAAACGGTCATTCATAGAGAGGTAGAAAATAATTGTTTGGCGATAATACTATCTTTGTTAAATGGTAGAATTTCGCAAACAAAATTTTACTATCTAGACACCGTATGAGTTTAAGTCAATTGGAAAAGTATAAGTTAACATAACCATCACCGGCAGTCGAAAAGCTAACCTTAAGGGTTTATAGGTAGTTTTATGGAACTACTGCCACCTTATCATTCCAAGCCTAGCCCTACAGAACTTATTTAAGCACAAAGAGCTATGTGGACGTCCTACAAATTAACATTAAAGTTGTAAATGCTGTGCATTTGCTACGTAATACAATATACGAGTATGTATATAATACAATTGTATTGGTCAAATTTCAATCAATATAAACCAAACAGAATATTTTTATGTACTGATAATATAGCTGACCAGTTTTATTTTGAATTCGTTAGACTATAGAAAAACATGCGGTATTTTAATTTGCAAAGTAAAGACTGTCTGCATTTCAATAATCAAATTATCGTCTTCAGAGTCTAAAGAGAAATAGTTTAACTTGGTAATGAAAACGCGCGTCAGACAGTGTAATTGTGAGTGCTGTAACTCGAAAGTCGAAACGTGGAAGCTACGAAGAGTTTTCTAAATGTAGTTATCGCCTTCCATAGCACTATCAAAAATGTCTTGTATTACATAACTATTGAGATGTATACGCCCTACCTGCTTATAAAGTTATATATATATATATATATATATATATATATATATATATATATATATATATATATATATATATATATACTCCATTTCTATGATATTTTATAAATGTGTGGATATTATCTCACCTAGCTTTCACAGCACTACAGATAAATTTTTCAAGTATTTTGGCCTTTCCATCATTGTTCCATACCTCGAAATTCTAAATTTATAAGTAGATAATGTACTATCTCACAGTCTATCAGCAATTTCTTGGAACAATTATTTAGCTTTCCGAAAATCAACAATTCGAACTCTCCCGAATTCAGTTATCTGTCGACATTTAGCATTTGTTCGCACTATAGGCAACTTTGAGAATTCTTCTTGGGCGACGCCCTAAAACTACTCTGATCATCAAATAACTTTTATATTCTGATATCGAGTTGGACCGGTGAATCCAATCGAGTAGAAACATATTGATTAAAAACAGTAATGTTTAACTAATACGCTCAAATGCAGTTCTGTTACCAAGATTTTGATAATAGACGTACTTAGATTATTTTCGTAATCAAATAATATGTAGTAGGTATTCGTACTGAATACCTACACGTACACTACCACTAAACCAACAGTCACTATTACACTATCTGACGCACGTTTCGATAACCAAGTTATCGTCTTCAGAGACTGATACCAGTGTAAAGTGTAATTGTGAGTGTTTTTGTAGTGGTGGTGTGAACAGTGTCAGTGTATTCAATATAAATGTCGCCAACGGTTCCAGAAATTCCAACTTAGTAGGTATTCGTGTATATATATATATATATATATATATATATATATATATATATATATATATATATATATATATATATATATATATATATATATATTGAAAAATAAATATTGACGTGTCGACTAATTTATAAGTCATTATCAAAATATGATACTGATACTGATAATTTGCGTATTTATATTATCATGAATATCAAAATAAGAATAAAACCAAACTAGAACTTTGTTCTAATAAGAAAAATTAATTTTTCCTCAGTCCCTTCATCTCATTATGAAAGATTAATCAAATAAGTTATTTGTAGTTGTATTAGAATTTACAAAATAGAACATAGGGCAGACATCTCAGTATTTAGAAAATAGACTAAGAGGTCATCAATACGAAAAAAAATAGAACTGCATTAACGAACCATGAGATATCAAAAAAACATAAATTCAATTATAAAGAGTCAAAAATTCTTGAAATGGAATCTAATACATGAAAATGGGAATTTTTAGAAATGGTTCACATTCATAAGAACGAAAAGCTATAAATGATAAAAAAGATCTAAATAATTTAAGTAACATTTATAGTGCTATTATGTAAATTCTAATAAAACTACAAATAATTTAATTGACTACGGCTAATATTTGAGATATGAGGACTAGGAAAAAATCAATTTTTCTTATTTTATTTTGGAAATTCTAATAAAACTACAAATAATTTAAATGATTGATTATTTAAATATTTGAGATGAAGGGAGAAATTATTTTTTTTATTAATTAACATATTAGAACATTCTGATTTTATTCTTATTTTGATATTCATGATGAAGATGATCTATTGATTAATATAAATACGCAAATTTGATAAAGAATGAAGTCGAAACGTCAATTTATTTCTATATTTAAAAAAAACTTGTTTTAAAACCGAAAAGACCTAAAATCAAGAAGATTCAGCAACATATATATATATATATATATATATATATATATATTTATATATATATATATATATATATATATATATACTATATATTATGCAATCATGGTCAATTAATACATTCAAATGTACTTTTCGTACGAATTGATGGAACATCTAGATTATCAGTCGAATATCTAGTCTAGTCTAGTTTTTCTCAAGCTTCTTTCTATATTTTATTTCGGATCTTAAGTTCAAGCTAGTCGTATTACAAAATTACATACGTATAACAAAAATTTGGTACTGGAGTCGAATGAAAAGCTTTGTTTCAAATTTGTGAAAAAATTTGTTGAGATAAATTGGCAGCGTAAAAATTTGTAATCAACTTTCCACGTGGTTTATAGTTTCAAGAAGTCTTAGTATTAAAGATGATGAGAGATTGATTCAATTTGGACGACAAAAAGCAGCAAATCAGGAAATTTGTCAGACAAGTACATGAAATAATTAACAATCTATACAATATTTAATGAAGTCTGATTTCAAAGAAGAGTGCTGATAATGCCACATAACGTTCACAATTGTATCCTAAAATTAACTCGGGTTAAACTGGAATATTATTTGGAATATTTATTGGTTTGGTTTTTTCTGGATCCTCCTGTAAATGTTCTTTCGGAGAGTATCTTAACCTTCCTTCAATAGAGCATATTAAAATAATATTCCAAATAAATTTCATTAACAATGACCTATTATAGAAATGGAGAATGGAGTAAAAAGCAATTTCGACCCAACCCACAACAAATTTTGAGTCTCGACTGTCAGAGAAACTCTACGACCAGTTCGAAATTATTTATTATTAGCTAAGTGACATCAATAGAGCCTTAAAACTTTACCCTTCACTAACGGGTGTCATCTGTTACGCCTTCAATAAATTTACACAAGTTTTAACCAACTTCTACGCAAAACAATTTAATGGCTATTATTTTTGCCAGCATGGTTAGGTTATCTCTTTGTCTTTCCACATTTCATAAATATAAAAATAAATAATAATCAATGCTTTGAACTCTGTTTTACAGATTTTTAGGTTTTTCCATTGCATGGATCGGCTTTTTATTCCATGATCATAAAAAACTATATGTTATCATCCTTTACAATAAATGTGGGTTGTTTTCAATAACACTTCAACAATCAGTATAAATATTTAGCGAGCATCTAGGCATCATGTGAAATTTGTTATTTATCAATTTCAATAGTTTAAGCAATCGCATGAATATTAACATTTCATTTAAATCGTATCACCGATTTTTTCGACATTTGCATCAGTTTTTGACGTAAAAACGTTTTCTCGACCATTCAAAACCACGTGTATTTGATAAACATATACCTATTTCAGTACATTATTAGTTCCATTTGCGGCTTTTCCTAGTTTCACATAATATTTCACAACAATCCGTTATTCTACTGTGAATAATTCTGATGCGAATGGAGGAGCTTCAGCTAGACTGATTTGTTTTCCGTACTGACCAATTAGGAAGTTGAATATAGAAATTTTCTGAATTTTTTCTTAATAATGGATAGGATTGAGTGAAACTACAATTATTTTCAAATGAATTAATAATGCGAAAAAATAGTGTTCAACTTTGTTCATTGAAAACATTATATATTCAATAGTAATTGCATTCGAAACGAGATCGAACAAAATGCAAAATTGAGCCCCCAAGATGCTCAAATAAGATTGTAGCATATTTGAAACTGTTTTTAGAATACGCACGAAATTTTTGCTCAACCAGCTTTTCCGAATAATCAAAATGTCAACATTGACAGCTATAATATTCAGGATGATAAATAAAAAGCAGCAGTTTCACCAAGAAATATATCATACCATAAGAGGAAAAGATGTTAAAAATTCGACTCAAATGGCAAATAATTGTGCAATTTTTTCGCATTGTACAGTATAGTTAGAATCCTTGGAAACTGTTCTTGATGTAGAGCAGGCAGAACTCAATTTTTCAAATGAAGCAGCGACATATAACTCCCATTTATAAAATAAGCCTAAAGAATAGGGTATACAGGGTGATTAATTAAAAATGTCCAATCTCTGAACTGTAGATTCTAGACCTTAAAATATGATGATCCTGCTCAACATGCCTTATACAAATATTGCTAGTTTCCGAGATACGGGGTGTTCAAAATTTAAATTTAAATTTTGATTTTCCCAATAATTTTTTATGTTTTCACAATTTCTCTTTGACAATTTTACGTTATTTGGCATGAAGAATCATAATTTGCACTCTAATTTAACATTGCTAATAGAGTGCGCTAGTTACACTTGTTTGAGTTCATTAAATCAAAGTAAACTTTTTTTGGTCTAAACTTACAATTAAAATAATAAAAAAAATATTAAGAAGCGTTAAATTCTCCAAAAAAAAGTTTACTCTTCTTTGATTCGTGTAACTCAATCGGTTATCGAGTTATTTACGTCTAAAAAGTTCAATAAATTTTAATTTTTTCGTAAAAAAATTTTATTATTCTTTAAATATGTAACAATAACAAATTTGTGAACAAAAATAAAAAACTTCAAAGCAAATGCTCAAAATGCCCACCATTTACTTCAATACACTTTATGATCTGCTTTCGTAAAGTTCTCTTAATATCAAGATAACATTCGTGAATTAAGCCGTGGTTTAATTTTTTGTTTTCTTTTCAAGTAGGCTTGTGTCGCTATTAGACAGTTTGTGTAGGGTTCAATTTTTCGTTTTTTTTAAGTAGGCTTGTATCACTTTCAGACAGTTTTTGTAGAAGCAAAAATTGGATACTAGTAAGAATAAGTAATACATTCGTATACCATTTATGAACAAATAGTAATTAACAAGTGTAATAGTTATTTATCAAATAATGCCTAGGCATAACGATTTTTCCAATAATGAGATGCGCGATATGATTTGTGTGTTTGCTCAGTCAAATTATAGTGGTCCAGCTTTGGCTCGAAAATATTCACAATTATACCCAAATCGAAGATGAAGAAGATGAAATTTTAATTTGTGTTACGGAGAATCCAGATATCAGTACTCGCCGATTAAGTCTGCAAACAGGTATAAGCCAATCATCTATTTTTAGAATAATGAAAAGGGAAAAACTGTATCCATATCATTACACTCCTGTTCAGAATTTATTACCTCAAGATTTACCTAAGCGTCTAAAATTTGCCCATTTTTTGCAAGATAAACAAAATGTTAGCCCAGATTTTCTGGATAAAATTCTTTTTACTGATGAGGCAACATTTACCAGACGAAGAATATTTAATTATAAAATAATCATTTGTGGGATTCTGAAAATCTACATGCTATGAGGGAAGCACATATTCAGCACGAGTTTAAGGTTAACATTTGGTGTGGTGTAATATGTGGGTATTTAATAGGTCCTTTTGAACTGCCAACCAATTTAAATGAACCTCTTTATTTAGATTTTCTTCAAAAACATTTACACGAATTACTAGAGGATATACTTCTCGCTTTAAGACAAAATATGTGGTTTTGCACGACGGAGCACCACCACATTATTCTTTACAAGTTCGTCATTACTTAAACGAACAGTTTCCGCATCGATGGATTGGTCGTGGAAGTGAGTTTGCTTGACCACCAAGAAGCATTAGTTTACAAAACTACTTCTCTTCCACAACTGCGACGGAAAATAGAAGAAGCCGCGGATGTATATAAATATATGTAAATAATAGACAAGGATTATTTGATATTGAGAGATCTTTACGAAAGCGGACCATAAAGTATATTGAAGTAAATGGTGGGTATTTTGAGCATTTGCTTTGAAGTTTTTGATTTTTGTTTACAAATTTGTTATGGTTACATATTTAAGGAATAATAAAATTTTTTTGGAAAAAAAATTAAAATTTATTGAACTTTTTAGAAGCAAATAACTCGATAACCCCTGTATATACAGTATTTATTTTTTTGTTTATTTTTTCAAGTTCTTCATCTTCAAGTTCTTCATATAAGAAAGGATAATATATATTAAATTAAAAATGAAAAAAATATCTAAATATTTAATTGATATAAGAATATAAGAATATAAGAATATAAGAATATAAGAATATAAGAATATAAGAATATAAGAATATAAGAATATAAGAATATAAGAATATAAGAATATAAGAATATAAGAATATAAGAATATAAGAATATAAGAATATAAGAATATAAGAATATAAGAATATAAGAATATAAGAATATAAGAATATAAGAATATAAGAATATAAGAATATAAGAATATAAGAATATAAGAATATAAGAATATAAGAATATAAGAATATAAGAATATAAGAATATAAGAATATAAGAATATAAGAATATATAAGAATATATAAGAATATAAGAATATAAGAATATAAGAATTTAAGAATACAAGAATATAAGAATACAAGAATACAAGAATATAAGAATATAAGAATATAAGAATATAAGAATTTAAGAATACAAGAATATAAGAATACAAGAATACAAGAATATAAGAATATAAGAATATAAGAATATAAGAATATAAGAATATAAGAATATAAGAATATAAGAATATAAGAATATAAGAATATAAGAATATAAGAATATAAGAATATAAGAATATAAGAATATAAGAATATAAGAATATAAGAATATAAGAATATAAGAATATAAGAATATAAGAATATAAGAATATAAGAATATAAGAATATAAGAATATAAGAATATAAGAATATAAGAATATAAGAATATAAGAATATAAGAATATAAGAATATAAGAATATAAGAATATAAGAATATAAGAATATAAGAATATAAGAATATAAGAATATAAGAATATAAGAATATAAGAATATAAGAATATAAGAATATAAGAATATAAGAATATAAGAATATAAGAATATAAGTATAAGAATATAAGAATATAAGAATATAAGAATATAAGAATACAAGAATATAAGAATATAAGAATATAAGAATATAAGAATATAAGAATATAAGAATATAAGAATATAAGAATATAAAAATATAAGAATATAAGAATATAAGTATAGGTGATATTCATTTTGAATCAATTTGTAGAAACCCCAATGGCAGGTTAAAAAAACTTTCACTGCCAACTCTACATTTACCTGGTAAGTACTTATATTTACTGTGACAATAAACCTCTTATGAATCCTAGTGAAAAGTTATGCAGAGGAAAAGAATTGCTATATCCTCCAATAGTCAATGTCCCAATTTATAAACCATTCAATAGAATCTCAAAATATACTACGGGATTAGATCTTGTCACTCCTTATGTGGCAGGTTCAGTAGCGAAGAAATTATTTAAAAGTCTCAAATGCCACTTGTGTAAAAATATAATATTGTCATACGAATTAATTAAGGCAAATTCATTTAACATATTCTAGGGAACACAAAAAAAAATGTTTTATGCGCGCAACAGCAAAATTCTGTGATATTTTTAAAAGTTTTTCTGATAAAATTTTCGAAAAATTGCCCCAGTTAATCAATTCGTTAGGCATAAAGAAACAAATATTTCGTTTGGAGGATTAGACAGACATTTCCTCAATATTTTGTTCAGATCATAAGGATTATGTAAATATTAGTTTTAACATATGCATCTTTAATTACATAGATATTATTGATAAAATTTTGAAGGGCAAAGATCAACAATATAAAGACTATGATGTTGTGATGATTATGACATATGTTAAATATAGGAAAAGCTGCAACAAAGATAACGGTAATCATTAATTAACCATGGTTATAAAATCAGTTTTTTATATACCATTGTATGTACCATGTACAAACAGAAACATTTTTTGTTTGTGGATATAGTTATAAAATGTCAAAAACAAAATAAAAATTATAATAATCATCCTGTGTTTTAATATACCATCTACCTATATCTTATATAAACCATTTAATTGTGAAATTTAGATGGTCGGACCTGGTTGTCACATAAATTGTAAATGAAACCAAAATATTTTACAAAATACTTCATTTAAACAGCATTTGTATTTTCTTGTAAACAACAATATTTGAATTTGAAATGTTAGTAAAATGAAAGTATTTTGCATAATACTTCTGTTTCATTCACAATTTGATGCGACAACTAGCTTTGAGAATTTAAAATTACTCGAGTTATTTTCAAATTTCCCACGAAATTAGTATGAATATGACCCTTAGATCAAATCTTTGATTATAGAAATCGTTTTTATTGGTACGGAGCCAGACCGAGAGAAGTCGCTAGGATCGAACTTTGTCGTCAAATTTTTATACAGAGTGGCAGATCTATCGAGTATATAATCTTTGGGTAGTTACCTTGTTCTTTTGGTCAGCGACCGTGGTAGCGTTAACATTTTTCTCCAAAGATTTTTGAAAAGCGGGATTTAGCCGGCCTGAAGGAGCCGATTTTAAAAATTCTGGAATATTAAATTGTTAATTGACATCCAATAAGAAGTAGATATAAGTTCCTTTCGTTAAAAAGGAAGGTAACATCCTTTTTTTTGTAAAAGCAGAAATAGTTCTGTCTTATGAACTAGGTTAGGCTCCAAATTATAGACTACCTTTTTTATTGCATTCAGGAAATGTTAAAAAATTAAGTTATAAATTATTTCTTTTAGTAGTCTATAAATTAGCGAAATTTTTCACAGATTGTATTTTGTACATTTTTCTTTTCAATTTAATTAGGGACCTAGTTTTGGATATAGGACCTTTATTGGGGTTTAAAACCTAGACGACCTTAATTTGGATTTAACGTCAAACTTTGACTCGTGAAACCACCTAGTCCGGGACAATTGAATGAACTTCTTTAATTCCTAACCGCATTCCACGGATATGGTCCTATTTGCATTCTCCTGACAAGTAGGGAGCCTCATGTGTTGCTAAAGGTCAGATCCACTCACATTAGATTTTTGTTGTAAAATTTACTTCATTATTTTCTGTACACCAAAACCTCATGAGTTTTGCGGGTAATTTTTTTTAACCTGTTTTTTTTATAATTTCAAATATAAATCATTGTATTTTATTTTCAACAAGCTGCTTTATTCCAACACATGCAAAAATTTCTGGAACACTCCCCACTACAGCGGAGTATATATTTCTCCTTTTGCAAGACGGTCTTTGGACAAGAATCACACTTTGATTCAGCCATATTAAGGTAAATTAAATAATCCCTATTAAAAGTCAATTATACCAGAATAAAATTATTTAGTTGATCGGAAAAATAAATAAATATTCCTGGTAACTACACAAGGACAAGTTTAGAGAAACAACACATGTAGAGTGAAAGCTAGCACGTTCATAAGATGTCGGATCAAAACAAACATTCAATTCCGTCAGAGACAACGCACGAATAGTCAGCACATGACCGCGTCATACGACTGCTACCACTGAACTGACATGTATCTATTATTAGCTATTGGTCGATGTTTCAAATTAATCAATAAATCAATCATATGTGAATGATAACGAGTTGATTAGTAGTTATTGCATATATTTCGAATTTATTGCATATTGTCAATATTGTCAATTCGTCACTTTTACTAAACCAAAAAAAATCGAAAATAATGGTATTTGTTATATTTTAAGATTTTGTCCTGGATAACGAGTGTGTCAATAGTATATCAAAGTATGTTTTAGTTAAATAGATATCTGTTATATTGGATAAATGAAAATGAAAATCCAAAAACACGTCAATTTATGTTGGAAGGGGCAAGCATTATGGCTTATTTAAACTTACTGGAAAAGCCACACCCTCACCCCTAGCAGCATCCCCTTTATTTTTTTAAATTACTTTTCATATTTTTTATGTAAAATTTGGATACTCCTCTTTGAGCTGATTTCAAAAATGTATAATACTATTGATAGTGTAATTTGATACATTATTTATTTTGTTTCTCTGAAATGGTTTACTCTTTGCAAGAAAGAATTGAAATTGTAGGTTTATACTACCAAAATAATAATTGTGCAAGAGCTGCTGCTAGAATATTTAACGAATTACATGACGGAAGACATGCAACTCATAAGTATGTAATTCAACTGATAGAGAAATTTACCACAACAGGGTCTGTTTGCAATAAAGTGCATAAGCGAGAGGGACTCGTAAATAACGAAGCAATCCAAGTGGCAATTTTAGGGCAAGTCAGCTTAGAGGCTCATCAACCCCAATCGTTGTCAACAATAAGTAGAGCGATCGGTGTTTCATCTTCTACAGTTTTCCGAGTTCTACATAAATTCAAGTACCACCCATACAAAGTTAAGTTGGTGCACGAGTCGAATGAAGATGATTTTGATCGTCGTCTAGAGTTTTGCGAATCAATGACGCAAATTATCAATAACAATCCACAATTGTTAAACAATATTTGCTTTTCTGATGAATGCTCATGGTCATTAAATGGCTTAGTAAGTAGGCATAATTGTAGATATTGGGCTGAAAGTGATCCACATATTATGCGTGAATTCCATACACAACATCCCCAAAAGTTAAACGTTTGGTGTGGTATCCTAGGTGACCACATTGTTGGACCTTTCTTCATCAACGGAAATTTAAATGGTGAATCATATCTTGAGTTACTCAGGGAAGGGGTTGACCCACGTATTACAACAATAATAGAAAATGATAATAACCTTTCCGAAGATTTACTGGTATTTCAACAAGACGGAGTTCTCCCACACTATGCTATGCCTGTCCGACAATTTTTAAACGAAACATTCCCCGCTCGTTGGATAGGTAGAAGGGGGCAGATGATGGAGTGGCCACCTAGGTCACCGGATTTAACACCCCTAGACTTCTTTTTATGGGGGTATTTAAAAACAAAAGTTTATGCTACCCAACCAGAATCTCTGGATGATTTACGAGAGAGGATAGAAAATGAATGTCGACAATTAAATCCAGCCGTATTAAGCAATGTCAGAGAGGCATTTCAAAATAGATTATACCATTGTATGGAAGTGAATGGTACTCATTTTGAACACTTATTGTAACTTCATAATAAATAGCACAGTTAAAAATATTAAAGAGTTTGAACTGTTGTACAACCCATTTTAGTACAGGCAAATAAGGTGAAAGTAAATAATAAGTAAAATTTGTGCTCTTAAAAGAAAAATTGTTTATCTCAAAAACTAACCACTTTAACCTACAAGTATTATACATTTTTGAAATCAGCTCAAAGAGGAGTATCCAAATTTTACATAAAAAATATGAAAAGTAAAGGGGATGCTGCTAGGGGTGAGGGGGTGGCTTTTCCAGTAAGTTTAAATAAGCCATAATGCTTGCCCCTTCCAACATAAATTGACGTGTTTTTGGATTTTTTCTAAATACCAGTATTACAAAAGTTATTAAAGGTGGATACTTTTATCTGAAAAGCACTGTATATATACACATTAGCTAATTCAATGCATTGCTGAAAAAAATACGAAGCTAAGCTATTAAAAGGTATAAGAGCACAGTCCAAAAATAATTACCTAGAGACTATTTCTTAAAAGTAGAAAATCGAACTAATTATCATGGACAATAGCTCATTACAGACTAGGGCCAATCTGATATATTCATGAGTAGAAGTTCAAACGTAATCGGAAATGATAGAGAAGGCTACTTTTCTATTATTTTTTTTTTCTAACAACTTACAAGTATAATTAGCAGGACAAGCGTAGATGTGGTGAAGACACATTGATGAATAGATCAAGTTACAGGACATCTGAGGCATTGGAAAGCGGTTAACAATTGGGTGATGATTCAATTCTCTATCTTTCGTAGTAGTTCATATGTATTCTGCTAAAGATTTCATATAAAAAGTTTTTGTTTCTAACTTTTACCCTCTTAAATGTTTCTATTTAATGTAAATGTTCATAAAAATTCTCAAGAACGATGATATCTATAACTCAACTCTAGGAAGTCGCTTTTTATTTTAGGTTCTCATCTAATTAGCATAAAATTTTTTATTTGAATTTGAATTTACATATAATGTATGCATTTTTTCGAAAAATCATAATAATCATAATTTTAAAATTTAGAGAAATAGCTTGCAATAATGTTTTTCCATATTTGCGTAAAAATGGTTGTCAGTAAGTAGTGCAACATAATGGCCGCATCAATGAATAATATGTATAATTGCAAGTAATAATGGATTAAAATTTGGTTTGAAAATTGAACATGTCCATTTATTGAATAATATTTAAATTAATAACAATGGCAATAAAATATAGCAATTAAGAAAAGTACTGTTTCGAATTTGTCTACAATATGGATAGTGAAGCCCGTGCTATGTGATTTTTTCAATAGAATCGAAAAATTGGTAGTTACGCCCGCGCCGTGTACAAACTTCGTGGAAATAAAGCGAAAACCTTTGGTATTACTTTTTTGTATGACTGATTTATAGCGGCGACTTCTTTATATTGTTTTAATAGGATCGATTTCTAGAAAGGCATTTTTTATTTATTTGTTTACTTTCTAGAACCGAATCATCAAGAAATTCTTTTTATTTATCGACGAGGAAATCAGTGAGTAATTGAATTTCATAGTAAGCGCATCGAAATAGTAAACATTAACCGTAATTGAATACTTGAGTGTTAGTGGATAATTGTTATAAGTAGCGAGTAGTTTAGTATTTAGTACATAGTTTATTGTTTCTAGTATGATTGTTTGAATAAATTAAGTAAGTAAAAAGCACCGTGTGTATAAATTACATTACAGCTCGCAGACTACTATGAACCAAGAGAGAGGAAACTGGAAGAATAATTTACGGGATGGAAGAGAGGAAAATAATAGGAATATCTACTATTCCACGGTTGCTTCCAGTAGTGCTCGTCAAGAAAAAATATGGATTTACGAGATTCTGAATGGCCTATCGTCAATTAAACGTCACGAAGAAATACAGCTGCTCTCTACCCCGACTTGAAGATACTCGGGACACTCTAGCTGGCAGAAAGCTATTTTCTACGTTGGGCCTGAATTCTGGCATATTTTCATATTTTCAAGTAGAGATAGCCCCAGGAAATAAAAAAAGACTGCTTTCACCACCGGATCTGGACTGTGACTATTCAACATTATGCCATTCGGGCTTTGTAATGCCCCGCGACAATTGAAAAACTTATGGAAAACGTCTTGAGACTGTGTTATCTTGGAAAACATACCTGGTTTATTTGAACGACATCATAGTATCAGAAAAGAAATTTGATGCATATCTGAAGAATTTAGGAGAAATATACCAATAACATGAAACTGAACAATTTTCTTTTGCTACTTTTCATAGAAAAATCATCTAAACTCTACGAATGAACTATTATTAATACACCTGTTTATTAAACAAAAATGGAGATAAAATTATTGTAAATAATTATAAACACAATTAATCACTAAAGCATTTCTATCAAAACGATATAATAAGCATTTTAGGTCCCTTAATAAAATAAGTTATAATTTAAAACGTCATCTGAGCTTTGTAATATAGCTACATCAAGATTGCAGTTATAATCATGACACAAATATTAATAATGTAAGATTAAAAAATGTATCCAATAATAAATTTTTTGATAAATTTGATAGTTTAATAGTCAAGGAAAAAATGTGAAGATTTCCGCCAGTGAGGTTTTCCCGCTGGAAGATGATTTATTTGTGGGAAAACTCCGTATTCAGACAGTGTAATTGCGAGTGTTGGTGTAGTGGTTGTGTATAAACAGTGTGTTCAGTACGTAACCGGTGAATTAAATGAATTATATATGTAGTGAATAGTTAATTATCATAAAAAGCGATTAGTCCAGTGTAAGCGTGTAAATAAATTAAGTAAGTGGGAGACAGATTGTATAAATTCACCCCACCGTAATAAATAATTTAAATAAATAGAAAAACATAGCAATATATTGAAACAATTGTTGGGTGATTCCAAGGATAAAATATCAGATTAAGAAAAGAATGTTTATAAAACATATAGCTCGGACCGAAAAATCGCGTATTGTCGATCACGCTGTCAGTCATAATCATGGAATAAATATAAATAATGTAAATTGTTGAAGAATGTATCCAATGATAACACTAGCCGACAAGATTTTCGTAACACAGGCAAAACCTTATTTTTAAAATGGAAATACCCGTCCAATAATAGATAGCTCTAACACGTACCAACTTTCAATACCTTAATTATAAATATTATCATAATTATCATTATTTTTTCATATTTTCGTATTTGTAGATCGATTTTATCACAATATGCTATTCATTCTTGTGTTACTACAAAAAAAATTTTTTTGGCGATGAGTGTAATTTTTTGAAAGCATTATCTTAAGTCTCTGAAGACAATAACTTGTTTACCGATACGCGCGTCTGACAGGGTAATTGTGAGTGTTGGTGTAGTGGTGGTGTCAACAGTGTGTTCAGTATGAATGTTACCAACGGTTCCAGCTTAGGGACAACGGGCATATTCCTTACAGCCCACTCTGTAGTTTATTCGTTACAGAATGAATGTGAAATTTCTTGACGAAGTAGTTTTTTTCTCACTGATATAATTTTTCGTGGAAAAGTTCATTGATATTTAGTATAAATAGGCAGGTCAAGCTAGCAAGTTTCAGTTTGCCTTCAGTCTCTGAAGACGATAATTTGGTTATCGAAACGCCGACAGATACTGTAATTGTGCGTGTTGGTGTAGTGTTCGATTGAACAGTGTGTTTAGCAAATTCACTATTACATTAACGAGGTATAAAAACGACCATTGCCACGGATAATGCTGTAAAAGTTCTACAAGTCGACAAGACTGGACGAGCATTTGCAGTTGTTGGCAATAATATTGATTTATTGATTTCACTTATTAACCGTACATCAGGTATATTTTTCTATAAAATATCTACTGGCAAAAAGAAATAGAATTATAATCAACATCTAATAACCAAATTATTAACCATATATATGCTAATGCATTTGCTGAATGCTATTCAATTATATCTTTTTAAAAGAAAGAAATAGAAATGTGATAACGTTGCTAAAAAATAAATTAATATGTCAAATAATTTATTTCAATTCTTCAAGATAAAAACAAGATTATTTGCATCCATTTGCTGAAAAAAATTGTGAAAGTTCTATATAGTTTGAATTTGACAGTCAAACGACAATCGCCTTACTTAGATGTAATTTTTACTCGACAACGATTATTGTAGACGAGAAATCAGCTTTAGCAATTTTATCACCAACAAATCAGATTCAAAGTTATATATCACAGGCGTTTAATATCAAATACAATTATGGTTGAAAAATGAAGAAATATTACCTACAGATGTAACTTTCTCCCCTCAGGGGGTCGCGACTACGGGTGTAGCAAGCCCGAGGTACCCTAGCTAGAGCTCCACCCCACTCCAAAGGTGGACTCTTCCCAAAAAAAACCCCACTATTCCTAGAAGATTCTCCTCCCCCGACGCTATTAGGTTGCGAGGGCTAGGGGGCTTCCTACCTTTTTCCTGTATCCCGGATTGGTTCTGCGCTGTAGTCTGCTGGGAGTGCATCGCCCTGCTTTCGGTTCGTCACCCAAGTAGCTGCTGATGCTGATGTGAGCTAGTCTCTGCCGAGGTGGATGATAGCGCTGGATCGGAAGCCAGCCACTACAGGCCCTGATCAGGTAGTATGTATTGAATGTGGAAGTCGGAAGTTCACATCGCCCCGGGCGAGTCTGGTCCGTCTGTGTGTTCCGGGACTTGCTAAGCGAGGATTGGGCCTCAGTGAACTGGGTTAGGCGACCGCCGAGGGTACACCCGTTCTCAATCAACTCGACCCGCCCCCTTACATACGAAGCGCTGGTGACAAGAAATAAATGGATAGCTATGGTTCAAACGACGAAAAAACTGCACTGTCTTTAGAAGGCAAAGGACAAAATGAAGGAGATATAACCCCAACAGGATGCCACGGATGATGTTTTTGTTAGCCTAGAGACAAACTCTGGCACACGTCAAGATGACAAGACTGGGAGCCCCAGTAACACGGCGTACGAAGCAAGTAGCGACAACAGTCACGACGGACTGGCAAAAAATACCAGTCCAGCCAAAAAGAAACGAAAGCGAGACTCACATGGAAAGCATATCCCGGATGATACTAGCCAAGAGATGACTGCTGCTTTGACCGCCTTGGGTAGTCTTAATAAAAAAGTTGACGAATTAAAAAATGAAGTCAAAGTGAGTACAAAGACAAAAACTGAAATCAAGGTAATAACGAGAGAGCTCTTAAGCATAATGGCAACCCTAAACAGAAAAATGGATGTTTTAAACATCAGACACACGCAGATGGTGCGAAACAACAGCAATCATCACCAGGTAAGAGCAAAACTGCTAATAATTCAGCTAAACCAGAGGACAATAATCTTAGCTACGCAAGACAAAGTATAGGAGTCCAAGCTGATGAAACCGACATAAGACGAGAGTTATTCGATCTTACAAATGGAATACGCACCAGGGTAGAGACGCAAATAACAGCAAGAAAAGGATGGACAGAGCTAGAAGAGGTAATACATCTCGAGTGGCCAGAAAGCTGCTACCAAAGCACCGTTGTTACAGAGCTGGGATCGCTTAGAGAGCTACGAGGAGACCTAGTAATAGTAGCAGACCCTGATGTAACCTTGACCACCACTACGGAAAGCGACCTAAAATGCAACTTTCCGGAAATAACAAGCCTTATGTGCGAAGAGCTTGAGGAAGGGTGTATTGAATATGTGAGGACGAACACCGAGGTCATACACAGCAAAGGCAAAAATGGAGCAGGGTCAAGAACCATGTACATGCTGCCATACAAGGTCAACCCAGAAGGGAAAAACGACATGGGTCAACTATATCAGTTGCTAGGCAAACTGCAAGCAGAGGTCCAAAACCATGGAGTGATGGAAATCCAAGTAGTAGCCTTCGGCAAAATCGATAAAATCTACCTTAGAAAGTGCGCAGAAGGTATCTTCAGGGGATCTGAGGTCAAAGTGCAAGTTATTATACCTAGAGATCCAAGCCGACTAGCACCTAAGTCAAGTAAGGGAGGACCAGCGACGACAACAGAGAAGATTATAATCAAATCTGAAGGAAAGCAATATGCTGACATACTCCGTTCGATCAAGAGTAGTGTGAACATAGACGAGATGGGTGTTAAGGTAAAAGGCATTAAGAAAACTGCTAAGGGTGATGTCCTTATGGAAATACTTGGAGAAAAAAATCAAGTAATCGCCCTCAGACAAGCTATAATGGACAAAGATAAAGATACCCATGTCGAAATTAAAAGAGATGAAGACATTATTCATATCGCGGACATAGACGGAGATATGAACGCAAAACAGATAGAGCAAGATGTCAGGAAAAGCGTAGCAAACGCAAAAGAAGATGACGTCCGAGTGCTCTCTTGCAGACCAAACCAGAGGGGAAACCAAACTGCAACACTTGTGGTCAAAAGAAAAGTGGCCAGCGAATTACTCAAAATGGATACCATGAGAATAGGGTGGGCACCGTGCCAGGTCCGAGCAAGGGTCAAAATCACCAGGTGTTTCAAATGTTTGGAGTTTGGCCACCGCACCAATGAATGCAAAGGAACCGATAACTCGAAGATGTGCCTTAAATGCGGCAAGGATAACCGCAAGGCCAGAGACTGCCCTAACAAAAGCTATTGCCTAACATGTAAAAAAGACGGTCAGAGAGCTGATCAGACTGCTTGCCCTTACTACCTTAAGCTTGTAAAAGAAAAATCAAAAGCAATTAGTGACACCGACGCAGGCTCAGCACTGCAGGAAGTCAAAACTTTAGTGTTCAATATTAAAATACTTCAAGCCAACGTTGGACGTGCCTATGCAGCTCAAGACATGGCGTATGCCACCGCAGTTCAGCAAGGTATTGATATTTTGGTAACTGGGGAACCGAACAAAAGAAGAACTAAAGAAGCAAACTGGATCAAGGACAGCAGGCATAATGTGGGGGTCCTACTTCTGAATAAAAAGCTTGGCGTAATAAACCACGTAGCCGGAGATGGTCACGTAATTATCAAACTCAAAGATCTTGAGCTGATATGTTGCTATATATCCCCAAACATCAGATTAGAAGACTACAAAACTGAGGTGGACATGATATAGAGGAGCACATAACGAACAACAGTGATGCCATTATTCTGGGAGACCTAAATGCCAAGTCCCCAATGTGGGGATCACCTGTAACCGATGAAAAGGGTCAATACTGGGCGGAATGGATCAACGCTCTCGATTTGGTGGTCCTGAATACTGGAAATGAGCCCACATTTATCCGAGGAGATAGTGAGTCCTTTATTGATGTCACCATAGCAACCAATCGTGTATCTCAAAGAGTAACCAACTGGGAGATACTTGATACCGAAACACTGACAGAGCACAGATATATCGCATTCGAAATTAAAGTAAATAGAGCGAAGACCAAAACAACTTTAATAAGGCCCCTTATTGATTGGACCGCCTTTAAAGCCTGCATAGATTTGCTTACCATTACTCCAGATGAAGTGAGTCATGAAACAAGAACCAAGCTGATACAGATGGCAAGCAAGAACAGCACGCAAAATCGAATTCCAAAGACTGAAACACCGTATTGGTGGAATGAAAACATTGCTGAAAAACAGTCACTATGCAACAGATTAAGAAGGGTACAACAACGTGCGGCGAGAAGAAACAACCCAAACCGAGACGATATTGAAGCAATGAAAGAGGCGTACAAGACCAATAGAAGGGAACTCTGCTGCCTAATTATCAAAGAAGAAACACTGGAACGACATATGCAAAGAACTTGATAAAGCTTAATACTCTGAAACCCTATGAGCTTGACATCGAAAAGAAATCCGAAATCGTGGCCGTACTGTTTCCACCCGGAAATGAAAAGTGGAGATACCCTGAAAAGGAAGCTCCAGCCCCACCCTTCACAGCAGAAGAGCTAAGGAAGGTAGCCCAAGGTATCAAATGTGGAAAATCACCTGGAATTGACCAAATTCCCCCTAAGGCTATCAAAATAGTAGCAGATTGTGCCCCAGACTGATTATTAGGCATGATGAACAAACTACTCCAAAAACAGGAATTTCCAAATGAATGGAAAGTTGCAAAGATGGTTTTAATACTAAAACCAGGAAAGTCAGCTGAGTTACCTAGTTCCCACAGACCACTCTATCTGTTAAATTCATTGAGCAAGTTACTAGAAGCGTTCATACGGGAAAGACTACAAGATGAGCTTAAAGACAGAGGAGGGTTGCACATGTGTCAGTATGGGTTTCAAAAAGGGAAATCCACGATCCAGGCTGTAGAAGCTGCACTGAATACTGTAACGGAGTTCAAAAGTAGATTCTGCACCCTTGTCACAATTGACGTTAAGAATGCTTTTAACACTGCATGCCACAACCTGATTATCAAAGAGCTACAAAAAAGGAAAATATCGACATATCTAATAAACCTTGTCTCTAACTATTTAAGAAACAGAAAGCTGCAATTAGAAAAGAATAGGGAGGTGGATATTACGTCAGGTGTTCCCCAGGGTTCCGTCCTGGGTCCACTGCTGTGGAATGTGCTATATGACGGCGTGCTGAGCTTAGAACTAACTCGTAATGCTGTAACAATAGCATTTGCTGACGATCTGGCGCTGATAGTCGGAGCAGAAAGCCAACAGACATTTGTTACAAACACCAACATGTGCCTGGAAAAAATAAATACCTGGATGAGAGACAACAAGCTTGCTCTTGCCCCCCACAAAACTGAGGCAATCCTACTAAAGGGTAAACAAAAGAGGGAGCAAATAAGCTTCAGCGTAGACGGAGTCAATATAAAGCCAGCAAAGAACCTAAGATACCTAGGTATAACCATTGACGAAAGTAGAAATTTTGGCAAACATGTAGAAACAGTAACAAAGAAAGCAATAGAAAGGGTGTCCAAACTTGCTCGGATTATGCCAAACGTAGGAGGTCCTAGGCAAAGCAAAAGAGCAGTGTTGTGTAGTGCTATGCAAAATATTGTCCTATATGGAGCCCCAATATGGCAAAAAGCGCTTATGAGAAAAAAGCACTATACTACGGTCAATAGAGCACAAAGAGACATGCTGCTGCGTGTAGCCTCCGCCTTCCGAACTGTGTCTGGGGTAGCACTCCAAGTAATTACGGCTACGGTGCCCATTGATCTCTTAGCCCAGGAAAGAACATCCAAGTACAAATCGCTACAGAATAGCAACGAAGCTAGAGAAAGTTCCCTCACAACATGGCAAACTAGATGGGAAGGTGAGACAGTAAAGGCCCAATGGACCAAAAGGTTAATACCAGACATGCCGTGGGTTAAGTGCGAGCACTGCCAAGTAGACTACTACCTGACACAGGTCCTAACAGGACATGGCGTCTTTCGATGTTATGCCAAAGGGTTCAGAAAAGACACCACGGATAGATGTATATACTGTGCCGCCGTAGACACTGCCGAACATACCATCTTCGTATGCTACAAGTGGAGAGAGGTCAGAGACAGAACTTGCAGACAGCTGGAATGCGAGCTCACTCCAGACAACATTGTAGAGAAGATGCTTGATAGCTCAGAGAACTGGAAATCGGTGCAGAACATGGCTAAGAGTATTCTCAGCAACAAGGAAAAAGATGAAAGACAAAGACAGCAGAGAGAAAGGAACCCGAACTCCTAATCCCGAGAGGGGAAGGGAGACGTAGGGTAAAAGGAAACCACTGATAGCCCGTCACTCATGAAGTATGTTCCAGGAACGATGCCATAAGTGACAAAAGGGGCCGTAGACGACTAGAAGGACACTCCAACCGTCCGAGCCCCTCTGCTGAGCAGGACTCCGCAGAGGTGGTGAATGTTTCCCAGCAAATTGCTTAGGAAGTGTGAGGAAGTCGTTTTAAAAAAAAAAAGATGTAACTTTCTACGAGATTTTAGCAAATCTCGAGTTGATTTCGATGATGACGTCCGCAGTTATAATAAAAATGCTACTAAAACTAATGTAGCTTGTACAAAAAATGCTGATGAAACCGAAACTACCATAATAGACAATAATGAAGATATTGATGTTTATGATTTCGCTGATAATTATTTTAATAGAACTGCTTGAATAATTAACAGAACTTGAAATGATATTCTGGTATTACTTATTTACTATTACTATTATATTACTATTACTTACTATCTGAATTTATTTCCTTATAATCCATTATTTAGACTTGATTTATTTCAGATTTCTATAATTATAAGTTATCAACCCAATTCAAAATGATTAATAACCGTTGTATTCTGAGAAAAGTATCAATTCTGTGCTCATAATCATATATCTTCATCTATTGATTGAATAATCAAATATTTTAAATTTATCTTTTCCAATTTGACGAAAACGCAAGTATTACAACATATTTCGTTGAAAAAATAGACGATCCATAACTTTTTCTTGAAATTTTTCAAACAAATGCGAAAAACGAAAAATTTGGTAGTTTTCTCAATTGTTACAACTTGTCCGTAAAATTTCACAACCCCAAATTCGAGTTCATGAGACTAAAATATATAGTACAATTGGAGTGACTTTTTGATTTCCGAGCCAGGTTAACTGGATCAACATTTAAAAGATTTGCTGCAAAAATTAACATAGAAAGAAGAACGAAAAATTTCAGTTATATTATTATTCAAATAGCCACAAAATATCCAATTTGGTTAATTATATTCTTCCTTGAAATCCAATAGAAATCAGTTACTACTCCAGTTAAAAATAATCAAACGTTCTTATTAATAGTTATTGAAATTACAAAGTCTGAGTATTTGTGCGGCAACTACGAATTTAATATCCGGATACATTTTATGCTAATCTGGTTTGATTCAAGATCACTTTTTGAAAAGCCGAACGTAGTTTTCATAAAGAAAGAAATTGTCTCTGACTGGAATCTTAAAAAGGATGGAGAAATTTTGTGAAATGGCAAACAAAATAGGTTAATAATAAGGATATAAAGAAGAACGCCAAAAAGATTTGTTCAATCACAGTTAAGGAAGTATAAAATGATTCAACAAGAATAGCAAGGGCTAAATAAAAAAAATTCTTTCGTCGATATGTTACGATGGAAAAAATATACGGCGAGCACCTATGTGACAACTGTAGTTCAAACCCGCAGAAAGCAGTTAAACCACAAAAGAATATTGACAAATATTTATTTTTTAAAGCTTATGTTATTTTTGTAACGACTGCCGTGAAAAAGGCAAAACGTTCAATATGAATCGCTGCATGGCTCCAATTAGAATGATTCGAAGGAAAAACTGATTGTTTTGAGGAAGTAGACGTTCAAATAAAGCTTAATGTTGAACCAATGGTAAATCTTTCTTCAAGAATATTTTTAAATGGTGTTAAAATTAATCTTTAAAATAATTTTTTATTATGTTAAAATAAGTCGAAAACGTGGCAACGCCGCCCAACATAAAGTTTTTTCTATTTTTTTGTATTAATTAGAAATGTGTTGTTGTTATATCGCCATTAAAACCCAACTAACACATGTTTTAATATTATTAATAAATAATACAGTCCACACATCAACAATTAGTTTATTTGAACCAGCAAAGAATTTTAAACATTTTGGTCTTCGATCCAGATAAATATAAGACAGAAAAATATCTAAACAGTGTAAAAACTATCTGGAATTTAACAACAATCGAGTGTGTCCAGTGGCCCAGAGAAGAGGCGAAGAAAAATATCGAGCGAAGTAACAAGCGATAGTGACTAACTGACTGAACGACTGCAATTCAGGTACTTTTTCCATACAATTCCTATTTTATTCTATTTTTTCCTTTATCTTAGGATCATTTGTTCTACTTAATCAGAAGATGGTCGAAACTCTTCAATAAACTATTGAAAATTGATTCAATTATTTCAATAAAAATTACAATTTAAACGTGTTAAGACAATTTTAGCGGTATTTTACATCGCAACAAGATATGCGACGTATTTTTCTTACAATTTTCAATTGAACAGTTTATAATAATACAATTTATTTTCTATTCAGTCTAGGCAATTTATAATACAATTTCATTAGTTTGATTTATAAAAATCACATGCAATTATTTTAAAAGATACAAATTGCTACTTTACTTACAATTTTAAGCCTAGTAAGAAGGTACAATCAATGTTAAGCAATTGAAGTAGCTATTTCATCACAATTAAGGTGCAATTTTCTGTCGTAGGTTATTTTTTGATAATAAATTACAATTTAAACTGCAATAATGCCCCCAATAGAGAATATTGACCTCACAATTTTATACCGTAAAAGAGGTACAATTAAACAAAACCCTACATTATTAGAAAAATTCATGATTATAGAGTCTGAATGTAAAGAGGATGACTTAGATGAACAATTCAATGAACGCGATACATTTCAAGATAGATATTATGCTGCTTTTGATTTTTTGAAACAATTTATACAAACTTTACAACCACGTCTAGATACAAGCGTTGAACAAAATTCAAATTCAGTTAACAACATTTCGTCGAATAATTTTGATCCTCTTCGGAATGTTTAAATTAAAGTTAAAAAGTTAAAATTACCTAGCTTTGATGGAGAGTTTCATCATTGGCTTCAATTTAAAACCAATTTTAAAACTATCATATGCGACAATACAAATTTGAATGAGAATCAGAAATTTCAGTTTTTAAAGGCGTCTCTAGAAGGGTACGCTTCTCGATTTATTGAAGGTTTAGACAGTACAGACAAACCATTTGAAAGAGCTTGGAACCTTTTAGGTGAAAGATTTGATAAAAAACAATTCTTAATCGATAGCCATTTCAAGTCTATTCTAAGTGTGCAAAATATTGTTAGAGAAAATTATATACAATTCCGTAAGTTATTAGATGAAATTTCTAAACATTTAACATCGCTAGAAGGCTTAGAGTTAACTAAAGATATTTTATACGACTCCTTTATTATTTATATTGTGTCCAATAAATTGGACAAAAATACGATTCGTGACTGGAAAGAAATGAAATATCATTCTGAATTACCAACTTTGGACGAATTTATGAATTTCTTGAAAGACAAATCTGACATTTTACAATGTTTCGACGACTCTCAACAATCAACTAAATCCATAGGCAATTTAAGTAAGATTAAGAACAATCCAGTACATATGCTTTTATCAACAAATAAATCATTGTCCTGTAATTATTGTATACAAGCTCATACAATTTATAAGTGTCCTCAGTTTTTAGCTTTAAATGTTGATACAAGAATTCATAAAATTAAAAATTTGCACTTATGCGAAAATTGTTTACTTGCAGGTCATGATAAACAAAATTGTAAACCCGGCAAATGTACAATATGCAAAAGGAAGCACAATACACTGCTTCACAAACAATATAATGTAGTACCCCCGGCAAATAATCCTTCTAATGAACCAACAACTTCGATGAATGTAGTTGTAAACCACAATAATTCAAACACGATTTTAAAAGCGGAAACTTTCGCCAATTCACTGTTATCTACCGTCTCATGTCAAATTAAAGACAACCAAGGCAATTTTCATCAAATAAGAGCACTGCTGGATTGTGGAGCTCAATCCAATATAATAACTGAAAGGCTATGTAGTTTACTAAATATACCATTGTTACCTACCAATGTCTCAATTTCTGGAAAAGGTGAATCTGTATCTTATATAAATAAAAAATGTTCTATTTCTCTTTATTCTTGCGTTAATGATCATGAATATACAATTTCATGTTTAGTCGTCCCTGTAATAACTGGTAATATTCCATTTGCTTATTTTAATCCTAGTACATTAAAGATACCGGAACATGTTCAATTATCTGATCCCAGTTTTGGATGTCCACAAGAAGTCGATTTATTGTTGGGCGCCAATATATTTTGGGATTTGTTATTAAACGAAAAAATAAAATTGGGAAATAATATGTTAGTTAACACTATATTTGGATGGATAGTAACAGGTGCGCTTCCAATTGATAATAATAAAACAATCATGACCTTTCAAGTCATATTCTCGAAGATGACCAGTTAAAAAATTCTGGGAAATTGAAGAAATAAAAGGTAGTAATCAATTTTTATCTCAAGGCGATATTGTGTGTGAGTCTTTATTTAACGAAAATACTTTCCGCATAGAAAACGGTCAGTTTGTAGTAAAATTCCCGTTAAAACAATCCCCAGAACTATTGGGCAGGTCTAAACCCGAAGCAATTAGAAGATTTAAGACATTAGAAAAACGGTTCGCGGATGTTCAATTCAAACAATTATACACCGATTTTATTCAAGAATATGAAACTTTAGGTCATATGACTAAATTAACTATTGAACCCGATGGAATTAAATAATTTTTACCACATCATGGTATTTTAAAAGAAATGAGTACGACAACTCGTTTACGCGTAGTTTTTGATGGAAGCTGTAAGACGTCTACAGGGTGGTCGCTTAACGATCTACAATATATCGGCCCTAAAGTTCAGAATGACATTATAAACATTCTTTTACGATTCAGAACATATAAATTCGTGGTTTCCGCTGACATATCAAAAATGTATCGTCAAATTCTCATAGATCGAGAGCATAGCCTTTACAACAGATACTATGGCGTGATAACCTGAAACTTTTGCACTTATCACTTGAATACAGTTACATATGGAACTCGATCAGCTCCATATCTGGCTATCAAATGTATTAAGACGCTAGCGGAACACAATATGAATCAATACCCCAAAGCCTGTGAAACAATACTAAAGGACATGTACGTGGACGATTTGTTGACCGGTTCTAACGATTTAATAGAATTACAAAAATTATGCAAAGACATATGTATATGATGTCTTATCATCCGCTAATTTCATTTTAAGAAAGTGGATTTCTAATAATTTTCAAGTAGTTTGTAGCTTCAAAGATAACAATATCTCAAATGCAATTTTAGATATAGGTGATAAAGAAAGTTGTAAAACTTTGGGAATCCAATGGGACAATAAAAATGACATTCTAAAATATACAATTAAACAATTTACCCATCGAAACACAATTACTAAACGTCACATTCTTTCAATTATTGCTCAAATTTACGATCCTCTAGGGTTATTGAGCCCTTCAATAGTTATTGCAAAATTAATAATACAGAAATTATGGTCCCTACATATTAGATGGGATGAGCCTATTCCACAAGATATAGAACAAACTTGGTATCGATTTCAGAATGAACTTGGCAGTTTAAATCAATTATCTATTCCTAGAAATGCTATTTATTTAAACTATGTACTTACAGATGTCCATTGCTTCTGCGATGCATCGAGAGATGCATATTCATGTTGCATATACTTACGTAGTGTTGACGATAGCGGAAATTATAACGTTCAATTACTATGTGCCAAAACCAAAGTGTCGCCACTGAAGACAATAACAATTCCAAAACTTGAATTGTGTGCTTGTCTTCTAGGAGCACAACTAGTAAATACTGTGGTCAATGCCCTCAATTTAAAAAATATCCGATTCTCAAGACGCCCTATGTTGGATTAACACGGAACCCAATAAAATACAATCTCTCACGAACATTGAAAATTGGAGGTATGTTAGTACTAAGGAAAACCCTGCAGATTTAGCATCTCGAGGTATAATGCCTAAAATGCTGATGTCAAGTGCAATTTGGTGGAAAGGACCTCAATTTTTATTGTTACAATCATCAGATTGGCCAATTACTAATTTTTCAATTTCTAAACACGATCTCCCAGAACTAAGAAAATCTAAAACTATTTTGGTCATATCACAACATACAAAAATTTGTGATTTATTTACAAAATTCTCTTGTTTACAACGATTAAAAAGAGTCACAGCATATTGTATGCGTTTTATCAATAATGCACGAAAATCTGATACCAAAGTTATTGGCCCATTATCAGTTGAAGAATTGGAAAACACCAATACTATTTTAATTAAATTATCTCAAATGGAATCATTTTCCGAGGAGCTAGAATTACTTCGTAAAAACAAGCAATTAGATGCTAAACATAAATTTGCTTCATTAGCGCTCTTTATTGATGAGAAAGGAATCATCAGAGTTGGGGGACGATTAAAAAATACTTACTTACCATTTAACATCAAACATCCAATCTTACTCTCAAGTAAACACAATTTTACCAAGCTAATTTTTAATCATAAACATAGTCAATTGTTACACCCAGGACCACAACTACTATTAAGTTCGGTTCGACAATTCTACTGGCCTGTTGGTGGTTCTATATTAGCCAAACAAACAGTGAGAAATTGCGTGAATTGTTTCAAGTTCAATCCTATTCCATTTTCCTGTCCAATGTCAAACCTACCGAATGAAAGAATTAGGCCTACGCTTCCATTTGAAGTGACCGGAGTTGATTATGCCGGCCCATTCTATATTTTGAACAAACCAGGTAAAGGAGCTAAACTTAATAAATGTTATTTGGCTATTTTCGTTTGTTTTTGCACTAAGGCAGTACATTGCGAAATAGTAACTGATTTAACTTCCAACAATTTCTTAGCATGCTTAAAACGCTTTGTATCTAGACGAAGTGTTCCCAAAATAATATATTCCGATAACGGAACTACATTTCACGGCACTAACAACTTATTGAAAGATCTTAGTAAATTTTTATTTAACAATCAGGCCTCTATTGTCAATTCTACCAGTCAATATAATATACAATGGAAGTTTATTCCTCCGTACAATGTATCTTTATATGCGAAATTTTGAATTTACCTGATCATTTGAATATTGAGGCAAAAGATTTCATACATGCTGGCCTGGTGATCTTAACAATGACAACGACAATTATAGGAGTTCATCAAATTACTGTAATGTCATCAATGCCCAATAAACGTGCAAAATATGATGTAATTTGACTTTATGAAGTATGTGAAAATCATATTCAAAATTCTATTACATAGATACATAACAGCTAATACTAACGTGTTAAAAAATTGGTTGAACTGTATCGATTCTATGTCCTTCGTATTTAGTTCAAATTGCCTTCGTTATATAATATAATGATAATATTCATACTTCGTTCACTCATTATTAACAACTGATTGCACAAATTGTAATAATTACTTTGATACAGAAAATAAGATTAAAATGTCAATTACATCTAAATGACGGTTTGACTAACTTTTTTTTATCCACACGCTACAGATAACATCTAAATTAGTTCAATTCTCTACGAATCGATTCATACAAAAATACGAGGATTTACGAGCCATAAATTTCCATTCCCTATTGTATTCCTCTATATTGATATTCGAATAAATATAGAATTATTAAATATTTCTCTATGCGTATAATATCAGTTAAATAAAAATCGATTTTTATTTGAACATTATTTCATGTGTTACTTTAAAGTAGGTTAATGTAGTTTTCTCCATATTTATATATACCCAATACATACTTGAATGTTAATAATAATACTCAATATGCCTAATAATACTACGAGAAAGTAATATTCAATTTAGAATACTTTCGGATTGCTTGATTTGTTGGAGCCGCTATTCCAAAGACTAATTGTATGAATAATCCTATAACAAACTTAGATGTAATCTATAATAGGTATTTCTACCTCTCGATTATCAATTTCTAATATCTAATCTATTTTTGTCAGTTCCCTCTCATCTTCTACTATTATCATTTCTATATCCGATAGGAGTTCGAACTTTTCGATATATTGATGGAAGTACCCTACAACCTTCCAATTTCTTTTGAATATTTAATCATTTTCCTGAATACTCCCAAATTCTTCACAGACCTAGCACAAACCTGCTAGGTATTTTGCTAGTAATTTTCCCATAATACATCCTTGATATCCAAAGCTATGAAATTCATATTATTTTCTTGCTTTTGCAGGAAACCGCCACACTATTTTTTTCTCATCTTTGCATCACATATTGGTCTTAGGCATCCTACACAAATAAATCACACCTTCTTGATTCAGCATTACATTTTCGTTGATTTCGAGATTCATTGTTTATATTTATTACATGAACATTTCTATTCTCATGCCTTCCTCTCTTTATCGCTTCCTCATAGAATATTATTGGTTTTCGCTTAAATGTTCTTTCACATTTTCCATATTAGCCACCATAAGATCTCTTTTTTTCTTTCTGGTCACTTCATCCTGTGAAATATGTATTTTCTTTATACTCATATTTCAGTACCAAATGATGTCTAATTTGTGGAGCTTGTGTAATTTATTAAGAATTATAAGAGATCTATTCATATGTTTTCCAATTTTCGGTTTAATAATGCAACGGGAGCTAGCAACAGCTTGAAAATGTTCACAATAAATTGCGGTCAGTCACTTAATGAAAATAAAAAATTTGGGAAATGGATTCCACATGAATTAACTGAAAACACAAGCAATTAGAGACTCAGAATTTGTATTTCGCTCCTTTCTTGTCAAAACCTATTACCGTTTATAGATGAAATTGTTACCAGCGATATAAAATATAGAATATAAAAATAAATTAAATTTATCTATTTATGCTTCAGTTTTGTCCAACTATTCTGTCTAAGAACCATAAAAAATCATGACATGCTTGCCCATAAAATTATGTTGTCTGTTTGATAGAACTAACTAACCAAACGAACAAGTGTATAGAACACATCTTGAAATATTAGGACGAGCTTTGACAGAAAAATAATAATTCTTATTAATTGGATATTCTTATTAATCGGGCATATTCTTCAAAATATTTCCCGTTCCGATTATAATTCATTTCGATCCTTACGACATTCTATTTTTGGAAAATATTTCAATAATAAAGTGTGTCTTATAAATGTCTCGATTGAATTTTTTAAATTAAAATCATGAAAGTTGTCCAATAAAGGAATTAAGATACTACCTGAACGTTTGTCACAAGTATCGGTGATTAACAACAGTAACCAGGGAATGATCAATGGCGTCCATAATTTCAATTGAGATTTGTCATATTTTTGCTTGACATAGTTCTTCCTCGATTTATTGGAGACATTCATATATTGAGTTTTTTAATATAATTTTCAGCTACTATTTTCTGGTTGTCTGTCGGAGGTTTTCCTTTTCCAAATTGAAGCCCTAAATCTTCAGATAGGTTCTCATTACACGCCGCATAGTTTTTGTGTTATTCTCAGCATATCAGCCAATTTTTGAAGTAGTGTCAGTTTTAGGTCCATATATTATCTATACAATACAATTATTACTTATATATCTTCCACTTTAAACACGTTGGGATTGTGCTTAGAATGAAGTCATTACCTCGGCTGCCAAGACTTGTTGCTATAATAATAATGAGATAATAAGGTATCATCATATATATCCTTTTCAACATATTTCAAATAAAAATCACTCAACTATCATTTTAAAAATTCATCTTCATTATTAAAAATGCATGGTATTGTATGTTGAAAAATAAAGCGGTAAAAATTCATAGGAAAAGTCCTTTAATACCCCAACTATGGGTCTTGTCCTATATGTGTCACTCGCTATATAAAACTGACAAATTCTAAAGTAACGAAAAAATTTGATTATTTTTAAGCTATAAACACATAACAAAGACAGATTAAGGATCGACATGAGCGATTTTCCGGAGGGAAGTGAGATTTCAACATGGACAGCCGAGACAGTTTTAGATTGATTATTTGTATTTTATCTGAATTTTGTAATAAATATCGAGATAGGTATGTGAATCATATTAGGGAATATAAACATAAAACTAAATTTTCAATGACTAATTTCGAGAAGCCTCAGTTTCTAATACGAAAGAATTAATTATAAACAGTATTAATACATCATATGACTTTGTTCACGAATGCGTACTCAATCACTTTACTATCACTAAATATTAAACAGAGCACTTCTCTAAACTATTTCTTCAAATATTATCTTTCCAATCCCATAAGGCATTATCAAAAAATATAGGTGAATAAATTATATATATATATATATATATATATATATATATATATATATATATATATATATATATATATGAATTTAGTATAAGCTATATTTAGTAGCTTTTTATTGGGAACGTGGAAAACACCAAAGTGTACTAACTTCAATATATTTTTATTTTCCGAGCTTTCGAAAACTTATGTATTCATCGTCTGGGAAATAATTAATTATGATTTCCGGTGATATTTAATATTATTAAAGCTTATAAAAACTCATAGAATTCAAAATTCAACATTCGAATTGAATCATGTTGTGATATAATATGTTATCATTCTTGTGAGAAGTTATCCGACTGATCAGTGACCTTTTCTACTGACCAATGTACTTTTTGTCACAATTTGAACAAGGTATTTCATATATTATGTTAGGCAATTTATTGATTGGTGTTTTATCCTTCTCTTTAGTAAAACTTGATTGTGTGTTTGACTATATGCTACCTTACTATTCTGTTGTTTTAAGATTCCAGAAAGTTTAGGAGTAATCGATTATATATATGTTAAAGGTGTATAAATATATGGAATAGAAATTTTAGAAATGACGTTTGAAAATGATGATTCAATGTTCGTGTCAATGTCAAATGAATTATACAAAATTCGTTTTAAAAGATATGGAGGATATAAGTTTTCATAAAAAAGTTTGTAAAGTATTTTAATGTTTTTTTCATGAAAAATTGGATCAGAAATTTAGGGAACTCTATGTTGCATCTGTTTGATTAAATTAATCAGTGTTGCGTGGGTGATATGAATGATAATTGATATATCTTCCAGAATTTATTGGTTTCCTATACCAGTTAATTAAAATTTCATTGTCTTCGTTTTTTATAAATTTAGTATCAAGAAAAGGTAACGATTTTTCAGTATTCTCCTTTTCTATAGTAAATTGTATATAGGGATCGAAACTATTGAAGTAAAGTAATAAATTATCAATTTCATTATACGGAAGGTATAACATTATATCATCTACATAATTTTTAATGAAGAATAATTTGAAAAGGGTAAAACAGATATTACAAAGCCCAAGATATAAACCACATAATCAGCTAATATAGGGGATACTGGAGACCCCATTGGTGTTCCAAAAATTTGTTCGTAAGTTTTATTATTATAAGAGAAATATGTATTGTTAAAAATAAATGTTATAAATTCTAATAGAGTTTATTCATTAAGTTTGCAATTTTTACTTATATCGCTCCATTTATGTTATAGAGCTGTAAGGCATATATTTAAGTGTACATTACTAAATAGAGATATTACATTCAATCCTAACAATACATAAATCGGTGGTAATATCATATTGTTAGAAGTTTCTTTGATTTTAAAGGAGTCTTTTATATAATAATCATTGTGATAATCTTCTCAATAGGTAAGTCTTCTAATATTACTGGTTTGTTATCTCCTACTTCTGTAGGCAGGTATTCCAGTTATTGGTAGATCTTCATGGTTGCATCGTTGTCTTCCTCAAATATAAAAAGGGTAGTGTTCTAGCACATTTCTTCAGAAACAGTAATACGTATGACAGAACGTCTGAGCCTTGCTTTTAGGCATGTGCACGCATATCTGCACCAGGCGAGGTTAATATCCAGCCCCAGCCTTTTCTATTCTCAAAATATAGTAGTGATAAGTACAGGGACAGCTCACAAGTATTGTTGATGAGATTTTAATGAACATAGCAACAAATAAATCGAACTTTTACTTACTGGAAAACGAGGAGTCAATATAAAAACAAAATCTGTACCTTGAGCTTAGATATAAGAAAACGGATAGTGTAATGTGAACAAAAGACTCCTTCAAAATCAAAAAAACTTTTAATAATATGATATTACCACCGAATTATGTATTGTTAGTATTGGATGTAATTTTACTATTTAGTAATGTACACTTCAATATATGCCTTGCAGCCCACAACATAAATGGAGCAATATAAGTTAAAACTGCAAACTTATAAAGAAACTCTATTAGAATGTATAACATTTATTTTTAACATTACATATTTCTCTTATAATAATAAAAATTACCAACAAATTTTTAGAACACCAATGGGGTCTTCAATATCCCCTATATTAGCAGATTATGTGATGGATTATATCTCTGACTTCGTAATATCTGTTTTACCCTTCAAATTATTCTTCATTAAAAATTATGTAGATGATATAATGTTATCCCTTCCGTATAATGAAATTGATAATTTATTATTTTACTTCAATAGTTCCGACCTCTATATACAATTTACTATAGAAAAGGAGAATATTGAAAAATCGTAACCTTTTCTTGACACTGAATTTATAATTTCAATTTACTGGTATAGGAATCCAATAAGTTCTGGAAGATATATCAATTATCATTCATATTACCACGTAACACTGATTATTTTAATCAAACCAATGAAAAATATAGTACTAAAAATTTCTGAACCAATTTTTCATAAAAAAACATTAAATACTTCACAAAATTTTTTTTGAAAACTTATATCCTCCATATATTTTGAAACGAATTTTATATAATTCATTTGACATTGACACGAACATTTACCATATATAAAATCAGTTACTCCCAAATTTTCTGGAATCTGGAAAAGTGAGAAATAAAACATCAGTCAATAACTTGCCTATTATAATATATGAAATACCTTGTTCAAATTGTGACAAAAAGTACATTGGACAGTAGAAAAGGTCACTGATCAGTCGGATAACTTCTCACAAGAGTGATATCAGATTATATACTGATAGATGTTCATTAGCGACCCATGTCTATTATGAAGGACACAATATGAATTATGAGTCTGCCAAAGTTTTGACAACTGAAAAAAACTACAAAAAACGTTTATTTTTAGAAACAACATATATTGCATGATCAATGCATTAATAAGAAAACTAATTTAAATAACCTAAGTGTAATTTATGCGTATCTTTAAGATTTTGAAAAAACAAATTCTATAAAAATTCAATGCCATTAACAACCACACCTAATCTATTAATTCTAACTTCACTTAAAACGACCTAACCTATAAAATTTATTATCATTCATATTCTAGCCAATGAATAATCTAATACATTCATAACAACCTAACTTTTGAAATTTAATATTATCCATAAATTTACCAATCAATATTAAACATCATTCACTAGAACTCATCCTTATGTAACCTATAAAAATTCAACGTCACTCATAATCTAACCAATCAAAAATTAATGATAATTCCTATAGTAACTAGATCGATATTTCAATTAATCAATATTTCTATCAACGTCAATTTGAATATTGAATTTTTACAAGCATCAACAATATCAAAAATCACCGAATATCTTAATTAATTATTATAAGTAAAATTTTATAATTGTTATACATATATACATATTTCTTATATTGATATTGTATTTAACCATAATTTCAGTCCTTCACGATGAATACATAAGTATTCCGAAAATATATAAAAAGTCCACTTTGGTGTTTTCTTGCCGCATTCCCAATAAAAAACCGCGCATAACATAGCTGGCAAAGACTTCTTTACTAATATATATATATTTATATATATATATATATATATATATATATATATATATATATATATATATATATATGTATATATATATAGTAGTGCGGTGTGGTTGATGGGTTGAACCGCGTTGGAATTTTAAAAATTCTGCACGTTTCCCACTTTGGAGCCGATATCAAGAGAAGAGTGGGTATAGGGTGGTTATTCTTTCATTGGTAAGAAGTGATCCGATTGCGTGGTCTCAATCTGCATACTCCACGCAACGAATCACCCCTTTTTTTGGTTTATTCCAAGGCCTCAATCTGCCTACTCCTTGGAATTCCACTGAGGAAATCAAAAACTGAAACAAAAAATATGAAATGGATAAAATTAATCAATTTTCTTGACGTCACATTACATAAAATCAACAATAATATAAAAACAGAATTTTACACAAAACCAACTCAAGATATTTTAATTTCAATTCATGTCATCCTATGTCGCAAAAACTGCATTAAGATAAGAAATTATTAGGAAAAAAGATGGAAAACAAATTCAACAAAAGGATAAATACTATAATCAATCTAGTACAGAACGTAAACATCAAAGTGTAGAGTATAGATCACCTTTGTTTATCATATGTAGAAGGACTTTCACAACAACTTGCAAATTATTATAATAAATATAATATTAGATGTCAAATTTAAAACAGAAGAAATTATATTGTATATCAAGTACCTTGTAATAACTGTGACGTTGTTCACATAGGACAGACATTCCAATATTTGAAAAATTGATTAAAAGTTCATCTATACGATAAAATAATAAAACTTCATTAACAAACCATGATATATAAAAAAACACATACATTCAATTATAAAACTTCACAAATTCTTGCAAAAGAGTCGAAGCAGTTATTAATGATAAAAAGAAAACTAAACAATTGAAGTAAAAATTATAATTGGATAGTTTTATTTTGAGTCCTGACCCCACAACACCATTCGAAATTACATACTAGAAAAGGACAATAGTTTCATAAATGACATTATAATTCTATTTTATAAATTTCCATGTAACCATGAATAATTTAATTGAAAGTGGTTAGTTATTTTGAAGATAAAACAACTTAACTTAATGTGGTTGAGAATATATTTTTATTTGATATTCATGTCGTAGGTGATCTATTGATTATGATAATCATGAATATTATCAGTGTCAAATCATATTTTGATAAAGATCGCAATAGGTCGAAATATCGAGAAACGTTCCAAGCTTTCGGGAAATATTCTTCCCATTATCAGGAAAACTAGAGTATAGAACGAAACAATGAGATGAAAATTGTAAATGAGTCCATTGCATCTATGAAACACATGGATTTTAAAATGAATATGTGAAAATTCTGTTGATAACATGACTCACGTTTAAATTGAAGATAGATTCCTAGATGTTAAAATACTATATCGAACTATAATTGAAGAGAGTAACGAGTAATCCTTATTCCACATAGAGTAGAGTTGATTTATTCGTAAGAATGTTCAAAATATGGACAGAATATTAAAATGAATGAATAAAATGGATAAATTTTCCTAAATATTATTTGAAGTCATTGTTTTGACGAATATAAGATAAGATTAAAATTAAAATTGCTTTAACTAGCACCACATGTGGTGAGGCAGGTTAGGAACTGAGTTGTCGAAACCTAGTAATTGACAATTGACCATCTAGGAGAAGGGAGAGTTAACAACTTCTAATAGTCGATTATTAGCTTGTCACTAATTCAAATATTTTGATGAATTTCAAAAGAACCGAATGGTAAATCGGTTTTAAGAAAATGGAAACCACTAAAAGGAACCTCACTATTGCCAAGAGCATGAAAGCTCATGTGGAAACGATATAATGGAGGAACACCCCTATTAACCCTGTCATAGATCTAACTAAACCAAAAACGATGTAGGCCATATTTAGGAAGGTTCTTTTATTTTATGTGTTTTACTTATTGAAACGTTTGCAACGTCAAAATCATCCAATGATCAGCCGAATTGATATTTTCATATAATGCACATTTTTCAAAATATAATCTACAATCGCTTTTATAAGAGATGATTCTGTTAGATAAAGATCTATTATTTGACCTATTTATTGTTTATTACAGTGTTGACACGAAATATTATGAACAACGTTGGTAAGAGAAGAAGAAGTTTTCTCTTTCACTTTGGAAAAGATAGATCACATAGTTAGTTGCAAACCTCTAAATATTCATAAAATAGACTAAAAGGTCATCAAAACAATAAAAAAAATAAAACTGCGTTAACGAACCATGAAATATATAAAAAATTAATTCAATTATAAAGATTCAAAAATTCTTGGAACGGAATCTAATACACGACAGAGAATTTTTACAAATGGTTCACACTCATAAGAACGAAAAACTATAAATGATAGAAAAGATCTAAATAATTTAAGTAAAATTTATAGCTCTATTTTGTAAATTCTAATAAAACTACAAATTATTTAAAATTTATTTAAAAAAATAATATATATAGAATATATATATGTATATATATATATATATATGTATATTTATATATATATATATATATATATATATATATATGTTTCTAAATGTCCTTGATTTTAGTTCTTTTCTGTTTCAAAATAAAATTTTCAAGAAAAACTAGTTTTGAAACATAAGAGACCTAAAATCATAAAATCAAAAACATTTAGAAACATAAACATATCAAAAGGTCTATGAAATAAGAAATTAAAGAAATAATTTCAAGAGTCGTATATTTCCTTTACCATTTAATCAACTTAATCAACTATATGAAACCTATTTTATTGAGAATGGGTACGAAAAATGCTAATTAAGGGTTACTGCACCAAAAGTGGCTTTAAAAAATACTGTGATAAAACAGTCAAACTACTATTTAATTATTAAATTAAATGAAACTGGACTAAAAATATGCAATTTGGTAGAATCAATTATTAAGTATAACAATGTTTACTCAATGGACCAAGGATCAGCAAAGGGTAGCTTCTCTATCATTGAAGACGTGAAGATACGAAATCTTGTTTGAATTTATGGTTTTTCGGTTTGTATTATGAGTAACTCGAATTTAGTCGTTCTCAATTTTCAATTTCACTGTTCAATATCATGATCCAAAGAAGTTCATTTTTCCTCAGGTGGAAAAATAAATTGATGTTTATGGCTATTTCTAGTGGGTTCATCTCCAGATTCTGATCTTAAATTCTTAAACCCTTATTCAGGTACATTTTTCATGTTAGAATAATAGTAGAATTGAAAGGCTAAAGTGTAATATTTTTCTTTTGGTTAATTATATTTTGAATTCCAATAGTGATTTCAATATTTTTCGCGGCAACATGAGGAGAAAATATATTTCTTACCACCATCTTTGTTCAATTTTTGATGAAATACTATTTTATCTTCACATATTTAGTTTTTCCGTATTGTTATATGTAGTAGTTTGCCATAAATGTATCAATGTCTGATTATAGAATGAATAGTATTGTAATCCAAGATAGCATATGAAATTTGTTCTGGTAGTTCTTCTCCATATGAGAATTTTCAGGTTGGATCATCAATCCTGGAATGTTATTCCAAGTTCAAAGAAATATCCTCCGTAGACTCCGGAAGTATGGAGAAGTGCAAGGTGCCCACTTCGAACATATATTATAGTTTTTTTTGATAAGTTGTAGGCTAACCAACTCAATTTCTCTTCAACCCAATTTTCTTATGTAAATCAACTCGTTTTTTTCAGTCAGAATTTGATGTGAAGACGTTGTAGGTTGTAGGTCCTCTTCAATATTTTTCTTTGGAATATGGTTTTCGGTATGACCACCGCTCAAATTTTTTTTATAAGCATTGACAGTTTTTTTAATTTGTTTTTCGGTTTCAGAAGTATAAGCAATTTCTTCGAGTTGTTTTTCAGTTTCAATATTTGCGATTTGTTTGCCAGGCAAAAAAGACGATGCTATGCCTCTTTTTGCTTTAACGCCAATCATGGCTTCATAAGGGCTTTGGCGTATTCCTTCGTGGTATGTAGTGTTCTTCGCAAATTGAACAAAGGATAAACCATCTGACCATTTATTTGTATCGTTATCGTTCATCCCTGCAGTTGGCATATTCTGTATATCCTGATTGGCCTTTTCAACTGAGCCTTATGTTTGACTGTGACGAACTATTTTAACATCTTTCCACATAGCGTATATTTCGGATATGATTTGATTACTAAATTCTCTACCATTATCTGATTGCAATATTGCTGATGCACCAAATGTTAAGAATGTTGAAAGAACGTGATGCGCTACTTCTTCAGCTCTTTTAGTTTTCAAAGGTCGTAGCTGGACAAACTTAGTTAAATGATTTTGATACACCATTATGAACTTATATTCGCCATCTCTGTTTGACTGCAGATCTATCAGATCAACTTGACATCTTGAGTTTAATTCAGAACTAACCATCGGCTTCACAATAATACCTTTCTTAGGTGCACTGTGTTTCATTTGACACTGTTTGCATAAATTTAAATACAACATTACTACTTCATATGTGATATTTTTGTATTCAGCTTGTAACTCTTTAAGCATACGTGTTCTTCCTCCGTGGCGTATTTTGGTGTGAGTTTCATATAGTATACTGTACAATTCTTCATTGATAACATAATACTGTATGTTCGTTTTCCCTGGTTTTAATGGTACAATTAACTTCTCTTTATCATTAATTTTTAAAACATCAAAACGTTTTAATCGTCTGTAATTCAAAGGTGTGTTGCATTTAATTTTAGCAGAAACCACTTCAGAAAGCATTTTAGAATACTTTTCTTGAGTATAATAAAAACAATTGTCTGCTCGTTTACCCGCAATTAATGCATTTATCTTTTCAAGAAAAAGATCACGATTTACTGCAGTATTCATTTAGTATAAATTAGGGTATCGGAAAAAAAAAATTAAGAAAACGTTGCTCGCGTTATCAAAGCTTGCATAAGACTGACAAAGCTGATTGACTCCGAGCAGAACAAAGGATTTGTTTTTTGACTCTTCTGTTTTGGACCTCCACCAGAGCATATCTGTGATTGTCAACACACACCGGACAAGGTCCGAATATACAACAATGTAATAAAATATTTCGATCTTTCACCAAGCGACTATGTGAATGTTGACATTCACCGGTGAAAGTCGACATTCTCCAATTTCAGTCATTCACGGTAATATATGTAAACTTCACTGACAGAAGAGATCAACGTGTGCCAGTGAAACTGAATAATATCAACACAGCATAAACGCAACGCAGCATAAACATCACAATAGACGGTATTGCGCGGAAACCCCATTTTATAAAATGCAGAAATTTGTATTGGATATTGGGGATTAATTGCAGTTTGTCTACATGCAATAAAGTGCTATTATATAAACAAATTTTGATGTTATGAACCAATGGTATACAACTCTGAGGTTATGGAAAAGAAAATGCACTAGGGTACAAAGTTGATGCTCCTTGATATGCTATAAATAATGAACTCCATTGGGACTTTTAACTGTTCATCAAATAATAATCAAGTTTGCCACGAGCCATGAACAATGGTTTCTGTACCATGTGAACGTAGATGCCTTAAACTTGTCGACAACACCAATCAGAGAAGAAAACTCAAAAGAAAGAATCCTGTCAAGTTATTTGAATAGTTCTATGCGAGTTAAAAGTATAGTATATAATATGTAGTTCCCATGCTAGAGTTAGTATTAGAGTCTAAGAAAATAGGACCCTTAGTTTTAGGAGTTAGACGAGAGAAACTATTAAATTGGTTTGCCGTGATCAATAGGATTTTAAGAGTACAACTCCCATTGCAAAGTTGCTCCGGTATTAGTGAGATGGCATGGATTTGCGAAATCTGGATCTCGGAGTTGTTGATACAAAAATACTAGTGTTCTATTTTCTATTTTAAGCATACACTCTTAATAGTTTCGTTAACTTAATAAAGTCATAAATTAATTTCCTATTATCAATAAATTTTTAATTTTTATGTATATCAACCATTTCTGGCCATTTTTTTGTATCTGATTTTTTCAAGGTTTTTTGTATTCTAGTAAGAAATAATAAGTATTGTATTGGAATTCTTATGCGTTCAACGAGGGTTGGTTTCAACAGTCGTTGGGGAAAGTGCGAAAATAACGGTCCAAACATTGACTTTAAAGATATATTGCGAAGAATTTATATCAGCCCGTATACAGTTGGTTGATATCAATATCACAATATCTAAAGAAGTTTTATCTTTACACATAACATCAGCTACAAAATGTGGTTTTTTCGTTGGCAATTTTCCGAACTGTTGCTAGTCGAGCATTTTTTTCAGTACTGCTTTCAGAATGTGCGACAACAATTTTAGGAGCCTCATGTAATTGTAGTTTATTTAGCAAAATACTTTCATTTCCTTGTAAATGGATATTTATTAACTGAATGTCTCTGAACATGGCAAATGGTTATTTGTTAACGCTAGACATAATTTAAACCTCCTTGGCATAATACTATTAGATTAATCCACACAAAATATGCGTATTAACATTTTTAGCATTAGTAAACTAGGTATTGCGGTTAACTCAACACTAATGGAGGCAAATGGGTGCTGCAATGAAATCAGTAGTAACTAGTTATGAAAATATCGATATAGTTCAACAAACGTAATGGTTGCCAAAACAAGCACCAGCGAGTTTTAGAAGTTATTTATCATATTTAATAGAATCTTCAATTACTAAGAAAATACTAACGTGGAATCAAATGTTGTTATGAATATTGTTATTATTGAAGCAGTTCTTGCAGTATTATGAATATGGAAGTAATTACTTGAAATGTTTTCAGATAGTGAATCAGACATTTCATTTGAAGTTAGAGAGTCTGAAAATGCCGCAGTGGGTAGTTTAATACCTGAAAAATTATGAAATAGATACGTCCTGGCCTATCAAAAATTTGAAAAACAATCCGAATTGAAAAATATAAGAAACAACGAAAAGATCCTACTTGCTTATTTTGAAAATTCAAAATATTAAGGGCGTCGACTTTGTCGACTACACATACAATATTGAGATGTGAACTCACGGTGTGCAACAATGTCAATATCAAGAAGTACACATTACGCTTTTGGCTTTGCTAAAGAGACGGTCAGCAGAATACCATACAAAAAATTGATTTTGACGAAAGAGAACGTAGAAAGATTTATAAAAGAGTCTAAAGACAAAATATTTCTATTTACAAAAGTACGACTTTATTTACGATATGTTTATAATTAGACCTCCTGTGTGGCATACAACCCGTGGGCATAAATACCATTGAAAAATTACTAGGAAAGATTGCTATGTGCCTGGGTCTACTTAATGTTAAGGATACACAGGACATTGCTTAAGATTCGTCAGCTTCTCTCCTGACAGACTCAGAAGCGAACATTCTGAAATAAAAGCAGCACGGAGGATGGAAATTCAGCTGTGTAACCGTGTAAAGACTATGTTAAGAGTTCATTAGAAAATAAGACGAGAATTTCCAAGAACATTCTTGGGCCAAGCCCCTGGCATACATGTAGATATCACAGCTTCAAATGAAATTAACATTAGACGAGAAGTTTGAGAGAATAATCAGCTATAAAATGGACTTTTTTTGAATAACTGTGTTTTAAATAATGTTGTGTTCAATGTCCAATCTTAAAATACTATCGAATTGAAATAATAAGTTGATTGTCAATTTAAATAATTATTAATAACAATTATTTAGTTGTCAGATTTACAGTAATTAACAAATTATCCTTTGATAGAACTGTTACGTAATGTTTTTACACAAATATGATAATTCCTAATGTGACTTAAAGTGCCATATTTTTTATAGCAAAATTAGATAGATTGTAATTTGCATTGTTTCCACATGTTTCACCAATTGTCTACATTGCAAAGATTACTTAAATTCAGCTGTTACTCATAAAAATTTGAAAACAAGTAATATTACTAAGAAGAGATTAGGATCCTAATAATTTTCTCTTACATTTAGGTGTTTTTTATTACAAAATAATCAAAACCTTGTACTCAATAATCGACAAGGCTTATATACCTCCATGTTTAACAAAAACTTTAATCTAAAATTGGATACAAATTAACCAGAATTACTTTAAAAACTACTAAGAAAATAATTAAATTATTACTTTATTTACTTACAGTGGATAAATAGTTTCTATATATTCGCTGTTCTTCAGTAGGAACGTATCCAAATTTTACTGTGAAATATACTGTGCTAATTTTTAATATACATACAGCATTTTTCACTAGTTGTGTAATCACTATCATATAAGTTTTTTTAGCGGTATTGTCGGTTCTACAGAAGATACCCGTAATTTCAAATTTATACAATAAACTTTTTAACAATTAATCTTGACGCTTCGCTTCTGACTAGAAGCATTATTATAATTAAAATTGAGTAAAAATAATTTTTCATTTTTTGTTTATCATAAACTGATTATTTTTTCATTATTCATATATTATCAGTTGATAAAAAGACATAAAAAACTTAAGCAAAATTCATTATAATTAAATAAATTAAATTTTCGAACTTATATGTCGTTAAGTATCTAAGGTAGGTGAACATATCTAACATAACTCGTCTCTGTATATATATATATATATATATATATATATATATATATATATATATATATATATACTCCGCCTGGTGTGTTTCGGTGTGGTGGATTGAGTAGCCCGCTGGACACAACTGCCGGTCCCAAGCCCGGGTAAAGGAGGAGGGTCAAGTCGATAGGCCAGCCCCCTATCACTTGGAAAAAACTTCTTTTGGCTAAAAATCCGAAAACTAGGCCTCGGAATATGGATGATCAAAATGGAAAACGACAATGGCAACGAAAACGGACTATGATTTGTGGAACATGGAATATACAGGGAATTAGAACGAAGGTAGATGACATTTTACAAGAAATTAAAAAACATAAACTGGACTTTATTGCTCTCTCTGAAACAAAGAAAAAAGGACAAGGTACACAAACACTCGGGGAATATATCCACATATACAGCGGCGTTAACAAAGAAGAACATGCAAGAAGGGGTATATCGCTCCTTATACATGAGAAGTATAAGAAGAACGTCTCCAGCTGGGAAGCAATAAGCGATAGAACAATAAAAGTTAATGTCAATTTAAAAGGCTGCAAAATAACAATAATTGCTACTTATGGACCTAATGAAGACGCACGGGTAGATGAAAAAGAAAAGTATTATGAAACGCTAAATGAGCTAATATCTCAGACAGGTAACGATCGAGAAATCATAATACTGGGAGACCTAAATGCTAGAACTGGCAAAGAAACGAAGCATGAGATAATAGGGCCCTACGGTGAAAATACCAGGAATGATAATGGCTCCAGGTTGATAGATGTCTGTCAACATAACTTACTAAGAATAATGAATGGGTATTTTAAACATAAGGAAATACACACATATACATGGACGCAAATAACTAGAAATCTAAGATCAATAATCGACTATCTTATAATGAAACAAAAAACGAAGATAAAAGTGCGCAATGTCAGAGTATATCGATCCGCAGAATGTGGAAGTGACCATCATCTGATAAAAGCTAAGTTAATAATGCCAATAATCAAAGACAACAAACAAAAGAATCAACTGCAAAACAGTAAAGATTTAACAGATATAGATATACCAAACTATAATATAGAAAGCCTTATGAACGAGAGCACAAAATTATTATACCAACAAAGACTGGACCAAAACCTCCCACAGGAGTACGAACAAGAACCAACAGACAATCTTACCAAAGTAGTAATTGACAGCATACACAAAGCAGCCAAAGAAGCCTTAGGATATAAAGAAATGAAAAAGAGAACACGAAATTATTGGTGGACTGAACAACTGCAAAATTTAAAAGAACAAAAACAACGATTGTATCATACCTGGCTAAGCACTAAAAAAGCAGAACATAAGGAACAATATAGTGAAGCTGTATCAAAATTTAAAACCGCTGCGATAGAGGCCAAAAACCTCAGCTGGGAAAATAAATGCAAGGAATTGGATACCTATTTAGGAGGACGCCAATCCAGGGAATCGTGGAGATTTATAGATAATGTTAGATCTGGCAGAAAAGAAAATATCCCAATAGGCACCATATCACCAAATAAATGGCAAGACTATTACCGCTCATTACTCAGAGAACAGAGATCTGAATATAGTAACATGCCGGCTGAAGACATACGGATTACAGGTGAACCAATAAAAATCAACGTAGAAAAAACAAAGAAAGCTATAACACTACTTAAAAATGGGCGCGCTCCTGGTCCAGAGGGAATACCTGCAGAATTAATAAAAGCAGGAACAAATAGGCTGTTTAATATCCTAACAGAAATTATCAATAGACATCTAAATGGAGAACCAATACCGCAAACGTGGAAAGAAGGATGGATCACGTCCATATACAAGAAAGGAAATAAGGAAGACTGCAATAATTATAGGGGCATTACAGTGACTAGTACGCTCAGTAGGTTATAAGGAAAAATAATAAAGGAGATCATTTGTGAAGAATATCACCCATACGAATCCGAGGAACAAAACGGCTTCAGAGCAGGTCGATCGACGATAGATAGTATTTTCTGTCTATCACAAATAATCGAAAAGAGAACCGTAAGATCACAAGAAGTGCACCTACTATTGGTAGACTTGAAGAAAGCGTATGACACAGTACCTGTCTCAAAATTATGGGAGGTTCTGGAAAGAACGAGCATAAATACCACTCTAATAAAGGCTATAAAAGAACTATACAGAGACACAACAGCAAAAATAAAAATAGGTAACAAGGTGACAGACGGCTTCAAAACAACCAAAGGCTTGCGACAAGGGTGTTGTTTATCCCCAACTCTGTTCAACATATACATAGATGAAGCCCTAAGAGTTTGGAAAAAAAAATGTAAAGGAATGGGACTAACTATTGGGGAGAGCACCTTGTATACACTGCACTATGCCGATGACCAGGTAGTGGTAGCACAGGAAAAAGAAGATCTGGAGTACATGTCTAGAAATAGAAGAATACCAAAAGTGGGGTCTACAGGTTAACACGGAGAAGACACAATACATATGTATAGGATCAGAAGATTCACCTGGGAATTTAGATCTAGAGGGAAAAATAATTAAAAACTGTAAGGAATGCATATACCTAGGTGTAAAACTAACAACAACAGGACGAAACGAGGACAATTAGGGACAGAATAACCAAAGGAAGAAAAGTAATAAGAGCCCTGAACTCAGTGCTGTGGCAAAAGAATATTAGACCAGAAACAAAAAAGAGAATATACAACGCCATTTTACAACCAATAATTACATATAGCTCCGAGGTTTGGCAACTTACAGAAAAGCAAAAAAATAACTTAAATGCAGTGGAAATGGATTTCTGGAGGAGAGCAGCAAGAATATCTAGAACGGAACATATAAGAAACGAGGAAATAAGAAGACAATTGAAAGTAGAAAGAACTTTAGTAGAAGATATAGAAAAGAAACAGTTGATTTGGTACGGACACGTTAAGAGAATGGGAAGAGAACGACTACCAAGAATAATATTAGAATGGACCCCCAAAGAAAAAAGAAAGAGGGGAAGACCACCTAGAACATGGCTACAAGGAATCACTAGAGCAATGTCCGAAAGGAACCTAGCAGTCGACGACTGGCAAGATAGACAGGCCTGGAGATTAGGAACCCAAAGGCGTATAACGCTATAAAAGGGGATATATATATATATATATATATATATATATATATATATATATATATATACAGATATATATATATATATATATATATATATATATATATATATATATATACAGATGCCCATAAATGTAAATTATGGGAATTAATAAAGCCGTCTTGAGTGGAACCAGCTTCATCAGTAAGCAGTACTTTTCCAACAAATATATTATCAACCTTGTTTTATGTAGAAACTAATGAAAATAGGACAGTATTGCTGGATATAAAGGGGTAAAGAAGCTGCTCCTGGAGAATCCTATGAATAGTTGTCGTTGATATGTTAAATTTTAGTACGCTAGTTGTGGGATCAACATCAACTGCATCTAATGCATTTTGATATACAAGCTGATGACCGTATAGTTCGTTGTTGACCTTTGACGTCTTTTTTTGGTACACATCCTAAAATATAATGCTATAAATAAAAATGGGAACTATATGGTATTTCAGAAAAATATATAGTAATAAAACCTCATGAGGTATGCAAAGGGACCACAGAGTGACCCAACGAATATTTAAGCCACTTTCATAGTTTGGCATTGATTTCATTGTAAATTTTTTTTCTTTTTATCAAATGCAGGTAGTACCACCCGGGTTGGGGTCAATTTATGGGTTTAGCCTATTGTTATCCATTCACAATCACTGAAAATAAAAGGAAATCCGAATCTGAAATAGGGCTGGAATTAGGCAGAGGCATTAATAGAAGGCTAAACGGTACCTGTTAAACGCAAAACGTAACTGTATAATCTACTACCTAAGTAATCCCTACACAATATTTCGATATTGACACTTCAGGCCAGAAAAAATACTTTTCCTTATTCTCTCATGCAATTACTTGAAAGTTTAATATTACAGACAATACTATTTCAAGATCTACACCTATGGCCGACACCGACACCATTTTATTACTCTATACCTTTCTGAAATAGACTATAGTTTACTCAATTTATTTAGAGAAATCTGTTTCCCGTAAGATGCGATCAACCAAGTGCTACAGTCGGGTATAATTCTGCCCGGAAAGCGTTGAGTATACAACCAGACGAGTTACCAGAAGCCAAACCATTCATTCAAGTGGGAATATTCATTGAAGGTAAATTCTACCATATTGAAACTTTAAATAAGATGTGATAATTATTATTAATCTCTCAAGTTTTTCCTTATGCCAGTAAAATGATCTTGGATAGTATATGGTACAATGTTTATTTATTAATTCATAACTTCTCCAAGAAATGTTTGATTGTGTTTTTATACCTCCTACAAGTATTTTCAATATATAATTACAATTTTCAGAATGTCTCTTCATGGCGAACGGCTTCCTTGGCATGTACAACGATCTAAACTCTACTAATCTCCTAAACCACAAATTCTATGATATTAATCGAAGAATACCTTTTTGTTGAAAAATTGATTGAAAAATTCATTCAATCGTATATCGTCTCTTCTGCTTCAAAATTAGTTTTTAAAAGAAATATAAATTTTGACACGTTTCGACTTTTTTTAAGTCTTTTCAAAATATTTTGATAAAAACTATCAAAAAAAACTAATTTTGAAACAGAAGAGACCTAAAAGATATTTTAGGTATTTTAGGTTTTAAATATTTAGATGCATTAATATAACAAAAGGTCTAAGAATAAGAATATATATATATATATATATATATATATATATATATATATATATATATATATATATATATATATATGTCTTTTAAATTTCAAGTCTGTAATTTTTTCACGCATACCTTTTTAAAGGTTTCGTAATAACCCTATATTGACTAAAAAAAAAATTAGTTCGATTTATGAACGATAACCCGTGCCGACTTGCTATTTAAACTTGTCCATACAAGTTGCTTAAGTACTGCGCTATGACTTGTAACTACATGTTTTATTTGCCATTTTATACGTGATTTTTGAAACTATTATTGCTCCATTGCTTAGTTCGTAAACATGTCGGTGGAATTACGGAATGATAAACAAATTATTTTCCTTATCGGATTGCCTAACTACCAAATAAATGGTGCAAAATTACTATCTAATCTAAGAAAGATCTAGACAACGACGATTAAAAGAAGAGGAAAGGATTGTAAGGCAACGAGAATCACTAGCTGTTGCATCTACTTCCACCACAAATAACTTAGAAAGTCTAGAAGATTCAGACGAAGAACCGATCTTGAATTCTGAACTTAGTTTGCCGGACGTTCCCTGCCATGGTCAAAGTTCAAAAAGAGGTAGAAAGAATTTCATAACACCCAAACTAGTTGCAGCTTTAGATCGATGCCTGTTAAGCATTAGAGGTTCCGTTTACATTCTTAATGCGGTGGTAGAAGCGCTTGGTCTGAACAGCGATGATTTCTCTATTAACAAAACTTCCAAAACAATGTACCCGACGTAGTCACAGTCCATTGGGATGGAAAACTATTGCCCGGGTTGGATGTACGGAATTCGAAAGAAGAACGCTTGCCAGTTATTGCTTCATTTGACGGTAGAGAACAGCTTCTTGCAGTGCCGAAACTAGACAGTTTTTCTGGAAAACATCAAGCTGAGGCTGTCTCAACAGCTCTCTTTGACTCACACACTGTGTGTGTGTGTGCGTGTGTGTGTAATGTGGCAAAATTAAACAAGTTTACTATAATCAACCCAAACATGAAGCTTGAATAATTACTATTTTGTATTATCGACAGCTTCCATCTGACACTTTCAACCTCTAAAGAATTACTCTTCCATTAAATCGCCTCGTACTCATGTTTTTTATTGGTACCATGATTATCAATGGAAAATTTCTCCTTTGTATAAGGGTATTTTCATAATCTGAAATTAGGTTTTTTTTTCTAGATGACACAGAAAGTTTGCTGATTCGTGGAACTCTATTTATTCGCAGTTATAGACATATTAAACAACATAAACAAAATCTGATGTACCTTATCCACTCAATTTTAACTGTCGATAAATTCTTCAACTCCTGTTGTGCATATTCTACTTGAAAAGGCGAAGGTACAAAGATCTATCTGATGATGTTTGTAAAGCAATCTTTTAAACTGAATTAAGGATCCGGGAATTCAAGTGGCTGAAATTGACCTAGATCCAATATTAAATTTTATTACTTTACTTTACTTATGAACGAGGTCTACATAGTCAAAATCAACAAAAAATTGAATTTGTTACTTTGACATTGAACTTTTTACGGGGGAAGTAGCCTATTCACATTGGCTATAATTAGTCCCTCACATTTTGTAACTACTTTTGCAATAAAAACAATGAAAATATAATTATCCAACGACCACTATAAAATAGGACACATTCCATACCGTTTCCCAGTATTGAAAATTTCAAATTGCAAGTAATTTCAACACGGAAACGATCGAACATCAAATAAAAAAATTGAGAAATCTGATTGGATGACGACTGTGTTTTTATTTTGCACACAGGTCGATGATTTCCTATATCTACATTTGCACACAATGGCATAATTATTTTGTCCGTAACTAAAGTGCTTTGCCGAATGACATTTTAAATTTGACTTTTGAACCGTTTGCAAGTGAGAGAGCGAATTTGAGAGAATTACAGAATTTTCCGTAAGTTAAAGTATAGTAATTTATATATCGAATAGTAGAAAATATTATATCGTTGCAGTAAAATTGGGGAACTTGCAAAAGGATGGATTTCTGCGATGCAAATGAAGATAAAGACCAGAAGAACCTAACTTCCTCTGAAACTGTAAGAGTCACACAAATCAGTGGAACTTTATACATCACCTACAACATGAATATCAAAATAAAAGTCTTAGTCACCAAAAATAATTTTCCCTTGTCAAAAATATGTAGCAGCTATCAATTCAATTATCCGTAATTTCATTAAAATTTATTACGTAAAGCTATGAATTTTACTTTAACTCGTTCAACTGTTTTTTATCTTTGAACACTTTCTCGTTTTCATTCCTATATGCATGATTTATTTTTAAAAATTCTATTTTTTTTAATCATATATTTTTCAATTGAATGTATTTTTTATATTTAATCGTTTATTGAAGTATATGTGAAAAAGAATTAAAAACTGGTTTGTTTTAGCAGAAAATCCCTAACGGTAATAAATATAACTGCCTGGCACTGGAAAAAGGGATGAGAAAGATGAATTACATGCGTCTACTGAACCAACTTATGAGTTCAATAAGAACTGGGAAAAATTGTGTCGCTTCACTTACTATGAATATTTTGATGTTATTAGATAAAACAATTTTTCATTATTTTATTCTTCTCCTTCAATATTTTTGTTGAAGAAAATTTAAATAATATACTGGCCATACAAAAATGCAAAGTACTATATCTCGGAAACGAACCGTCGCAAATTTTATTCTTTTATAAGTAAGATGCTGACTTGGTAGCGTAACCGATATTGATTTTTCGATATACTTAATATTGTAACAAAAAATTTGTAAATTTTCTAAAGCTGTGTTATTCGAGTAATTTTTGCTTTTTTATATCTTTTAAAAAAGTTAGGATATGACTTTTTTAAAAAACAGTTGTGACTTTTTAATTACTTAATAGACGTTTTAAATTGGGTCTCATTTGAAAAGTATTAACTGCTTTGTCAAACTCATTTTACCTACCAATAATAGAGGACTGTTTTAAATAATATATGATAAATAATCTATAACAAATAGTGCATAGCAGTCGACCACTTGGTACTGTGCGAGAAAACCTCATTCATGGGATTGCTAGATTTTGAAGGCATATTCAAGTTCAAAGGAGACAATCTATAAGTTCGCTGATTCTTGTTTAAAACAGATATGTGAGAACTTCATTGCTGGTAGTATTTGCACTACTTTCGTTACGGTATATTGGAATAAAAAACGAACGGAAGTGCTTTTCTTTGATTGCTTCGAACCGTTGCATCATTTTATTTTTTGGATGGAGTATTGTGTGCTTTCAGATTTTTCATCACTTGGAGAGCCCTGCATTAAGAATAGCTGAAATCCCCCTTAGTGTATATCAGAAGCCTGAGCTAATTTTCATTTCGAATGAGTATTATTCTGAATGTGACCCAAAACTGCCCATTTCTGCTCTATTTCTGATAGGTTGCTAATATTCATGTCATCTATTTTCCAGAGTACATACGCATGATGATTATTGATTATGCATACCGAGGCTCTTTCATGCTTATTATTTTTGAAATAGATTCACAGAAATCTATTTTCTCCTGAATGGTCTACATCATTCCAACAACGCAATGCACTCAGTGAATATAATACAAATTTAGTCCCAGATACATAGAATAAATGTAAAGTCGTGAAAATCTTGATAATTTATTGATGAACAACTAATCGAAGATGATTTTTTTTCTAAACACATAACAATTAGTTATTGTACTTGTACTATCCAGTGTTGTGTAACGTTTTTGTTTTCATGATCCAAAATTATTAAATCAGTTATTATAAACGATTGTGGAAAGAATTCACATATCATTTAAAAGAGATACACTTGTACAGGGTGCGGCAGTATAACTTCCTTTTTTAAAAAGTTCGCCATTTAGTCGGTAGATGTCGTAACGGAGTGCTAGTGGTCTCGTTCGAGAGGGGGGACTATAAAGTTTTGTCCCGGCACAGTTCAGTCGCCATCATGCGTTGGAACAGTGAGGAGCGTGCGTTTGCCGTTGAGGTTTACTTTTCGAGCGGATGTTCTGTGATCGCAACCCAGCGCGCCTTTCGGAATCGCTTTAATTTAGCCCCCTTGGCCCCTGTCCCGGACCGGAAATCAATTGTTACGTGGGTCACTACGTTCAGACAAACTGCAAGTGTGACAAGACGAAGAACTGGAGTCCCTCGGCCCATTAGATCACCGGAGAACATTGAGTTAGTTAGAACTTCAGTGTTGCGATCACCACGGCGTTCTGCGCGCAAACATGCGTCTGCCCTTGGACTTTCCGATCGTTCTGTGAGGAGAATACTTCATGATGATCTTCATTTTCATCCATACAAGATGGCAATTGTGCAGGAACTTTCTGAACGTGACTTCAATTCTCGGAGGAACGCGTGTGAGGTTTTTCTGGAAGTCGTTCCTGAGGACGCTATTGTTTTTTTTAGTGATGAAGCCCATTTTCATTTGTGTGGATCCGTAAACAAACAAAACATGCGCTACTGGGCTGATACCAATCCTCGACAATTGCATCAACGGCCTTTGCATTCACCTAAAGTCACAGTGTGGTGTGCAATTTACTCACGTGGAATTATTGGTCCCTGGTTCTTTGAGGAAAATGAAGTCACAGTGACAGTGAATTCGCACCGATATGTAAACATGTTACAGGAATTTTTTTTCCCACGGCTAGATGAGTTGGACTTAGGGGACACTTGGTTCCAACAAGACGGAGCAACGGCACACACTTCAAGAACATCGATGGCTGTTTTGAGGGAACACTTCCCAGAGCGCCTTATCTCAATTAGGGGCGATTTGGAGTGGCCAGCCCGCTCTCCCGATTTGACCCCTTGTGATTATTTCCTATGGGGTTTTTTGAAATCCCGTGTGTATGTGAACCGTCCAAGGACCCTACAAGATTTGAAGACGAACATCCAGGAAGAAATTGCCAACATAACGCCTGCTATGCTGGCAAGAGTCATGACAAACTCCAGAAATCGGTTTACTCAGTGTATGGAGAATGGGGGACGTCACCTAACTGATTTGATCTTCAAAACTCAGTAAAACAAAACTTTATGTATGTGCCTGTATTATAAAAAACGAATAAAAATTTTCTGATTCATACAATAAGTTTTATTAACTTTTGAAAAAAGGAAGTTATGCTGCCGCACCCTGTATTAGGGTAAAATATGTCTGCATTGAAAGTTATTGGGGTTGGATATTTCCGGTGGGATTCCTTGTGTACGCAATAAATAATAATGACAAAAAAGTGTCAAACACGTTTGTCATGAATAATACTTAGTTTAGAGTTAAAAGTAACTGGCCTCTATAACGACGTACAATGCTCGAGCACAGGGATATGTCACTATGATGTAATATTCAAATTCGGCTTATATTTCATTTATCACTTTTAATACCTATTTGATTGCTATAAGCTTTTACACTGGCCACAACTTTATGTATTGGCTATTACTACCAAATCTCTTTATCTGTTGATAATTATGGCTTTGATATCAATTCAAATTTACAAGTAGCATTCAAAAAAAAACAGATTTTTCCTCAAATTTATAATACAATACGCAATATTATTACTAAACGTGATTGAAAGTTAATTTAATATTTGTAATACCGGAATGATAATAGGCAGATGAAAACTATTCACAAATGTGAAAATCTATCTCACTCTTCTTTTCAGTTTTGATTTTACCAACGAATTATCTTGTATTCGCTTTCAGTTTTTTCCGTCCCTCCCACTTTTGGAATATCATATCTTAGAAATAACTCGCTCCTAAAATAAATAATATAGCAAAAATAGATTTCAATTTTGTTCTCATTATACGTTGGACATATATTTGTTCCATATTGAAATGGATCATTAAGAAATAAGTAAACATCAGGATTTCATGAAACAACTGCATCTAGTATTCTAATATTGAGTTTAACTACCTCGTTATTTATTCACTTTAACATTTAATATGAAATTGGCATTACCACATCAACACTCACAATTACACTCAGTTACCTTCAGTGTCTGAAAACGATAACTTGGTTATCGAAACGGGCGTCAATCTCCAGTTTATTTGAAGTATCTGATTACTCGTCCAATATTTGGGGCACAATTTTCACCTAACCTACCTTCCTTTTCCATAACAAAATAAAATACGACGTAAATAATACGTTAAGGCAGTGGATTATTAGTGCCCTAGACCCTAAACTCAATGCAAAGGAATATAGAAATTATTTAGACTTTCAAAATTACCGGAAATGGGTCAATTTGCTTAAACTTGAAAACGCCCATTCCATATTTAGCTACAGTGTAAAGCCAAAATTGTTCTTTTTCAACTCATCTGCTCTGTTGTAAGAAATATTATCGCGGCTGAGAGACGCTTTAAGGTCGATTTATATATATCAGTGCCTTGTCGGTTCCGTGTCCGTTCCGTCTTATGAAGTTTCCGGATAGAAAAAAAAAACAGTGTACATAATTATGAGACTATTTATACACTTGCGTTTCCCGGACAGAAATTCATCCGAACCGATATTTTTGCTGAGGGCACTGCTGGTGCACGGGCTTGACACGGACCGCACGGACTTCTATCGAAGCCGCCATACCTAAATTCTCAGTCCCGGTCACTGATCACACACGCTTTGATACACTGACACTACCACAACTCGGTATTTTATAAATATGTCATCAAAAATACTCGGATACAGCACTGACACGGAGCGGACACGGCACTGTTATATATAAATCGACCTTTAAAAAGTGTCCGCGGTTTCGATTTTTCAGAAATATTCTACTCTGGTCGATAGCGGAACGGAAATCAAGTTATCGGACCAATATCATAAGAAAAAACTCTGAAAGGACTACGATATTTGGAATTCTTGCAAGCAATTATTCAAATTTTAATCCTATTGCGATTATCTCCAAACCATGTGGCTTACGATTCTAGTTTTTCATCCACTACAATTCTTAGTATATCATTCTACAATATACATTTGGTTCTCAGAAATTGTGTTTCAAAAGACGCTTCCCAATTAGAGCTGTAAGGCAGTGTTAAATTATGTTTTAAGCATTGAATTGTAACGTAAAACTTATTTGAATAGCCCGTAAGATTCCCCGATTTAATACCTCTAAACTTGTTGAGCTATCAACAAAGAAAAATTCATACGTACTGAACACACTGTTTACGCTACCACTAGATCAACACATAGACATATAGACTATCTGACTCCCTTAAATTGCCTAAAGTAAAAATGTTGATAGAATTTCATCTAAAATGACTAAAATCATAATTTTTTTCTTGTAATCCTCCGCAGTCCTCTGTTTTTGGGATTTGAACCGGCACAACTTTTTTCTTGATTAGATAATTCTCAAATAATACAAAAGTAAATTTTATTAGAGCTAGAATTATACACAAAGGTTTTGTCCCATTAAAAATCAAACATATTTTTGTTAGGGCTCAATTTATTTATATTGCAATGTGTGGAGGATTCACATGAAATGACAATATGTGCCAGGGTTAGAAAATTGGTATATATTTCAAAACTGTAGTAGATGTATTTTTACGTGTTATATAGTTACCAAAATAATTTCATACGTGCTGTTCCCACACACTCTCTAATACTAAATACGATAAAAATTGACCTTTGTTTTTTACTTTTTGATCTCCTTCTAAATTTGAACATAAAATTATCATTCTGTAACTGAATATAATAATTAACCTCGTGATAATAAAAACAGTATCATGATTAAGACTCAGAGCAATTTCGTAAGCACAGTGTCAAATCTATTGTTTCCAATTTAAATTTTGTTTTGATGTAGTCTGCTGGTATTTCTATGCGATATAGTGTGATCATAATAATTTGCGCAAATTTTTCATCCTGGCTTTCCACCACTGAATCATTTCCATTTTTTCAGTTTCTTCTTCTTCAGTGTTGGACGGTACACTTGCTTCCCATTACGACCAGGTGATTCTTTTTATAAAAACAACGTCAGCAATGGTAAATTGAAGAATTGCCATATCCTAGCTCTGGTTTAAATGAATTATATGCCTACTGCAGAAATGCTTGCAAATTTGCATAATGGTTAACGTTGAAGTAAACATATTTACTTCAAAAATTATTTTTCTTCACTTTGTTAAGTAGAAAAATGTCTGTTGTTATCACGGATCTATTAGTTTCATAAACATATTTTTAGTAAAATACAGAAAACTATAGTTTACTATGGTTACTTCCCAAACAATTTAAACATTTTTATATTATCGAAACGTATATAATCTAAAAGTTTAACGGTCATGTAGTTTTCCGACTTCTTATTTTCGGTAGTGCCCCAAGAAATTCCATTAAGACTTTATGAAATGAAAGTGCCGAATTTTCTAAAATTTTATTAAAAGTTTTCTTTTTTGTCATTTATTCCATACTGTTCAGCATCTTTGTCTCACTTTTGAAGGATGATAAGAAAGCATCATTTACACCAAGGATACAGTATTCGATAAAATAGGCCAGTTCCAGTGATGTATGCACATCGATATCTATCGAGATATATTATGTAAGTAAATTTTTTCACAATCAATCTGCAGAATCTAAATCCAAAAATATCTATTCAGTCTATTCAGAGACAAATTGAGAATGTTACTCTCCTCGAGGCTTATATTGATATATATTTTCCATTTTAATATTAATATGGCAGACTATTTGGCGAAGAAGTTTGTTAAAAAAATTAAATTACTCTAGTGTAGCAGCACAACCCATGACAACGTTTAGTTTAAGAATATCGAATATAGAAACATACATTTATGTACGCTATATCGAGGAAAGACAAAACCGCTAAAGCCAAGTTCAAATTTAACTTGAGAAGGATTACTTTTGCATATATATTATGAGTCATCAGATTTAATGAACAAAAAAAAATAAGTTCGTCGGTCAACGGAGAAGTACTACTCTTTCTTTTAAAAAATATATGTGAGGTCGCTTATAGGTATATTATGTTTGTATTGAATAGCTTTAACATTGCTATTTTTTTTCTGTGCCAATAATTTCGGATGCAATCAACAAGCTTCCTTGCATTAATAACCTCATTGACCTAGATGAAGTATCTGCTTCCCACTTTGAAATTTTAATCATTGAACATTTCTTTGTCTTCAATGAAAGAATCATATTGAACATTGTTCATAGTTATTGTTCGTTCCAGTGTCTCTAATTTACTTTATTTTGATTATTTTCATTATTGCCAAATGGATAGAAGAAATTCGAAAAGTAACCATCAATTCAATAACCCTTCAGTAGCAACGATATTGGAGGTTGGAGAAGAAAATACGAACAGAGAAATGGAACAGCATGTAGATCAAATCGAAACAAATAATGAGTTGACACCAAACAAACAATCAAAATTAGTGAAAAATCTCATTAAAAAGAATATAGTCTGAAATAAAAATGTATAATAGAGTTATATTTATTTGGATTGGCCTAATATCAAAAAAAGATTTTATTATGTGATTTATTTGTTGTGGAATTTACCAAGTTAATTTGAAGCTTACACGCAACGATAGGCATCAGACCCATTTTGTCGCGTTTAACCTTAATAAAAATATGAAAGCAGCAGGAAAAAAACAATGTTTTTTAACAAACAGCCAAGTAGACACAACATTTTAAAAAATGATTGAAATGTGAATATGTCATTTTATATGTCTTTCTTAATTTAATTTAAATCAAACCATATGGAGTTAGTGGATATATCGATAAAAAGTTATAGAGGCTGTTTATATTAGAGAAATTTAAAAATATATGTTTATAATTAGAGATTAACAGAATCAGTGATCTTTTGATCATCCGCTACTTTATTTTTAAGCAGATTGCTATAACTCTTCTATACACGATATTATGTTGTCTTAAACAACGATAATCAATTTAATTCCTATAATGCCCTAGAATGATGTGAAATTACTAGCTACCCACTTTATTTTTTAAAATATACTATTTGAATACAAAAAATCAAAAAAGGGGAAATCTGAAATTCCTCGAGACATACTCAGAATGAATAATTGATTTGTTTATGGACATAGATAAACAGCATAAAGCAACAATATAAACGTTTATAAAGACATTTTTTTCTTAAGAAACCTGCTTATGGCAGCCAAATAGCCCATATATTGTTAGTTATTACGAGCTTAACAAAATGCCTGAAGTTTGTAGACATCAAAATACTTACAATTATGGATTATCCAGATGTTGGTCTATCCTCTCGCGAAATTGACCCTCGAGTCAAATGTACTGCAACAAAAATCGAAAAAGACCAACTAGACAACTAAAGCGTACCACCAAACATCAATATAGACGCTTCAGGCAACTAGCTCTAGTTACTTAGCATCAAAGTGATGATAAATGGCCATATTGGAGCCTTTGTTCTGTTTTTATATCGCCCACGATCAATGCTTCTTTTAAACGTCAACATTTAAATTGGTTCAAAGAATGGCAACACTAGAAGGCAGATAGAGGTAACATCGTATTCACCGACGACTTTCGATTCTGCTTAAGTGTGGCTAAAATTCATGGATTATCCTTCAAATTGATTGACTACCCAACATATTCACCGGATTGGACTCCCAGCAACTTTTTTCTATTTCCTAACTTCGAATTTTCACTTACAGGAAAGATATTTTTATTACAAGAGGACGGCATTTATTATTTGGAAGGGTTAAAAATGTACGAGCATCGCTGGAGATGGCAAAAAATGAAAATGATTATGGAAACAAGATGTTGAAATAAAACTGCAATAAAAAACGCTTAAATGACAAAATACATTTACTTAAAAAATACATTAATCATTGATATAAAGAATGGTTGATATACATAAAAATAAAACATGTCGATGATAAAAAATAATTACATTTATCGACATTTATCTACAGGACTGTCACTTTGTATTCATGTTTTATACGATACAATCAGATAATCATTTTTGAAATATCTATGACAGATTACGAAATCATCTATGTATTCTTCTATATTCAATATTCTTACATTCATAGTAATCAAACAATCTTGTGTTTTTTCCACATCAGCGATTTTGAGCCTCACTTATAGTGGAAAAATGTGTTGCTCTATTCTACTTCTAAGAGAGAATCATTAACATATTCTTCTCACTTTTGAACAAGCATTTATTTATAGAATGAAAACTTATGTCTTTGGCTCTATTTTCACAAATTTTCCAAAGTGACTTATATATTTTCATTATTTTTGACAAATTGCAATCAAATTCGTACGTCTAGCCTAATCTAATAAAAAACCTGTTTCTTTACGCCTATAATGCTTTAATATCACTTTCGGCAACACAGATTGTATAAATATTATTTTACTAGTAGATACAGTAATTAGTTTCCATTATTCTACTAATTGAATATTCAACTTAACATTGGTTGTTTCCTTTACATATTTTGTTCCGAATAGTCTGCTTCATCTGTTTAATAGTTTTGGGTTTCTTAGCATACACTTCCAAATATCATTGTTCAGTGAGAAGCTCCAGAAACCATTTACGGCATTCCATTTCATCCTTTTTCTTGAAGAAACGGGGGGCTATATCTCTATTATGCTGACGCATTAGATTTTCAGAGTCACATAATTTATGGTTTTGTTTGTTGGTATAACCATTAAAATGGAAATGTGCTTTATCCGACACCAAAGCATTATTCAAAAATGGGTTTGTGCAAAATGTAAAGCGTTGTTGGTAGTCTTATTGTAGGAATGTTTGAGAAATTTGGCTTTTCTATTAATAAATCTTAAGATCCAATTTCAAAATTTTATATTGTTCTGGAAATACAAAATAAGCTGAATCTACGGCGACTCACGTCAAAATTTGCAGTATTCTATAATATAATTTTGTGCGACTATTTCGATGATAATTCCTCAAAATGACCTATTACACTCCAAGTCCTTACACTCCTGACCAAGAAGGCTGTGGAAGATGATATTTCGAATTTTGATGTAATTAAAACTATTTTGTATACGAGAAGTGGTCTAAAGATGTTCTGGATAGAAAATCAGTTAATAAAAGCCCTGTGTTTGGACGATTGAGAAGTAATATTTCCAAGAGTATTTCGAAAAATTACAGCTTTTATCCATATTGAATAATCTGAATAATCATCAAATTTCGAATAGCTATAAACTAGATAATAAGAATTGGAAACTCACCAGTTACAAGGCAATAATTGAGATGGCTTACTTAACCGAGCACGAACACAGTAGCCACGCACTCTTGAAGGAACTGAAAAATAAAATCCAAACTTGAAAGTTGCACAAAGATTGAACACATAATTTACTGCTAAGTTGACAAAATACGAAACTACATATTAGTTTAACATTCAACTACTTCATAGACAATTTTTATGCTTGTTTAGCTGCTCTATTTAACCTGATTCATAAATAACATAATTTCACTCTACTGTCAAACGTATTAAGTATTATGTTACTAATATCTCTAAAAAACACACTGTTGACGCCATGACTACACCAACACTTACAATTGCACTGTCTTTCGCAGGTTTCGATTTGCACTGTTTTACGCGGGTTTCGATAACCAAATTATCATTTTCAGCAACTGAAGTATACCTTTAGTAAAACAGTGTATTGTGAGTGTTAGCGCAAACATTGTGTGTTTAGTATAAATGTCACCGATGGTTCCATAATTTCCAATTTGATCAATATCTCTGATACCAAATTTTTTTGCTTACATACACGATTTTTATCTTTCAAGTTAATTTTTAATTTATTTTAGTCTATTAAAACTCCTCCATTTCCTTAATTGTCACCTTTGACTCAACTCATTTCCTTATCGAACCCTAACTTTCCTAACCAATCGGTGAGAAGTGAGAATTATGTATATATATATATATATATATATATATATATATATATATATATATATATAATTTTAAAAAAAAAGATAAATTTTGACGTTGACTTTTCTTTATAAGAATATAATATTGACACTGATAATTTGCTAATTTATATAAATATTTTTAACAAGTAAACACTGAATGTGAAATTTACTTCTAGTTTTTGTGACAAAATCAAACCAGTAATTGTGTAAAATAAATATATACAAAACTCAAAATAAAGAAATTAAAAAAATATATTACATTAGGGTTATTTAAATGAGTTTTCTTATTAATCATTTTGGGTAATATATTTTATTTCTAAAAATAGACGGTTTGTAGTTTTTTTCAGTTATCAAAACTTTGACAGATTCATAATCCATATCGTGTCCTTCATGATAGATATGAGTCGCTAATGAACATCTATCAGGATATAATCTGCTATCACTCTTGTGGGCAGTTATCCGATTGATCTAACACAGATCAATGTACTTTTTGGCACAATTTAAACAAGGTATTTCATATACTATCTTAGGCAAATTATTGATTAGTGTTTCATCATTATTTAGTAGAAATAGATTGAATATTAAGGGTTTGACTCTATGCTAACTTAATATTGGGTTACTTAAAGATTCCAGAAATGACGTTTGAAAATGATGATTCAATGTTTAGTCAGTATCAGATGTATTCGATTTAAAAAATATGAAGGAAAAGAGTTTTCATAAAAAAATTTGTAAAGTATTTTAATGTTTATTTAATGAAAAATTCGATCAGAAATTTTTGGGACTCTTTTTTTCATCTATTCGATTAAATTAATTTTATTATTACGTGGGTGATATGAATGATAATTGATATATCTTCCAAAACTTATTGGTTTCCTATACCAGTCAATTAAAATTTAATTATTTTCGTTTCTTATGAATTTAGTATCAAGAAAAGGTAACGATGTTTCAGTATTCTCCTTTTCTATAGTAAATTGTATATTTATAGGGATCGAAAATGTTGAAGTAAAATAGTAAATTATCGATTTCATTATATGGAAGGGATAAAATTATATCATCTGCTTACTCTCTAATGTAGAATATTTTGGAGGGTAAAACAGATATTCCAAGATATAATACATTACATAATCTGCTAATATATATATATATATATATATATATATATATATATTTATCCGGAAAATTAAAATCTAAAACATCAAAAGCAAAAGAAGTATCATTATATATCCAGTGCCTTGTAGTAATCTACATAGGACAAACATCTCAGTATTTAGAAAATAGAATAAGAGATCATTAATACGATAGAAAAATAGAACTGCATTAACGAACCATGAATACCATTAAATAAACATGAATTTATAAAAATTCAAAAATTCTTTAAACGGAATCTAATATACAAAAAAGGGAATTTTTAGAAATGGTTCACATTCATAAGAAGGAAACAGCTATAAATGATAAGAAAAGATCTAAATAATTTGAGTAAAATTTATAGCTCTATTTTGTAAATTCTAATAAAACTACAAATAATTTAATTAATTATTGCTATATATTTGACATGTAGGGACCAAGGAAAAATTTATTTTTATTACTAGAACAAAGTTCTAAGTTGATTTTATCCTTATTTTGATATTCATGATGAAGGTGATTTATATATCAATATAAATAAGCAAATTGTCAGTGGTAATATCATGTTTTGATAAAGACGAAAAGTTAAAATTTTTGTTTCTTTTAAAATTGACAAAAAAAAACTAATTTTAAAACAGAAGAGACCTAAAATCAAGAACATTTAGATGCAACGAATCACCCCTTTTTTTCAGTTGTTTCCAAGGCCTTGATCTGCCTATTCCTTGGAATTTCACCTAGGAAATGGAAAGCATCAAGCATCAACACTGTTGACAGTAACACACTCACTGCTGATCTTGAGCTAACTGGAAAGCTTTTCGCGTGGACCTTGTAATTATAGATGACCTGTTTGCAGGTTTTGGGGTTTTGGCTCGCGTTGGAAGTATATTATTGGGGGAAGGGGTAATAAATGTGCTGAAATCGGCTTCTCGGAGGGTTTTAGAGAAAATGTTGGCCGGAGTTGCATTGGAACGAAATAGATGAAGAAAGTGTTTCCAAGTTGCCGGCAATCTCTGGCTAGCGTCCCTTGTGTTCTGAGAGCTTGGACGTTTCTCTATTTCTATAGCTTCTCGAATAATCCTGGACGTGGAGGGCGGAGTGGGGCGATAGTTTTGGTTGTATTGAAATCGATTGTGTATCCGGTATGGACATGATGTTGGGCAAGGGTGGAGGAAATCCCGGAATTAGTGGCAGACAACAAATACTCCTTGGCTCTGAAGGAAATACATCGATATGTCTAGCGAATATAGGAACGGGAAAAATCTAAGCAGGGGTTTTTATGCACTCCATGGTGTTCATTGGGTATTTTGTCTTTGACGGATCTGATTAGTTGGAGAGTTTCTAATTGGGTTTGAAGATTGTGGGATACCGTGGGGTTTGAAAATTCTGCAAATCTTGTCTGTTACACCTTTGATATAAGGAAGGGATACCCTCAATTAATCTTTCAAACCAGTAGAGGAAGATGGAGGAATTGGAGATGAGACTAACATTGATTCAAAATGGTTATAACAAATCCCGAATTTCTAGGAGCATCCACAAATTTTCATCTCCATATATTCTTCTAAATGTTGTTGATTTTAGTGGTCTCTTCTGGTTTAAAATTAGTTTTTTATAATAATTTTTTTAAAAGAAAGATAAAAACTGACGTTCCGACTTATTTCAGTCTATTTCAAATTATAATATGACACTGACAATTTGCGTATTTATATTAATCAATAGATCACCTACATCATGAACATCAAAATAAGAATAAAATCAAAATAGAAATTTGTTTTAATAAGAAAAATCAATTTTATGAATTAAATTAGTTATAGTTTTATTAGAATTTAAAAATAAATTTCACTTAAAAAATCTTTATGTGAAACCACCTTTTTACAAAATAAAAAAAAAACCAGAAAAATTAGATCTGGTTCCTTTCAATCCTGTTTATACTAAGAAATTTTTAACAGAGATGTTTTTAACTTGGCTTATAAATCCAACTTTACAATAACACAATTGTTGGGTAATCCTAAGGATAAAATTCCGAATTTGGCAAAGAGTAGTATAAATGGTATACTATATATAGTATATGAAGACTACAGGTTAAAAAGGGGAATGTCACAGAATCCTAAATTTGCAGGAGAGGAAAATTAAAGTTTGAAACCCTGTATCTTTAACAAAAGTACCTGTGCAAATGTCAAAAAAATAAATTTATTTTTCTTAATATATTGACAATATTCGACACTGCATAAAGAAACCCTTACGAAATATTACAATGAATAAAAATGTTTTATTGTCGTTACTACATTTTGTAAATTGCAAGAAGGGGAAATGTCCACTTTTATTCACTCAATCTATAATATAATCGTCTTGCTTTTTTCCAGTGCGTTTTTTTCTTCGAGTTCCCACGTCGAAATTATTGCTTTCTTGATTATGTGCGAGAGTAGAATAAAGCTCATCGGCTTCCGGATCCGGATGCAGCAGAATCGCATCAAACATTGCAGGTCCTTAAATTTTTCAGCACTTATAGGTAGCATGCCTAAAAAGTTTTTGGTTATGTCATGCAGTTGTTCTACAAACTTTAAAAGCCCACCATTGTATAAATACCCGGGTAGTTCAAATTCATGTGTGTCCAGTGGCAATTTGCGTCCATCTATAATAACGTTGCTTTTCCACATGCTATTCCAAGTTGCTCGGTGCAACACAAATCTTGGATGATCTTTGACAACTCTGAGCTCACGAACTGGACGTGTTTTAAACGGACACTGTTTCCTATATAAAGACGTCATATGTGTGGTCCAGCTTCTGAAATAGCTTTGTGTCACTTGCAATACGTCAAATGGACTCGGTTGAAACCTAGCTGCTCGAAATACTTGAATCCATTCACTAGGCAGTTCTATTACAGTCTTCTGTTTTATTAGTCCAAAATATTTGTCTCACTCCATGTAAAAGTGTCCCCGAATTGGAAAGGAAACTTTTACTAAATCCAGTTTTCCTTGAAAATGAACTAGGTGATGAATGTAGCGGAAGAGTGTATAGTTGTTGTTTTGGTCTCCACAGTAGTCGCAAAAGATTTCCAAATTCTTTACGCGGTGATCCAGAAAATTGTAAAGAAAGTGATGTAACATGGAACAAACTGCATCACTTCCTTTACCGCCAACTGTCTCTGGGTATACGTAGAAAATACTTTGTGCAGTAGAAAGAAGATGTATATTAAATGAATAGACGGACCGCTGTCTTTTGTAGTAAACATTATTTGTAGTAATATTAGGAATTGTCAGGTTCTTTGCAAAATCCATGCATATAGCTTCTCGAGTTTCATCTGTTCTACTTGCAAATTTAGCAACTTTTTTTCCTTTTGTAAAACTGTAAAGCTTTCAGTTTATGCAACTTATTGCTGGTTTCCAGTCTTCTGATTTCAGCTTAATTTGATTTAGTTCATTTCCTGATGTAGAACATTTGTGCTTGCAAAGATTCAATTTTTGCCAAAAACTCGTCGCAGCTACTGCAAGTGTCAGATCTGGGATACCCAAATGAAATGTTAAAGTGTTTCGAAAATATCTGACGATAGGTTTCATGGGAAACATGTCCCTTGCTTGTTCTATAAACATCTTGTACATTTTTTTAATGTCGAGCTCTTCCGGTAAATACAAATTTGAAGAGTTTTTAATACTATAATGGCTTTGTCGTCCCTTGAATGATTTGATGTGTTCAATAATTGCGTCCTTTATTTTCGTGTCTAATTTATTTGCCCTGCTGCTATGTTTCCCGCGTCTGTCTACTGGAGCCATACCAGCCATTTTCAGCGAGCTTTGCAACACTTCGAGCTTCTTCTTTTTAATGCCATGTAACGAAAGGAAAGCCTTGTAACAGACAGGAATTTCCTTTGTTTCGTCATCGCAAGAAAATTTTACTTTGTATGAAAATGGGCCGTCGTGAAATTTTGCGGACGTTTCATCCACACGTGGTCTCCACCGTACACTGATCAGACCACACAAATACTACCTACTTTTCAGTATCTTGAAATTTCTTATGCGCAGCCAGCAGAAAGTTTTCAAAACATTTTAAGAGTTTGCACTTACAGTCCTCCGGTTTCGTGTGATTGTAGCCTTATCTTCTTTGCAACATCTATCAGCCGCCCGTACTTTCTTCTTTTCTTCCCTTGCCCTTCCGAACATATTGGAATATTTGTGCTCGTTTCCGCGTCACTTTCGCTACTTCTTTCCACCATTTCTTTAGTGAAAAGTTACCATTCTACGCAACAGGAACGAACACGAATGAGTGAACATGCATCCATGCGTTACCCCGACCAACATTATTGGGACATCCCCTGTTTTTTACCTGTGGCGCGGGGACATTTCCCTTTTTTGAAACCTTGCCAGAATATAGAGCATAAAATATACTACAAGATGGCGTTCATGCCGTAAAATGATATATTGGACATTCCCCTTTTTTAGCCTGTACTCTTCATATATATAAGACTAAAAGATTTAAAATATGGACGAGTAATCGAATAATATTGCCGATCACACTGCCAATCGAACTCATGACAGAAATAAATAAATATAATGTAAAATTGTTAAAAAACGCATAAAATAATATATTTTTGGATGCATTTGGAAAGCATTGGAATTATTAAATGTTAAATATTTTATTCATTCAATTCATTCCAATTCCCTTTGATTTAATAAGATATTAGTATTGTAATATACAAGCTTCGGAAGCTGAAATCACAAGATTGTTACCGCTTTAATCATTTTGGTATTTACGTTCCATCCTAAAGAACAGATTATAATTCAATTACGGTATTAAAGAGAAATAATTAACTTAGTCACTCCACTAAACCAATTTAATCGTATCTATTTCAGTCTATAACTGATGTCCTATAAATTGGATATGATACTGTTAAGTGTATATTCCTAGATACACAATTTCCTAAATCTAAGATTTTTTCTGCCCGGTTTATGATAAATACAATCGTGGTGTAGAAAGTTCTTTTAAAAGTATATCCGGAAAAACGGGAAGCGAAGTCTACTTTATTATTCTAAATTGAACTCCTTGTTCTTTTTTGTTTTTCCCCTCTCAATCTTTTTCGCTGATGTCTAACACTCTTGTGCTTTCTATAGAAATCCAAAAAGAACGAATCAGTGTTTAAGCAGTTATTTTCAGTCAATTTATTTTTTCAATGCTGTAAGTGAATCACAAAAGAATGTAAATTTTACAATATTTCAAGATTAACATTAAAAATAAGGGCATGGCATAATTCAAGCTTCTCTCAAGTAATCTCTCTGAAACTAATACAAGTAGTACCATATCAGGTGCTTGTTACACGAATGATGAACATTATTGGATATCGAATAAGTTCATGTCCTAATCAAGGAGCCAAAAAGACGTTTAGTGAAAATTTTTGTGAAAAGGACGCCTTATTGAGAGCTGTCCATGGCTGTATAAATCTGGTTCAGAGGAAGCATAATTACAAGTATGAAAACATTCATTTCTATGATTGTAATTTAAAAATTTTTATTCCAATAAGAAGCATAACAAAATTAAATTGCTTAGTCCCAGCACCTCTCACGTGGATTATAATTGTTTCAATTAACATTGAACCAGAAAAATTCAGCCATAGTGAAAACAAATTTTTCTTTTTAGTTTTTAACTATTTGGTGGGAAAAGCTCTTTTGTTTCGTGATCAAAAAGAGGACTTTTGGATTTGGTACCGTTGCGCATTTTCGACATATTATACTACTAAAGTCGTCATCATCTAGTGAAAATAAACTTTTATATAAGTAATGTATCCAATGCATCAATATTATCGTAACTATACTAAAACTCCTTTGACACCAGTAGCCACAGTTCCATTAAAGAATAATGCACAGTGTACATTTTTTCGTAATAATAGTTAACTAGAGCAATAAGTTGCCATTGTTTAATTGAAATGACATAAATAGTAGTAGGATTGTGGCAAAATTTACAGCAAAGTGTACTAATTCTAATATGTTCCGAGCTTTCGAACAATAATTGATAGAAAATTTAATAAATTTATGATCAGGATTTCCTTTTCTAAGATATTACTTTCTGGAATTTCTAGAGATGTACCAATTGAAACAGGATGGGCTCGTATTGCGCGTCTTGATGAATGTTTAAATATTAATGGTGAAATTGAAAAATAAAAAATGATAATTTCTAATACAATTTAAGTCCATAATTAATTATGACTCAGATTTTATAGAATAGAATTTTGTTTACGTCAAAACTATAACTACTAAACAAACAGTTGGTATCTAGCTACAGACATCGCCGTTTCATCAAACGAACCTAATCATCTCATACTCACAGACTCCCTTAACTCAATCCAAAGTCTTCAAAAAATTCACACCGCAAATCCTTTATCAATCAAAAATCAAGCAACAACTGCAATATATACAAGACAACAACAACAACAAAAATAGTATTCTCTTGGATCCCCTCACACACTGGAATAAAAGGAAATGAAGAGGCAGACCTGGCCGCTAAGGAAGCTGTAAATAGTGATATTGCGGATTGCGCGAACTTTTTTATTACTGCCGATATTAAAACAATCCTAAAGCGTAAAGTGCTTAATAAATGGGAGATCAAATGGTCAACGTCTACACATAAACTTCGCGAAGTGAAAGACTCAGTAAAACCATGGTCAATACTACCGAAAAATCGCAGAGATGAAGTTCTTCTAACACGTCTGCGTCTAGGCAATACGCGACTGACGCATAGCGACTTATTTGATGCGAAACTTGAACCAAAACGTACCTGTAATTGCAAATTGACTATAAAACGCATAATCGCAGAATGCCCATTTCTCAACTCAGAAAGATCATCATCAAATATACCACTCAGAACAATACGTGAAATTTTAGGACCTAAATACAATATTACTTACCTTAAAAATTAGCTTAAGCAGATCTCTATCATAAATTTAATTTCACAAATATTCATAGATAAAATACTTAACCTTTAGGTACTAAATCGTTAATATAACGGTATACGGTTGATGCGAAATTTGTGATAAAAAAAAAGTTGGTATTTAGTACGTGAAAATATCGATTGTCTTACTTAACGACTCGACGATATTATTAAAACGAATAGCGTACTAAATATACTCATTGTCAGTTTAAGATACATAATATATGAAATAAGGCAAATGAAAACATGAACGCGTCCATACTATATTTTATTATATCAATAACAATATTGTTCAGTATCTTATCTTCAGAAATATTTTTCATTTTGCTTATTATTATTATTATGTTACCTATAATTAATTTATGAATATGGGTGTTGATAAATTCGATCCCAATAAGTACGAGTATAAAGGATACAAAGCTTTCTATATCCTTTTATCGGTGAGTATATACCTTCTCAACCATTTTATAAGAGTTCTACAATATTGTGTTTATTATCTTTTTTCATTGAAAAGGTTGACCGCTCTTTTCTAGTACATACTATGCCGCCATTATGTTTCGGATTTCCGTCGTTATTGGTTGTAGAGTTAAACTTCTTTTTGTCACCTTGTTAATTAGTAACCCTATCGACTGTGAGGTTTGCTGAGTTATTCGGTTTTTGAATACAAAAAAGTTAATCCCCTTGAAAATTATCGGCAGTTTGTTGAAGTTTATTGTGAAGGTGTTTATAATTAAATTTAAAATGTATATGTATAAATATCATAAGTAGGTTAAAGTACTCATCATTTCTGTATTTTCTTTCAGTTCATTCCTTATTCGAGTCAAATATTTTCTGTTACTTTTGAAATTGATTGAGTTAGAAGACAATTCGCCTATTCTCATTATTATAGTTTTGCTTTATTTATTATCCGGTTTCAGAGGATATATAACATAAAATGACCACCCCAGTAACAAGATTTGTCACTCATAAACTTTCAATGCTATGTAATGGTCTTGAAATGTGCGAAAAGGTTCGTATAAAACTTTTATGATTGCATAGGAGGGGATGGTCAGCAGTTTAAAAATCAAATGACCTTAGTAGTAAACTTAATAATTTAGGATTCATAATTAGAAATTTTAAAATATTTTATGGTGAATTAAATCCTCTACGGGCGTAGAAACAAGCACTCCGAAGGCTTTGGCAATACAATATATTTTAAGCAGAAATATATACAATTGGAAAATGTGTCCAGTTCAACTAGAAAAGAAATTAGTCAAACAGCCATTTTAACTCTGAGCTATAATGTCATAAGATTCAAAAAGCTGATTTGGGAATGCCTTGATAAGTTAAGTGAGCTAGACTAAAATAATGGAAATGAAATAGCAGACAGACTTAGTAGGAGTGGGAAAACTTTTTGTAATACATGAACTCTCTTGTAAATTACGTTTTCAGTTTTTGAAACTATTTTTAAAACTAATTTAAAAAACAAATCTATTCAAAAGTGAAAAATTACAAATTTCCAGTTCTCTACCAGATTCACACTTTCACAACTTTTACTCTCAACTTATACTCATACATACACATTCATATTTATAGATAAAAACTGCACAACCAGCATCTTTTACAACAACAATGATTTTATTGTAGCAACAATATAACAAATAAGATATGCGTTCCAAATAAACGTATTACGAATAAATAAACAAGCTTAAATTATTATGATGTACTTTATGGAATCCGCTACAGGAAAAAAGACGTAGATAGGTGAAAGTCAGTAACAAAAATAGGGGTTGAGTCAAAGATCTTCCTAGGACCCTATAACAAAAAAAAATTGAATGTATCAACCTCAGTAAGAACAATCTACGAATGTTAAGAGTAGTCTTTTGGGAGTATTGCCGTCTCAATGGAGACCTAAAGATACTAAGTTTAATAGGGGGCGTAATGTGCAGATTCTTCTACGTATAGGATGGAACCTCTATCCACATCCTTTCGAAATGTGAGAGACTACGGAGCTTCAGAGCATTAAACCTGGAGCGTATTCAATGGAAAATAGAAATCTATCACATCAAGAGCCACCCTACATCCTGAACTTTCTATAAGAAGTGGAATTAAAATATCAGCTGTTAATTTTGAGAAGCAGCCATCTGAAATATGATATATGCACGGTATATTTGAAAATATTCTGCATTCTTCCTTTTTTTCTGATATTAAAGATTCACTGAATCTATACTTAGATATAAATAAAATTGATTAAAGCCAAAGAACAAGTAGGAACTTATATTATAAGTTTAACTTGTTTGTTGTTTGAAGGGATCAATTAGTTTGAATTGCGTTTATATAGGTGTGAAAGAAAAGCTGATCTAATTTCTTCCATTTATATATCTACGCATATTTTATAAGTAAGTACCGTTTTGCGATTCCACCACCGCAACCCCAAGGTCGGCGTTCCACACATACGCGCTGATTACCTACATCTCTTGTCTACGCACTGACGCCATTACAGTCTGATTCTTCATTGTGTACGTTGTTGACAATCCTGAGTCCCGCCGATTGTGAGGTACGGGCTGTTATACGATTTCTTAGTGCTAAAGGCGTAAACCGATCGATATTTATCATGAGATCTGTGAATGTTTACGGACAAAACATTATGAGTGATGGAATGGTAAGGAAATGGGTGAGAGCATTTAAAGGTGGCCACACAAATGTGCATGATGAAGAACGGAGTGGACGTCCTTCGGTCGTTAATGAAGATTTGGTGCAGAAAGTGGACGAAAAGGTGAGAGAAAACAGACGATTTACAATTTCATCATTGAGCGATTACTTTTGTATCCCATTGTGACCGAGAACTTGAAATACCGGAAATTGTGTTCACGTTGGGTTCCAAAAATGTTGACGTATTTGCACAAAACCCAACGTTTAGACAGTGCATTGACTTTCTTTGAGCGGTACCACAATGAAGGTGAAAATTTTTTAGACCAAATTGTTACTGGTGACGAAACAGGGGTGGCCTACGTCACACCAGAATCGAAACAACAATCCATTGAATGGCGACATTCATCATCACCCAAAAGAGTGAAGTTTAAGCAAACAATTTCTGCCCGGAAAATCATGTGTACAGTTTTTTGGGACAGAAAAGGAGTATTGCTAGTGGAGCTTCGGCCTCGTAATGAGACAATCAATGCAGTGTCTTATTGTGAGACATTGAACAATCTGCGTCGTGCAATCCAGAACAAAAGACGTGGCAAGTTGAGTAAGGGTAACGCTTTGCTGCATGACAATGCCCGTCCACATGTGGCTAATCGGACCAAAGATCTCATCAAATCTTTTTAATGGGAAACTCTAGAGCATCCTCCCTACAGCCCTGATTGGCCCCCAGCGACTACCATTTGTTCCTGCACTTGAAGAAACACCTGGGCGGTCAGCGTCTTCAAGACGATAACGAAGTCAAAACAGTTGTTAGAAAGTGGTTAACAAGTCGGGCGGCAGAATGTTATATACAATATACAATTTTTAGGTCTAGTACTCAAAAGGATCTTCAATTTTATGTAGCACAGTATAACCAAAACTAAATTAACAAAATTGTCTACTTTTTATTCCAGCAGATTCAATATTGATATGTCAGAATTGGAAATTTTCAATATCGAATATTTTGTGTTCATTCCTAGACTTGGAATTTTGGCAAGTGTCATTATAGAGGATAGTATTCTAGTTTATGAACGGAGGATTCTTCATGTAAGTCTTGCATCAACTTCCGTTTATAAAAGAATAAAATAGAGCGTACATATTAATTATTTTCTACAATTGATTCTAGATATCAAAATTTATCGTAATATAAAGAAACAGGAGATTTCACCAAGTTCAGCACATAAATATCGGCTATAAAATAATCTCATATTCTATTGCTAACCATTTTTCAATTTTTCTAAATTCAAACACTGACATGCAATACATTAACTGTGGAATATTCATTTATTTACTATTATATAGTTCCCAGAAATTTATGTTGATTTCAATTAAAATAATTCTTAAATACATCCCACAAATTATTACTTACAAACAATAATAATATTCACCATATAATATAATAGATTAAGATGTATTCCGAAACTTTTGGCATAATAACAATTTTCTGAAGAACAGTTTAAAATATGTTTTGTTAATGTTCTTTTTTCTCATTTTCAAAAATTAAATTGTATACTTTCTCGAAATCTATGATCACACATTTCAAACGAACAGTGTAAAGTTATATTTTTTTTTCTCCGAATCTTTACACATTTAACTTGTTAGGGATATCAGTCTGTAAAACCATGCTTTATTTGCTTCCGTATTCTTATATTACGAATTTGTATCATTTAAACTTGTCTATATTGAGAACAGAAAACGATATGCAAATAATATATTTGATGCAATAGCCATTTGCATCCAGTTTCTCAAACTGTTTCGTCCAAGTTCAATGAATAATTTATCTCGATTTACCAGTAGCTCGTAATAAATGTTCTTTCATATCATTTTGTTTCTTTTTTGTTCTCGATGACTAGCCTTTATTAGATTTCATGTTTTCTGCAAAAAAAGCAGGGATATTTAATTTCATATTTTCACGTTCTTCAAAGTTACAGTAAACGATATCATTTATATCAATAGAATATGGAACAATGTCAAAATGCTCTAGTTTCATCCTTTATAATTGACATCTTTTGACACTTTTGACTGGAGGCAATATTTTTCTTTTATTCTTATTATGAGAGGCTCTTATTATTCGTTTCATAAATATAACTACACGTTAGTACATTCTGAGAAAAACACTGAAATGTAGCTTTGAGTTCTCGAGTATTTTGAAAATACAGCACACTACAACAAAAATAGCAATCATCTATATGGTTTATTGGCTTGCCTCATTTCATAAGCTTTTTGTGCAGTCCTTGACTCGAAACTCGAAATTTTCTAAGCTTTGTGCAGGTCCAGAATTTGTCTTGTTACCCTATTTGCATTCCAAAATATGCATGATAAGCTTGTTTTATAAAATTAGGTATATTATTTTTTTCTTCCCGTTTTCTTTGCAAATTTACCACATATGTAGCAAAAGTGATATGGGTTAAAATCACATACTTTACGTAAAGAGCTCATGTTTTTCTTCTATTTAAAGTGAATAGTTCAAGTATTATATATTATAATCAACGTTTTGATTATGCAAAAATGACATTTTTCTTTCAACCGCTCTTTCTCATTCGAATTATAAGGATGTTTGCAACAAACTGTAAAATATGTCACTATAGACAGTTAATAATCACTATAAAGTAGGGTGCTACCACTGAATTTTTAATAAAATCAGAATTTTTAAGTACTTCGATAGAAAATGTTTTAATAATTTCTTTAAAAAATCCATTTTCCTTGCCAAAACTTTCCTGCTATAAAACTATCAAAAAATTGTTGATAACATATTAAAAGGTTATGTTATTTCCAATCCTTATTTGTTATTGTTGATTGTATTGAAGAGCTAATTATAGGGATATTGTAAATTACGTGGTGCACCCTCCTTTTTTCTATATAATGATATATCGATAACCAAATAAAAAAATATTTATGGGCATTAGAGCTTCTTGTGTTCCAATTATAACTTACAATTCACACTATTAATAGCAAACATTCTCCGCAACTTTTGGAAATTATTTTCTTAATATTCATATTCATTTGTACCATAATGATCGTTTTTATGATCCTTATGACAGAATATTTCTTTTCTTTATTTTATATTACAGCCCGAAATGTCAACAAAAGTAACTAAATTAATACAAAGGTTTATTAAACTCATAATACAAAAGAAAATGACAAATTTAGGGACTCCTAGATATAATTTGACTCAAATTATATCTAGAAGCAATTTCAATAGATTGAAACTTTTGCGTGTGCGATACGAAGAGAGGTACGATATAATCACGTGTGGGTATAGGACCACATACTCTTGCAACAAATATAATAAAATAAATGATATAATGAACGTTAATGTTTTTTGTACTTGAACAGTTTTCTATAATAATATTTGGAAATTGCTACGATCAATGCTCAAATTTCGTAATGCTTACAATTAAAAAGTAGATTTATCGAATTTTCACACGCCAGTTTGTTCAACTATAATAGAGAGAATAATTTTTACCCCTTTTATCTGAAATAAATATTGATCTATCAATTAATAGTTTTTCTGCCAACAACATACAATGCTATTTAAAAGTACTCTTCCTTCCCTTGCCACATTAACTAATATTGAAGTTTGTTAAGGAAATAAAATGTTCAAGTTCCCTACTAGTAATAATAGATGACGTATTTGTGGAAAATGTCGTCAAAAGGTCACTAGAAAAATTTTAAATGAAACCCTCTTAAAGGTAAGAAAAATCCTATTCAATGATACTAATCCTGTTTTTGTTTATGGCATTTTCTCAACTCAATTTAAAAAAACAAACAAAGCTATGAAATTAATGCAACTGAAATTTGAAATTCAATCATCGTCAAATAATCGAACGTTTTTGTAATGATTGTCTAATTTTTTTCACATTCAATAATTTGTGCATTATTGACAAACGTTGGACTGTTTTAGGAAATTTGGAAATTTTTAAATTTCTGTACATTCAATAATTTATTCAACTGTGAGGTGAACATTTAAGTGCTTCAATAAACGAAATAGTACGTGCGTCAAGTGATAAAGTGTTAATGATCTTAAAACTAAACAAAACATTATTGCAGCTCAACGCATTTGAGTAATGAAAGGTTTACCAATCGAGCTGTTCGAGGGTAGTATTAATGATGCTCAACATGAATTTTTATACATGATTATACATTATCATGATTATGTATGTATGGTTTTATATTCACAGAAAGATGCTGTAGATACATAAATATTGGGTAGAGATACAGAGATTCGTTGATATGTCTTCGCCCATATGCATATCCTCCATGCCACTGGCCCATTCCGCTATTTCTAATTTCAACCGTATTGTATGTCTAGCTGGTACTCACTCACTAAAGACACTACTTACACTAGCACTACACCAACACTCACAATTAAACTGTCTTACGCGCATTTCGATGCCTAAATATCGTCTCCAGGGACTGAAAGTAAACTATTCAAAACTCGCAAACCTAGTTTCACCTCAAAGTTATTATGGTGGTGGTGGTATTATGGTGGTCAAAAAATGGTGTTGAGAATGATACATGGAAAATATTTTAACAAAAATTTCGAGAATGATATACTTTTTTTCCACGTTATGTTCTGTACGGCTACAAAAAGTTTTTTAAACACTTTCTACTTTAAAATGACGACGTATCAGTCAACCTCCTTTTCGATTTAAGACTAGAACTTGTGTCCGTTCCGGCTAGAGAGTCGATGTTTATTCATAAATCCTTGATACAATGAACCAATCGATTGGCCAAATTCCATACATAAGCATATTTAACATTAGAAGAATATAGAAGAATGAATTTTTATTTATTTTTGTTTGTAGTGCTTGTCATTACGTGCTTATTACAAAATCACTACAAATTTCATTTGATCAATCAATTTCAAATAGTAATAAAATTCAGATTTGTTGATTCGAAGTATGTATTTCATTCTCTGTTAATATCAGTGAATAAATACAGTAATAACTTTTTTTGATGTTTAATTATAATCTCTTGACAATAGAAAATACATCAGGCTCATCTTTATAGGAAGTAAAGTAATATACTAGCCACATATTAGAATAAAAATTATGTTCACGATAATTTTTATATTACTTGTACTATTCATACTGTATTGATTTTGCAAGAATTTTTATCACTCTGCTTTTGAGAATATACATAATATAATTAAGGTTGAAAACGATTGTGCAAAGTGTGACTTATCGTTGGATATTTTTGAAATTTCTTTAATGGTTAACCACTTGTTATAATTAGATTTCGATGTCGATCAAAGCTTCGGAATAGTAAGATAAATACGACATATAGTGAATTACTAGAGGTTGAGTGAAAAAGAGAAAGTCAAAATGATACTTTGCTATTTTTTGGATTGTAGCTTCATGACTAAATGTTATTATGGGGCATATAAAAAATTGAAAAGAAAATTCACGTTTCACTACTAAAGCTGAAGGAAAATTTGCTTGCATAAGGAATGAATTGATTCACAAAAGACAAAATCCAAAATAGCCATTTTAAATAGTTAGAAAATGCACTTCGGAACTTAGTCATAATTCATCACAAATCTAATATTCATTATAAACTGAATTAAGAACTTTCAGAAGTCGTTAAACCCAATATTACTCTAATTGGGGATAATTCAGGGATTTATAAAAGGTACTTATTTAAGCCGCGAGAGTATATAATAAAGGCGTTCAAGTTTGTTACATAACTACTTTTTATTTAAAACGTTTGGAACTCAGATAAGTTATATCGCAGATAAGCGTAACCTAGTTTTTAGAAATATTTCAATCGATCGTGTATGATACACAGAAGTGTAGTCCAAAAGACACAAAATTTTAATTCGAAAGTGTTGGTATGGTTGACGATATTTTCTCGTGGTCGTTCTCCAACATACATTTTTTTGTCCTTCTGGAAATTCTATAAACACCAAAATATATGAAAAAGAGATTAATGCAGTCCACAAAGAAAAAACATCCTGGAGAAAATTTTTTGTATTTGATAAATATGGCAACTGCTCATTATGCAAAGTACATTGTGGGAGCTTTTGCAGAGTTAATTGAGAGCATTTATTGAGAAGTCTAGGAATGTTCTTAATGTGCCTCAATTGACGACAATTGAACGTTTTTGGCGAAATTTTAATTGAAACGTGTATTTTAAAGGCTGAGAAGAAACATTAAAAAAAAGAATTTTGTGCAAACTCCGGCAACTATTAAAAACAAAGATTAGGAAAACGTACTGATTCAGTTATATATAAATTAATTGCATTTATTGTAATTATAATCTAGTCGCTATTGTTTCGTCGAGTAGAATGCAAATAAATAAATTAAAAAAAAAACAGTATGTACAGATTTTTGTTCCCACACCTCTAGTTTTGTCCCATTTTTTCATTGATTCATCTTTTACAACTTCAATAGGAATATTTGTATAGAACGAAGCTACATCTAACAAAATAAATAAAATATCTTTCAAATAATTGAGAAATATGGGAAGAGGAGTTTGAATACTTGAAATAATTGGTCGAAGAGGTATGCCAGGTTTGTACAGTTTTAGCAGACCATAAACTAGGGGATATGGCATTATGAATTTTCCATTTTTTGCATCTGATGGCAAAATGTTGTTCTTACCTAGATCGAATATCTTCATAATGTACTGATGATAAGGCTCTCGGTATTATTTAACTGCATCATCGACTTGAATGCTGCATGATAAATTCGGATGAAAAACTTTATTCCACAGATAAATTTCTAGAAGTATTCCACTGACTTCACTATCACGAAAAGTTCTCTTCTCACACACACTTCTGACACAGTAGTTTCGTTCTAGTTTCGAGAGAACTTTACTGAAGTATCCCAGCACTCTTTCTTGCCCTCCTTGGATCTATGACAGCACTCCTCCATTTTCTACGTTACTTGCATCAGTGTCAAGAATTAAGTCTACATCTGAAATTGTATATTCTAATATCGGTGCCGTGGTCTCAGTAATGTTTCGAACGCTGTTAGATACACTTGATCCCATCTTGCTCGTTCTGTGAGTCGAATTAGTAGCTTGGCTATATCTTCAAATTATCTTTAGTTACTTCCATTACTATGTACAAAGTCCAAGGAAACTCCCTGCTTGGTGTTTGTCGGTTGGTTACGGTCATCGCCTAATGGGCGAATTTCTGGATACACCGCCACTTCTTCATTGCTCACTATATGATCCAGATAGGTGACTCGGTTTTGGAATAACTGACCCTTTTTCGATTGATATGTCTTTTACATTCTTGAGATATTTGTTAAAAGTCTTCCCCAATACTACAATGTCGTCTTAACAGACCAGGCATGTTTTCCAAGATAACCCTCTCAAATGTCGTGTGTGCATTACATAGCATGAATGGCATGACATTAAATTGCCATAGTCCAGATCTGGTGGTTAAAGTAGTCTTCTCTTTAACCTCCTGGGCCATTTCTTCTGCCATTATCCAGGTACAACGTAGAAAACAGCTAGCTGCAAGCTAAAACATATTGTGTATCGCCAATTCAAGGTAGAATCTCGCAGTTCGATCCTTTTTCTTGACGATCACTACTGGAGACAACTATGGACTAACAACTAGTAGTCTGGGAGCTGATTGTTTGATTGGCTTGGCATCAATAGTATCGATTTTGTGATTTACGGCTTATGTTCTACAAGTATTTTTTTCCTTTGTTAAGAATAGGTCTCGATATTGCAAGAGAAATTCTCTCATTCCCCTTTTCTCAGTTCGATTTAAGGATTGTCTAGCTACTGATATCATCTATTCGAATCGTGGGAATTGTCAGTTGTTATTTGGCGGACTTTAGACGTTACTCGCAGAGTTCAGTCCTGGTTTGCCTCTTTAGTACATCTAATGCGTATCTTCGCAGTGCGATAGTTAAGTGCACTGTTTTCACCTAATCGGACCAATTATTCACTGCGGCTGCTTCGAACTGTCCTCTGTCTTAGGTTGAGTTTGTGGACTACAAGGTTTTATATGTTCGATCTTTTCTTCTCCTGGAGAATCATCCTCACTAACAACTCTTTGATATTTTTCTCCGTCCGAATTCCCATTATTGTCATCTTATTCATAATATTCGATTTTATTATTCCGTTCATAATTACCATTTTATTTTTGATATCTGATTTTAAAATTGAAATCTCATCTTCGACCGTCAGTGGCAATTTCAATTTCCAATCATAACATATCGGAGCAACAATATTGTTCTTTAGTTGGAATAATATCTATGATAGCAGAAATCGTTGAGATGAAAGTGGAAGCCTCATCTTATCCAACTTATCAGTTTTCCTATTAATTCACCAGTTCCGTCAAGTTCAGGTCACTTAGTCTATTGGCCATTTTTACGTAACTATTTATTTGCAATACCCTACATCTGGCAAGAATGTATTGTTTTTCTCATTTATTTAAACAGTTGTTTAACGGTGGGGTGAATTTACCTTATTACTACCTTACATGAATTATTTATAAACTAAAACTAAATTTACTGAACTATTCACTAATACTTAACAAACTTATTTATTTAAATACACCGTATACTTTACATTTCCCTATCCCGATGTGTCCAGTATTACTTCACATTAACTTGTGTACTCACTCCTACGACTGCTAGGAATCATTTGAACGGGTATTATCACATTCCAGAATTTTCGATTATCGGAAACCCCTAGCTACCAACAAACAAAGATGCTTTCTTAGAAATTGTCTCTATAAAGCAGTAACAACATAACGTAAACAGGTCACAAAGGTAATATACAAGGTGCATACATTATATCAAAATATATAACATCTACTTTCCGCCTCTTATAATGTTTCCAATTTCAAAAATGCCTTCTTCAAAATAGAAAATAGCTACTTTCATGACTAATATCACAAAGAATATTGAAGTACATCTCCTCCGAAAAACGTGATGTCCATCGTCCTTTTTATCGATATCAACGTCACTAGGTAATCCTAGGGAAACATTTCACAAAATGGTCTCCTTTCTCTGCTATTGATTTTCAAATATTTCGGCGTTTTTGAGCATATCTGGAGTTAATGAACGGTATTTCCATTAATTCTTTGACAACGATTTAGACATTTAACTTGTGTTGAAAACAACTAAAGGATTCAGATCGGCTGCCCGCAACGTGATGTATGAATTATTTGAATATTACCAGGTTATTTGTAGACATCATGAAGGAATAAAACCATAATAAATGTATTCATCAACTTGTATAACTATGAGCAATATTTATCAAGTTATTGACCTGTGTCTCTTCGCTTATCATTTTTAAAATTTATTCCCACAATCTCTATTCTCTCCTAAGCGGTATACACCTTTACTTCAAATCTCATTCCACGTTCACGGAAAAAAAAATCTGAAGAATATTAATAATTGCTAATTGATCAATAATCAAACGAAAAGGGTGTCAAAAAAATTTTACCAACTACTTTAACATGATAACACTTTAAAATAATTATTTTCCTATATCAATTGATAAATTCTATATAAAATACAATTATGAGAACTTTGGAGGATTTCTTCATACACACAAACTTCAGTAAAACCGGTACATATTTGCTTCTTTCCCCTACTTTATATTATTATTATGCTTACAGTTTATTTCAGAAAGGTATAGAGCAATAAAATCTCATTAGGTATGCAAAGGGACCACAGAGTGATCCAACGAATATTTAAGCCACTTTTATAGTTTGGCATTGATTTCATTGTAAAAAATTTTTTATCAAGTGCAGGTAGCACCCGGGTTGGGGTCAATATATGGGTTTAGCCTATTGCATAGGTGGGGAACCAGTCATATTGTAACATGACGTCAGAATACTAGTCTGAAACGGACCCTAACACGCATGAGCGAGGCTCTGGCCCACATACCATCCGTTTCAGACTTGGACACTCAATGTTAATTTTTTAAACAGTTTTTAGCACCCCAAGTTGCAATAAGAATGAACTAAACGAAAAAAAAGCCGTGTGTGTTTTTTTCTTATTTTTTTATTTTTTTATTTAGAAGGAATATTGGGAATTAAAAAATTGTAGAATTTTCAGGTAAGTGAAAAATTATTTATTCGGAGATATCAGAATTTCAGAAATCAATTATGCTTTTTCATAGTATTGCCGAAATGTTGGTTTTATATCCAAATAAATAATTTTTCACTTTTCTGAATATTCCACAATGTTTATGCAATTTACATATCTAAAAGAAACGAATAATGTTCTATGTAATATTTATTTGAAAATAAATCAAAATTACAAAATACTATTTACAAAATTTGTCATACAGAGCATCCACATGCTAGCAGACTATATATTTACATCGATATTGATTGGTTGCATCATCGATTGCACAGAGCAATTCATTAGTCAGCTGATTGTATTTGCAAAAAAAAATTAAATTAGCGCTAGCAGCGCCAACTACCTTGTCTAAGAAGTAAACAAAACTCGATTTCAGATCTTCCATTTGAGTCTCACACCTTGCTTTGGCTTCTCTGACTCGCATCTCTCAACGCTTCCCTGTTGTGATCTTCAGCAAACTGTAGTTAACAGTTACACGGTTTTATTGTATTTCTAGAAAGTATACACTTTGTTAAAGATATTATTTGATATTCGTTTTTTTATCCATCATGTCAAATAGTAAGAGAAGAAAATTAGGTGATGAAAACAGAACATTTAATATAGAATGGGAGTTAGATTTTTTCTTTACTGCTGAGAAAGATAAAATGATGTGTTAAAATATAAACACTACTTGACTCATAAAGAACATAAATATTTCGCTTTAGAAGGTGAATCACGAAAAGCTGGCATCAGCAGGCATCTTTTAGTGCCTTTGTAAATCAAAATTCCGCTGCAGTTGCTGTTACGTATAAAATAGCACATATACTTGGAAAAAGGGGAAAACCATTTAGTGACATTGAAATAATTGAAGAATGTATTGTTGAAGCAGTGAGTATGTTAGATCCAAGAAATGTCGAAAAATACAAACAATTACCTCTTTCAAGAAGAACTGTAACAGATCGACAGCAAGAATAAGCGCAAAATGTAACAGAGCAACTTCATACAATTATACAAAATGAAGATGTTTATTTTTTAATTGCTTTAGATGAAAGCACTGATAAAACAGATTCGGCACCAGTTTTATATTTTATTCGTGCTATAGAGTAGCTCAAAGAAGTATGTAATAAATTACAATTGAATGTCAATAATTTAGTCAGTGTCTGCACCGATGGCGCACCTTCCATGAAAGGCAAAAAAGAAGGATTCGTTGCTTTGTTAAAAAAGGAAAACTTAAACTTGAAAAAATTGATATCATTTCACTGCAGTTTGCATCAGCAAAATCTTTGCGCAAAATCTACCATTTTGCAAGACACTTTGGATAGAACCATTGCCATTGTCAACTTTATTCGCGTAAATGCAATGCGTCATCGTGAATTTAGGCAGATGCTCTCTTTAGATGAGGAAACGTATAGTGTTGACCTACCATACTACTGCAAGGTTCGCTGGCTATCAACAGGTCAGGTTTTGATAAAAGGTTTGTCTTTACGACGACAAATTTTAAACTTTTATCAAGAACAAGGAAAACAATGTTATCTAACAGATGAAGTATTTCTCAGAAACCTTGCATTTTTGTCTGATATGATGACAAAACAAAACAATTTAAATATTTGCTTACAAGGTGAAACGAGGTATATTCATGAAATGTGGCAAAAGATCCAAACGTTTAGAAAAAAATTATCATTTTTCAAAACATTGCTCTGTCGATCGGAAATAACTGCAGAACACTTCCCGGAGCTAGCTAAAATGTTAAATGAGCAGAACTGTGAAAATAAAATATTGGATGAATATGTAGGTGTCTTGGATTGTTTAATAGAAGAGTATACTAATAGATTTTCTGATTTTGATGAGCACACTCCTGCTATGAAACTGGCATTTGAACCACATTTAATGGATATACTCGAGGCTCCTGCAGAACTACAAATGGAGTTAATTGATTTCGGGGAAGATAGTATCATCAAATCCCTTTTTAACGCTAAGAAGGATTCCATAGAAATGGAAAATGCTGTTGAATTTTCATGCCTTCGAGAACATACTCGCCGTTTACTTTCCTGCTTCGGAAGTACCTACTGTTGCGAGATAACATTTTCTCTCATGTCAAAAATAAAAACAAATTTAAGAACACAAATTAGAGATGCACATTTAGAGGATCAATTAAAGCTGTGTGTTACGAAGCTTGATCCAAATATACAATTACTGTCAAACAAAAAACAAAACCAAATAAGTCTAACTTAGTGAATAAAAAATATTTTTAATTGTATTTTTTTATAATATTTTTATATTATTTTATATGTATACTGTATTTAAAATTTTGTAGTATTATATTTTATTTTTTCTATATAATGCAATAAATTGTTAAATCTATAGAAAAACTATAATAATTTCACAAAGGTCACTTTCTTAGGTCAATCAGCTTATGCGGCCTCTCTTATTGCTGCCTGATTTAAATGTGGCCTCCAATGGTAAAAAGGTTCTCCACCTCTGGCCTATTGTTATCCATTCACAAACACTGAAAATATTGTGCCAAAGGCGTGCCGGTAGGATACTCGTAAAAAGGAAAGAATTTTATTGTAACACAATAAAAATCAGGAATTAAGTACATAGTATTAGGTTCACTTATTATTAATTGAACATTATACAAAAAATACATTATACATTAATTAAATTATAAGAAATCATAATATTCTTCATCATCTGAGGAACTGTCATCTCCTCTTGACCTTATAATTAACGGTTCGACGGTCCGATCGATCTGGTAGTCAAGATCCCAAATTTTCTCCTCTTCTTTAATGACATTCTGGACTGCTTTTCGCCAATTCACCTCCTTAATGGATTAATTCTTTCACTTGCGACCATATAAGTTCTATGGATTTAGTTCGCAATGATATGGCGGTATACGCAGCACAGTTACACTATATTTTTCTGCTATATTTTCCACGACGTATTCCATAAAACGATGTTTGTGTAAATTTGCTATAGCTAATAGTTCTTTTCTTTTCAAATTATCTTCGATTTCAATACTTTTAGTGGTTAACCAGTCAATAATTTCTTGTTTTCTCCAAGATGAAGTTGGAGTTTTCTCTATGCGTCGAGAATGATAACTTGCATTATCCATAACTACTACTGAATCAGTTGGAAGATTTTATCATTTCACCAATATAGTTTTCAAAAACATCCGAATCCATGTCCTCGTGGTAATCTTCCGTATGGTACGACTGAAAGGTTAGCAAATCTTCTTTTTAAAATCCCTCTCCGCTTCCCATATGGACGATTATGAGTCTTTTCCCTTTACCTGAAGGCACCTTAATACGCGTTGGCAGGCCTTCCATGAAAGCTTGGCGAGCACTGGTTATATTTTTGTCTTACTATATTTTTGCTACTGTATAACCTTCATTAATCCACGTCTCATCAAGATTTTCTTCTGCTCTGTTCTGTACTGCTTTATACTCCTTAAGTAATCTCGTCGCCAGCACACAATTTCATTGGTTTCTAGTAAAAGTGCTTTATGGTTATGTTTTTCCCATGCAAAATCCATATTTCTCAAATTGGGAACTTTTCTTCGAATTACACTTTTGGTGTCTTCATCAAGGACTTTTACTGGTCTGCCTGTACTTTTATTGGGAGGTTCCACTTGACCTGCTATCTTTCTCCCCCGCAATAATTTAAAACCGGTGGACTTTCCAACTCCAGTCATTCGGGAACATCGGTCGACAGTTTCTTGTACAGTAAATATCGGGTAATCGTATTTTATGCAATCGTGTACATTTAGAATAAAAGTTTTTCATTCACTGATAGTGGAGAATTATTGGAACATCTTCTCGTTGGTGTAAATGTCACCATTTTATTACTAATCTTATAATACAATATTTACGGCTTAACAGCAAATACTGATGTGTTAAACTAAACAAATATACTTATAAAGGTCTAAAAATTTTGGGTTTTTGGTTAAGCCGAATCTAAAATTGGGTTGGAATTAGGCAGAGGCTTTAATAGAAGGTTAAACGGTACCTGTTAAACGCAAAAGGTAACTGTATAATCTACTACCTAAAAAATCCCTACACAATATTTCAAGACCTACAACTATGACCGACACCGAAATTGAGCCGAACTGGACGGAATTCCCTATTTTATTGCTCTATACATTTCCGAAATAGACTATAGTGACATGAAAAACAGAGCACCCAGTATTCATAAATTCAATACATCAAGCTTTTGTCTGTATTTGTCTTTGGGTTAGGTAAATGATTCATCAAATTTCGGGAAAAATCCGATCGCTAGAAAAAAAGGATAAATTAATATTTAGTCGATACCTTATGCACTCAAATATACGTCGGGACATACTCCTAATAAAATGGTCGATATCCTATTGGGGAATCCCATACTAAACATTCTGTACCTCATGAAGAAGTGCAGTTAGAGTCTGAACAAGATGGATTAATGTCCCCCTAGTCTCGTGTTTTATAGGTGAAGAATTAGGAAATCTGGGAGCCAAGGCAAGAAATCGGCTCGATCGATCTCAACATAAAGCATTGTTATTTTGCACAACTACAGTGTTGAAGAATCTGACCCAAAATAATTTTATTCTATTGAACGTCCCAATTTAGTAGTTTTCCGCACTAAGCTAGTCAATCATATTGGTGCCTAGGATAGGGAGATAGGGCAAACTGAGGAAGGTATGAACTAAGTTTAACATTGCATTGGTCTTCCATGCTCTGTGAGCTATTCCGCAATTGACCTAGTAGACGGGCAGTAGTGCCGTGGAGCTTGAAGTTGCGATCTTGAAGTAGAGTCGTTCTTCTAACAGGATCTATACCTCTAACTGATCGTGTATGGCATCCTTGGTTCCGTATCTATATACGTACCCCCACTTCTGTGCATCCTAGAGCATATTTCTCTAAAGCAGAAAACATTCGTTCGTAAGCCTATTATACATTCCTCTCGCGTCCTAGGCAAGATAATCAAATTGACGCAGCTTTACAATATATTGTATAACGATGCAGTGCGAATTTAAGCCATAAAACAGAATTACCGCGTCACTTTTTAGTGAAAACTGTCGATAATACTAAAACCACTCTGCAGATATAGTTGAAAAAACGATCATACTCTATCCTGACTATACAAATATATTCCTAGACATTTTTTTGCTAATAAATTCATGAGTATCGGGTGTTTGGTTCTCAATTGAAAATTGAAAATTGAAATTGTTTTCATAATGAACAGAAATATTTAATTTTGGATAAAATCAATGTACGCCCTATTCTGAAATGGAACTCATGTTTCACATTGTTAAAAATATTGGGTAACTCTCCACTTTTCTCAGCAATATTTATTTATTAATTAATAACTTATTACTATAAACGGCTTCAAGAGTGCTGGAATTTTCTCACTTGATCAAGATAAATTCAAGGGCACTTTCAAAAGTTTCGGTGATATAATTACACCAGAAACTCTATGTGATACCAGCCATGTGGATCCTGATCATAACAGCCAAAGAGAGTTTCATAGCGAATCTCAAATTAGTGATGCAGCTGATAACAGCATTCCTAGTGAAGTAAGATCTCAACAAGAGTCTCAGCCCTCTAGTAACATAAACATTATCGATGAATCCATTTCCAATGTACCTGATCAAGACGAAATAAATGAGAATAATGCTATAAGTGAAGCTGATTTAAACCAAAGTACGACAAGTCAAACAAGTCAATCTTCATCAGTACCGCTTAGTGATTTAATAAAGGTCCTAACTCTACAAATTCGTCGAAGCAAAGGGGCAGTAAACAAAAAGCATTCCATTATTTTTACCAGCACACCGGAAAAAAAGAATCTAGAAGAAAAGAACAGAAGAAATTAGACAAGAAAAGAAAAGCCTAAGAAAAAGAAAATAAAACTACATCTAATAAGCTAAAAAAGTCAAAACTTTCTACGGGAAAAGGATCAAAGGGTGTAAGAAATCTGAATAATTTTGAAAATGAAAGAAATGTTGATTACTTTTGCATTTATTGTCAGGATCCACCCGCCGAAGACTGGATTATGTGTTCAAAGTGTAACAAGTGGGCTCATGAGAACTGGACTGCAAGAAGTTCTTCTAAAGGCTTTATTTTTGTCTATGATGTCGACCTAGTCCGTAAATACCCCATGCTGTCCGTAATTAACCCAGGGTCAGGCCGAATTTACCCCGAGCGCTACGGGTAATTACGGACAGACAAGGTTTTGTTTTTGCTAATAATATTTAATAAGTATAATTGTTTTTTTAGATGTATAATTAAAGATTAATAATTAATAAAGACAGAATGATTATTACTGATAGTACGAATGTAGCGCGTTATTTCCCTTCAGCGTCCGCAATTCCCCCATCCACCCCTACTAATTAATATTAACTTATAAGAGGGTAATCAACATCTGTGCTAGAGAGTAACAATCGGAATAAGGATGATGGGAAATTATCTCTATGAATCCTATCTATGGAGTCACTAAAATCCGATGATAGCAAAATCTAATATCAAGAATATCAGAATCTGGATGAAAATGATTGTATGCCTAGTTAGTTTCTGTCGAAATTCTAGTTAGTGAAGAAATCAATAGGAAAATTGAAACACTTGTTAGTGTTATACTAGTGTACTAGTGTTATACTAACACTGAAATGCCCAATAAGTCAGTAAAATTTGGATTTCATTCTCCAGTCAGTTGAATCTCTAGCCCAGTTGAACTAAAGTTCTGTGCGCTGCACAGTTTCGAATTTTGAAACTCAAGGACACATGGGACGTGCTCTGAAAACTAATATTTCCACATATCAGTAATTTCTCTAATGAATTTGTGGGGGTACAATTAAGAAAGTATCTGAAGTACATATTCAAAGCTTTTAATTCCAATGGTAGACCAATTTAGTCATATTAAAACACATTTCTAAATATAAAGTTAATACCTCTACTTAAATGAAATGAGATTGAAAACCCAATCATTATTTTAATATAAATTACGTACCAATTGATCTAAGTTATATTTCCATAGTGGAAATTTTTCAATCAATTGCTAATATCATTTAGTGTGAGTAAAAAGCAATAGATAACCGCTGTGTAATTAAGTTCCAATCAATTCAATTATTGAAATTTTATTCATTTCATCAGGTATTACTTGATTTCAATATAAACTGTCTGAACGAATTTGCATATTTCACTCAACAAAGTTAAACTTTCTGCTTTCAAACTCTTCTGCAAATTTCAGAACTCCATTTTTGGTCCATTTATCACAAGTCCAATATTCGCTTCAAACTAAATCACGTAGTTCAGGGGTAATTTTAAAATTTTCATAAAATTTAAGCTACTATCACTCTTGGACTGAGCTTGACTTTCATTGTTCCATTGTTTACGTCATAATCAAAAGCGTATTGTGGAAATATGGGATATTTTTTAGTTGGTTTTGTTTTGATGTGGTTAGGTCGATTATTGATCGAGTAAGGAACAATTAATCAAGGATGTAAATTCATGATCTGATAGTGGGATAGATCTATCAGCCAAACTTATTATCACTAATCTTTTATGTGACCTAGGATGACATGAATTCAAGTTCAAATATCTTGATGGCCAAGTTGGTTTCGAATACCATTCTGTTTTTATGTTATTGTTAATTTTATATAATGTGACATAAGGAAAATTGAATTTATTATTTTCTTCGATTCCGATTGTGAATTGAAGTTTTTTATGATAAGAATTGAATTTTTTATCAACTTTTTCAATTTGATTCTTTGGTACAGCAGAAATGCAATCATCTACATATCGGAAAAAGAATGTAATATCTATATCAAGTTTGCTTAGAACCGTTTCCTCGAGATCTTCCATTACTAATTATGCTATAACACTTGAAATGGAAGCTCCCATAGCATTTTCATAGTTGAATTATGTTGTTGTAAGTGTGAGTTCTATAGCTTTTATAAATTCGTTTTGAGATATTTCTGTAAATTCTTTAATTTTGTCCCATTTTTATTAATATATTTTTCACAATGGTAATAGGAATATTTGTAAATAAAGAAACCACATCTAATAAAATAAATACATATTCGTTAGGAATTTTTATACTTTTACTTTTTCTTTGAAGTCCTATGTGTTTTTGATGTAGTATTTGTTTTGATATAAAATTGAAAAATATTTTAAAAAAAAATTTTTAAATGTCACGTTCCCAATAAGAAAACGCTGAAATAGTATTATATAGTCCAAATTTATCGTTTTCTCACTACGTTGACATGAAATAGATATTAAAAATTAAATTGTTTATTTATTTATTATTGAACAATATCAATAAATATTATTTCGACAATGTCTTGCAGTTCAATTTTTTTTATAATCATCAAATAAGAATACCTCTCTGTGATATTTGAGATCGTATTATCATTTTTGCTAGAGTTCTTGTTAGAATCCATGAAAGTTTAATTGCCCTCTATATTTATTTAGGTCATGTTGAAATAGTTCGATCTATATAAACTAAACATAATAATTGTCAGTATTTGTTCAGTAATTTCATAATTTGTGACAACAAAAGAACCTTTTAATTGGCGATTTGTGTTTCATAATTTTGCTTTATTTTGCAAGCAGGTCTCATCTACCACTGGGGTAATAGTGACAGGAATTATTAGTGTGTTATATTTGTGTTAATATGTTTGTTCTATAGTGTTATTAAGGTTATTGTCTTAATTGTTCATATTAGGTGTTGTGTTTTGCATTGTCCACATTTTGAAGGTTGACTGTTGGTAATTAAATGAATGTGGGTAAGTTTAATGTGGCTTATTCTTAACCTAGTTGATTTAACTTTCGCTGATTAACTGCGATCAGGGATTCAGCTCCGGTTTTACCTCGCTTAGCCTCGATTTCGATGTATCCCCCTCGTTTTACACAGTTTTTGTACTTTTGATTCAATTAGTGATTTCATAACGTTATAAACTAACATTTCCACTCCACCCGCGGTTTAACTAATCAGTACCTGTCCAGTATTGTAGTCAGCTTCTTCGTTTCCTCCTGGGCCAGTATGAGGAGTAACGCAAATTATTTCCACTTAATTATTCATTTCTTATAACTGTTATAATTCGACATTAATTTGGACAGCTATTCGGTGTGTGAGGTAGAGCTGCTAATTATATAAAATAAGTATGAGAGTCTGTATTATGAGGATTTTTTGTTGGTATGTGAATGATTGCTTGCAGACTAGCGTATAGTTCTCCAGTACAGACGCTGCTTTTTTCAGGTAGCTTAAATTGTAGTGTGCTGTTTTGAATGCATCTGTATAATTGTGGAAACTTATCAAGTCTAGAGGCAAATTCTTTTCTAATCAGCATATTGCGAATGTCCAATTTGTTAAATTTACAGTGTAGTGTCGGTGGGAGGGATATTGATCGACCATGGAGGAGAAGTTTTAATTGTGTTGGGAAGGAGATTTGAGCATACGATATGGAGTTGTGTTAGAATTTGACTGGCTTTTACATAAAAAGGTGCATCTGTATTGGTGTTAGTGGAAGATGTAATTTTGTAGCGATTGTGCTGTGTGTTGAAGTAAATTAGATTTTGCTGGTTTCTACTGCATATTAAATGTCTAGGTATTCTCTTCGAAAATGTAGAGGGGGTGCTTTATAAATCTATATATATATATATATATATATATATATATATATATATATATATATATATATATATATATATATATATATATATATATATATATATATATATATAAAATAAAACTAAGTCGATAAAATGTGCGTGCCGATAAAACTTAAAAAGGAGTCCCGACACGATAAAGGGACTTATGTGGTGTGATAGCCCTTTATCCCTCCTCGAACAAGAAAGTTCCCGTTTTAATCTAAAGGGCATGTTTTAAGGGACTTTCCGACCCTTCAACTTGGAAATTAAGTCCAGTGGCGCCATCTGTTATCGAATATTTGAACTTCGTTCAAGACAACTATGGAGACTATACACTCCAATAGTCATAATGTATAGTCTCCTAGTTGTGAGCCATTGCAGCATGTGTAGTAGTGGCGCGAAATTTAAAATTCCAATTTCAATAAAATCTTAAATTTCATTTGTTACTATAATAAAGTTCTTAATTTTTGTGTATTTATACGTCATTATTTAACGTATATTTTGGAGTTAAAGCGACATAATTTTAGTTATCCAAATTAGTTCTCAAAATATTTAAAAATTTAGGTTTTTAAATTTCGCGCCTTTACTACATACGCTACCGCTACAGAAGCTAGAAAGTTCCCGTTTTAATCTAAAGGGCGTGTTTCTAAAGATATAAGGAACTTTCCAACCCTACAACTTGGAAATTAAGTATAGTGGCGCCATCTGTTATCGAATATTTGAACTTCATTTAGGACAACGATTGTTTGGGTTGCATTTCCAAAAGCATTGCGAGCAATTGTAGCATGTGTAGTAGTGGTGCGAAATTTAAAATTCCAATTTCAATAAAGTCTTAAATTTAATTTGTTGCTATAATAAAGTTATTAAATTTTGTGTATTTATACGTCATTAGCTAACTTATATTTTCGAGTTAAAGCGACATAATTTTAGTTATCGAAATTAGTTCTCAAAACATTAAAAAATCATACTACTCAGAAATCTCAACTCCCCAAAATTATGTAATGGAACTAGAATGATCGTAAAACAGCTATCGAATAATATCATTGAAGCTGAACTTATTTCTGGAAAGACCAAAGGACAGACAGTATTTATACCTAGAATACCTCTGATCTCTTCGGAATTGCCATTTCAATTTAAAAGACTGCAGTTTCCAATAAAATTAGCCTTTAGTTTTACAATTAACAAAGCGCAAGGACAAACTTTAAAATATTGTGGCATTAACCTCAAAGAATTCTGCTTCTCTCACGGTCAGCTATATGTAGCTTGCTCAAGAGTAGGAAATCCAAAAAATTTATGTATATATACTCCGGACAATAAAATGAAAAATGTTGTTTATAAACAAGTATTGTAAATAATGAGAAAACGTTTTCAATAAACTTATTTCGACTCTACCACGTCATCTCATATCAACTCCCGGCCCAATACGATCGATTTTGAAATTTATATTTTAGAACATATAAATAAGAATATAGTAATAATAAAACTGAAGTCTCTAATTATTCGAATTTTTTATTCATAGATGCAGCCCCCTTTTGCTGTTATTAATTCTGTGCTCATTTTGGCATTTTCTGAAACAATTTCGATAAATAATCATAGTCTATTTGGTTCCAATCATATTTCAGGAAATTGCAAAAATGTAAAGTGGAAGTGGAACATAGCTTTCTGACTCCATATCCAATTTGTCCCACAACAACTCAATCGGTTGGAAGTCGGGCCACTATGATGGCCAAATCATTACTTTCAGTACATTCTTCCTTTCCAATTCTTCCAAATACTCTTAAATACTCTTTGCACAGCTTCGAGAAATCGTTATCATACTGAAAGATAAATTTTCTGTCCATCAAGTGCTGTCCAGAACATACTACATTTTACCTTAATATTTTTTTAGTCTACTTCTTTCAGAATCCTTTCAATTTTTACCAGGTCTCTAGTCGCCGTTCCTCCAAAACATCCCCAAACCACTACCAAGCCTCCGCCGTGTTTCACAGTCGGGATTATACATGGATCTAACATCCGTTCTATCATTAACTTGCGGAAAAACACTCTTCTCTTAGACTCGCAAGCCTCAAAGTTTGACACATCACTCCATAAAACTCTCTTTCACTTTTCATGCGTCCAATTATTATGTTCTTTAGCCCACTGCAACATTTGAAATTTATTTTGACGTCTTAAACGAGATTTGTTCACTGCCACCCTTCCAAAAACGCCATCTACTCTCAATCTCCTTGTCACTGTAGAAGTTATAAAAGGCAAATAATTGTTGGAGATATAAAATTTAATAAGTCATGGATTCCTCTGATGTGGTGAGAGAAAAGTCGAGTTCTCCATCTTCTTCTCCTAAGAGCTCCAATTGTTTAATAATTTCCTTGTTTGTTTTAGCGCATTTGGTCTTTATTTGACGATCGGAGGTATGTGTATGTATTTTAGAGAAGAGTTGCAGTAGTTTCAGTATATCATGGGTATAAGCTTTTGGTGCACTAGGGAGTCAGCTAATCCTTGTATGTTTTAAGAAAAGTCGATTCTTTATTCGAGATGGTTGGGATGAAGGTGAAAGTTGAGATAAGACTTGTTGGAGTATAGTTGAATTAAAGTTAAGTGTTAAGTTGCAGGTGCATGCATTATTATGAAAAAGCAGTTGTTACCTACCAAATATTTCATTGTTTTCACTTCTTCGTTTATGGTAGAGATAAAGCTTGAACGAAAATATAAAAACATACGGAAACCCGGAAAGCCATCTTTTTAATTACATAAAATATGCTTTATTAGGATCAACTAATACTATGGCTGAATTAAATTCTCCTTCTTAGTTAAATACACATATAATTAAAATGTTTCGAAAAATTGGTATTTATTGTCAAAAATTATTTACTGTAATACATTTGAATTGGCTCTCGCAGACATGACGAAAGCGATACTTCCGATAATGGTTGGATACTTTTTGGACTTTTTGACTGAATTAGATGTAACTGTAAGTCCTGAGGCATACTTCGTTCAGTGAATAATCTCAACATGGTTAAGATACTGGAAGGTTCAAATAATAAAGAAATAAATAAGTTGTTCGGGATATTTATGAAAATTGAAATATTTCGAATTTTCTTTAAGTACAATCAAAATAATAATAAACTGTAGTTAAGACCTTGGTAAAGATGTAAAGTAGTGCCTGGTAATTCATATTTTCTTTTGTGGCAACCGGTTCAGCAATTCATCATTTTAGCAGATAAAAGCAATTAAACTTTGACAAAGATGGCAAAACTTCTACATGGTACGTTTTTTTTGGAAACATTACAGATCATCTATAATTTTTTACTATGAGCTTCCACTGCAAACATTGCTGGCATAAAAATCAAATAGGAAACCGCTTATCGTATGAAGTTGCACGATACATTTTATATGGGCTGAAAGAAATATATTCATTCATTAATTTAATATGACATAGATTAATTCAAAATCTTCAACTATAATCTTCACTCATTAAATAAAAAATGATGGATAGTAATTTTTATACATATTAACCATCGTAAATAGAAGCATAGCTTAAATTTGATATACTAAGAAAAATCACTGATAAATGCAAGTCGATTATTTCTATTGCAGCCAACATAAAATGACCACTTCCAATTTCCTAATAAACCAATAAATTAATTTTCTACTTTATATTGGAAGATACAAAAAAGAAAAGAATTTAATTGAGGATATAGATATTCTCAACGGTTATAATAGAAATATAACAGATAAGTTGATTAATCGTCGAACGTTTAAGAAATCTCTTACCTAGATTTTACCGGAATCTAAATAAAAAGCAAGAGAAAAGATCAAAAGATATTTCCGACGAATTAATTTTAAAGTTAGTTTATAAATCAGACATTACTTTGAAATAATTGTTATATAATGGTCCTACTACATATTCACCAATAATACCTCCCCACACATGCAACGACCATCTAGTCTGACTGTATGTCACTATGTGATATGGATTAGATAAAGAATAATAGTAAAAGTTTTGCCTGTTAACACAACCATTAAATGTGGCTTGATCTCCAAATAGAACATAGTCGAAAAAGTATCTCTGTTAATTCACTTTTCATAAAGCCCACCTACAAAATGCTAACCTTTTTTCACAATCAATATTTTGGTTTTGTCAAGGATTCTTTGCGCACTGTAGTAGGCTCAGTTCTTGTTCGCTAAAAAAACTCCCCACCCTTGTGTGTGGGTTATCAGTAACTGTCATGTCATGTCATTGTCAAATATCAGTTTTTGACAAATAAATCACAGCCAAATCACAATTATTTGTTAAATAAGTATTGTTTTGATTACGATACTCATATAAAATATTAAATGATTTATTCGAAACAACCGAGAAAATGATGTATTGTAGTAGGGGAGCCCAAGCCGGGATTTCAGGATTTACTGAAGCGGGGAAATATACAGGAGGATACCTTGTACCCAGTACCTCCACCAAATATGAGCACCGGTGAAAAATCCAAGGTAAGATTAATAAAAAAATATTAATCATCATAATTTGTCGATCGCGTCAGATTAAAGTAAGGTGGATTATTAAAGTATTTCACTAAGATGATAATTTCAGATAATGACGTAAAGAAAGAAAGGGCTAGCAGCCTTAGTAACAAAAATCCATGGATAAAACTCAATGCGTATAGCTAGGTAACCCTATCGACAAGAGCCCATATATATATATATATATATATATATATATATATATATATATATATATATATATATATATATATATATATATATATATATATACTTTTTTCACCTGATCGTTGATTCGTCGAAGACCTACCTTTGACAGAACATGAGCGAATTATTGTAATTCAATACAGATATACGATGAAATCCAATAGTGAGGTGTACTGGAAGTTGCGAAGAGCACCGTAACGAAGAACGCGTTATCGCAATATAGGTATAGGGGTTGAACCGCGTTGAAATTTTGAAAATTCTCGACGTTTGAATTCCATTTTCAATCTGCCTACTCCGCGCAACGAATCACCCTTTAGTCTTGGTTGATTCCAAGACATCAATCTGCCCACTCTTTGGAATTTTACCGAGGAAATAAAAAGCTGAAGCATATATATCAAGTTTACATATGCCCCCAATAGTCAGCAACAGCTCATCTCGGCTCATTGTCACAACTATTAACCATGTCCCCAAAGATGAGAATCTAAAGGATTACATACACTCTGGAGGAAAATGAGCTTCTTCTGCCACAAGGTAAATGAGGATTTCTCATTTCCCAACTATAACTATTCACCCAACTGAATGAAAGTAGCCTCTTCAGTAAACAGAATATTTTTGATGAAGTGGGAATGTATTGTTCCGTATGCGTATATTGTAGGAATATGGTTCTGAATTGGTGTAAAATGGTGTGGTGGAAAAAAGTTTTAGTTTTCACTCTTCGAAAAATTGAAAACGCTTTACCGCCACAATTGCTGGTAATCGGCGAATTCTGAGCTGGGGATTTTCATTAATTTGTATTAAAATGTCATTTTTCTGATTATCTGAGAGAAATATAGTTCGGCTGCCCCACTTCTCGTTTAAGCATAAAATGTTAAGTCTTTATATATAATCCAATAAGTGTTGCGAAAAGTTTCTGTCGTATTTTATTGGGAGACATTACTGAATCTTTCCTACAAGCAGCAACATATGATTAATTTTCTTGTGCACATGCACAAAGTATTTCTCGCATTTGTTTATTTGAGAATTCATTACGGTTGGGGTTAGGCCATGTTTTAAACTATTCAACATAGATCACATTTACTTAATATAAAGTTGCCACGTTTGAAAATATCATGGTATTGGATTTGGAAACAAAATTTTCTCTTACCCCTTTGATAGGGGACGCTTCCAAATTTTAACAAACATTAAAATATCTTTACCCGCTTAAATCTATTACCAATTATAATAGAAAAATATCCAATCTTAGAGAAACGTGCAAAACAAATTCAAAAGAATATTCTATTTGAGCACTTTGGTTCAAATCTTCATATTCTAAGCTCTGGATTTGCTATGTTAAATATTTACACGTATTAATGAATCGCCCTAGGTGTGTTTACGTGCTAATTCTAGTCACGACTGAAAAAAATATATGAACAAGTGTTTTTACTGAAAAGTTCCACCAAAACCATTTCAATTCATCCTACCCATATATACCTCCAATCAACAATTAAAATCAAATTTCAATAAATTATATTAGATCAAACACGTTTTTTCGATAATATGATGGATGGTTTCTGATTTACAGACGATATACTTATTCGACTGTAAATTTATAGCTAAATTTGAAGTTTTTGTGATTGAACTGCTACTATAAACTACACTATTACTTCTTATTCTGATTATTAACACTATCTCTTGAGGTTCAAGCGTTTATCAATATATGAAATTTCTGAAGTTTTTAGGAAAATTATAAAACTTTTTGGTTTCCTCTGGTATAAGTATAGTAAGTTTTGAAGTATATTTCAAGTCTTCAAATTTCTCATTCGCTAATGGTTTTCCCTTTGGCCATAACAATGGAACTTTATCCTGTAAAATGGGCTCTCGTCTCTTTCTTGATTTTTCAATATTGATCGTTTAGGCTTCAACAACATTATTTACATCAGTATTCATTAGTAAAATGGCAGGGGTAGTCTTTAGAATTTGTTTTTTAAGTTTTAACCACGACACCTTTTGTTTTGATTCATTTGCCTCTCTACTTGTGATCGATTCCATCATTTTGACAACCAATACCAATTCTAATTTATTGATATAAATATTAAAACATATGATAATAGTAAATTTTGAATCAATAGAAAGAAATATTTTTATGAACTATAAAAGTTTACCTTTATGCTCGGTTAGAAGGTTATAAAATTTTTTAAAAGAGATATTTTAGATAGTAGCTATTTATGCTTTTTTCCGATAAATTGAAACATCGCAAGTTTACGAGAGCGGACTGATAAGTACTTAGTCTATAAAATAAAAACGAAAACTTTGAAAAAGTGGCGACTTATTTTCTACTATAGTCTCCTCTTACAATTGACACAAAAATCCTCCAAAGTAGACCTGTGTGGCGGCGACGACCTCCTCATTTCTACTCAGCGAATGGTTTTTTCCAAGTTTGTAAATAAAGAAAGTTACACGGGGTCAAATTTGGAGAATACGAGAGATAGAATAGTATTTGTAACTAATTCGGCGTGGCGATTATGTAGGTGTGAGCCAATGTGTTACTAATATGGAAGAGCACTTTTTCTTCTCCAAATGAGGCCATGAGACCAGTATGTTTCGTCAAAGTGACACTCATCATACCGACAGTTCTTACATGTCCAAATTTTTTTTAAATTACTACTGTATCAGCTATTAGCGCATTTTCAATTTGCGGTTGCTTATTTGTGTATTTTTGTCACATTATCCTCCATGAGAACCCTTTTTTAAGACCCCTGGGATATGGCTCGTCAAAAATTGACGTGGGTCTCTTCTGTTTTGAAATTATTTTTTTTTTGATAATGTTTAAAAGAAAGATATATTTTGACGTTTCGACTTTTCTTTAAGTCTTCATCAAAATATGATATTGACACTGACAATTTGCTTATTTATATTGATCTATAGATCACCTTCATCATGAATATCAAAATAAGGATAAAATCTACTTTGTTCTAATAAGAAAAATTGATTTTTTCCTAGTCCTCATATCTCAAATATTAGCCGTAGTCAATTAAATTATTTGTAGTTTTATTAGAATTTACATAATAGCACTATAAATTTCACTTAAATTATTAAGATCTTTTTTTGTCATTTATAGCTTTTTCGTTCTTATAAATGTGAAACATTTCTAAAAATTCTCTTTTTCGTGTATTAAATTCTGTTTCAAGAATTTTTGAATCTTTATAATTGAATTATGTTTTTTTGATATTCCATAGTTCGTTAATGCAGTTTTATTTTTTTATCGTATTGATGACCTTTTAGTCTATTTTCAAAATACTGAGATGTTTGCCCTATGTCACAATTAGTACAAGGCACTTGATATATAATATTACTTCTTTTGTTATTTGGTGATTTAGATTTCAATTTAGTGAAATATTTAGATAATGTATTATGTCCTCTATGACTTATACTAATATATTTATTGAAATAATTCGATAATTGTTGGGAAAGTCCTTGTCTATATGGTAAGGAAAAATGTTTTATGTTTTGATGTTTCGTTTATAAAGATTCACAAATTTTTGAAACGGAATCTAATACACGAATTTTTAGAAATGGTTCACATTCATAAGAACGAAAAAGCTATAAATGATAAAAAAGATCTAAATAATTTTTGTGAAATTTATAGCTCCATTTTGTAAATTCTAATAAATTCTAATTCGAAGATATAGGGACCAAGGAAAAATTAAATTGATTTTATCCTTATTTTGATATTCATGTTGAAGGTGATCTATAGATCAATCGATAAATAAGTAAATTGTCAGTGTCATTATCATATTTTGATAAAGACTAAAAGTCGAAACGTCAAAATTTATCTTTCTTTTTAAAATTATCAAAAAAAACTAATTTCAAAACAGAAGATACCTAAAATCAAAAACATTTTGATGCATTTTTGAAATATTGATAAAAAATTATTTGTACGCTGAAGTTGAATCACAACCGGTAAAGTAATAGGCAATTATTATTAATTTTGAGCAATTTGAGTGGTCTATTTCCAATAGTTTAGAAAAATATATCGCATTAGCGACATTTTGCTTGCCCAGTTTCAAGGAATAAATTCCTTCCTCGGCTTTTGCTTCACCAGTCAAAATCACAAGGATATCAATGTCTTCTTCTTTACTTGCAAACTCTACATCATCCTCCCTTTAAGCATTTAATAGCTTGCATAAGGTACCTTACGAAGCGAGTCTTATTCTTATAATTCGACAGAAATTCTTCTTGACTTACAGATAATTGTGAATCTCTTGGCCTTACTAATTTCATTGTAACAAAAACAAACAAAAAAATACAAAACATATTCTTTAGAAACTTTTTCATACTTGTAATCAGTAGGCCACTTAATTTTATAAAGCAGCATGCCTCCATCAATGTACTACTTAAAATTTTCTTTCGATAAGGTCATCTGAAGCGCTTGAAATAATGAATACAATATGGATTTTCTAGATTTTCTCATACCAACATCATCAAACAATGATTCAAATATTCAAATTTCACATATGATTTTAATTCTTGGTCACTTTTCTTCATTCATATATATATATATATATATATATATATATATATATATATATATATATATATATATATATATATATATACATATTCTTTGAAATAGTAATAATGGATCTACAGGAAAGAATTTGTCATTTATTTTTATCTTACTGTTGACTCCAATCAAGGAATAACATCTTTTCTATATAATTCAATTTCAGCAGAGTTTAGGCTACTAATCTTTTTTAATGATTCCTCTACCAATAGTTAAAGCTTTGTAACAATTTATTTTACCAAATCCGACCAATTTCCTGACGAAATTTTGCAATTGGTCTTCAAAAGAATTATTGTCTTATGAAATTGGCGCAAAGTTAGTAGATCTAACTAAGCCTAAAACCTAGTCACCATGTGTATTCATGAATATACTAATATGAATGTTCTAATTTCTACAAAAATATGCTTTTGTTTTTTCCCCATAACTCGCTTAATTTTTGAAGCAATCAAGTCCTTAAAAAAACATAGGTATGAAGCTATAAGCTCATTTCAATTTAATTTTTTTTCAGATCTCATTTTTAAAAAGGTTCGTGCAAAAGGGGTTAAAAAAATGTCTCTGCGAGAACACACACAAATTTAAACGGCTATATCTCACTCAATTTTTACCGAGAAAAAAAAAATTAAACGCCAAAAGACAATCCTACAAGTTTGTAGTCTACAAAATTTTACGAATTAATAAAGTTTTTGAGTTATTTTCAAATACGCTTATTCGGTAAATTACGAAAATGATTTTCTCGTTTCAAGCTAATTTTTTTTTCAAACATAATACTTTAAACTGGTAAAATATAGTATTACAAGGACATAAAAGTGAGTAAAAATTGAAAAAAGTGAATTCTAAAGTGTCAACATTCTTTTTCAAATAGGGTGAGAGAGGGTGAGATTTTCACAATTTTTTCCCAACGAAAAAATAGGAATTGACATTTTTTCTTCATAACTATCTTAATTTTGATGCTAGAAACTTCTGTGAAGAATAAAAATACAATTTTTTTCAAAGTATTTTGACAAATTTTTGTCTATGAAAGATGCATTGGTTTTTGGTTATGGTATGTAGAAACTCTCAATTTTGGCCTTTGAATATACCAATCAACGTTTAACAAACAATAATTTCGTTTGTATTGGGTCTGCAAAGAGATAACAAGAATGAATGTCACTACTGTCAATAGTTGAAATTATCTGGAACTATTCAGAGGGTTACTTACTCGTGTGAAAATTGTATGAAAAGCAACGCGCTGTAGCTTACTGCATGTTATGAAGTGAAGTTTTTGCATAAATCGCCGAGGGAATAATAACTCCTTATACGTGAGTAGAATACTATACTTTATCCATGACTACTAATTATTTTTGCTGAAGTTTTATTGTTGGAAAATTTTGTTACTTCTTTGAAACACTATTATTTTATTCTAAGAAATATTTCATACAATATATCACTGTTTATTTAAACATGGTATATATAATATCTCCATAATAATCAACATAAAAATCTATGTTTATATTAATTCAACAAATATTGGGTGTCTAATGTAACAAACGGATGGTATTGATTTATAGTTATTAATAATCCCTATTGTCAGTTCAAAATTCATATGCCATATAATAAATATACTTACTTTGACTTTTCCGTCAATAAATTTGATGACGCAACTTCTGCAGCTTCTCTAATTTCTGGCGGTTTGAAGAAATGTCACTTTCATTTCATTTTTTATTGATTTTTTAACAAAATTTAATATACGAGGCATATTTTTTAAGTAAGTACCGTTTTGGAAATAAAAAAAGAAGTGCAAAGATATCGCAATAATTTTATTTTTACTTGAAAGCCTGTACCTTAATCTACTTTTCTACATAATTTCCGTGAATATTGAGGCACTTGTCATAACGTGGCACCAGTTTTTGAATACCCTCCTCATTAAATTCTGCCGCCTGACTTGTTAACAACCACTGTATCAAAACTGTTTTGAGTTCGTTATCATCCTGAAGACGCTGACCGCCCAAGTGGTTCTTCAAGTGCAGGAACAAATGGTAGTCGTTAGGCACCAGATCAGGGCTGTAGGGAAGATGATCTATATTTTCCCATTGAAAAGATTTGATGAGATCTTTGGTCCGATTAGCCACATGTGGACGGGCATTGTCAAAACGATACCCTTACTCAACTTGCCACGTCTTTTGTTCTGGATTGCACGACGCAGATTGTTCAATGTCTCACAATAAGACGCTACATTGATTGTTTCATTACGAAGCAGAAACTCCACTAGCAATACCCAAAAAACTGTACACATGATTTTCCGGGCAGAAATTGTTTGCTTAAACCTCACTTTTTTGGGTGATGATGAATGTCACCATTCTATAGATTGTTGTTTCGATTTTGGTGTGACGTAGACCACCCATGTTTCGTCACAGTGGTCTAAAAAATCTTCACCTTCATTGTGGTTGGGTTTTGTGCAAATCCTTACCATTCCATCACTCATCATGTACTTCACAATCGTCGACACTCATGATTGTCGGAGGCAATTTAAACACTCAGTAAGCAACGTACACAATGAAGAATCAGACTGTAATGACGTCAATGCGTAGACAAGAGATGTAGGTAACCAGCGCGCATGTCTGGAACGCCAACATTGGGGTTGCGGCGGCGGATTGGCAAAACGCTACTTACTTAAAAAATATGCCTTGTAAAATATTGAAACACTTCTATAGGCATTTCTGATTCATTTTTGAACATGATTTAACATAAAATATTAAAACACTGAAAAAACTAAAAAAACAATAATGTTAATATGTTTGAGTGAAATTTATTTTGTTTCAGAAGCTATTTCAATCTCTCTTAACTTTGATCTACAGTAAATTTAAAAATGTATGAAATGCTTTAGATGCAGGGAGTGCTTCAAAAAAGTTATAAAATGGAATATCCTATTTGTTTTATAAAATACAGGGGATTCCACTTGAAACAAGAAAGAAAATGAGGGACTTTCTCCTCCACCCTATATACAAAAGACAGAATAATTACAGTTTAATCCAATACGAAGATATCGCATCATATTACGAAAGTCTTTTAGGCGAAGTAAACATGTGTCCTTTAACGCTTTAACGTGCAGTAAGCTACAGAGCGTTGCTTTTTATACAATTTTCACACCTCTCAAACAAGTAAGTAACCATCTGCATAGTTCTAGATAATTTCAACTATGGACAGTAATGACATTCACTATTTTTCTTGTTATCTCTTAAAACAACATATATTGTATATTGTGAATAATAATATTCTAATTTAGCCTATAACTAACAACCGACCAACATTTATTAAATATATAGGGCGATACGTAACTGGAATTAGAAAGAGAATGTGAATTGTGAAAAAAAGTATGTTATCTCTATTAATACTTATTCAATGAGGCCACACTATAGTTAGTTCATAGAACATTCTGAAGTACCGAGAAACGTCTTCCGTTTATCTATCCACATACGGCTTTCGTTTCTAAAGAGGGGGCTCAATGAAAACTGTGGAGAATTTATGTGGTAAGTGCTTAAGGGAACGCCAGCGTCAAAAAATGTCAATAATATATTTTATCAAAATTGAATTATCATTCCATTCAAATCAAGTATCGTGTGTTTAAAAATGGAATTGATTACATCAATAAATCATGAACAACATTAGAAATTCAATTGATTAACTATGATTATAACAAGAAGGGGTCCCAAGCAACAAATTTCTTTCTTGATAAAAAAAATCTAATATATATACTATGGTGACTGGAAAATAGTGATTTATGCAACAAGTGCATAAAGTAGCACTTTTTTTCACGAATGGAAATTCCGGAATAAAGATACTTTATACACATTTTGCGTACATTATGTTCTCTACAGCCCTAAACAAAAAATCAAAATTCAAATAGAAATTTGGGATATTTTATACATGTTTTTCGGTAACTTACAATTATTAATAACGAACGCATAAAGATTGAATTGAAAGTTATAGTCGCGTCAATGAAGCCTTTGCTTCGGAGAAGAACAGCTCCGATTTTGATGAATTTTTTTTTAATTTTGTTTTTTTATATTATTTAAAATCAGAAACCAGAGCGGGGACGGAACTATTTATATTGTTTAAACAAAATCAACGACATTTATATAAAAAATTCAGTTTGGTCTCTATTTCTTTGTAAAAAAATCTCCATACATTAATCTTATTGTAACAAATAGTTGTTACAAAAAAGTTTTTAACAATAATTTAATATTAAAATAAAAAAAACATGTATGTGTTACCTGCATACGCTACAAATACTTCTTTTAGCTTACACATATGTGAACGAGAATCTCTTTAGTATATTTTTTTTAATATTATTTTTTTTCACTAATATATATGTGAAGTCATGTCAAGGCGATTTTCTTTACCAATTTTCTAAATAGAATTATTTAGCTTAAGAACCAGCGCATTCGTGACAACATACATATATACATAAACAGGAATAACGTTCATCACAAATGCAGGATAATATTCGATATGAAACAAATATACAGTGCTTTTCAGATAAAAGTATCCACCTTTAATAACTTTTGTAATACTGGTATTTAGAAAAAATCCAAAAACACGTCAATTTATGTTGGAAGGGGCAAGCATTATGGCTTATTTAAACTTACTGGAAAAGCCACCCCCTCACCCCTAGCAGCATCCCCTTTATTTTTTCAAATTACTTTTCATATTTTTTATGTAAAATTTGGATACTCCTCTTTGAGCTAATTTCAAAAATGTATAATACTTGTAGGTTAAAGTGGTTAGTATATGAAATAAACAATTTTTCTTTTAAGAGCACAAATTTTACTTATTATTTACTTTCACCTTATTTGCCTGTACTAAAATGGGTTGTACAACAGTTCAAACTCTTTAATCTTTTTAACTGTGCAATTTATTATGAAGTTACAATAAGTGTTCAAAATGAGTACCATTCACTTCCATACAATGGTATAATCTATTTTGAAATGCCTCTCTGACATTGATTAATACGGCTGGATTTAATTGTCGACATTCATTTTCTATCCTCTCTCGTAAATCATCCAGAGATTCTGGTTGGGTAGCATAAACTTTTGTTTTTAAATACCCCCATAAAAAGAAGTCTAGAGGTGTTAAATCCGGTGACCTAGGTGGCCACTCCATCATCTGCCCCCTTCTACCTATCCAACGAGCGGGGAATGTTTCGTTTAAAAATTGTCGGACAGGCATAGCATAGTGTGGGGGAGCTCCGTCTTGTTGAAATACCAGTAAATCTTCGGAAAGGTTATCATAATTTTCTATTATTGTTGTAATACGTGGGTCAACCCCTTCCCTGAGTAACTCAAGATATGATTCACCATTTAAATTTCCTTTGATGAAGAAAGGTCCGACAATGTGGTCACCTAGGATACCACACCAAACGTTTAACTTTTGGGGATGTTGTGTATGGAATTCACGCATAATATGTGGATCACTTTCAGCCCAATATCTACAATTATGCCTACTTACTAAGCCATTTAATGACCATGAGCATTCATCAGAAAAGCAAATATTGTTTAACAATTGTGGATTGTTATTGATAATTTGCGTCATTGATTCGCAAAACTCTAGACGACGATCAAAATCATCTTCATTCAACTCGTGCACCAACTTAACTTTGTATGGGTGGTACTTGAATTTATGTAGAACTCGGAAAACTGTAGAAGATGAAACACCGATCGCTCTACTTATTGTTGACAACGATTGGGGTTGTTGAGCCTCTAAGCTGACTTGCCCTAAAATTGCCATTTGGATTGCTTCGTTATTTACGAGTCCCTCTCGCTTATGCACTTTATTGCAAACAGACCCTGTTGTGGTAAATTTCTCCATCAGTTGAATTACATACTTATGAGTTGCATGTCTTCCTTTCTTCATGTAATTCGTTAAATATTCTAGCAGCAGCTCTTGCACAATTATTATTTTGGTAGTATAAACCTACAATTTCAATTCTTTCTTGCAAAGAGTAAACCATTTCAGAGAAACAAAATAAATAATGTATCAAATTACACTATCAATAGTGACTACAAATTCTAGTTGACAATGTCAAACTTTAATAAAAAGTAGAGTTTTTTGTTGTTTGGATTTTTTAAGTAGAATAAATAGCACAGTTAAAAAGATTAAAGAGTTTGAACTGTTGTACAACCCATTTTAGTACAGGCAAATAAGGTGAAAGTAAATAATAAGTAAAATTTGTGCTCTTAAAAGAAAAATTGTTTATCTCATAAACTAACCACTTTAACCTACAAGTATTATACATTTTTGAAATCAGCTCAAAGAGGAGTATCCAAATTTTACATAAAAAATATGAAAAGTAATTTAAAAAAATAAAGGGGATGCTGCTAGGGGTGAGGGGTGGCTTTTCCAGTAAGTTTAAATAAGCCATAATGCTTGCCCCTTCCAAGATAAATTGACGTGTTTTTGGATTTTTTCTAAATACCAGTATTGCAAAAGTTATTAAAGGTGGATACTTTTATCTGAAAAGCACTGTATATAATATTTAACGTTGCATTAGAAAGTTTTGTGAGGTACAGGTACTATTCGTACAATTAATAGAAATTGACCTTCTTGTTGTTTAGGTAATCCCTACCTGATGAAAGAATTCAAGGTCTGAGAGCAGATGTTTGACTAGTTTTATATTTTTACTGCTTACTTCACCCAGTATTCATTTACTTTTTGGAGTAACTGCACGCTTCGTCAAGTTTTAAGTATTAATGTTTTTTTACTTACAGTGAATTATTATCAGTGTGAATTATTTATAATAATAATAATTTTTATCGGAGTGAATAGTATATATTAGCATAATGCAGAGGGTATTTATTCATAAGTTAATACATATAAATATAATTAATAATTTATACTCTCTGAAATTGAATTAGTAAATAGTAACTTAACATCAGTAACAATTAATTAAGGACGTCAGTACCGAGTGCATTACTGAACCTCAATAAAAATTTATTAAAAAAATTACTTTAATTTACTGATGAATCCATTAAAAAATATTAATAATGTCAGTAAAAGTTTTTTTAATTCTGAATTGTTCAAATACTTATTTTTATAGGAGGAAGAACAAGGCGCTGTAGATTCTACAGAGAACGTTTGCTTTATTTGCGAACTAGGTGAAAATATAAATGTTCCAAGTACCTCAACTCAAGTTCAGGAAAAATTGACTGAAGTGACTCGGGGACTGCCAACATTGAGAATAACAGCAATACATTTGAAAAATAATGAACTGCTTAATTTTATTAATAGCGGAAAAAAAGTATTTGTTCATTCTAGTTGTCGAAAACGCTTTACCGTAAAAGTGTTTCAGCTGAAATAAGAAAACTTGAACTTTGTGAAAAAGAATCTCTTAGCCCACCCAAATTGAGGTTAAGAAGATCTTCGAATTCCTCTTTTGATTGGGACCAAAATTGTTTTATTTGCACTGAATCATTATTTGCTGAAAGAAAAGTCAAGCAACGCCAGAATATTTCTGTTGTTACTTCCCATCATACGAAGAATAAATTACATGACCTTATCAAGAATAAAAGAAATGAATCTTCTCGGTCTCTTCTGTTGAGGATTAATTCAGCGAGTGATTTGAGATCTGTAAGCGCAAATATCATCGGACTTGTTATGTAGATATTCTAAAACAGAATAATACACCAGAAAAAACAATTGATCCACGAACGGTTAATACAAATGACGCTATGGACCGAATAATTGATTATGTTGACGATTATCCCGATTGTCAGTTTTCTTTAAAAGAGCTGATGGATGTAGTAGGTGATAATCCGCCTGCTCCTAAAACTATTAAGCGACGATTAGAGGAACACTTTGAAGAAGATATTATCGTATCAAATTGCCAAGGACTGTCTACTCTTTTTTGTTTTAAGAAGAAACATCATGATATTCTAAATACATCTTTTGTGGAGTCTAATTTGCATGCTGAGGACGATAATATTAGAAAAATCAAGGAGGTCGCAGATTTAATCCACACAGACATCTGTAGAAAAATCTTCAATAATAATAATTATCCTGGTAGGGATAAAATGTTCTCTGAAACAGAATTGGTGGATATAATTCCTCAATCATTGAAGTTATTACTCCATGAAGTTATAAGAAAGAACAAGAGGGAAAAAATTTCGATAATAAACTCGACAAAAAAACAACATCAATTGCACATGCAATTATGTCTGCTGTGAGACCACGTTCTCTTTTATCACCCCTTCTAATTGGCTTGAGTGTAACATTACACAGAAAATTTGGCTCCAGAAAAGTCATAGACTTATGTCATGCTTTAGGTTTCTGTGCATCTTATCATGAAGCACAATTATATGAAGCTTCAGCACTTTATCAAGATTCTGCCGTACTAAATAATAATCCAATTGTCCAGTTTGTTTGTGACAATGCAGATTTTGATACCGCAACTTTGACTGGTATAAGAACTTTCCATAATCTTGGAGGAATTAGTATTGTAACCCCGGCGAAATCAATACAACCTCGGCAAACTATACCTTCGGGACAAGATACATAAATATCACAGATATTGTTTGAACAAGATAAATAGTTCAGTCTCCACTCCAAGAGGTTTCTGATTTTAAAGAATTTAAAAAACAAAATATAAAAAAAAACATCAAAATCGGAGCTGTTCTTGAGGACTTCCGAAGATTGCCTGTTTTATGTATTCATTGACGTGACTATTAATTGTAGACAACGATATTAAGAAAAACTAACAAATAAATGATATATTTTTGTTTCAATTCGCAATGTGAATATCGAAAACGCAATTGTTGGGTTAACTTTCGATCTGTTTTATTACCAGTTAAAGCTTCACTTAAATGGTGAATATTTGTAACAATAAAATGGGTCACTTGATTCTCATATGATATAGAAGGTTGGTTTAAAAAACTGCTGTTATTAGCTCCTTGTAACATTCGTGCAACACAGAAATTATTTTTGTGTTGAAAGAAGAGCAGTGGATTCCCATCCTCCTTGTTGTTTTAATAAAAGAATGCATCCACCTGAATTAATTAGAAGCGATACCGAAGTACGTCGTAATGTATTACCTGTATTACCTGCCGCAAACCTAAATATTGCGCAATTAACGATGGTATTTTCGAAAAAGTGTTTATACCAACAACTTGTTTCATACAATTTCCATTTCTATATGATAGGAAGGAGTGATTGCTGGTTTTTCCGGCTCAGATTGGTATGTTTTTGATATAAATGGATTAAATTCATGTTTGAACTGGTTTATCCAATAAATATAAAACGCCGACTTTTATACATTTTTGAATCTGGAATCGTGATGAATAGAAACTCCCCCTCATTTTCAAAATCATCTATTTTCATTTTATACAACTCTTCCCTTTGACAACCTCCAGCTATTCCCACAATTATTGTAACCAACAAATTAATCAATAAAGTAACAAAACTAATTACATAATAAAACTTTTACCTCAAAATTAAATATTTGTCGTCTGGACACTTTCTCTTGAGAATTTATTACTTTTTTTAAGTTTGTACCCAACCAATTTTCGTTTCAAAAATGCAATGTATTTGGTGTATTTACTTGAATCTACAGTATCCTTTGTAATTAAGGTTGCTTCTAGTTTACATTAGCTGGACTATAGTATAGAGGACTGGAGTTTTTTAGCCCTTTCTTAGAAATAAGCTAATAGCATGAGTTTTGTGAAACTACGAATATTAGTGTGGTTCCGCCATTTCATAAAAATGTTATATCTTTTAGATAGTTTTCTTTGGATTCTTTCCGCAACAAATTTATTGTTGTCGCATTTGCCCTATAATTTCTTCAGGAGTACTTATTCCAAACCGGAATCTACACTTTCACTTTCCACTACTTGATTAAGACAAATCGAATAACTGATTGAAGTCAAATCATTTCATATGCTGTTATTACTTTAAGGAAGGGGCGTAGAAAAAAATAATTATATTCTTTCTTATAAGTTATGGTAACAAGATAAAGTAAAAAAACCGACGATTATATCATTAAATATTCTTTCTGATTTCACATTTACTACATTTTTAATAAAATACGCAGGGACTTATGTTTTTGTCTATGTTTTCGAAATTTGACATATTTTTGTATAATATTCCTATGGAGTACGAAACCATCTGCTCCCAGCTAGTCAACATATATAGCATTGGCCCTCTCAATATAAGCCATCTTCTTATAATTGTTTTGTATGTAACTACCTAATGAAAATCTTTGTAAGACATCCAAAACATAATAGACATTCCATGATAAAATATTCACCAATACTAAAAGAAAAGCATAGGAATAAATAATAATTAACACAGAAAGAATATTAATCGAACAATTGTATTTTCCACAATATATATATATATATATATATATATATATATATATATATATATATATATATATATATATATATATATATATATATATATGCATCAAAATGTTCATGTTCTTGATTTTAGGTCTCTTCTGTTTTAAAATTAGTTTTTAAAAGAAAGATATATTTTGACGTTTCGACTTTTCTTTAAGTTTTTATCAAAATATGATATTGATACTGGCAATTTGCTTATTTATATTTATCTATAGATCACCTTCATCATGAACATCAAAATAGGATAAAATCAACTTAGAACTTTGTTCCAATAAGAAAAATTAATTTTGGTTGGTTCCCACATCTCAAATATATAACGGTAATCAATTAAATTTATTAGAATTTACAAAATAGCTATAAATTTTACTTAAATTAATTAGATCTTTTTCATCATTTATAGCTTTTTCGTTCTAATAAATGTGAACAATTTCTAAAAATTCTCTTTTTCGTGTATTAGATTCCGTTTCAAGAATTTTTGAATCTTTATAATTGAATTTATGTTTTTTTGATATTTCATGGTTCGTTAATGCAATATTATTTTCTTTTCGTATTGATGACCTCTTAGTCTATTTTCTAAATACTGAAATGTTTGCCCTATGTAGACAGCGTCACAATTAGTACAAGGTACTTGATATATAATATTACTTCTTTTGTTTTTTGGTGTTTTAGACTTTAATTTAGTGAAATATTTGGATAATGTATTAAGTCCTCTATGACTTAAATACTAAATATGATATTAGGTGATCTAAAAATCAATATAAATAAGCAAATTGTCAGTGTCAGTATCATATTTTGATAAAGACTTAAAGAAAAGTCGATACGTCAAAATTTATATTTCTTTTAAAAACTATCAAAAACAAACTAATTTTAAAACAGAAGAGACCTAAGATCAAAAACATTTAGTTGCATTAATATATCAAAAGGTCTAAGAAATAAGAAATTTGAGAAATTTAGAAATTGAGAAATATATATATATATATATATATATATATATATATATATATATATATATATATATATATATATATATATCATTGATTCTAAATAAATGTATGTGCTGGAGGATATTAGATTTATGAAATTTTGTAGATTGAACAAAATAAAGATATATTAAAAACGTAAAAAGGAGATTGTGGAACAACAATGAATGTTCTTTCCAAATAAATTAGCGCAGTCCATTACAACAATATCTACTGCTATTTTAAACGTTCTGAAAATTCAAATACTCACATTCGATAATTTTGTTTGGCAAGGAGCGTGTATACAATGACGTTATCCGAACGCGAAGCAGTTAGAGACCAATTTATAAGACACGTTGCGAGAGACTGAACAGTCGCGCTCCACAAACAATCGTCTCCAGCTAGCCCGCCGCTCCAGTGGAACCTGCGCTCTCAAAATATCCTTTAATTCGCGATATTCAATATCACAAATTATTACTTTCTGTTGTGCTAGTCTTCAGATATCAACCAGACATTTTCCACTATCCTCAAGTAAAAATTTCTAAATTTATAACAATTTTCCATGAATACGTTGAATATCCGTTAATAAAAAATATTTGAAGTTGAATAATTAAGTGGACGCAGGGTAATATTTCTTATATAAGTCCTAAAAGGCTTATAAATTTTTCAGCTAACTTATGGTTTATTCTCAATAACATTTTATCTACTGATGCGAAAGATATATCAGAACCTATAGAATACACGAATAACCATATTAGCGCTATACATTAGAAAATACAAGTCTTGAATTCTGCTAAATTAATTAACATCAACTCCAATACTTCCAGTGCCAGAACCGGACTTAGGCATGGGCCAACCCGGGCGTGCGCCGGGGGCCTCGCGACGAGCCATATGATTGATTTTTAAACATATGAATGCAAGCGAAAAAATACATCCATAGCCAATGTTCAGAATCAACATAAATTTTTTTATGCGCCCGCCTTACATAGGCCCCTTAAGTATTTTGGCCCGGAGGCCACGATGACTCTAAGTCCGGCTCTGTCCAGTGCAAAAATTCATCGAATGAAATGTGAACACTTATGAAAGATGCGAGAAATAAACTTCTTTGCCAGATATATATAGTCTATGTACCTAAACCATCGGCTTGTGCAATATTCATAGCCTCTAATTTACTTCTTTTCTTAAGATGATATAATGATCTTTGGCTGAAAATGTCATTTCATATCTAAACATCAATGGAAAAATAATTTTGTATGCAGACGAAACTTCTAATAATTGGAGCATTCTTAGTAAAAATCTCTACAACCACAATCCGACTGATAAAATTAAGGGTAATTGACAAAAACGACCACCACAAGTAAATTTTTTGTAAACATTACGGAACACCCAAAATTCTTTACCACAAGCCTCCATTGTTGTCAGTTAAGATCCAGTTTATATAACGGGTGTGTCTTACTTTAGTATTTAAAGTTGTACTATCCTATAAAGTTTTGCTAGTTCATTTTCTCAATGATCAGATAAAAAATTATTGACAGTTAGTGAAATGTTTGGTCGTATACTGCTGAAATTCGCAGATTGCTCGGCGAGTAAACTCGCCACTAAATACTTATTTATGATTTGATGAAAAAAGCTTAGCCTTAAAAATAACCTGCTAACTTACGAGTTACATTATATAGAATTTTTGAGCTCAATATTCAAATAGTAAGAAAGGCGATATGTATGTTTTTCTTTTAAAAAGGGTGTCATCTTTATTGCAAACATTTTACGAACTGATCCTGAAAGAAATTAGGGATGTTTATTGTATCCATCCCTTACGTTTTCCTTTGTATTTCTGAAAAATATAATCAAGATGACGATACACTTGTTATACATTAATCCAGTACTCAATACATAACATAAATTAAACAAATGTTGAGTTTACTATTTTTTGAGGAACATGAGTTAGATTGTGTATATGTGTTTTTGGGTTAATCATAGAAGAAAAGGAAGTAAGTGTTTATATTGGGAAAGTTATGAGAAGAAGGATGCGCGAGGAATATTAAAAGTTTGAAGGGGATCAAGATCTGATTGGCTAATAGGGAAGATTGATCGCAACAATAACGTGTAATTATTGTATGAATTATTGTCTACACACTAGTTTCAGTTTCCAGGTAGGATTATTATTCGAACATACTCTTCGATTCATCTTCAATCATAACCATAATAAGAACATTCCAGTCACCAATTCGATTTCGTATAAAATTCCTTTATATGATATCTGGAAAGCTTCACCTGGGTATCTATTTTATCTTCACACCAAAGTTTTTCTTGAAGATAAAACATTTTTTAACTCGAATTAGTACTGTTGCTGTATTATCATGATGACATAGCCACGTTTTTTCGAACAATTAAGCGAAAAACAATAAGAATATAGGTTAAGTTCTGGAAATGATTTTATATATCCTTATATAATCACCAAAATAATTATTTTATATTTAACAATTTTAAAAAACAAAACGCAAATGAATATAATTTTCAAAATTGCATCAAAACATTCCAAATTATTTCGTCACTATGATCTACGTCCAAACGGTGTTATTGAGTTCTCACGAATAAGTTTAAGAGATGTTAAGAACATAAACGTCTTTGAAAAAGTTCCATGCCATGACAATTAGTATGCTACAAAAAATGTTACATACACTTGCTAAAAGACATAAAATATCACTGATAACAAATTCAAATTATAAGGACCAAAATAATCAATATTTTTAACTAAACCTATCCTTATCATAAGATTCACCTAAAGCTTTAAAACAGACAAAATAAGAGCATAATAGTTTAATAAAGTGAAGATTAAGAAGGCAAAATTATTACCTGTACCGGGTGTCCCAATAAGAATGACTCTCGGCCATATCTCGGGAACCGTTTATAGTACAGCTTCAAGAAAAAAATATTTATAACAGAGGGCGTAATTAAATACCAAAAATTATAAAATGAATAATTTACAAATTTTGCCTAATTAAGATGCATTTGAACTATGATTATCGTATTCTTCAAGAAATTCAGCGTATATTTTATTTTACAAGTTTTAGTCTATCTCTTCAAATGAGCGATGAGAGGAAGCGGGAACTTTATTATGAAAAAATGCCTGTAAGTTCAGTTCTACTTAATCTATCTATGCAAACTTAGTCTTTTTGAAGAGAGCTCCTTTCTACCAATGTGAGAGGGCGCTATTTATTTATTTTTTTAAATCTAGCTATCCTTGAAAATGGTTGAATGGAAACAGGCAGTTTTGATTAAGGAATATAAAAGTAGACCAAATTAGCTTAAAATTTACACATTTCTTAGGATATCTCGTAATACGAAAAAGATATCGACATGCAGTTTTCGTTATTCTGTCGCTAATTCGGTCTACTTTTATATTCCTTAATTAAAACTGCATGTTTCCATTCAACATTTTTCAAGGATAGCTAGATTTAAAAAAATAAATAAATAGCGCTCTCTAGCGTATGCGTTACTCTTTAGGTTGTTTCGAAATTATAACTCTTACATTGGTAGAAAGGAGCTCTCTTCAAAAAAACTAAGTTTGCATAGATAGATTAAGTAGAACTAAACTCACAGGAGTTTTTTCATAATAAAGTTCCCGCTTCCCCCCACCTCTTATTTGAAGAGATAGACTAGAACTTGTGAAATCAAATATACGCTGAATTTATTGAAGAATACGATAATCATAGTTTAAATGCATGTTAATTAGGCAAAATTTGTAAATTATTCATTTTATAATTTTTGGTATATAATTACAGCCCTCTGGCGGTGGACCTACAACTTTATAAATAATTTACAGTTTTTCTCGAGGTCACTTTTGTTATAAATTTTTTTCCGGAAGCTGTACTATAAACGATTCCCGAGATATTACAGAGAGTCATTCTTATTGGGACACCCGGTACATAAGTCCGGTGTACAGGAAAACTTGAAAAAACTACAGAAAAAACAATGTTTTTCCTCTATTTTATTGAAACTATTTATACACTTTCTCACTTACTTAATTCATTTATACAATTGCATTAAGTACATTAAACTATACATTTAGATTTATTACTAAACACTTATCTAATTCTTAACATATTTTTTTTTTATTTCAGTTTAACGTGCCTCGACTGCGCTGGTCATTGGCACACAAAAACAATCATAAGTTAAATACATTCGAATTAAATAAAAATAAAATGAAAGTTAAATACAGTTACATACAAAAAATAAAATCTGTTACAATGTATAAATTAAATTATATTTTCTTGTACAGCTTGGTGACTTTAAGGAACTGCACGATTTTCCTTATTTCCGTCGGGCAGTTAAGTGTCTCCTGTAGGTTGGTTTTCATGTCAAACTGTTGATATGCGGTAGAGTATTCTCTGCAGTCGGTGAGGATGTGCTTAACAGTCACAGGAACTAGACAAGTTCGGCAGACAGGACGACTTTCTGACGACATCAAATAGCCGTGAGTAAGTTTCGTGTGGTTGATGCGAAGTCTTCTTATTGTCACAGCTTCTCTCCTATTCAGAAAGTTTAGGGAAATGTGAGAAGTAGTTGGGTGGATTTGATGTAGTGCTGTAGTGCTAATGCTCCATGTATCGTGCCAAGATTTTTTAGTGAGGTGTTTGAAAGTAATCTTCAGATCATTGTCCAGCTGTACTGGGATTTCAAGATGATTTTTTGTGGCTTCTTTGGCATGACGATCGGCACATTCGTTTCCAGCAATTCCAGTGTGCGATGGAAGCCATATGAGAGAGACTGTTATATCAAGAGCGAAGAGAGTTTGGTAGATGTCATGAATGTTTTGGACTATTGGGTGGTCGGTGAATATGGTTGAGATGGACTGTATGGATGAAAGAGAGTCAGTACATATGGCGATATGTTTATGGGAAGAAGAAATATATTTGAAGGCTTGAAGGATACTGTATAGTTCACCAGTGTAAACACTACACGTCGAGGGTAAACGGAAAGAACTTATGAGTTCGTGGTTTGTAGTGACTGCGCAACCCACACCGGATTCAGCTTTGGAGGATTCGTGTTTATTGTAGATGGTTAGTGATTTGTCTACTATGGGAATATTTTTTATCCACGGGGGAGAAGAAGGCAAAGAAAGTGGAAAGGTCAACGAGAGGTTGGTATTTTGGAGTAGAGGTGTGAGCAATTGAGGGATTGAATTTACAGTTATTCGTGAGTTATTGGGTACGGAAGTGGTGGTAAATAGCGAATGGACAGGATTAGAAGGATTGGAAGATACTTTAGCAGCATATGACAGGAGAAGAGATTGTCGTCTGAGGAATAGTGGTGGCTCATTAGCTTCAACATTGACACTAGCGGCGGGGCTTGAGCGAAAGGCACCAAGACAAAGGCGAAGAGCGGTGTTGTGTACAGAGTTCAACAAGTCAGTTTTGGACTTGGAAGCAGACATATAGATAAAACAACCATAGTCAAGCTTTGAGCGTATGAGAGCTCTGTAAACTCTTAGCAGTATAGTTTCATTGGAGCCCCAGTGAAGGTGGCTAAGGGTTTTAATTATGTTCAGCCTCTTTAGGCAAATACCTTTTACATCATGAATATGGTGGTTCCAGTTGAGTCGAGAATCAAAAGTCATACCAAGGATTTTGCATTGATTCACAATAGGTAGAGGGGAGTTATCAAGGAAAATTTGGGGTGAGTGAATAGATGTTCTTCGGGAGAATTTTATCAGCATGGATTTGTTTCGGGAAAATGATAATCCTAGGTAGGGGGATCTCTCTTGTAGTAGATTTATTGCGTTTTGGAGCAGTTGGCATGTAGAGGGGACGTATTTACCGTGGCAATAAATGATTAGGTCATCAGCGTATTGGACATATTTTACGGGAGATGGGAAGTTGTCACATAGCTCATTTATTGTGAGGATAAATAAAGTAGAGCTTAATACTGAACCTTGAGGGATGCCAGTATTTTGTGGATGAGGAAGGGAGAGCTTACCGTTTGCGGAAACCCTGAAAATTCTATCAGTTAGGAAATTATGGATGAATGATAATATGTTACCATGTAGATTGTATTGAGTGAGTTTATTCATTATTGCACCTCTGGATATAGAGTCAAAAGCGCCTTCAATGTCGAGAATAGTTGCAATGACGTCCTGATGGTTATTTAATGCAGAGGAGATATCTGTTTGCAAGAGAACAAGGTTGTCGTATGTCGATCGATTACGTCGAAAACACGATTGTGCGTCGGGAATAAGTTTGTATTTTTCAAGGAACTATAGGAGTCTTCTATTGATTATTTTTTCAAGGAGTTTACAAGTAGTGCAAGTAAGTGAGATTGGACGGAAAGACTTAGGGGATAATGTGGATTTACCTGCTTTTTTAATTGGAATGATTATAGAGTTGCGCCATGCATCAGGGAATTGGTGAGTATTCCAAATAATGTTATAGATGTCAAGGAGCTTGGAGAGGGACGAGTCGGATAGTTTTTTGAGAAATATATACAGGACATCATCAGGACCGGCAGCAGAATTTTTGCAGGACGATAGCGCGAATTTTAGTTCATTTAAACTAATAGGAGCATTGACAGACGCAATATCGAGAGGATTTAGCTGTAGTGCGGAGGAGGGCTGAATATATGAGTTATGAAAATCGGATGCCGGATTATGGATGCTGAAATTTTCTTTAAAATGTTGCGCGAGTGTGTCAGAGATTTTTTGGCTGTCGGTGATAAGCAGATCGTTAGATATTAAAGAAGGAATTTTGATATTAGTTTTTTTGCCTTGAATTTGTGCAATTTTTTTCCAAACTTGACTGGGGTCTGTATTGTGGGTAAGGGATGAAGTATAACTTTGCCAAGCAGATTTTTTACTTTGCTTGACAATAAATTTAGCTTTAGCTTTAAGCCTTTTATGTGCAATAAGGTTTTCTTGTGTTTTGTGACGTCTGAACCTATTAAGAGCATGTTTTGATTCACGTATGGCATTTGCACAATCCGGACTCCACCATGGAACAGCCCTACATGCCGAGGAAAAGACCGTTTTACCATTGTGCACCTCGGCAGCCGCAAGTATGCTCTTAGTGAACATATCTAGCGTATCGTTTATATTCGTAGAAATGATCAAAGATGATAAGTATGCTTCGGAGAGAGAGGTAAACTCAGGCCAGTTTGCATTTTTTATTTGCCAGAAGCTTTTGGCAACAGTTTCTTTATTATAGGGATTGGATATAATAATAGGAAAGTGGTTACTATCATGTAGGTCATCGAAAACTTGCCAAGAGAGAGAAAGTGCCGTTTTAGGGTCACAGAAGCTGAAGTCAATAGCAGAAAAGGAACCTGAGGAGATGTTAAAGTGAGTTTTGGTTCCAGTATTTAACAGACAGGTACCAGTTGAATTTATGACTTTTTCTATTGTGTTGCCTCTAGTGCGAGTTTGGTCGGAGCCCCACATAGTGTGATGTGCATTAAAGTCTCCAACAAGAATGTATGGTTGAGGAAGCTGACGAATTAAGTCTGTTAACTCTTTTTCATCAAGGGGGTGGTCCGGTGGAATGTATATACTGCAAATGGTTAGTTTATTGCGGCACCAAGTAGTTATAGCTACTACTTCAAAGTTTGTTGATAATGGGAGGTGGGATGAGTATATGTCGCTGGATACAAATATTGAAGTACCGCCACTGGCTCTTATGCAGTTGGTACGGATGTAATGATATCCGTCAAAATTTCTCAAGTTGCGTTTATGATCAATTTTAAAGTTGGTTTCTTGGAGACAAAGGAAGTCAGGTTTATGGGAGGAAATGATTTTCTGAATTCTTTCTAGTCGAGGATAAAATCCATCGCAGTTCCACTGTATCAGAGAGAATGTACTTGTTTAGGAAGAAGGGAGAGAGTATTTACTGGGATAATGTCGAGGAGTTAGTGGTATTCCCATCATCAGTAATAGACACTTCGGGAGGAGTTTTTTGTTCGGGGTGAAGTTTAAAGTTAATTCTATTGATTAGACGCGTAATACGGTTTTTTAAAGATCTTTCTTTTATATTAGGATAAATTAGGGACAAATCCTTCAGAAGTAGGGTTGTGTCGGAAATAAATTTGTTGGCTTCGGGGAGGGGGTCATTGATGCCATACGTGTTTTCCAGAAACGCAATAAATTGGGTGCCTGTGAGGGAAAATGCTTCAGGAGAATCGTTAAATTGTTTATGTATAACGGAGCGTGATTCAGGGCTTATGAAGTGACAATCGTTTTTAGTCAGTTTAGATTTTTTGGTCTTCTTTTTCGCAGGGTTTCCGGAGCTGGATGTAGAAAATTCGGGGGGAGGCATTGGATCTGGATGAAGATCAGTAGGAGATATAGACTGCGGCGAGTCAAGGCTGCTGTCATTTGAACGGGGACGTTTTTCGCTAGTTTTTGGTAAGGAAATTAGGGGGGGGGAAATGTGAAAGGGTGTCCTCCGAGGATACTATGGGAATAACCGAAGTATTAGTAGTGGCAGTAGGGTCAGCACAGGAGGTGGGGATCAGATTGACCGAATCATTTGATTTGGGAGAGGGATCTTGAGGGATGGGAGTGTTGGGGCATGAATCAGCAGTGTGCCCAGCCTGTTTGCAGAGAAAGCATTCAAGTTTGTCGGTAGAAATGAATATTCTGTGCGTTGTATTTTCATGACTGATGACAGTCGAAGTTTGCAGAGAAAAATCATTATTGGTTGGTAATACGTAAGTTACTCGGCGGAAGCTGAGCACATGTGCGTATTCGTCATCAGGTGAGCCACATTTGACGTATGATATGGGAGAGGTGAGTGATAACCCTAGGTCTTGCAGTGCTTTCTCAATGACGGAATGGGGAATGGATGGACAAACATTGGAAATGAGTATTCTTTTGATTGGAGATATAAGCCGACGTATAGGGATCAAAATGAAATTAACTAGGATACTTTGGTTGGTTTTTAGAAGTTCGTCGACTAGAGTCATCGATGATAAATAAATGCATATGCGTCCGTGTGATATTCTGGATGCGAAAATAACATTTTTAGGAGAGACGATGCTACCTATTGATTTGATGTAGTCAAATAGTACAGTGTTGGGGATAGAAGGCATAATGATGGCCTGATTTCGTGAGGGCACAGAAGGGGGTGGGGATTTTGCTGAGGTAGCTGCAGCATATGATAAAGGTGGAGAGTTAGTATTTGGATTGATTTTTGATAGTGAGGGAAGGTTAGACATATTGCTGTGATCTTGGTTGCCAAAATCACAGTCAATAGTTGAAAAGAAAGAAAAACGGATGAAATATAGAAATAGATCTCAGCTCGAGAAAAACCAAACAGTCTTTGTCTCAGTGATTGGCCTATTGATATCCGGATACGTAAATAATTTTAAAGTATATTTACCAATTTCTATGATAAAAACGCTGCTTCGACAATTTGTGGTATCACATTTTAATTATAACAAAAAGCGAATAATTTATTATTGTTAGGAGTTAACTTAACGATCTGAACCTAACGAGGTATACAGAAAGAATGATTAACATATTATTTTATTCAAATAAACGCATTATTTACATGTATATTTCGATGTGTTCGGGATGACATCATATAAATTACTCCTTTGCTGATAAACAATCGACTATTGATACAAAAATGTGATTTCTCGATAATTCGGTTCTTGAAAGTTCTACAAACAAATAAAAAGGCCTTCCTAGAAATTGATTTCATAAAAATAGTTTGAACAAATCGCTACTGTAAATTAGTCATAAAACACAATATCAAAAGTTTCCATTTCACAAGCCCGTGTTATAGACGAGTTCGTAACAATACTACGCTTATAAAATAATATCTACTAGATTAGATTAGAAAAAACATAAGGTGTAAGTGTTAATTGTTACTCTCGCGATAAAATAAATAGCGCTGTCGCCGCACATACGGGTATTTGAACGATCTACACGGTCAAAAATATATTTTTGCTTCTATTGATTCTAAATGATATTAGTACATAAAAAAAACTCTTAAATGTGTTATTTGAGCAATATTATTAAAATCAAATAACAAAAACATTTTTAGTCATCGAAAATATTTTCTTCGCTGTTTGAAGAATCTTCATTTTCATTTGGCTTCTCGGCTACAATTAAACTAACGGTTTCGGGTAAAAAGGAACCCAATTTTCTTTTTTTAATTTTTCTCATGCTGGTAAGAAGGGAATCTGAACTTAGAAGCAACCGATTATAAATATCCCTATTGCAATTTTCCCTGGAAAATTTTCGAGCAAAATCTTGACGGTATGTTCTAAAATGTTTGTTTCGCGCTTCCGCAGCCTCTTCAGAGGCGTCATTAGGTGCCAAGGGTATAAACTTACATACAATCGAGCAGTATCCATTGCGTAATGGTCATATTTGTCTGTGTCGATTTTATACCCACTTGAAATAGTCTCTAAAATACCTTTTAACCTATAGATCAGATCATAACTAATTCCAGTTATTTCAGAGGCTAGCTTTGGGTCATCAAAACATTTTCTGCTCGTGTTGCCATCATTTGTGTTGCCAAAATTTGATTTTGGCATATCAACCAGTAACCCTGTTTCCCTGCGAAATCTAGCTTGGATTTCTAGTTTCTTTTACTTTTCTAGACATTTTTCAGCTTCAGATTTTCTTTCGCGGTACTTTTTTACTGGCAATTTATATGTTAAGTGAAGAATGCTTTCAAAAAAACGAATCCTTGCATGTAAAACTGACAACCCATACTCTGTAGTCTCAGGACTAACTTCTTTTCGAACATCCAAGTTATTAAATTTCTTGGATGTCGCTCCACATAAATAGCATTTGCTTGTAGATTTAGTGCCAGTGGCCGCGTTGCAAACTTTGCCGTCTACCATTGTCATGATAAAGACGTGCTTAACCAAAAACGTTTGTCCATTTAAGTCAACTTCTGTTGGGTTTAGAGACTGCGCACTACACTCGACACATGTAGCTGTTACTCTAATTTCTTCCGAAGGTGGATAACACATCTGTTTTGCCTTTTGTAAAAGGGAATAACATGGAAAAAACTTTTTGTTGGTGACTCTAATGCTTTCGTATTGTCGACGAGTTAAGTCTGCATCAACAAACATAGCTAAAGCCTTTGTTACAGTAAGTGACTCTACCTCTTTAGTTTTAGAGTCACAAAATGCTTTTTTGTACTTAGTTGCACGTTTTGGAGTAGTGCAGGTAATTTGCTTTAATATTTCTGAAGCGTCTCTCTGTCCAGATTTTCTCAATTCAGTCTGAGCAGCATGAACAATAACTTCCTTATCTAATGTCGACCGAATCTCCTCGGTTTTTCTTCTTTAGGTGCGCTCACTAGATTCTCCAAATGACTTGAGCGGTCGGCCTGGTCGGCTTTGCCCAGCTACAGGAATTTGAATGGTTCCTTCTAGCCACGTCCGGTTGTACTTGATAAAAACATTCTCCTTTTTGTGGGATTTCAACCACCTTTGTTTCACTTGGGTTTTATAATAAGTAAAAGTGCGCTTGCAGTTATTAATTTGCTCTTCAGTATAACCTTTACCTAACAAAAGTTGCTCTTTCAAACCATTAAGTTTTTTTCCAAATTAGGTAAATTCAGTCTCTGCATCCATTCAAATAAGTATTTTCGGGTGACAACTCTTACCCCCGAAGAACTAGGTGAAACTTAAACAAAAACATATAATTTAAAACTGCACCAACATCTTAATAGTGTTTTTTACAGATATTTTCACACGGCTTAGTAAACCAATTTTTTAACAACAAATGTATGAAAACATCCCTAAGGTTTTTATATTTGTTTAATTTTTACTAAAAACACGCAAAAATGTCTTCAAACACTTGTCTATATAATAAATATCCTAAATATTAGTTTTAAGCTTTTAAAAAAGTAAATTCTTCCTAAACACATCGAGCATATAAACACAAAATTATTGCAAGAAAGAAATGAAGATCTTATAAAAAATAATATTAATAGTACTTATCCGCGCTTTTCCGCGGCAAATTTTTTGATTTGCCAATTCTTAAAGCTCTTAACTTTTTACTGAATGGAAAAATATAGCGTGATCTAACTTGATACCATAACATGTATAATATTAAACAAAAATAAAAACAAAAAAAATGTTGTAATATGCATAACTTCTTAAAAATCTAACCCTTTCCATAAAACTAAAATAAAAACATTTGATTTTTATCAAAACTTGTAAGTATTTACCTGCAATATCCAAATCCATCACTACTTTTTCAATATTAAAAGTCCAAACAAAAATATTTACAGCTAAAGTTGACAAATTCACAATAACGCTTAAAACAATCACATGTATCCCCCAAGACGGTCGAAATCAGAATGGCCTTGGCGATGCTCCCTGCATGGTAGAGTGATGAAAGGGGTCAGGTATAATTCATAGACTAGTCATCTACTTCAACCAGTGGTTTAGGTAGTTTGGTATTGCATTTTGCAAAATGGACTTATGGCCGCTCAGATTATTTAAATACCCGTATGTGCGCCGTTTTCACACGCTCAGTCTTTTATAAAGTTCCATTTATTTGACTAACTTTAGTTAAATATATATAAAAATTTTCGTTTTCAACAAGAAATAACAAATTTGATGTATTATGTTATATTTATATATAGATATTTTCCATATATTTTAGGATATTAGATATTAGCTACCCATTTTTTTATTTTTATTTTTTGTTTTCAATTAAATTAGCATTTGATGTGACAAGGAACAATTGTCATAATATAGCTATTCTTAAAACTTATGGAATTGTTTTATCTCATGTAGTTGTTATAATTTCATTCCTAATGTTAGTTTGTATCATACTCTAGAGATTTAAATGCAAAAATTTACCCTATATAAATTGGACCACTTTTCGATAAGAATTTTTTTACATATTATTTAGTATGTATGAGGTTAACAATATTTTTGTAAACATTATTTTTAAGACCCTGACAAGATATTTAGTCGTATTTTTAGTAATTTCTATATACTTATCTTTTTTTAATTATCTGCTATAGTTAATAATCTGTTGGGTACCCGGCTACACCGGAGTGCTCGGCAATAAACGAGCAAATCCTCTGGCAGAGAAGGAAGGGGCAACTCCTTTTACAGAACCGCAACCGTTTATAGGTCTCCCAAAAAATCATTAAGTTACAAGGAAAATGACAGGAAATAATAAACACTTAATAAAACCCCTGGACTGGAATAAACGAAGAGATTTCTTTTTTATACGACTAACCGAATCTAAAAAGTCCCTACATTTAGCAAAGACGAATTAAGCTACTGCTTACTGTACACTGGACAACAAATTCCCGACAGCTCTGTTTCTGCAAAGAGAAAAAGAAAACGGTCGAGGAACTTCTCTGTGAGTATGAGGGTATCCATTAACAAAGTCTGTAATATTTACATTCACTATTCTTATAATTAGAAGAGATAAGCCGCATAGCCTCCATACAGTTGGCTCACTTATATATATATATATATATATATATATATATATATATATATAAATATATATATATATATATATATATATATATATATATATATATATATATATATATATTGACGTTTCTATATTTATCTACTGTTGTAAGCATTGTTCTATAAAATTATATTTTTCTTGGCAATAAAACTCCCTCTTCGCCTTCGTCATATTTTCTTCAAAAACTTTTTCTTATTTCACAAGAATCAAATATAAAACGTGAAAATTAGATTGACAGGGTGAAATTTTATTAAAAAATAACTATTTAACTGTAAGATATAATTTTCGAACTAGTATCCTGAAATATTGTAGAGCATTTTTTTTTAATTTTCAGGCGAAATAAAAGATTCATAATATTTCAAAATTGTAACAAAATTTTATTGACTTCGATATCGGTCCTTCTCTCTTCATATTTTCACTATTACTGCCAGTGACTTAAAGAAGGTCCAAATGACTATTCTCAGTCTATTATAGAATCAAACAAAATTTCAACGTCAAAATATTTTATTACTTAAGATATTCTCCTCTTGATTGGATACATTTATTACAGCGAACCTGCAATGTCTCGAGACCTTTCAAAAAAATGTTTCTTCTTGCTCTGCAAACCAGACCTCCTCAGCTTTTATTACCTCCTCGTTAGAATGAAATTTACGACCTTTTGAACCTTTTTTCAGTGGCGGAAAGAGGTGATATTCGGACGGAGCCAAATCTGGTGAATAAGGGGTGTGTTCTAGTAATTCAAACCCTAAATCACGAATTTTTTGCATGGCAACATGAGATTTGTGTGCAGAGGCGTTGTCCTGCAAAAACAAAACACTTTTCGCGTCTTTTCTATTTAATTTTTTTCCCGAGTGATCAGTAATGGCGAATAGTAATCTCCAGTTATTGTTCTACCCTTATCCAAAAAATCAATCATGATTACTTCATGGCAATTCCAAAAAACTGATGCAAGAACTTTTCCAGCAGATTTTTGGATACGAAACTTCTTAGGTCTTGGAAAACCAGAGTGTCGCCATTCCATCGATTGTTGCTTTGCTTCTGGATCGTAGAAATGTACCCAAGTCCCATCCCTAGTAACAATTCGGTTTAAGAAGTCTACATGGTTTTCAAATGGAGCACAGATAGAACGCGATGCTTCCACCCTTGCACGCTTTTGGTCAACATTCAAACATCTGGGGATCCATTTTGCAGCAATTTTTCTCATGTCCAAATTGACTTGTACTGTATGATGAACGCGTTCGTATGAAATTTTCAGTGCTTCAAATATCCGTTTTAGCCCAATTCGACGGTCTGATAAAATCATGTCATGAACTGCATCGATATTTTTGAAGACTGACACAGAAACTCGCCTTCCCGATCGCTCATCATGTTCAATGGAAAATTTACCTCTTTTGAGGCTTGCAGTCCAATTTTTCACGGTCGCATTCGAAGAACATTGATCACCAAGGGTTTAAGCACATCTTCTTAAATCTTCTTACCTCTTAAACCTTTTAAATAAAGGTACTTGATGATGGCTCGATACTCCAATTTTTCGATTTTCACAATTTCTGTGGACATCTTTTTTCTTTTAATTTATTGCATAACTCTGGTTTACTTTTTTGACGTCAAACTTTACACTGACACTTCTAATAAGTTATTGTTCGTTGCTATGGTAACGTAATATTTTGTTTATGCATGGAACTGGTCTAAGCTAACTAGATATCAATACATACAATACATTTCTTCATAATTACTACGCCAACTTTTCTGATTTCAAACTTCCCTTGACTCCATAAACCACCTCGTTATCAAAATATTTAAGGAAAACCAACGTAGAATTTTGGGTAATTTTCAAAGAGGAAATATTTAGATCCCCAAGTATATATGCAGATCTTCACCTTTTCACGAAATTCTTCATACATCATAAAAATTTCTCTACAAATTTTCATTATAAAAACATTCTTTCATTTCACCCAACTTTTCATTTGAACAAATCTATATGATGGAAAATTGAACAATTATAACATCCTCAGAATTTGTTTTAGCTTAACACAATTGACTATAAAACATTCTAAAATCCATATTATATTATTTTGAAATCATTTCACGCAATTGCTCTCCAGTTGGCCTTTTAAAGGTTTTGAAGGCCAAATTTTTATACTAATATGAAAGTGGAAGAAATAATAGTATTTTTCATCCATTATTGTCTCAAGCTTATTTTAAAAGTTATTTCCAACAGTTTTCTCAAACTATATTTATTGTCCACTTTTTAGTTCGTTTTATTTTCAAAAATAAAATTTTTCTTCAAGTTCTAATCATAAGTATGGTAAATTTCCAACAGAGGGTGTACGAATGTAAAATTCTTCTCCAACAAAATGATAAAACTCAAGTTGTTAAATTCTAAAATAATACTAATGCAAGTAGTATATTAAATCTCCAGCAGAGGGCAGACAGTTTTAAAATTTATTTCGATGTAAAGAAAAAATTTACAGTGATATTATCTAAATAAAAAAAAATGCTTTTTATAGCGTGAACATGATTTAAACCCTGGATCGGCAAAACCGCTGGTTGAGGCGTTAGCCCACTCAGCTAACGAATGCAATTAAAGTAGTGGGATATACTAACAGTAATAAGCCCTAAAGGAGAGTTACAACTAAAGAAGCTAACAAACAAACCCACCTACAGGCGAAGCTAATATAAGCGTGTTGAAAACGACGTTAATTAAAGAGTTAGAAGTGGAATTCAATAAGTTATTTCTCAGAATAATCAGCTAGCGGATTGACATACAGTATATAAGCACAAATATTAAGAAACAATACTGCAAACTATTATTGAAATACTTATAAAAACGACGTTGCCGTGGACTAATTTAAAAGAAAGGTATATTTAAAATATGAAAAAGTTAAATAGCTGTTTTGGTTGAGATATGTTTTCAATAGCATTTTGAGCTTGCTTTTGTGCATATGTCAACATTCATTCCACTCGTGCAGTACCACGTTTTATTCACGATTCTACCTTTTTACTATGTTATATGATTCTGCAAATTCTTCGAAAGTATCAGACAGTGCTTAGTGAATTTTCATGAGGTCAACTCATTTAAATACAACGCGTTGCTCAATACTATCGAATTTGGGCATTATCAAGAGAAATAGATCTGCTATTAACTGATAAGGACTCATATGGAATTGTGCTTCAGGGTGGTCGTTTGATATCAGATTGATACATAAAAAACATGTTATAACCTCATCTAAGCTTTTCCTCCTAATTATATGGAAGAAAATGCTATTGATGCATGATAATGCACGCCGCGTAAATAGTAAAATGCAAAATTACCTTTAAATAGTAGATACATTGGATTAAACACGAAGTTTTAATCTTTGGACAATTTCAGTCAGTAGGTCAGCATCCACCTAGAGGTCTAGATGAACTGTCATTTAGAATGAATAAATCAAGTTTATGACACACAGGTAAAAATTATTATACAGCCATAAGGAGCCTCCGATTGTTTTTCTCATCATCCTGTAGATTGCAAGAAAGAAATGAATTTGAAATAGAAAAAAACTTTCTTAAAATGACTACGACGAATTTTCTCTGTAATTTGTTGTAAAATGGAGAATATTCTGAGCTCACATTACGAAACAACAGCAATTGAAATTAAATTCCAAATATTGATAATAAAAGAATTCGTAATAACAAGTGGTCTCATAAAACTTGCGTGTATACACCTCTCAGGGAAAATGCTTTTCCTTCAGCTAAATAACTAAACCAATGTAAAATTGATTGTACCCTATAAATATCTTCCATATTGGCTAATTAAATATTTTTTATTTTAAAACAATAGATTTCTTTGAATTTACCAGCAATAAGGCATAGTAATATATCACCGTCTTCGAAATAATAACATTAGAAAGAAATATGATAAACATGAAATCACGAAAACAATTAATAACTTCTTCGACAGTCCTGTAACTTAATAACCTTCTGTACATGTCGAAAGGCAGCTTGACATGGTGCAAGGCAACGTGCAAGGAATTGCATGCAATTTTTTCAAAGTCAAAATATTTCATAGATTAATATTGCACGTCTTTTGACATTATACAAGTCTCTGAGTATTGCATCATGGCTGACCCTAACAAATATTCCATGAGTAAATTAAATAAATTCCTACCGTCAAATTTTATTTAATATTTTTTGACAGTTTTAGAAAGTAAAATAACAAATAACTGGAAATAATGCATGCAATAAAAATGGCACCATATCAATGATGTTGCAAATGCGAAATTTTGCTACACTTCATTTGTGCATGATTTTGATCAAGAAATATTAAGTCTTTCATTATATTGCACGGACCTTAACAATCGATGTCTATTCTTCCTAAGCAACATGAATTTCATACATTAACTGCGCCAAAGTCTGTAGGAGATAATGCACATTAGGGAGTCTTCTATTCGGGAAACTCCATATTTAAACGTGCAATATGTGCACATGCATTATTTTGCTGAGAAACCACTCATTTGGGACAGTATGCGAAGTCCCTAAAAACTCAAAGTAGTTTTTCCTACTGCGGATATCAAATAACAAATTACAAAAAAGTATAAATAAATCACATAAATATGTTTTATAAAATAATGTGATATATTTTAGATTCCTAGCTTCGTTTAAGTATCTATATTGCCGCAATTTCATAGCTTGCTTACGCTACAAGCTCAGCCCTTTGATTTCATATGAATAGCAATTTTTGGAACACCAACAAAAATATGGAACCATGTCAATAGCATATACGAATCGTCCGCCCGTACGGTTACATCTCAGAATAATTATACTGACTTACAGGAAAAAATGACTTAATTAATCTCATAATACTGGCATATTAGTTCACTACATGAGATCAACCTCAAGTCATTAGTTATCCTTTGCTATTTTCATGAAAATCAGTTGGATACGATTTACACTAATATAAATTTAAAATAAAAATGACTTCGATGCATGACTTAACAAATGATGTATGCCATAATCTTGTTTTCATAATTTCTCGGAAGATACCAAGGTCGGTGACTCCTTGGTGTTAAATTGCGGTCTTCATCATCAAACCAGCCATGATTTTTAATTACTTGTTGCTTTTATTTTGTAACTCATATGATATTGACACTGACAATTTGCTTATAAACATAAGAACAGAATTGTATACGAAACCAACTTGGTCCTCCAGATATTTAAACTTCAATTCTTGTCATCCTATGTCACAAAAAAGTTTGGCTGATAGATCTATCCAAGTATCCAACTATCATATCCTGAATTTAGATGCTTAGTTATTCAAAAAGCAAAAACTGCAATGAAAAAAATTAATTATCCGGAAAAAATGATAAATCATATTCAAGAAAAAAATACTGCAATCAATTTAAAAACAAAACAAAAACGAAACATCAAAGCATAAAACATTTTTCATACCATATGTACAAGGACTTTACCAACAATTATCGAATTATTTCAATAAATATGATATTAGTATAAGTCATAAAGGTCATAATACATTATCCAAATATTTCACAAAATTAAAATCTAAAACACCAAAAAACAAAGGAAGTAATACTATATATCATGTGCCTTGTACTAATTGTGACGCTGTCTACATAGGGCAAACCTCTCAGTATTTAGAAAATAGATTAAGAGGTCATCAATACGATAAAAAAATAGAACTGCATTGACGAACTATGAAATATCAAAAAAACATAAATTTAATTATTAGATTGAAAAATTCTTGAAACGGAATGTAATAAACGTAATAGAGAATTTTTAGAAATGGTTCACATTTATAAGAACTAAAAATGATAAAAAAGATCTAAATAATTTAAGTAAAATTTATAGCTATTTTGTTACAAATAATTTAATTGTTTACTGCTATATATGTAATATATGTAAATATATATATATATATATATATATATATATATATATATATATACATATCAAATATATATGTATATATATATATATATATATATATATATATATATTTGATATGTAGAGAACAAGGAAAAATTAATTTTTCTTATTAGAACAAAGTTATAAGTTGATTTTATCCTAGATCAATATAAATAAGCAAATTGTAAGATGTCAATATCGTACCCCCTAATGTCTAACATTCTATTCAAATTTACACACAATATATAGCGAAACGTGAAATATAAATTACACATTTCGATTTGAAGTCATAATGTCCGTGAGTTGATAGTCAATTATTAATGAAAGTTAAGTAAAGTCTTCGCCGCAGAAATGTATTACATTATTTCATAAATTATCTCATAACTTGCTGAAAAGAAAATCAAAATATTCTTTCCTTTGAAAACTGCCATCACTTTTTACCGTAAATATTAAACTTGTAACATTTTCTTTTCCAGAATCTATTTTCAAGAATTGAGAATATATGAATTTCAAAACATTTCTTCACAAATGAAAATGAGCAATATAGACAATATATTCTGTGAATTATTCTTAGAGTTCTCCATATTATATTATTATATAGGACTCCCATAGTGAGGTATTGATTTCAATAAACGTCGCATTTTGTTCTTTCGGAGTATTGTTAGAAGAAAATTACGGGAAAATTATTGAACTATTTCAGCTTCCCAATTTCTACAAACGTTTCAATTGATCAATTTATAATAATCAGTGAAGTAAAGAAAGAGCAACTGAAAGCGGTAGAAAAGGCATCAGGAAAATAGTCAGTTCTATTAAATATTTGAACATATTTGTTTGAATACATCTTTGGATAATATAGTGTCATTTTATTTTATTGTATACATTATCATGCATGGACCTAATTCTTGTTTTAACAGTATTCTAATGTAGGTAACGACACATTTTCCATGCCATAATCCATACAATCTCATATATTTTTTTCTAATAAGTTTGACATTTATTACATTCGATACGTTCCACTTATCGACCACTACGGTTTTTTGTTTCTACATAAGACCAATGGTCATCGCGAGGGATCATTGGATGTCATTATAATGTCACTGTTCTTGTCTGGGTAGTACCTACACCGCCCAATGAGAATCAACTAACAAAGAGTGTTCATTCAAAGTTGAAAAATTTCAAATATCGGGGTTATGTTCGTAACGTTTGGTTTGTTTGTTAACATATTGTTCGTAATAATGTCTTCGATAAAACTTCGGCCAAAAAGTGTCATATGCACCTGAGTACAGAAGGCGCGTAAGTACCCGAAAATGGAAAACGGATAATGATTTTCACTAAATTTGTATTATAATATAATAATATACTTTAAAACACCCCAAAATTAGAATTTTTTAATTAGATAAATGCCTGAGAAGTATTGCGGGAAAATAAGATATATATAAAATACACATACAGAGTGAATTTTATGTATGGAAAGCCTCGATTATTTCGGAAACGGCTTATACGATTTTTATAAATTTTTGTGCACAATGGTCTTGTGATACGGTCGGGTTTGTGATCTTTCCTTTTTCCGAAAAAATACTGAACTTTGTTATTTCAAATGGATCACCCTGTATATTTTTCGCTTTTGAAATTTTTAAAAAATACTTATTATTTTTCATCGGATGTCCCCTACACCTAAATGTTATCATTTCAGAGATATGGGAGTTATCTCCACCAAAGTTAAGATAATACATTAGGTGACTATGACTGCTACAATAACAAATTTAACATTTCATGAAATTATTATAATTGAAGCTTATTATATCACAATGGATCGTTTATCTGTAAAATAACGAATTAATAATTTACTGATTAGGATAAGGTGATAAGCGTAGAAGTCAACAAGAAACATGTAATGTCTTTAATAATTTATATCCTAACCGAAATACCATAACAAGATCTACTGTCAGTAAATTAGTAAAAAAGTACAATGAAACTGGTTCAATGAAAGATATATCCAAATCAGGGTGCAGAAAACTCCATCAACTGAAAACAAATCTTTAGATGTTTATGTCCTGTTAGAAAACGATCCACACTTAAGTACTAGACAATATCCAGGGACTTGATATTTCGCAAACATCCGTAATGAAAATTTTACGTGATAATAAATTCCATCTATACAAAGTAACGTTGGTTCAAGAGCTGGATGTTACAATCAAAACGATCCAAATTTTTTAAGTTTTGTTATGTTTTGCGATGATTAATGGAAACATAAATCGGCATAAAAGTAGATACTGGTCACGTAACAATCCTCGTTGAATGCGTGAATCCCACACCCAATATCACGAAAAACTGAATGAATGGACTGGAAGAATAAGAGACAAAATAATTGGTCCCTTTTCCATTGAGGATAACTTAAATTATACGACGTATTTATATTTATTAGAAAAATAGTATTATACCTGAGTTGGCTCCGATATTTCCAAATCCAAGTTAGTATTTTCAATTACATCTAAAAAAACTTCATTATTAGACATTTTCAGATAATAAGAATAGCGCAAACGACAATATTTGACTAAAACAAGATGGTTCCCCTCCTCACTATGCGTGTATGGTGAGGCAACACCTAAATAATGTGTTTCCCAGAAGATGGATTGGAAGGCTTGGTTTTATCGAATGACCCCCGCGATCACCCGGTATGAATCCGTTAAACTATTTCCTGTGGGGTTACTTAAAAAACATCGTTTATAAAACAAAACCTGCCGATATTCTGGAATTAAAAAATAGGATTACCACAGAGATAAGAAGAATTGAGCAGTCAATGATGCTGTAAAATTTATTGCAAAGTTTTAAAAATAGCATAGCTTGTTTTATTGAAGTAAATGGACAACATTTTGCTGTAATCGCCTTTACTTTATGTTTTCTAAAATTCGTAATTTTTCCACTTCACAAATGTCGATCTACTTCTAACATGACACGAACATTTAAAGATTTGTTCTCAGTTAATGCAGTTTCTCTGCACCATGATTTGGATAAATATTTTATTGCGCCAGTTTCGTTTAACTTTTCACTAACTTACTGACACTAGACCTTGTAACAAGAGTTGTATTAGCACATAAATTATTAAACAATATACAAATTAAACGAGTTTATTCAATCGTAGCCACCTAAATGTACAATATTTCTGTAAAGCTACGTTTACATCTGGCACAATCACAGGACAAGTATAGGAATTTGTATCAGAACTTGTGCCAGAACTTGTATCACTGATGCTCCATCATAGGACTTTCCAACCAAAGTAGCTGAGATTCCCATATTACTTAAAGAATCTAAAATAATTTGAGACAGACTGTTAGCATCCCGTGCGAGTGAAGCATCTTTCATAGAAATTAGCCTTTCTCTAATTTCATTATAGCCAAAATACCGAATACAGACACAAAGTTGCTGAGTTTTATGGGATCTTGCTTCGTCAACTGAAATAGCATAGAATTCGGCAGTAATAACTTCTTTCACTATTTGTCTAAGAACTGCCAATTATATGGATTATTTCATTTTGTGTGTTGGAACCAGTTAAATTGAAGTATTGCTCATATTTCAACTTAAACGAGGGATCGTATTTATTGAATAATTGACAAAGTTCTAAAAAGTTACCTTTGTTTTCCGAGTTGACAGACTCGTCATGGCCTCTTAAAGCTAAACCTTGGCGAGTCAGATAGAGCAATATGTCAATGATTTTTTTTATATACTCTTTCTTTTCAATTATTTGCCTTTTATTGCCTTCAGATACTTGCGCAAGAACATTTTCACAAGACGCTTTATAATTAAACCATTTAGACATGCTAAATTTATGTGTGTCACTTTCGGAATGCTTATCTAATTTTGCTGCTATTTTCATCCAATTGTTCATTCCTTTATTAGTATATGTATCCTCTTTCCCGCTTGTTTTAGAAGAGAACATTCTACATGGAAAGTAAAAAACGACGTCTTTTCTTATACTATATTGTAACCATTCGTAGCTGTCATAATATTTGCTATTGAAAAAACGGGTTTTATCAGAAAAGTATCTTACGGGAAACTGCGTTAAAATAGGCCTGCATGGGCCGGAAGCAAGATTTCCCAAATCATTTCCTTCAACAGGCGTAGGCCTATCCGTATCACGCTGAAGCTCACCTGATAAGTTATCATTCGGCTTAAAGTGTTTTGAGGTTGAACCTTGACTTGTCGACGGAACTGATGCACAGGCACTTGAAAGATGTACTTACTTTATCTCATTTGGTTTTGAAAAGATCGATCGTATATCACGGCCACTCTCTCTGCCTCGCACTGGTTTAGGCACCTCCTGACACCCCGTAAATCCGCCCATGGATCCCTGTATATTTGGCACTCTTCAATTGTCTTAGCTCATAGGCAATATGTTCTCCATAAACACTGAATTCATCCTTTTTTTCTCCCTACCTGCCAGCCTTTCACCCATTGCAAACATAGATTTCAATAATGAAGCTTCAGTGTCTGGCTTTCTCTTCCTTCCCGCTGATGTTAATGTCGATGGGGTGTCAACAATACTACCAGATATATTTGGTAGTTCTAAAATGATCTCGTTACCCTCTCCAATTACAACATTTGCACATATAACATTCAATGTTTTCAATGAAGGCCTCTTCAGGCATCGGTAAATAAATTATAAAATAAATCTATGAATTAAAGGGCATCAGTCAATATATATAGTTTTCCTACTTCTGTTTCAGCTTCCACAATCTGAACAAGAGTGGGAACACATTGCAGCAGAATTTCAATCGAAATGGCAATTTCCTAATTGTTTTGGAGCCGTAGATGGCAAACATGTCGAGTTGGAGGCACCTGCGAATAGTGAAACAACTTACTTCAATTACAAGCAGACCCATAGTATAGTTTTACTAGCTATAGTTGGGGCAAGTTATAAATTCATTTATGCAAATGTTAGTATTCAGAGTAGAATACCTGATGGTGGAGTGCTTAAACATACATTTTTTTATGAAAAGTTATTAAAAAATCAATTATGTTTACCTCAACCAGCTCCTCTTTCTGGCCGAGTAAAATGTTCACCATTCGTATTCGTTGCATATGATGCTTTTGGCTTAGAAAAAAATATAATCAAACTTTTTCCAGGGCATCAATCATTAAATTCATGGAGAAGAATATTTAATTATTGGTTAAGCAGAGCGAGGCGCATTGTAGAAAATGTCTTTGGAATATTAACTGCAGTGTTTAGGGTGCTGCTTAAGAGAGTGGAATTAAATCCAAAGAAAGCAGCAGAAAGTGTAACATTAGGTGCAGTTTACTTGCATAATTTTTTAAGAAGCAGAAAGTCCACTCCGTATACGCCAAGTAGCACATTTGACTCTAAAGATAGTCACGACAATGTAATGCCAGGATAGTTGAGAACAGTAAACAGAGTTGGATTTCCACTACAACCATTAATAAATTCTGGTGGGAGGCCAAGCCTAAGTTTAGATAATCGAGAGGAATTTGAAGAATATTTCTGTAGTATTTCTGGTTCATTGCCTTGGCAGTACAGTAGACAGTGGAGATGACAAAAATAGTTTTGCAATATTTTCTAAATACACTCTCTAATACATTGTTTTTATTTAAAGTTGGAAAAGCGTACCATATCGGATAATAAGTTTCACTTTTTACGCTGGAGTTAATTTTTACCAATTCACGCTAAGCTGGATCTTTATGTTATGCCACATGTCTTCAATTCCTTTTTTGGTTGACCCCATATCCAGGGCAATCTCACGAAAAATATCGTCCCTTAAATTATGGTATTTATACTCCTTTGATTTTACATTCCACACCCCACTATCCCGTATTTTCTCAATAAAACTCAGAATGCGTTCCTTGGTCCAGTTTAACATTTTTAATAAAATTAGTACGAAAAGTTAACAGTAACAGTAGTAACAAAAGTTAAAAGAAACAGTAGCAGCTTAGCACATATAACCATCTATTCGGTTTAAATAATAACAAATCGCACAGCGCATGCGCGAGTAGCAGTATCAAGTCAAATGTAAATCGACCATATACAAAATGTGTGAGCAACTATTAGATCTAAGTTTTTAACAGAACCTGTGCACTGGAATAGAAGAAGTTCAGGATGATTTTCAACGCCATCTCTGTGACTGGCTCACATCTAAAAGCTTACTTTTTGGTGTTTTATTTTTGAATGTTTGTCAATCTGGATTCTGAAACTAAGTTGCAATCATGCATCGAGAAACAACCAAGATTATTAAATGAACAACGTCCATCTTGCAGAGGTGTATAAAATCTTTGCAATTTGTAGAAAATGGCAGGTTAAAAAAAGTTTCACTGCTAACTCTACATTTACCTGGACAGTACTTATATTTACTGTAACAATAGTGAATATGAATCCTAGTGAAAAGTTATGCAGAGGAAAAGAATTGCTATTTGTGTTTGAAGGATACGAAAAAGGTGAAAATGATATTTTTTAGGTACAGGAGCAACCATCTTCATTTTCAACTCCAAAAAAGCTGATAGGTAGGTATGAATTGTAGTATATTATTTCTACAAAAATCTGCCTGTTAATTCTTCTAGTCATGTAATCAAGATGCTAAATTGTTTGAATCATTGTAGATTTTGGTTATAGGCATGACTCAACAATTTATGGCAGTTATAAGCAGGTAGTTATTTAAAAACAAAGAGAAATGGATTGATGTGTTTAACATCTGGGGAACAGGCTTCATTTTTTTATTTCATATTAATAACAAAAAGGATTATTCAGTAAACTTTAATAATAATTTAGGTGAAAGATAAATGTCATTGTATATTTTCTATGATGTAGTTGTCCATTTATTTATTTTTGCTTACTAAGGGAACATAAAAAATGTTTTTTGTGCGCCTTCAGCAAAATTCTTTTGGAGATATTGCTCCAGTTAATCAATTCGTTAGGCATAAAGAAACAAATATTTCGTTTGGAGGATTTGACAGAGATTTCCTCAATATTTGTTCAGATCATAAGGATTATATAAATATGGTTGTAAATATTAGTTTTAACATATGCATCTTTCATTACATAGGTATTATTAATAAAATTTTGAAGGGCAAAGATCAACAATATAAAGACTACGATGTTGTGATGAATATGGCATATGTTAAATATAGGAAAAGCTGCAAGAAAGACAACGGTAATCATTAATTAACCATGGTTATAAAATCAGTTGTTTGTATACCATTGTATATACCAAGTACAAACAGAAACATTTTTTAAACACGCCAACAACTCACTGTTGACAGTTCTAAGCCTGCTAAAGTGCGAAGGAAAATTTTTTGTTTGTGGATATAGTTATAAACTGTCAAAAACAAAATAAAAATTATAATAATAATCCTGTGTTACAATATTCCATCTACCTATATCGGACATGGTCGGACCTGGTTGTTACATAAATTGTAAATGAAACCAAAATATTTTACAAAATACTTCATTTAAACAACATTTTAATTCCAAGTATTTATATTTTCTTGTAAACAACAATATTTGAATTTGAAATGTTAGCAAAATGAAAGTATTTTGCATAATACTTTTGTTTCATCCACAATTTGATGTGACAACTAGCTTCGAACATTTAAAATTACTCGAGTTATTTTCAAATTTCCCGCGAATGGAAGTGAACCTTAGATCAAATCTTTGATTATAGAAATCTTTTTTTCTTGGTAAGGAGCCAGTCAGAGAGATGTCGCTAGGATCGAACTTTATCGTCAAATTTTTATACAGAGTGGCAGATCTATCGTATATATAATCTTTGGTTTTTAATGCATTTGTATTGGCAAATGTACCTGGCACTGTCAAATTTTTATGCGCATACAAGTTCTAATACATATACCCTGGTGTAAACGTAGCTTAGCTTTGGTGGAGATACCGTAAATGTAGCTATAACTCCGAAATTATAGCATTTAGGTATAGAGAATATTACATGAGAATTAATCATTATTTCTTAAGGATTTATAAAAACACAAAATATATAAAGTGATCCATGTGAAATAACAAAGTTCATTATTTTTCCGGAAATCGTACAAGCCGTTTCCGAGATAATTGAGGTATTCATATGTGAGACTTAAGGTAAACAGTTTACCTTCAGTCTCTGAAGACATGATTATCGAAAAACGCATCAGACATTGCAATAGTGGTAGTGTAAATAGTGTATTTAGTATGTATATCACCAAAGGTTCCAAAAATTCCAACCTCACTTAATAGTAAAATGTAAACAAACACCATAACACTAAATAATGTAGTTGCTTCCATTCAATTTATAAAGTGAATAAAATGTGTGTAGCTTCTTAAGTTTTAGAAAAATAATAAGTACAAAATGAGAAATGGACCCAAAAGATTTAAGTGGAGCAATATATCAACTCAAAAGATTGAAGAAATATTAACTAGACTTAAAATGACCATTGTTCTTGTCAATATCATCAAGATAAGAGATTTCTTAATGAAAGTAGACCGTCCTATTATTTATGCTTTGATAAGACTTCGTTAATAATTCAAAAAATTATTTTTACATGATACTCAACCTTCTTCAATATGTCGTAGAAAGGCTGCAGATATAGGCAACACATTTCACTAATCTAAGAATTTATATCTATTTAAAGGTCGATTAGCATTGGCGTGACTACTAGATTTCCATTCAAATTGGTTAGTGTCTCCTGGCTACCGTAACAGTGTCGTTCTATTCAAATTTTCTTCCAGATAGCATTTTTTAAATCAGAGATCACGTATATGAAATCGCACACATCATAAAACTAGATAACCTAGGACTTTATCAAGTTTCATCCTTTATAATTAAATAAAACTTTTACGACCGTGGTAATCCAAAAATATCGTAGGCAACTCATCGATCGCTCCACACTGTTGGTCTGTCATGGTCCCATCAAATTCTTACAAGACTAACTTTGATCTCCACGGTGAAATCACACGTTCACCACAGTAATGTCATGTCATTTGAAGCGATAAATATGAGTCACAGTTATTTTTAGCATTAATGTGGGTTATCAATAGGTATAAAAATAGTAAGGCTTGTGGTATTCACAATAATTCAAATGGAAAACTATAAAAACTGGTTGGCAATAAGATCACAAAATTTGGAGTGCAGTAAATTTTTCTTTAAGAATGAAAATGCCTGATCACAAAATTATTAATATTAGTATGACACTAATCCAGAGTCCATTTAAAAGTTACTGATCCTAAATACATAAGTGGTCGTCAGAGTAAGTTGATTGTCGAATAATCTGGTACTGCTAAACGACTAGCTTTAAGTCTAGGAAGGAGTGGATTATTCAAATATTGAGGATTATAAAAGGGCAAGCGAAAAAATTTATAAGCTCTCAAGAATTGAAAAAGTTAAACTTACAACTTCACAAACTTCTCAAAAAGATAACAAAGCTGAGTTATGCAAAACACTATAATATCCCAATTTTTCCAAAAAGTGTTCATTCACCCAACCTTATCCTTTGGACGATTCAGTACAACCCAATTTCTGCTACTGAGCTAATTTGTTAGTTTACTCAGTTGAGAAAAGAATGTCTGATAAAATTTCTACTGCTAACTAAACCTAGAAAAATTGTTTCTAAAACCAAAGTCCCAAACCGGCACTTCGAGGCTCTCCTCTCTTTATGGACTGTTGGAATATTTTACATTATATCTCAAGCATTATATCTCCGTGACTTGAGGGAAAAAGAAATCGTTAATTCGAAAAAGAACCGGCCAATTAATTTTCTACCAACGTATATCCGATAAGTTCATCTAAGCTTTGAAGCATTTGTGTTTCCCAGGAGAGGTTTAGCAATCATATTCCACTAACCAACCCCAGCTATACAGTACCAACAAAACACCATAATCCATTTTGGACTTACATATTATCTACTCGGGATAGCTAAATTAAATAAATTAAAACTCTTCGACGATATGAACTGGCGCATACTATAGATTTAATCTATGAACTTGCTCACGACAACAGAGGCCAATTAAAAAGATGTTTATCAATCATCGAAAAATCATATAACACCAATGACCTGGAATGAGGCAGAGGCTTATTATTGCTAACTCAAACAAGAGCACATTCCCAAGGACGTATAGTTATAGATCTACTACACTACTAACTCCAATGGTACAAAGAAGTCCTCGACTACACACTCGTGCAACATCGTAAGGAACTCGTTGGATCCAAACTTCGTCTCATTGCGAATCCATTGACCATAGTCAAAAACCGGGTTGAGAGAAACGAGGCAAGGTGATACGAAGCGAAGTAAACTCTCTATGCTATCTTATTAGATTAACTTTAACCAACTTTACGAGTAGTGTAGTGGATGTTTGACGCACGCAATGTTTAATACTAAGAGTACTAGAAACATTTATAATATATGGATGTTTTTCTCAGGGAGATAATATTAAAGATATTAAGAGAAGCATGTAAGTGGACTTTAAATATTAGAAGAGAGAGAAAGAGCTTCGGTTTACCAATTTCTGCCTCTCTCTACTCACTATTAAAATCAAAACTTATTTCTCCATTCAAATTTCTACTGACTGTATATATGCTTTGAAAGCCGCGATAACTGTTCACAAACACGAGCGTGTATGAGTTTGTCGGTTCCGACTAGTGTCGGTTTTTGAGCACAGATCAAAGGAAGCTTGTGCAAGCGCTTGTGCCGTATTTACATGTAGGTGCTCGTTTAGTATGCCTCATAAGCTCCCGCCAAAGGATCTGTTTACTTTGCGCTGTATACAACCATCGATCATGAGTAGTTGGTCGAACGACGATACTATGACCTTTCTCAAGGTGTATTAAAGTGAAGATTGATATGAAACGTCTGACGTGTTTACATGCACAACTTGCTGGTCCAGAGTTCACTAATGTACTCACAAGCGAGTAAACGGCTTTCAACTCTGTGTAAAGACTTGTAGCTTCTGGACGTTTGCAAAGCCACGGCAAAGCGTGTAAACGAGGCCTTAAGACGGGCACTGATGAAATATTTGCCATGGGCAATCTTCTCAAGATTTAAACAGCCTCTGATTATTATTTAAATATTTTCCGTCCCGACAAACAAGACATTTTTTCCATAGTCATTTTTATTGTCCAGGATAGTCTTCTTTCCTGTCTATACACTTGGTCCAGCGATGCTTTGCGGTTTTTCTACTCAAACTAGACGTTCACGTATGCGATAAAGTCCTAGTCTAATGAAAATTTCTCTCATACAAGTGAAACTTTACACTTAGGAAACAGGAAAAAGTTACCGAGGGCCAGATCTGGGAAATAAGGAGGGTGGTCAATCAATTCGAAGTGCAATTCGTGAATTTTAGCCATGGGAATAACCGAAGTGTCAAAGTGCGTAATCCTGATGGATTCTTTTTCTTAAAATACTGTCGCTCTTTTGTAATTTCTCCCTTCACTTTATCAAGCAATTATGCATAATACTCTCTAGTTATTGTTTCACCTTTTTTTTTAATAGTCTCCCATCAGTTTCTGGCCGATGAAACCGTCTTAGCCTTTTTCGGAAGAATTCACTTGTCTTGACTGTTTTTTCGTTTCAGAAGTCTTGTGGTGGATCCAGATTTCATCGACATAAAACATGACTTATTCAGATAACTCTCGTAATTCATATTTTGATCACATTTCACATTAATTGTGCCAAACTCAATAACTGTGTCCACTCTGACTCTTTGAAGTCCTTGAAAGTTGATTAGGGGTCTATGGTTTTTTAGAAATTCCGACTATCTTAGTGTACTTATTTATAAAAAAATATAAAAAAAAAACACCTTACCTCAAACATCTAACGTATGAACTATAGGAATCTAACAAGGCTAATATTCCTGGTCTTGACTAATCAAATTAAACACTGATGTATATTGTTGCTATAGTATTCATTTCCATTACAAATATGTAATAAACAATAAAGAAATAAATGTTTCAGCTTTCGACTTGAAGTATGTCTACATCATTTATTTTTTGCAGTTATCCTTTTTCAACATGCTTATATTAGCTTCACTTGTATGTAGGTTTGTTTGTTTGTTTGTAACTCTCCTTTGGACTAAAAGCACGTAGCTTATTTAATAAAAATTTTATTGGATAGAGGATTCGAACCTCCGATTTCCGTGCTGGAAACTAAGCATTTCAACAACCTTACCAACGAGATGTAGGTATATCATATATAGCACATCAAACTAAAAAGTTAAAAATAATTTCTAAAATAAGCTTAAAACGATAATTAATGAAAAATAGAAGTATTATTTAAAAAAAAAGCATAGGGCGCTGTTTCATATTTCTCGTTCGCTTTTTTCCACAATAATAATAGTATTTTTCATTCATTATTTTATAAGCTTATTTTAAAAACAATTTTTAACTTTTTAGATCGATGTGCTTTAAAAGCATATTTTTTAGTTTTTTCAGACTATATTTAATTGTGAAGGTTTTTCTACAAACACAATTTGATGTTGTTGTAGTGGTAATGTAAACAATGTGTTCAGTAAAACGTATTCATTTTATTAATGGAAATCTGCCTAACTACAAAGGTTGCTATATAATTTATGCTGCAAATGTGTACCACTTAGGGAAAAGAAAGTTAAACATAAATTAGTATTAAATACTTTTTATTTATGTATATATATTTTTCAATGTGTAAATAAACACGAAAATATTAAACACCAAGAATTACCAACACCTAACATGTGTTTTTATGTAAATCACATTATATGGTAATGGCCACTAGCTGAGGACAGTTGGGTATATCACAGAGAGTATTTTGCGCACAGCTTCTATTATTTCTTGACTCATAGTAATCAAACAGAAGTGGCTTTTGACAAAACTGGCAGTGCTAAAAATTAATCAGAAACAATTAAAATAACAGTTTTTCCACAGTTCTTGATTAGTGAAGAGTGAAAATTTGAAATTCGCATAAATTAATAAAAAATGTACTTTTCATTTTGAAATTCGCATAAAAAATTATTAAGCTTTTTTCTTAGAACAAATTTAGAAATTTTTCTAAGGTGGTTGTTGATATTTGAAGCAAATGAGAATTATAACTCAAACTTATACTAACTGACCTAATATTTTAAAATTAGTATTGTTAAATACATTCTAAAAATAAATGAGTAACCAAATAGAGTGAGTATATTTATTTTTTTGCTGTCTTGTATTTAACAGCACACCTATTGAATTATTATTAAAAAAACACATGCAAAGGGTATACAGTATTTACTATTAATATTAGTCGCATTTGTATCAAGAATTGTACAGTGTACTTTTTCCATTACTTCTCAAATTCTTGAATTGTTTATAGATTATAAAGATGGGTTGCTTGGGCAAATGGGTGTTAGCAGAGGTGGAAATATGTGGTTAAACGATAATTTGTGTTGTCCTATTGTCATAAAAGGGGGTCTTTGACAATACAAGAAAATAAGAATTATAAACAGAAGAGTAAGAATAATTGTTTTGAACATACAAACATATAAGGTTGAATATTTATTGTATTTATTGTAAAAATAAAATTGGCGTAACTAATGTTACCAAAGCTAGTTAACACTTCATTACCAAACATATGCAATACAAAAGAATTTCGAGATTGATAACATTCACTGTCTGAGATAACAGAAAAATGCATTGGTGGAGGAAAATAAAATTATGTAATTGAGGAAAAATAAGTCTAAAAGTTCCTTCCGGTACAGGACGCTTTACAAGGTTTATGATTATCATAGTGAGATGGTTGATACACCTGATTCAATAAGAAATATTAAGTCTACACTTTTTCCAGCACTGATTTTTGACCCTTCCAAATAATGGTTGCAATCTTGCTCCGCAAAATTGGCGTTTATGTATGCGGTAACGTCCTCGTCTGTTGAAAATATCTCTCCTGCAAGTGGAAGATTAGGTAACAAGAAAAAGCCGATGGAGGCCAGATCTGGGAAATAAGGTTAGTGTCAACGAGTTCGAAGTGTAATTCAAGAATTTTAGATATGGCGATCACCGAAGTGAGAGAAGATGAATTCTAATGGCAAAGCACTTTCTTCTTCAAATACGGTCGCTTTTTGCAATTTCTCCATTTACCTTATCAATGTTAGTCAAGAGAAATAACTTTTCCGGCCGTTTTTACCTTTTTGGGAGCCGGTTCACCCTTGTCAATCCACTGTCTTAACAATTTTTCCGATTCAGGGATATAGTGGTGAATTCAGGCTAATTTCAAGAGTTATGACGGTTAGCAAATTAAGCAATTCTACATGAATAAACAATTTCAAAAAATAACCGTTATCCCTAGCGAGACAATACATTGAAAATAGTTGATGGTAGGAAGTTGGTAAAATAATAATAAAAATTTTTATGATAGAATTAACACCATCAATTCCCCAACAAGTTCATATTTTTTGATCAAATAATTAATCTGAAGGTATGTTAAATCAGGAAGTACATTTGCAGTTGCTGAATTAGATGAATTCTCAATACCGATAAAAACTTTTTCCCTCCGATTTATCAATTATACATATAATTATGTATGGTTTTCAAGTATCAGAAATAATCTTGACCATACAATAACTATGAGTAAAATTCCTCTATTTCTATAAGCACTATGGTAGAAAAGTTGACTACAAATTAAAAAAAATAGTTTTACGGTACCACATATTATTAGATGCTGTAAAAATCAAAGGAAAGGGAAATGAACTGAAAATTGTGGGTTAAAACAAGTGAACTATAAAAAATTTAGTAAGTTTTACTATACATTTCTTCAAATATGTAATAAAATTGTCATAAGATAGGTAGTAAAAGGTTTGTGACAAATATATTGAACCTAACTTTATATTTTCGCATCAAAACTTCCGAGCAACCTCTATACGCCATAGGCACCTTAACTAACAGGAGGTGTTAGTCCATTAAAGGCATTCGTTAATTTAGATTTTTTTTCGTTAGTACAAAATGAAGGAAAAAGACCAAAGATATTGTTTACCATAAATATGCTCGAAGAGGTCACATGATCACCAAAAATTATTCCATTAACTTATTGAATACATTGAGTGACGTTGTTAAAAAATGGTCACAGCTTTGAACAGAAGGTGATTGACTGCTTCACTACGACAATAGATCAGTACACTCATCGAGCTTTATGCAGCAATATTCAACAGAGCACCAAGTTGTACATTTTCTCCATTCCCCTGACATGGCTCCCAGCAATATTTGGTTCTTTGTCAGATTAAATATGTTGGTCATAGTACACCGGTTCAATTATAAAGAGACCCTTGAAACCAATGCGACGAATGCCCTGATCTCAATTACGTAACCAGGATTGCTTCAAGAAGTTCAAACATTTCTGGGAACGTGTTATTCAATTAACTGGAGACTAATTTGACGGATGTCAATCACTGGATGATAAAGAATAACACCAGTGCGGATGAAGATATGTTTTCAACTACAAACCTCGTATTTCTATAGTTTTCATTAGATTGGGATGCAGTCATATTTATAATATCATACAAAATCCAGTAAACGAATGCAGATCAGAAGGTTATTAACTTTACCAAATATGGGATTTTTGAAATATCATTTATCAATATTAAAGAGCCAACACAAATTTTTATTGTAAACACCGACTCCATTTTGATCCCTAATAATACGTGATACAAGATGTATAAACAAAGAACAATAGAAAATCAATTCAATTACTATATAAATTCATACCAATTCAAGTTCACCACACAGATTAATTTGTGATTTCATTGGAAATTCTCAAAATAATTAACAAAAAAATTTCTAAATTACCTTCCCACAGGGTTTACCAGTTAAGGGAAGCTCCAGATCTAACCATACATCTTCCAAATCGTTGACTAATGTGTCCATTAGATGTTTGGAATGATGTGGTGTTGGTGCCAATCTCAATTTCTCCTCTCCTCTAGCTACTGTAGGGTAGTTAATAGCTTGGATATAATGACCTTTTTCTTTGAGCAAAGTATCACAGACAGCACCACATTGTAGAGGATTTCCTATTTTTATTGGAATGATATGACTTGGAGTGTGTTCCACAGGGAAACCGTTATTTAACAGTAAATTCCTGAGGTATTTCACATTGGCTTGATGTTTTTCTCGAAGTTGTCTACCTTCGTCAGAGCTCAAAATTTCTATAGATTTACTAGCACCTGCTAGTACTGTAGGTGGCAATGAAGTTGTAAATATAAAGCCCGCCGCGTAAGATCTAACCATATCAATCAACAGAGAATTACTAGCTAAAAAATAATTGATAATTAGAATGATGTATAAAAACGACTAAAATCATTTGTGTATACTTATATCAGTAAAAAATAATTCAGATGAGCAATTTTTTAGATAAGCTGATATTTCTAAACTCACCTACATAACCTCCAACATTTCCAAATGCCTTTCCTAAAGTTCCTGATATCATGTCCATTTTATGCATGACATGATCTCTTTCACCGATTCCAGCGCCATGTTCACCATACAAACCAACAGCATGAACTTCGTCTACAAAAGTTAAAGCTCCATATTTGTGGGAAATATCGCACAATTCCTAAAACAAGTTGATGAATCTATACAAATTGACTAATATTACTACAAAGCGTTACATTATGTATTCAGATCCTCCACGACCCACTAGTGTTAATAACACTTAATTCATTAAGAACAACTCAATAGATATACACCTGCAGACATAAAGATCACATTGATGGCTGCGTAAATTTAATAGAAGAAACAATACCAATTATATAGATATGTAACTTATTGTATATACAGCACCAAGAATTTCATTGGGGATACAATTCCAGAAATATAAGTTGAAATGGCGAGACCTCATATACTTAAAAGTATAACCAGCTAAAAACTAAAATGAAAATGCTTTTGATGAAACCAGTTAATTTGAAAATTAGTTTCTATTGTTGATAGAAAATAAAGAGGGAGTCAAGTTTATCTGGCCAGTTATCTAATCAACATTAACCAAAATCTAAAAAAAGACTTTATTCCTAGGTTTTTCATAAAAAAATAAATGTAAGAAAGGAAAATGTTTTAAAAATCAATAGGATCAATTGTTTACATACCTCTAACGGACACACAGCCCCAGACATGGAATGTACTGTTTCAAAAGCTACTATTTTCGGAACATTTATATCCACTTTTTGAAGTAACTCTTCCAAGTGTGCTGGGTCATTGTGTCTGAAGATATGTTTCGGTACTCGGCTGTTTCGTATCCCTTGGATCATTGACGCATGGTTCCCAGAATCGGAAAATATATGACAACCTAAAATATCAAATATATACAAATTGATTGTTCTTCTCTTGGAATCCTAGACATAAATACTCACCTGGTAATACTTTGGCCAACGTGTATAAAGTCGAATCATTTGCAACAAAGCAAGAGGTGAATAGTAAGGCAGCTTCTTTATCATGTAATCTAGCAAGCTTAGATTCAAGTTGTTCATGTAATGTAGAATTTCCTGAAATGTTACGAGTCCCTCCCGCTCCTGTTCCATATTTCTCAAGGGCATCCCTAAAAAATTTAGGAAAACTGATAAACATGCCTTGAAAATGACACCAAATCAATAAATTATTCCACTTATTCCTAGTACTTCGTCTAGAAGAGAAATCACCATTTTATCAATGTTACTACTGATTTGATCTGCCAACATATACTGCCTGCAATCTAAAAATCAAGATCCTAACGTTTGGTCTTAGTTCTATTCTATCCCAATAGTCATGTGGAAAGTATGAAATCAGAAGAATAATTGAAATAACTTCTACTAATAAGCATAAGAATAAAGTTTCATTTAATAGCAAAAGTTCTTCATTTGGTTCAAAAATATAATTTGCTTCAACTACTACATTACATTTCAACAGATACGTTGGTTCATGTAGCATAATGCCCAATGTTTTGATTCAGGTGTGGCGAGGAAGTTTTCAGATGTGTTTAAAACTATTCACATACACTTTACAAACCTTACTGCAGCTTTGACTTCGGGATGAGAGGACATTCCTAAATAGTCGTTGGAACACCAAACGGTAATCGGAGCCTGCCCCCAAGAATGCTCGACAGCTTTAGGAAAATCTCCAGCCAATCTATTCACCTTTTTGAAAATTCTATAGGAATGTTCCTTCTTCTTTTTCATTATCTGTTGATGGAAAAACTCGTCGTAGGCAAATACATCATCTACAAAAAAATATATAAGATGTTTAAGTAAAAAATCAAGAAATCAAGATTAAGTTACCAAGTTGAGATTTTCTATGTATGTTATGATAGATTTCATTTTCAGATTGTATCAGCTGAAAATTGCTAGATGATATTTTCTTAGTACCTAGATACCCATTTCTTAATGAAATGATAAAAAATATATATATTTATGCGAGCTAATTAAAATGAGCTTAAAAAGTCTATATTTTAAATTACTACTTATAAGTTGTTGAATTTCTTCCCCTGTTCTCCGAATACTGCTTATTAGGGTACCACAATAAGTAAAGTGTTCAAAGTTTTTCAAGAAAATTGCATTTTAAAAATGAGGTTGTCAGTGTTTTAACAGATAAATCAAATTCGTTCAAAAGATCTCAGGCCATGATCGTCTTCTGCAGGTATGACTCATATCTTTGTCTGATCTCCTGTTTTACAGGAATCAACCCAAATATATTAAATTGGACTCGATACAGAATACAATAATTTCCTAAATTTGTACCATTATCCTGACTAGGACACCTCAAGGAGCCGTTAATCCTTGACGTTGATGAGGTGGCTCAGCGACCGTCTTTCTCCAGCTCGCATATGTGGGCACTAGTAGGGAGGCTGATGCAAAGGACGGCTCATTTTGATAGGCTCAATCCAAGGTGAAAGACATCATCGTCGGCATCTTACGGTTTCATTCGTTTTACCAGTATGCAAATGATATTTTTACAGGTTTTACAGAACGGAAAGGTTTCAACTGCCGTTCTGTATAATAGGTTCAGTGAATTCGACATAAACTGGCTGGGGTACGCTACATCACTGTGAACCCTAATATAACCCACACGCTTGTATTTTAACCACGAAGTGTCCCCACGTACTTAAAAATTAAAACGCTCACACTTTATGGTATCTCTATGTTCAGTTACTTTTTAACTATTATCTCACACCATTTTTCAATAATTTTAAATATAATACATTTTACGGTAGTAGCCATACTCGTATTTTTCAGCTAACTATTAGAAAGTATTGGTTTCTATATAAATAATTTATTTTCCAAATAAATCTTTATGAAAGTATGGAGAGTAAAATCAAGTTAATTAAATTAAAAATAATACTAAAAATGCGAAATACAATATTCTGATAAATTAACAGAGTAAGTTAAATAGATTCGATCATGATTTGAATTTTCGGAAACTAACCTGGATTACGTTCATTGTTTTTAGGAAACAGATGGAGTTAATAGGGTCGTAGTCATATGTTATATCTACCCTTGTAGACCAGTGAATAAATGCGATCAGCTGATGGATTGTTTCATTAATCTATGGCTTTTTCAACATTAAAAATTATTATTCCTTTATATGGTTGTCTACCATTGTTTTTACATGAGCAGCATAATTTATAGGATAATGAGATATGCGGTTTTTTACTTTTCAGCATTTCAACATAAAAATAACGAAGGAATGTAATGGATATGAAAAGTTCTTGTATATCATGTTTTAAATTTGGAATTTGCACTGAAAATTGAACGCGATGTTCGGAAACTGTGATCGATAGAATCTGACCCAAGATAGTAGTTTCCGAAAAGCCTTAAAGTTTGGTAAAAATCAGAAATAGCCGTTAGTTTGCGATTTTTATGTTCGTTTTGACTGGCCTATTATCTATGAAAACAATCTCGCAACGCAAGTACATGATAAATTTCTGTTAACGTCTGTGAAAAAATAGATGTCAACATTTGAATTTAATTAACAAGGTATGAGCGTCAGTATATTTTAAACAAATCACTACATGACAAAAATTATAATACAAAATAGAATTGCCCCATTCACTACAAAGATACAATTTATTTGTAAATCCAATCAATCAAATGAAATGTTAATTTTTAATTTAATTCCCATTTTAGAGCGAAAGATCGTCGAGTTTCTGAACTTTCCAATTATTTACTTGAAATATTTTTCTAAACTTTATTCAAAATAAAAATTATAATCACAATTCAAAATTGTGAGACTCACTTTAACTGATAAAAATATACTTGACGACATCAGTATTGATAAAAATCATACTGAATTGAAAGTTTTATAGTGTGACTAGACAGTTTAAGACACTTGAAAGATTAGATTTGTGTATATTTTTATATTAGCGAAACAAATAAGACGATTTTTTCAATATAATGAAGTCGAAAATACAGTGAAATGGGAATCATGTTAAAGTGTATTTTTTCGAATAAATAAATGGTTTTTGTTAAAGATTTAGTTGTGTTTTTATTCCAAAACGGTACTTACTTCAAAAATATATATATATATATATATATATATATATATATATATATATATATATATATATATATATATATGTATGTATGTATATGTATATATTGTTAATTTAATCATTTATAAAAGGCAAGTGTATTAAATATATTTTCTAAAATTCCTAAATAATTTCACAATACCATTGTTCTCTTTTGTTCAGTAAACTCTTCTTTCTAAGAAAGCTACTTTGACCAAAGCTACCAAAATACTTTATAAAGGTGTAACAAGGCGTTTAAAACTATTAGAAAAATGATCAACTCTGTGCATATTACCTCACTTGATCAGTCATTTGAGAAAAACTTCCTGTCCATTTTAGCCAACATTTTGAAGCATTATGATTGTCTGATTTTTATTGCCCTACGAGAAACTCGCAGATTCGACTGTACTCGTCACTATTTTCCTATTCTAGGTCATTCGTACATTTCGTGTAACCGCGACTATAGTGTAATGAAACAAAAAATTACTGACTGGATTCTCACCATAAAACTTATGTTATACTCTGCTGCTATTCAGGACCAGGAAATTTCCAGGTGGAAATAGTAGAATATGAAGAAATAAAGTATTGATGAAGTGATCAATTTTATTAAAAAATGTAACATCTAGGGAGATTCAAGCAAGAAACATCCCAAATGAAAACAAAATAAAATTCAACATTTCAATTACTATGGAGTTTCATTACTCCAATAAATACATAGGCCAAGTTAAAGTAGAAAACATCATTAAAAAACCGGGAACTTGTTTACCAGACCTTACAAAAATCAATAACTACACTGAAAAATGTGTGCCTATCAATATCCACAAAATCAGTGATAACAAAATACTCGAAGCCTATACATCTACAGACATGGCTGGTGAATATTATTCAAAAAATTATGACTGGCTAACTATCGATATGGATGACATTGAACTGTTTTTAGAATAATGTTTGGAAAATGTGTATTATATTTTCTGAAAAATAAAATACTAATTTTAATTAATAATTTGAATTGTTTACCATTCATATTATACCTGTAAAAACATAAGAAAAAATTCAAAATATGTTAATTTTTGAGTCGGCTGCGATTTTTTTCTATTTCCCGAAGTTCACTTATTGGCATATGAGGTTTTTCTGAAATTACCGATTCACTTAAGATAATTTTGAAGCTGGGTACTGATATAGAAGTTGTCTAATTAAATATTTTTCACTGACACAAACCATGTCGATTGGTCAACTGTATATGTAAAATAAATGATGAAATTTTTCTCATCATTGTCACTGTGTTGAATTCAAATATATACATAATTTATTTTCAGTAGATTTGTTAGTATAATAATTATTTGCTAGGATTGAAAGAAATCATTTTCAATGATTAAATTAATAATATATACGAACCAATTTAATTGTACACAAAAATGCTAAAACCTGAGTCAAAAAAGCAACACTTCTTTTATATCAAGTACTCTATTTAAGAATTGTTTGAGATTAAACTCATTTTATGAGTCAGATTTTAAGTGAAAAAATTATGTTAATGCAGTTACGTTATCACTTTTGAACAAGAATATATACAATTTGTTCAGGATGCTAGTTCCGTCCTATTTTTGAAAAAACTCATTTAGAATTAAAGATAGCCTTCTGATATTAGATTTTACGATTACCTGGTTGCCCTCCAAATACGATGATGTATTGATATCTAGTTAGCCTAGACCAGTTCCACGCATAAACAAAATATTGCGTTACCATAGCAACGCACAATAACTTATTAGAAGTGTCAGTGTGAAGTTTGACGTCAAAAAAGTTAACCAGAGTTACGCAATAAATTAAAAGAAAAAGATGTCCACCCAAATTGTGAAAATCGAAAAATTGGAGTATTGAGCCATCATCAAGTACCTGTATTTAAAAGGGTTAAGAGGTGAGCAGATTTACGAAGATTTGCTTAATACCTTTGGTGAACAATGTCCTTCGTATGCGACCGTGAAAAATTGGACTGCAAGCTTCAAAAGAGGTAAATTTTCCATTGAAGATTATGACCGATCGGAAAAGCCAGTTTCTGTGTCAGTTCCGAAAATATCGATGCAGTTATCACCGTTGAATTGGGCTAAAACGGATATCTGAAGCACTGAATATTTCATACGAACGCGTTCATCACATAGCTCACGTCAATTTGTACATGAGAAAAATTGCTGCAAATTCGATCCCCAAATGTTTGAATGTTGACCAAAAGGGTGCAAGGGTAGAAGCATCGTGTTCGATCTTTGCTCGATTTAAAAACCATGTAGACTTTTTACACCGAATTGTTACTAGGGATGGGACTTGGGTACATGTCTACGATCCAGAAACAAAGCAACAACCTATAGAATGGCGACATTCTGGTTCTCCAAGACCTAAGAATTTTCGTGTTCAAAAATCTGCTGGAAAAGTTCTTGCATCATTTTTTTGGGATTGCCATGGAGTAATCATTAATGATGTTTTGGATAAGAGTGGAACAATAACTGGAGATTACTATTCGACATTAGTGACCAGTCTACGGGAAAAAATTAAAGAGAAAAGACGCAGAAAGCTATCCAAAGGTGTTTTGTTTTTGCATGACAACGCCCCTGCACACAAATCTCATGTTGCCATGCAAAAAATTCGTGATTTAGGGTTTGAATTACTAGAACATCCCCCTTATTCACCAGATTTGGCTCCGTCCGACTATCATCTCTTTCCTCAACTGAAAAAAAGTTTAAAAGGTCGTAAATTTTCTTCCAACTAGGAGGTCATAAAAGCTGTGGAGGTCTGGTTTGCAGATCAAGAAGAAATATTTTTTTGAAAGGTCTAGAGACGTTGCAGGTTCGCTGTAATAAATGTATCCAATTAAGAGGAGAATATCTTAAGTAATAAAATATTTTGACATTTTAAAATTTTGTTTGGTTCTATAGTAGACTAAGATATTTTTAAAATATCCTCGTATATAGTGGAGGACATTTGTTACATTTGATTCACTCGTCGACAGTACTAAAACGATATTTGTGACTTTTGTGATTTCTCATTTCCAACATAAGTAAATGAATGATTAAACTACAGTTTACACGAACATTGCAATGTCCCTACATATGACAATCTTTGCATTTGAAAAAAATTTTATTTAAATATAAGAAGTTGAATGTTCAGATGATAATAGTAGAATCTCCGCGAATCGTTAAATATTTGCGTAAAAGAAAAGGTTGGAACTTGGTTTTATACGCATCATGTTATCAAGTACAGTGGGGTTGACAGCCCACAAAACTATTGAATAAGCCCTGTTCGAGAGTACCTTATGTGTTGCTTATGTTACACATGCAAATATACCGCCTACAGCGCAGTAGTTATTCAACGTGACAACGATTCTACTTCAAAAGCATGAATGAATTAGGTATTGAATTCTTTCAATGGCGTCAACGCCAGCGTTTATCATTTCAAATCGTAGGTTAGAAAAGATTTAAAATAAGATTTATAAATAAAAAACCTATAAGTTTATGAAAATTCAACCTTCAGTGTCATGTTAGCGTAAAAGCTGTCGGGACAAAATTATTTATAATTTTTTTAATAATTATGAAGGAACGTATTTTTTTGATATTATCAAACTATAAAGGAAGCATGATATAATGATATGGTGATAATTAATAAAACGGGACATATAGTACAAAAAAATGTGATATATTTTATAATAAAGAAAAATAATTATAAAATTGTGCAATACTAGGTTTTATCTTCCACATAAAAAATACCATTATTCATACAAATACACTGTATACCTCATAAAAGATGGTGCATTGATTTTGTATTTATCGTTTCTTTCTGCTATTACGTCTTCATTTGTTTAATATCGCTTTCGCCTTCCGCCAAACCTTTTTTTAATCATAGAAAGGAAGGTGAATATGGTTGAAGTAGCAATAAATCGTAATGTAGTTCAGCGAATTTTCTGTAATAATATCGGACTAATGAACAAGCGCATAGTCGTGATGGAATAAAGCGATTTTCTTCAACAAATAATCCCAAAATATTGTGGTCATGGCTTTATTGACTGAAATAACTATATTTGCTTTCTTGAAAGCACGTTTCTCAAGTGAAATTCATTGTTTTTGACTATATTTTTATTTCTGATGTCTGCTGTATCCAATTTTGATCTACTGTGGCATTTTCGAACATTCTTGTTAATTGTTAATTTTGAATGCGAGAAAGTATTAGGGAATCGTTGCAGATAGCTCTTTCATGTGAGGGTTTCTACTTAAGATTTGAGATACGGCAACACTGATATGAATATGTGAAATCTGACATCATCATCAGAAAGTTAGACATTTTTAATGATAAACGTGCTCAGAACATGTTGTTATACAAGTGTTATTTGAGTTGTTTAAAGATACTTGAAACATTCATCTTGGTCAAAAAATGGAACTAAATCGCGAACATTTTTCATGCGATGATTTTCTATTACTTTCGGCGTAGATTAAACCAACAGCAGTATGCCGATCAACTTGCTTCGACTTTTGGTGATGAAGCACAATCTGGAACCATCGTATTTCGTTGGTTTTCTGAATTAAATCGCGGTCGCAGTTCGCTAAAGGATGAATTTCGAAAAGGTCGTCCAAAATACTGTGCGTAAACTGATACTGCAAGATCATCATGTGACGTACTGTGAGATTGAGGCACACTTGAGCATTAGTTCCAATCGCATACACTCAATATTGCATGAACATTTGGCTGTTAAAAATATTTGTTCGCGTTGGATACCGCTCAATCGCGTATGAACCCAAAACTATCAACAATCGACTGTATGGCTCTTTTAAGACGAGCCAAATCTAGGAAAAGTTGTTCGTCCACGAAGCACTTTTCCAAAAGTGTGCGAAAAAGGGGAGGGTTAGAAAAACCAATCGCAGAAGATGAATCATTCTCCACGACGACAATGCGAGCTCTCACACATCAGTTCACAAAATCGTTTTTGAACAGTCATAACATCGGTTCAATGGGCCGTACAGTGTTTGGTTAGCACCTAATTATTACTCATTTCCACATATCAAAAATAAATTGCGAGGTCCAGGTCTACACTTGAAGAAGCGGTTGATGTGTTCAAATCACATGTTTTGGAAGAATCGGAATGGAAAAAATGCTTCGACAATTGGTTCAAACGCATGTAAAAGTGTTTTGATCTCAATGGAGAATATAACCCTCATATTATGTAACATTTCATGAAAAATATTGCTTAACCGTTCAGTTGGAATATTCGCTTCATTAGCTACCTCACGTACTTTTATTTTGTGGTCACTAGGTACTACTTTTAGTAGAGAGCTACCTGCAAATAATTCAATAGAACGAAACACTTGCAGCATAATATTTATGTAAATTTTAGTCGATTTCTTTAATTATTGTTCCGCTTAAAGAATAATGTCTAAGTAACACTTAAACTTCTTTTCTCTCCATCTTTATCCAAAAATGGAAACAGATTCTTTATATGAGTATTAAAACTAATCTTGTATTTAGAGATGAAACCTTCAGTCAAAATAGTAACTAATCAAAAGTTATAACTTCAGCAGCCGCAGCTATAGGACAAGTCAAACAGAAGTCAAAAGGAATAAAAAAAATCAACTAGCAAAAAATAATAAATATCATATTTTAACAAGTCATAAAAAATATGGTACATTTTTCTTTGTACATAGGACAGACATCTCAATATTTGAAATAAGATCAAAAAATCTTCAATACAATAAAAAAAATTAAACTGCATTAACAAACCATGGAATATCAAAAAAAAAGAGTCAAATTCAAAAAAGAGAATATTGTTCACAGACATATAAACAAAACAGTTATCAATGATATTAAAGACCTAAACAATTTAAGTAAAATTTATTATTCTATTTTAAGTAGAGAACAAAAAAATATTTAGTGTGGTTGAAAATAGATTTATATTTATATTCATGTACTAAGTAATTGATATTGATTAATATTCTGATAAAGACCGCAACCGTATATATCATATTTTGATAGACTGGAAGTAGTTGAAACGTCAAAAATTTTAAAAAGTAAAAAAAACTAACCGAAGAGACCTAAAATCAAGACGATTTAGAAACATAATCTTTGTCTTTGCCAACTACTTTGAGAGTTTGTTTTTAGGTTAAATTTTAAAATGAAACACCTAAGTGTTTCTAATATATTTTTTCAAGCTTTCAAATGCTTATACATTCATAATGAGAGACTGAAATTATGGTCAAAGTATAATGTGAAGATATCTAAAAAAAGTATAACAATAATAACAAATATAAAAATTTTTTAAAATTATAATAATAATTTTATAATTACTTACTTTTGTTATAATTTTTTATTATTATTATACGTAATGTTGAGGCGAATAAGCTATTATTTCACCTCTTTATAACAAAATGTAAATAAACCTAGCCTTAATACAATAAAACTCAGTTCAAAAAATTACTTGTTATAACGAATATTTACTTGTTCCCTTATTCACCTCAACAACTTCTACATATAAATGATTTTTATCAAATTTCTATATGTATTGTCTATTTAAGAACAATTAGATAGGTAAAAAATGTTTCCTTAGATTATAAAAATTGAATGCAGTAAAATCCGTAAAAGTAGGTATCAAAGGGGGTTCAGATACTATGTAGGTAATTTCATGTTAATTCCAAAGATTATGTGGTTAAGGTAGTTAATCTTAATTTTATTCACCTTGATTGAAAAAAGGACTGATATCGTTGTCTGTTTACCATCGGCAAGAACTAGCACATCCAAAGCGCAATCCAATTTTGTGATGGATTTGACTACATCGTCGCTGATACCTCCCTTTTTTAGAAGCACAGATTTTATTATATTCAAATCATCATGAGCATCTTTTATTGTAAAGTCAGGCTCAAATAATCATCTTTCTTCTTCTTCTTCACAGACGGCTAAATCATTATCAAAGGTAATAAAATCATTGAATTCAGTCTCTTGAAAGTGCAATTCTTCTTGGGCTCTTTGCCAGGTCCTAACAATATCTATGAGTGGTCATCTTCTTCATCTTCCACTTTTCTCAAAGCAGTTTGTAATGGCCCCTCTCAGTGACTAGATTCCAAGCTTTAGCGATCATCCTCATGGCTTGTCAAACATGAGTTGTTGTTGGTGTTTGGTGTTCAACATCATCAAGACATTGTCTGAGAACTTCTTTTCTGTAATGCATTTTAAAACTATGAATGAAGCCTTGGTCCAGCGGTTATAGTTTCGAAGTGGTATTTGGAGTCAAATACTTTATTTTTATATTTTTCAAGCTAGGAACTTCTCCGTGTGCAATACAATTACAGATGAACATAAAAATTTCTATGTTTTTTTATCCTTTTATCCAGATTTTTAAACCAATTGCTAAAACTGTTAGCAGATTATCGAAAAAATTTTTAAGACATTGTGGTTTTTTATATTTTCTGATGTGGCTTAAATTTGAAGGTCCCGATACAATTTGATCCTAGCAGTACTGTTAAGTGAAGTTTGCTGTTTGCTCCATCATTACATTTATCACTTTCGAATGATAAGTTTTTGTCATTTGAACATTTATAGAAAATCCAGTTTAATGGGCGTTAAAGATGTATCCAGCAGTCAGCTCTGCCAGTTTGTCTTTCCACTTATCACATACTTTTTCATCACTACCAATTTCACAAATTTTTCGAAAAACAATCTCGTTCCTCTTTTTGAAACTTTTAAGCTCTGCATGTCCCAATTCTACTGCAAACTGCTGAGCCTTTTTTTAGGAATAGGGTCTGCGATAGCGATCTCTTTGACTCGACATTGTTTTAACTACTTCAACACATATTCTTCCACTGTTTACATGAAAACTACTTTCTTCTAAAAACTTTTAATTTTAAAATTGCAGCTAGTGTACTTGCGGGAATCCCGAACGAATTAGCTACGTCTAATTTTTTCGCAGTAGGAGTTTCGTCAATATAATTAATGGTGTTTCGCTTCCCTACGACTGATAAGAAACACCTTTTACGTTTCTGGGCCATTTCAACTACCCAATATTTTATGTGACGAACAGTACTGTTTACATTAATCTCCATCAAACAAAACACTGATTGTTTTACGAAAAAAATGTGTCGAGACTGAATCGCTTACTATGGGATTAAGGGTCATATTGGTGTAAACGAAAGGTTTTGGGTTGACAGAATTCGTTAATTAGAGGTATTTACAATTTTTTGACAGTTGAAAATTTTATATAAAGAGGTTGTCCGCAAAAAATCTTCGTAATGTAAAGGTATATTTTACATTGACTCTAATGGACAATTGAAGAGGATTACGAACAATTTGTTAAATCGAGGAAGTTGTTATATTGAGGTCCGTTATATTAAGGTTTCACTGTATATATATGTAAGTAATTTTTATTATTGTTATACGTTTCTAGATATTTTTAAATTGTGATTTGACCATAATTTTCGTCTCTGATTATAAATACATAGGTTGAGAAATATATTAGAATTAGTACACTTTGGTATTTAATTTTGCCACAATCCCACAACGGAAATATATAATTATCTTAATATCTTATATCTTAATATTAATATACTTGAAATTAATCAATCTCCTTTATTTCAAGTATATTTAGATTTGGAAATATTTTGACAAATAATCTCAATTTATCTTCAATCTTCTTATCTACTTTTTGGTCTTATTTTCTTCTTTATGTCTCCAATCTGTGATTTCTTCATTTGCTTAATGTGTGCGTACCACCATATCTCTTTTGACTCACTTGTGTTCTTTTTTAATTTCATGGTACATAAGTCCTCGATGTACTTGTTCTCCCCTATTGTAACAAATCCATAAATTTCTTTATTATTCTGTATTCATATATCCTTGATTGTTCTTCGACCAAGACTGCCAGTCTCATAATAAGTGTCGCGTAGGAACTACTCGCCATATTTTAGACTCTTTAATTGTTACTTGGCTTATTCAGTAACTCTACATCTTTTATAAGTACTATATGCCCTATACTCTGCTTGACGTTTCTGACTTCAAAGCTGGTTCCATTTATCTTCAGTATTTCTCGTTGGTAAGCTCCCTTTTTTTTAACTTCTATATATTTTGACCTGTCCGGATTTTTTCTTAACTCTCTTTTTCCCAGTTGTTTTATGATTGTTTCAAATTTTTCTTCGAGATATCACACATATCATTTATGTCAATAGACTTATTTTTTTGTCGTACTCTTAGTTGCTCTATATCCCATATAAATGTCCTTTTCACAATGTAAATACTTCTTGGTACATAATTCGGACTCCAATATTATAATCATAATATTTTAACAAATACTTTATTTATAGTATGTCGATTTTTCTAGTGGAAAACCTTTTTGGTACTCTCAACTACTTCTTTTACACTTTTGTTTATTCCTCTGGAACTATTTCTTATGTAATAATTTCCTTCCTTCATTAGTATAATCATTCAAATAAGCCACTCCTCCAACATTTTTTTAGTTCCCATATTCTTCCCAGGTTTTCAAATATATTGTAACATTGTAACAATTATCTGTATGCTCACTGTTATTCCCGTCAATCAATTGTTGACATCCACACTCCAATCTTTGTCTTTAATATTTGTTATAGCAATTTTCCTGTTTTGATCCCTTTGTATAATGGTTTGATTTTACATAATTTTCATTATTCCTTGAGGTGTCCATACTTCCATCCAACCTTTTTATTATCTTTATTTTTATTAACATTATTTTTCTATATTTATGATAATCCGCTTATTGAATAAATTTGTAGTCATTTTAATTTTCTGTTGAATTTTTATTTTACATTCTTTATTAAGCCTTTCATATTTTCTCTTGTAATTTCCTGCAGTTATTCTTCTATTAATCTATCTCCATTGCTCATGAATATTATCTTTGTCTTCAGTATTTTGTAAAGGCTTTATTACTTCTTTTCTATATACGTCATTACTTCATAAAACATGGCATATTTTTATTTGCTTATATGTCCTTCTCCCTTGAATACAGTATTTCTTGTAGTGCTAATATGACTGTTAGTTCAACATCTCTTCAGTAATATCCTCCAAAATTCCAGCATGGTTGACATTCCTAGTTGCAATTAGCTTTATTCACCAGTCAAATTCCAAATCAGTCATCGACCAGTGAAAGACAATTGGCACTACAAGAAATACTGCATTGAAGGGAGAAAGACATATAAGCAAATAAAAATATGCCATGTTTTATGAAGTAATGACGTATATAGAAAAGAAGTAATAAAGCCTTTACAAAATACTGAAGACAAAGATAATATTCATGAGCAATGGAGATAGAATAGAAGAATAACTGCTGTAAATTACAAGAGAAAATATGAAAGGTTTAATAAGGAATGTAGAATAAAAATTCAACAGAAAATCGAAATGGCTACAAATTTATGCAACAAGAGGATTATTATAAATAATAAAAATAATGGTCGATGATTTCTTGTTTTTATCTTTACTAATTATGTATGAAATTGATGATAACAAGTAATAAAAATTATATGTTGGTGATCATTAAATTAAATTCTAAAATTATTTAAAAATTAAGAAAATAAAAGATTCAGTTCAAGTTTTTCTCTATAATTATGAAATATAAACATAACTAGGAGTAAAAAAATTTTAATAGAACCCATTTAAAAAATGCTGATTCATCTGTGTAGTACAATTTAACATTTAATCATGAGAGAATCTCAATGTTAATGTATTGGGGTTCTCAGCTTATAATTATGAAGGGGATTTACTTTCATTATTGGCAATTTGTTATGTAAATAATTGTATTCTATTTAGATATTGGTGGTTTTAAAAATGTATTCAAATTAAGTAGTGTGATCAATGATTTTTCATCCAATGCTTCCTATTTCCCCTCTTATGTGAATTCGTATAATTTATCCTTGACCTTGCTACGATAGTGCCTGTTATTTTTTCTTGTAAAACTTTAGAGTAACACGCCTCAAGTTATAACCTTCCATATTTAAAAAAAGGTTAAGATATTGATACTTATGAATTCAAAATATTTTTGCCACATTCTAGAGAAACAAGTTAAAAGCTTTATGTGAAGGAGAATACCTCAATGTGTACATAATAGATTGTTGTTAAAACTTAAACCTAATGTATTGACTCAAAAAAAATAGATTGGAATAGGCACTGAAAAATCAGAAAATAGAACAATAGTAAAATTTCTTGTAGAATGTTTACCAATTTGAAGTAAACAGATTAGAGGAATAATATATATTGCCTAGTACCAAACACTGTGATAGTAAGTACCAGCAAATCTCGTGAGAAAATGATATTTAAAAAAGCCATTAGAGACTTCTTCATGGTACTGATATTCCCAGAAATCTGAATCTTTGGACCTGAATTCAGTTTTCAATAGGATAGTTGACTAAATATTTTGTTAAAACCAAATAAAGATTTGTTCTATTTGGGTCCATCTTGTTTTTTCCAAATGTTAAATGATAAGTTACATTGAGGATATTTTGAAATTTGATATAAATGTTCCCCTATGAGTAACAATAAATACAAATTCCTCAAATTATGAACTGAGATTTTTTAAATCTGGTCGTTTCTCAAGATACACATACATATTAATCGTACATCAATAATATAATTGAGAATTGGTTTTTATGTAACAAGTAAATGTAATAATAACAACCATACATCTATTGCCAAAACATTAATATTCAATTACTTCACCTTGACTTTTAACTTCAACATCATTTGCTATAGTATTCATACTTCTTGACATGACTGGACACTGATTGCCATACATTTTTACCAGAACAGATGCATAGTTTTTCAAGTAAGCTTGGCTTAATTTTGATAGAAACGGGCACGACATTTTTGTTTTTCTAAAAAAATCAGAAACCAAATAAATTACGTAACCTCACTTTCTGATTATGTATGTACTTACTTTCAGTTTTTCAATGAATACTGCAAAAATTAAGAAAGAGATGAGTTGGTGTTGGGTATATATATTTAGTAGGTCAAATCCTTCACAATGTCTTTCACTTCCATAAAATTGACAACTCTTCAATTTCCATCTAATAAGACCACAGATCTTATGTACAAATATACTATATGCTTTCTTATTCTACTTCAATTTTATAGCAGTGACAATTTACGTCAATGTTCAAAGGTCAAGAAGCTTATACACTCATTCTCTAGATGGAATGACTAGAATAATTTTAGGATGTAAATAGGCTACTACTAGACTTATTTATTTACCTTCTACCTACGTTATAGACAATAGAAATACATACAAATTGTAAAATACTCTGCAGGGCTTAGACCATTTAATTTAGGATACTTTTCATAAGATTTAATTTTTTTCAGCATAACTTTTGTCCCTTTCTAAGTTAAAAACCTTAATAATTTATGCGTAAGTAACAATTTTGCCTGTGATTTAAAAATATTCCATGTTTTTTACTTTGAATACAATTCATCCTAATTTGGAATTAACTGCGTCAATGAAAACAATGAATATTTCGTAAATAATAATTAATTTTAAGTTATAGGGAAAATTGACTTTATGCAACCTATTTTCAAATATGGCAGCATAAATACAGACTTATGTGAATCAGGCTTAATGATAAATGCGGAAAATTTGAAACAGAATTTTTTTAAGGTAATTTATGAATAAAAACTAATATCAAATATAGAAATGTTACTTTGAAGACAAAAAAGTCGATTGACATTTTGCTAAGAGAAAGTTTGCGCATAAATATAAGCATACGTAAAAAAATAATTCGAGAAAACAATATCTGTTGGGTCGATTAGGATTGACGGCAACTTTATAGTCATGTACTAATGTACTTTGAGTGGGAGTGAAGTCAAGCGAAAGCAAAAATTCATGTTGTATGTCTGTTTCGTAGCCAATTTACAGTAGAAATTACTTGTTTGGGGTTTTTAAAATATTGTGATATAGATTACGAAACTTATGGGCACGTGTCATTGTTTTATCTAAAGATATAAAACTATCTGTGGCGGCTAGCTGGTGACGTTTCTCTCTGTACCTGTGCCAGTGCCTCGACCTTGCAAGGCCTAAATTGAAAACATGATAGGTTTGTTTCAAGTGTGTACTGTGTGTTATATGTATTGTATACCATTTAATTATTTCGAATAGCTATTAAAACTTTGAGTATATATATAGCATATGTTACTAAATCAACAAAATGAATAACAGTAGTAGAATATTACAAGAATGTAAACAATTTTAAGCCCCGCCCCACTTTATGACAGCCTAAGAAATACCTAATACATTTCGTAAATAATAGTAGTATTTTGTTCAAAAGACCGTATGTATTCGAAAATATTGTTAGTGTTAAAATATAAATATCTATGTGTGTGTTAGCAAGATAGTTTCTTCAACAAGGTATATAAAAAAATTCATTTTATTTACAAACTATACATCTTTTATTAACTAAAAAGCTATTGTTAAAAGTTAATTGATGACTTGAAAAAATATTTTTTGTGTTAAGGATTATTCCAATTTAGTTTTATGCAAAGTACAGAAAATTTTTCCATTTTTTATTTGCTACTATATAGTGTTGGCTAATTACCCAAAACTGATTCATACTTATGTTTACATTAATTAACTAAAATATTACATCCTCTCCTACTTGTGGTAAATGTAATGAAATATAATACATACTTGAACAAATTGACAATTTGAATAACTAGGTGATGTCATATGAAAAATACTTAATTTAATCTTAGGATAATTTTGACATTCTTCTTAGGTAGTTATACTTTCAATAACTCTATGAAAATCATTTTGCGCATTTCAGTTGTACATTCATGTCTTACTTATTTAATTTTTAGAAAAAACTTTCAACGTATTGATCTATCTGAGACTAACCCCCATTTTTTATAGTATTCTAACTAATGATTAAATATAGGATGATATAAATCTAAATGAAACCATAATCAATAAAATGTATTTTGTTGATTATATTTATATTGCTTTGAACACAAATATGTACATCTCTTATGTTTTTATGTTTTTGTAATATGTGTACAGATAAAAGGAACAAAACACTTATGTAAAAGTTTCATTATATGTTAAGTCACCTCTAATACACTTGCTCCAGTTGATACCTTTGTGAACCTAATTGCTATATATTTCCTTATTGACAAGTGTTTAAGATATCGTAGCCACAGATTGTACATTTAAATTCATATTTCATGATATTCTGCTGCTTCTTTACAATCAGTATCTGGAAATAGTCGATTTTACTCAGGAAACGAGTATAATGCTTTGAATTGAAATATGCTTCTCACAATTAGGTATTATCGATTTCCCAGTTTTTGATTGGGTTATCTACGAAAAGTAGCAGAGTGTCTAGTTTGAAGTTCCATAATTGCTTTTTGGAAATTACTTTTAATGCATACATATTGTAATTGATTGAATGGCAAAAAATCGTTCACCTAAATTACAATTATGAATTACTTATAACATAAATTCACTTTTTTCAATCATCTTTAATGAAATATAATTTCTTTAGGTTGATTAAATTTCACATATCATTGGGAGCATTTTGAAAAGCATAAATATGAAAAAATTATAATTATATTAAAATATAATATGAAAATCAGTCTAAGGATTTATATTCTTTATCACTGCATTTTTAAATTCATTGCCTATACTAAGTAAGTATAGACGTTTCTAAATTTAATTTGCAACTTGTACAATTTCATAGACTTTTTTTTTCAATACTTATATAATATAGGCATCAACTATTAATAAAGCATAAATGTAATATACAAAATAATTTTTATCAATAAACATTTTGGGATCACCTTCAATTCTGTATAAATATCTCCAGGATAATTATAATTCTATACATATAGGAAAACATCCAGGTGGAATAATATATAGTTTTTGTGTCCGTCACAATCCTGTGTATATGCATCCGCCTATACTGATTGAGGCGCTGTTAGCTTAGTGTTCAATGAAAACTAAACCCACAGGCAAAATAAAAAGATATTGCACAATACTTAGACTTAAAAATAACAAATAAGACACCAAGTTAAAGCAATTCGACAATGAAATAAGCCATCAGAAGGATACAATGTAAAAGAGCTAGGGAAAATATTCACATAGGAAGAAGAATTAACCAAGGAAACTGTATGGATAAGAATTGAAAAGCTAAAGGCTTGCCACATATTCAGTCCTCTAGTAGTAACAATAAATCTCAACCAATTAATAATCATGATCTCACAAACTATATACTGAAAAGCAATATCCAGTATCAGGCCGCATTACTGACTGGAGGAAATATAAGAATCAATGTCAGTGCTGCAGATGCATCCTAAGGCACTGAACAATCTTCAAAAGTAACAGCTCTGATTTGAAAACAGTTAGGGCAGATTAAAGTAGTTGCAAAAATTACTCAGTCCTCCAAAGATAAACAAATTCTAGAAGACGTAAGAAACAAAGGTTTTAACATGATTGAAGTATACCAGATAATAAGCTGGAAAGATGAAACACCACTTTCAATTTTAACCTTATCTTTTAATAAAGACAGAAATAACAATTAAACGTTTCCACAATGCAAACACTACCAGGAATACAGGCACAAGCATAGAACTATTCTAAGAGGAAAACAAGATGTGTTAAATGTATCAAAAAACACTTTACCCAATATTGTGATAAACCTAAAAATATGATACCAAATAAAACTTGCAGAACTGGGCAATTTTGAAAGCAATGACACCACAATACCCCTGAAATGTATGATACTTCAATGAAATATAAATACTCTTACTAGCAAGAGTTATTATTAACATTAGAAACGTGGATATATGTCTGATATTGAAAACACATTTATTTATATGACTACGAGGTTACGAAATGTATATGCAATACATAAAATTCAGCACAAAATAGAGTCAGAGACACGAAAAAATTGAAAGAAGAAATACAAGTGGCTTGTAATTACTTTAAAAAACAAAATTCAAAAACACTGTACTTAATATATATGCTTTATTGATATTTGTAAAGAAGAAAGATTGCCTGAGTTTTGTTTAATGTTATTCAGTTCATATTGTGCTACATGTACTTTTCAAGCAATTTTAAAAAACAGATCGTTCCTAATTTTTTATTCTGGTTACTTTCTTTGCAGTGTATTCAATATTATTTTCAACATCACTAGCCCAGTCCTTTCTCAGCATTGTAGCTAAGCTAATCAAAAGCTGCAGAATTCCATTTAAAATCAACAAAAAAAAGTTTTGGTATGAGCAGATATTTGCTCACTGTTTACCTTTTCAAGCATTGACATTAGAATATGATTTTGTGGTTATTCTTTAGATCCATTTTTTTTTTCAGAAACGGCACTAATGGATAGTAAAGATCTAACAATACTGGGTGTGTTTTGCCTCCGATAGAGCTGAATTAATTTAACAGGTAAGTACTTCCCAATGGTTGATCGAGTTTTATACAAAAGCGTTTATTGTATTCAGTTTACCTTGTAAAATTTGATAATTATTATTTGAAATTTTATTGGACTGGTTTAAACAATTGTATCTAACTGGAAATTTAGGTTGTACTGATCTGTTCTAATTTAAAAATTTTTCGCATTGAGGGTACTCGAATCTATTAGCTTCAATTTTCGTTTATCATAATTGATTATTAACATTTCAAAAAGAATTGATTTCTGTCAAATTTGTGGAAATTGGGTCAATACCTAATTTCAAATACATTCTACAAAGTGTCACACATCAAAAATTCAGTTCAACTTCTTTTATTGTCATTGGAAAACAAATATATGGGCAATTCTTTATTGTCACAAAATTGTTAGAGCAAAACCAGAACTAAAGTTAATTTGGAAAAATGAAGTTACATATATCATCTATCCATCTAATTAGCTCGTGCATTTGTTTATTTAGGTATTTCTATCAATTTGACTAGTGAGCTAAAAAGTTCATAGGTTAGCATAGAAATAATATTTTTTCAAAAGAATTTGATTTTATTCTTAAGGTCAGACAAAGTTACTGGGGGCCAAATCTGGACAATACGGTTATGTTGAAGCAATTCAAAGTCTAATTCATGCAATTTTGCCATCGTTTTCATTGATTTGTCACGCTGTGCATTGTCTTGATGAAACATCATTTGCTTTTACAAATGGAGCTGTTTTAACACGATTCCGCCCATTTAAGTGCTTCATTAACCCTGCCTAATAGTTACTGTCAATGGTTTTTTCTTTTTAAAGATAGTCGATTAAAATGATACCATTCCTAATTTTTTTACTAATTTTCTATATAAAAATTTTGAATGCTCTTTTAGTCCTTGAAAAGACTCAGTGATGTTGTTTTAAGAAAATGTAAACAAAAGGCTTCAAGTCTAACCTAATCAAAAACTTATTTAATTTAAATACTCGGTAATATTACACTGAACTCAATTTGTTGGTAATATCAAGAATTAAATGATAACATTTGCAAGAATTTGTATTAACATGGACATGCCAAGTTGAGATGATGGGTAATTTTGCATTAGAAAAAATTTTGAGAAACCACCTGCCAAAATCACTAACATGGTGATAATTTTGACGTCTTTGTTACATTCCATACAATAACTAAATCCCGTACTATTCGGCTTGGATTTATGAGTCTTCAGAAAAAAAATGAAACAGAAAAGTCATTTTGAACATGGTTGTTATCTAAGACTACTCTAAATATAATCAAGATTTTGACAAGAACTTTAGGTTGAGAAATTATTCCTTCTGGGTTTACACTTCTAATGCTAGTTATTATATTTAGATTTGCATTATGGAAGAATCAATGATATTTTTGCAAATAGAGCTAAATTTTAGTTCTATCATAACTATTTTAACTAATTATTTCAGATATATTTTGTTGGATATTTAATAGAAAAACTATATTTTTATGCTCGCGTATATATTTTTGTATTTTCAAAAAAGTATATAAAGATAGTTGTTTACTAGTGTAATTAGGAAGCTATAATACACATATAATCCCAAACTAGAACTGAAATCATTTTCATATTAAGGTCTTCCTTTATTATTTTCCTGCAGTCTCCAACAGGCATTGGGGTTGAAAATATATTCTAAAATAAATATTTTATTTGGTTCTATAGACTATGATATTTGTTGTGATAGTTAAATTAGATTTTTGCTGAGGGCAGTATGAAACAGTATTTCCTAAATAATTTCAAATTATTTAAAATTGAAATTTTACAGGTATATTGAATACTCTAGACATATACACACAGAAACATTATTATTTAATACACGATTACATTAAAGCATTGCACCTGGGTTATTATGAAACTACAGTCATTACACTTAATGGACTATGAAAGTTTTAGGTTTAGGACTGTATCAAGTACTTTTATATGGAGTGTTTTAATCATTAACATTATTCAGGCATAATGAATTTTTTGAAGAAATAACTGTAATTTCATTGGTGTACCTAATTGTGCTTATGACTAATTTATGTTTGCATGTTACACTTCAGGGTTAATAAATAACACAGCTTCAAACATGTCTGCTAGTCAACTTTTGGATTCATGTGTGTAAGTATCATTATCATTTTATTCATCATTGTTTATTAGACATTTTTATTCCATTGCTGCCGTTCTTTTCAATTTTTCCTACTATTTTCTATAGAACATTACACTAGGATAATATAATTATATATTATTTGGGGTGGAGGTATATGAAACACCGTTCACTACATACTATCAACATTTTGAAATTTATAATACCATACCATATCATAAATAATAACAAGGTCGCTAGATAGAATCATTTCAAAACTAAATTAAATTCATAGAAATTTTTAAAACGAGTATAGGCTTCGTAAATTTTATTTGGACAATGATAGGAAGATGTGTGTATGTTATATTCACTTCACTTCTTGTAAAATATTTGAGTTCAGTTAAATAACGTGTGGCCTTTTTGAAATTTGATTGCTACAAAAGTTTGCCGAGGACCAATAATTTTTATTCTTTGGAAATTGTAGTAAAAGATCCAATATAAACGTTTTGGATAGCTTGTAGAGATATACTTAGGATATTGTTCAATGTAATATGACTAAAATAAGACGAGGGTTTCTATTTAAGTTTTGAGATATGGTAACACTGATGTAAATATGTCAAATCTGTCATTGTCATCATGAGGTTCAACATTTTTAATGGTTGACGTACTCGAACGTTTATCTTGATCAAAAATGGAATTAAATCGCGAACATTATCGTACTTGATATTTTCGTGTGATGATTTTCTATGACATTCGACGTAGATTAAACCAACAGTAGTGTCAATTCGCTTCGATTTTTGGTGATGTAACACCATCTCGAACCACCGTGCTTCGCTGGTTTTCGGAATTCAATCGTGGTCGCACTTCGCTACAGGATGAATATCGTGAAGGTCGTCCAAAATCGGCTGTTATATGAAAAAATATATACGTAAACTGATATTACAAAACCGTCTTTTGACATACCGTGAGAATGAAGGATACTTGGGCATTAGTTCCACTCGCAAATAAACATTTGGCTGTCAAAAAGATTTGTTCGCGTTGAATACCGCATAATTTGACAATTGCTTAAAAAAAGCTTGTGTTGATTGGTGCAAAGAAATGATGGACAAATTTAATCGCAGTGTTTCAAAAGGCGTGTATAAAATCGTGACAGGCAATCTAGGATCTATGCGTATGAACCCGAAACTAAACAACAATCGTCTGAATGGGTCTTTCAAGACTAGCCAAATCCAACCAAAGTTTTCGCACACGAAGCACCTCGAAGCAAATAGCCGCCTGTTTTTTTTGCTTGAAGATGAATCATTCTCCACCATTGACAATGCGAGCTTTCACATATCAGTTCAAACAAAAACGTTTTCGAACAGTCAAAACATCGGTTTGATGGACGATCTGCCGTACAGTCTTTGTTTGCCACCCAATTAGTTCTTCTTACTCCAACAGATCAAAAATAAATTGGGAAGTCAATGTTTTTCTACGCCTGAAGATATTTGCAAAAAATATGTTTTTGCGGTACCTCAATTGGAATGGAAGAAATGCTTCGACAATTGGTTCAAACGCATACAAAAGTGTATTGATCTCAATGGAGAATATTTTGAAAGACAATAAATCCATATCCAGTTATAAATACGTTTTTTTAAGTATTTATCTCAAAACTTGAGAAGCAAACCTTGTAAATTAATATAAAGCTACTATGTGAAATTGGGAAAATTTTTCGGGAATACTTAGATCCTACTGAAATCTATTACATTAATATATAATATTGTTACATAAGTACTCTTGAATTTTTGGATGAATTAGAAATGTGTTATAGATATAAAATATTTATATTAGTTATTGTAAAATTTGACTTGAATTCAATCAAAGGACATCAATTTTTATAAAACTTCATACTCACAATTTCGTAATCATTCATATTTTTGTTTTATTACATATTTAGTACTGAAATCCCATTAGATAGCACTTCGTATACTTTATTGAATAATGACTCAATTTTCTAAACATACTTACCTAAACATACCTAACCTAACATAACTAAGCACAACTGCATTTATATAAGATGTTAATAATTAGTAAGTACCATTCATAACTGTTCCTAACTGTAAGCTGATTAAAGTTAGAAATGATGGTAATAAATATTACTTAAATATTTCATTTATATCATTGATTTCATATTCATATATTATCTGGATTATAAGTTTCCAATTAAGTAGGAACTTTCTAAACCTGAATTTAACCTTACCATCTGAATATATGCAATTGTATCGAATGTGCCAATCTATTGACATCTATACTTTTCACAACTTTAGGTTCAACTTCCTCTTTACTTCCAGATTATCTACTGCTTCTCTAAGCTTGCCAAGCCAAATCTTATCGGAAGTAAATAAAAATATTAATATTGACAATTTTTCAATAATTCATCTCACCACAAACTATAGGTCTTTTAGTCCGCCTTAAAATCAAACTGATATCCATCGATTTTATTTATTGTTATTTTTTTTATTCTATGTTTAATATCTTCCCCTCTATCTATAATTTGCATTTGTATTTTCTTCATTATTGTGACTCTTAAATTTCAACTTTCTGGCAGAATTTTTGTTTTCCAGCTCATTTATAATGCTTCATTGCTTCATACCTACTATATTTGAACAATTCCATGACGGTCCCATTTCTCCTTGAGCTTCATAATTTTTTTATTGCATTCTGTGTAGCTAGCAATACTTCATTGAAAAATTTTTTGTTTTTTCATAGATTATTGTTGTTTTAAGTAGTATTATCCTCTTTGTTTTTTCGGTTTTCTTTACAATGTTTCCATCTTTGTTTCTACAACCTCATCTATTTGGTTCAGTTCCAAAATGTGAGGTGCTTTCCATTAAACATTGTGCAACTATATAAATTTAACCAGATCACTTTACTACTTTAATAACCCGCTTCTAAGCAAATGCTGATATTTCATAATTACTGAGTTTCATAAAACCTGGGCTAACCCCTAATACATTGTGTACAAACTCGCGGTATAAGTTGACAAGTCTGAAGTTGAGGGATACCTGCAGTAAATATTCGAATACGAGGTGGTAATTAAATATTTGCGCTTAAGAAAGTTAACCCCAATGCAAATTCACATTTCTTCAAGTTCAAGTTTAAATGTAGTAGACAGTCGTGTACAGGCTCTCATGCAGGTGGAGCACCTACAACCTCTACCAACACAAAAATATTAAAAAAGTTCATGAACTCGTGTTGTAAGATCGACCTCGGACAAAGAGTTTAGTTAAAATAGATGAGTCGTGAGTAACCTGCGCAAAAGGGTTTTCTGGCATCTGGATAAGGCACCCAGTCACAGGCCAGTCATTGCAATAGCCTCAAAAGCTCATGCAGGCTTGGAATTAGTTGAGCAATAGCCAGATTCTAGAGATTTAGCGCCCAGCGATTACTGTATCTTTCCCTAACTTAGAACGCACTTGCGTGGTCAACGATTTTCTTATAATAATGAAGGCATGTGGGGCGCATTAGAAAAACTAGAACACCGATGAGAAAAAAGATTTTAACATTAATAAAGACTATATCGAAGAATAAAAATGATACATTTGTCATTTTTTTGTAAATAGGTCAGGGGTGGAGCAAAGGTATCATCCTTTACAACGCAGAGGTCCACTTTAATTGCACATTCGAATTTTATGAGTTTAGCTCGATTTATCAGTAGCATTCTAACAGAAGTAGAAGTCCTATTTTCAATAGCTTCCATATATCGTAGATCCTTGCAAATGCCCCTATTTTTTGTCATTAGAAGAGATAATTTAAGTGAGCAGAGATCTTTTTTATTTCAGTTAGATCATTTCATATTTATGTACTGTTACATATTTTTTGATAAGGATGTGATTGATACAATATTTATATATAAGTATTGATGAATCTGATAAAACATATTTTTTAGATTCTCAGTAAACCGACAATATTTCAAACCCCCCATTAAAGAATCATTACGGTTTATATAAACATACATCCACAAAGATAAGATAATCTGTTAATACATTTGCTTAGCACCAGTCGACTTGATATTCAAACTAACCAGCACAAACTGAATACAATAAATCAGTGAAATAGAAGATTTAAATACAAAAATGCAAATCACAATTATTTTAATAAAATTTTACACATCCCACAAGCTCTTAATCACTTGATTAGATCAGCAAGTTGTGTTTCAATTGAACTCTTGCACTTTGGTTAATTAATAACATTTTTGTAAGTACCTTAATTCTAAGAATGCTTAAATAGTATGAAGTGGTAAATACGGGGCTTATTTAATAGTTGCTTTTGTTTACAATAATTTGTTGTAAAATTAATGGCTTAGATTCGTCAATCAATTTTGTTTGTAACTTAAAAAATCATATACTTAAAACGATATTTAATATAGGTTAATATTTTGAATAATTTTAAAATGAAAAATCATATAAATGTTTACATTCTTAAATACAAAAAAAATATATCAGGTTAGTTTTAAAACATACTAAAATCTATTTCTTTGTATTCTTACCTGTAACAAGCCTTTGATTTTGTGTACCACATTTTCCAAAAAAATAACATACAGGACTGAATATGTATAATAATACGTAAAAAAATGAAGAAAAAAAATACTGAGACTTTAAGCTTACTAACATACCTACATACTAATAATCATAAAATAAAACGTACTAATATTTGGTGTAACATACAAGGAAAATATGCCCTAAATTATACGCAAAGATCATGAAATAGAGTAGGTAATCATTTATTGTTGGGAACTTATTTGATTAATAATTAGTAATATTTGATTACATTCTATGTTTTCTTGTCTTTTGTTAGGTTGACCGACATATTTTTTGTTATTTCTAAAAAACTCTAGTGTATATCATGAGGTGAAACATTACTTTCATTTAATGTTAAGAGCAGAATATCTTAGTCAAATTTGATAAAGTTTCAAATAAGTGAAAATACTAATAAGGCGATTTACTTCTATTTGTATATTTAAATGTAATTTTATTTAATGATTTTTTAAAAAAAGTATCAGAATTCGAACATTCAAAGAATCACGCTGCATTTGGTGTACAAAAAAAAATAAAAAAATTCAATATTAATCACATCATAATTTGTATGAACATTTTTCAATGGTTTTAATGTTTATTTTCCTTAAGAAGTATATCTACTTGGTATATTTATGCAATATATATCCTATTTGCTGGATTTTACTACACCATATATCCATTAATTATGTTTTTTTGTATAATTTTGAATTATTTAAAAAAATTGTTGCTTTATATATATATATATATATATATATATATATATATATATATATATATATATATATATTCAGTCTGCTATATTTGGCTGGGATTTCTGCAAATGCATGTATTGTTTTAAGATAGTTTTAATTGCTTGGCTAAAAAATTGTATGCTTTTATCATGGCAGCTTGGTCAATAGGAGGGTGGAACAAAGAAGGGAACATAGCATCACTCACACTGAAATTACCCAAAGGTAGGCTCCTGTTTCGCTCTCATTTCATTATCATTTGATGTTCAAAAATGGTCAAGGATTTAAAATAATGACCATACAGTACTTGCTCTAATTTGAAACAGAAATACTTTAAGTAGATTTTTATTCTTACTGTGTGAACAATTTCCGTTTTATACAAACACTACTATCTTTTAATTGTTATTGCTTACGTCGTCAATATATGAGAATTGTAAATCAACAGAGTATTTATGAAGGTCTCATTTCGTTTGGAGTGTGTATAAATTTAATAGTGTAAGTTTAAGAAGATTTGAATGAATAATAAATTAAAAATCATTAAATATGTTTCCTAATCCAGTAACTCTTAGTAAAATAATCTCAAACCGGACAACCTTTCAATGTCACAATTCTATATAATAGCTGCAGTAATTTGGTGAATCAAGTTTTGAATTTGACGGCTATCTAAATTCTATTCCACGTGTTAATCATACTAGTTTTGATGATACTTTATTTTTGCAACTAACTCTTACATTGACAAGGCAGTGCATTATTCACAAATAGGGTTATCTAACCTAACCAACAGTTTGAGGGCCTCGATTGTCATCACTCGTTTTTTTAAACCGTTTGAACCACTTGTTGTGGATAAACTTTCATATCATATGACTTTCCTCTTTTTGAAACTCATGCCCATTGAAGCCATAATAAATAATTCGCTTAAGATACTGAAGGCCATCTCAACGGACGCTTACAACTATATAAAAAATTGGATTAAGAGGTGGCATGCTGGTGTTGGCTCCAAAAGACCCGGGTCAAATTTGATTTCATGATTATAGGCAGGTAGTAGAATAAAAATGAAATAGAAATGAATAAATCATAAATTGAAATAAATACAACCAATAAGATTCCGAAAATAATTTCAAATTGAGGGTTAGCATCAATTTTACAAACCACATTTTAGACATATGACAGCTGCTTACATATGATTCTGAATAAATGAAACTACTAATTAGAAAAGAAGATATTTTATTTAATAGCTGACTGCAGATTGGGCTCATAAGCTCTACATTCCTTTATTAATATAAATGAATATCTTTCAAGTCAGAAATAACATCTTCACGTGCTATATGCTCCAACTATCATTGAATTTCATTCACAGATCCCGTGTTTGGAAGCCAATAAAAATGATACATCTCACTATACATACGAGTATTGACTTTATATCCAATATTTATACACTATACAGCTTGTCATTAAAATGAAAATGCATCGACCAATGTTTGTGAATATTACATTAGAGAATTAGTCAATTACACTGCCAGTACAGTGTGGAAAAGTTAAATAGAATAAATTCATTACTGTACGTACTGTTCATATTTATAAAAAGATCGTCAACTTTGAATTATGAATTTACGAGAATTGCGAACCTGCATCTTCTCTAAACCGTTCAAAAAATGTTTCTTCTTGCTCTGCAAACCAGACCTCCACAGCTTTTCTTACCTCCTCGTTGGAAGAAAATTTACGACCTTTTAAATTTTTCAGTTGAGGAAAGAGATGATAGTCAGACGGAGCCAAATCTAGTAAATAAGGGGGGTGTTCTAGAAATTCAAACCCTAAATCACGAATTTTTTGCATGGCAACATGAGATTTGTGTGCAGGGTCGTTGTTCTGCAAAAACAAAACACCTTTGGATAGCTTTCCGCGTCTTTTCTCTTTAATTTTTTCCCCGTAGAGTGGTCAGTAATGTCGAATAGTAACAATTCGCTTTAAGAAGTCTACATGGTTTTCAAATGGAGCACAGATAGAACGCGATGCTTCTACCCTTGCACGCTTTTGGTCAACATTCAAACATCTGGGGATCCATTTTGCAGCAATTTTTCTCATGTCCAAATTGACTTGTACTATATGATGAACGCGTTCGTATGAAATATTCAGTGCTTCAAATATTCGTTTTAGCCCAATTCGACGGTCTGATAAAATCATGTCATGAACTGCATCGATATTTTTGAAGACTGACACAGAAACTGGCCTTCCCGATCGGTCATCATGTTCAATGGAAAATTTACCTCTTTTGAAGCTTGCAGTCCAATTTTTCACGGTCGATACACCAATTTTTCGATTTTCACAATTTCGGTGGACACCTTTTTTCTTTTAATTTATTGCGTAACTCTGATTTACTTTTTGGACGAAAAACTTTACACTGACACTTCCAATAAGTTATTGTTCTTTGCTATGGTAACGCAATTTTTGTTTATGCATGGAACTGGTCTAGGCTAACTAGATATCAATACATCCTTGTAAGAGCACGAACGCCTTATATTTGCCTGGTCTAGGAAATGTTTCTATAAGAAAGAGTTTCGGAAAAACAGGGAAACCGAAAGAGAAGCACTCTTCCCGGGAGGAATTATTCCAATAAGTTCATACAGGACTTTCATACTTCTTGATCTAAAAAGTATTTGGATCTCAGTAAGATCAAGCTACGCCTACTCGCAAAATTTCTTACACTAAACGAGAATAGGTCTAGCAAAAAAACTGACTAGCACACATTATCTATGGAGAGAAAGAATAAACCCCATTTCACCTAGTTTAATATTACCATGCCATTGTCTGTATAAGACAAAATCATGTAACATTGGGGCCACCACTGATACTGGAGCTCATTAGATTCTGGAACTGATTATATTGAAGATAGCTTCAATGAGGACCACACTGAACTTTTAGGTTGCTTGAACGTTACACAGATCTACATCAGTGCACAAGTAGCATTTGATGTTCGCATGATGAGAGTAACTCGAGTAACAAGTTATTAACACTTAATGTGTTATCATCAGTCAGTATATTGGCAACCGCTTTTTTATATACCTAACAGGATATAAACTGGCGAAACTGCTTATCTATTTGACTAATTTCTTATTGGTATATAAGCGGCAAATTATAAACTTTATAGATTTCATGCATATCTGTTATCTAAGCATGTTCTTGAATTCAAAATAATTAAAAGTGCATCATACGAGGGCGGTTTGAGGGAATAGTCGCATTTCAGAGATCGACCACAATATATGATTATGTTTTTAATTTCCGCCATGTTTCTGGTGTTATCTATCAAAATTTTGTAAAGATTTAATTGATGAGTTTTAATACTCATATATTATATTCTGTTTTCCCATTGTAGGAATATAGGGTATAATTAAACATTTTTTACGTGGAAAAATGCACTAGTTTCTTTAATATTTGAATGAAAGTACTAGTCCCATTGAATGATTTGTGAGTTCTCGGCCATATGAACTACTCCAGAAAATTTTAATACAATTCGTGCCATTGTACTTAGCGAACGTCGAATAAAAGTATGTATGTTGTATGGATATCTTCAAACATAATCCAAGGGCATTTTCCGTTTATATATCACACGATAATTGTGCTGTGTTGCTAACACTGTTTGATGCCAAACTTGAGAAAAAATAACCGCATTAAAGAAAAGAGTGCACGACGATGCACCTGTCCATTCTTCCGTTATTGTTACAGAAAAATTAGCCCAACTGTGATTCCTTGCATATATTGTAAATATATTTTTAATAGGTAGGAAGTAAAAAAAGCATTGTTATGATTTTTGCTTACTTTCTCATCAATAACTGAACGGAAAATAAGGTTATTTTATTATTTATATCACAAGTCTATACTTCCAACTTATAAAATCGGAGATTTGCACTTGTCATTCGAATGGGTAGAACAATATGAGACTTTACGTTGAAGGACAATAACCGAAATAATTATTCCATCGAATTTTCAGTATGTACCTATAACAAAACTTAAATTGAAATAGTTTTCGATTCCTACGTTCATGACTTTTGTAATTGATATCCGAAACTGAGTCAGGAAGACGTAAACACGTTTCTAATCATAGATAGTGTACTCATCAATTTTCCATTTTTTATAACATTCGTAGAGTATTTGGTTTCTTCAACTTGCGATTTAGTTTGAAATAAGTGCTATTTTGTTAACATAATCTTTATATTTCGCAGTACTTAACAATTATAGTGAAAAATAAGTTTCAACTATAAAAATATATAATGAACGTATGTTTTGTTTGTGCATTAGACAGTAATTTGGGTTTTATCAAAGACGAAATTATTTAATTTAGTTCCATTTCAGATTCAATAACCTAATCGGTTTGCTTTGTATTACAATTATAAAGTGCTTTGATACGTGGAAAGTTGGTAACTTTACTTCATATTTTAATCGTACTAATCTAGTTATATAGTTGGGTCGCCTCATAAACAACTTTAGAAAACAATACGAAAACGCCTATGTCAAAAACTACAAAATATTCCAAATTATTATTTTGAAACATCATATTCAATATAATGATGTAGGGTTTACCTTATTTGATTGTTTGACACATCACTCTATATCCATTAGTTGTTGTGTCATTGTCTAAAGCTCGGCTAAAGTTCAACCATATCCAATCCTTGAGATTTCACATACAAAGGTGTTGAATATAGTCTTATTTCTTTCATTTTCAACTGTCCCAAATTAACATGTTATATATCATAGTAACAAATCGCAATCATATTCATTTTGTATTATTTTTAGGAGAATATTACAAGAACAGGGTCCCGATATGCAGCATTACAAGTAAGTTCAAGCTGCATGTATATTGTTTTTTGTTTGTAATAAATTAAATTGACTACTGCTTTCTACTAATAATGATATTACATATGTTTCACAGAGGTCCAGACGCATCAAACACTTTAAGCGACGGTGTTTATCACACTCATAGTAATGGACAGTCGGAACATTCTCCAAATTCAAGCCACATGTCTGTACACAGTGATGAACCATTAGTAAGAACTCAAAAACAACAAACCACCCAACAAGTGACAACTGTGACGAAAGTTGTTCGCGAAGTGCAGCGATTAGAAGATCAAACAGGAGAATATATACCTGTATCTTTGGGATCTTATTCCCATCCGTCTCAATACGTTGACTATATTGAACAACCACCACATCATATGTATTCTCAATATCATCAACATCCACACTATCAAGACTATGACCACTTTCCCAACCCCTATGGTGCCTATATGGGCTATTCAGCAGGAACTGAGAGACCAACAACCCCTCCTAGTCCTAGTGAACACAGTGGTGACCCTTCTCCGTTACCTTTAACATCTCAACCCAATGTTGCCTATGTAGGAGCAGGATATGACGAACTTCCTGAACATTATAGAGTCACTCCATCTCCTGGAGGGCCAATAGGTATCGATCCTTACCAAGATGATTCTGCTGTTGTTTATGGTTATGTGTCACCTTCCCCATATGGCACTGCGCCGAGTCTTTCTCGTCCTTATGTAGATAGTATTAATGGACCTGTACCAGTAGGAACATCTATGAGATTGTTTGAAGATGAAGATCTTCAAAAGCATGTTGGTAAGATGTCTTTACATGGCCACAATGTTGGATTAACCCACGATAGGGCACATACTATTGCTTCTCCTGGTAGTATTGGTGGAGATGAAGATCAGAGGGGAATGCGCTGGCGTGACCCTAATCTTACTGAAGTCATCGGGTTTCTGAATAATCCCAATAATGTGATCAAGGCCAATGCGGCAGCCTATTTGCAACATTTGTGTTACATGGATGATCCTAACAAGCAAAAAACGAGAGCTCTTGGTGGTATACCCCCTTTAGTTAAATTATTAAGTCATGACAGTATTGAGGTTTATAGGAATGCTTGTGGAGCTTTGAGAAATTTATCTTATGGCAGGCAAAATGATGAAAATAAAAGAGCTATAAAAAATGCGGGTGGTATACCTGCTTTAATAAGTTTGTTAAGAAGGTCAAACGAAGTAGATATAAAAGAACTTGTTACTGGTGTCATTTGGAATATGTCTTCATGTGAAGATTTGAAAAGGAATATCATAGATGATGGTGTAGCTACTATTGTTACTTACATTATAATTCCACATTCTGGATGGGATCCACAAGGAAACCATGGAGAGACATGCTGGTCAACAGTATTTAGAAATGCATCAGGTGTTCTAAGAAATGTTAGTTCAGCTGGAGAATATGCAAGAAAAAAACTAAGAGAATGTGAAGGATTAGTTGATGCATTACTTTTTGTTGTACGCTGTGCCATAGATAAGTCAAATATAGGCAATAAAATTGTAGAAAATTCAGTGTGCATTCTTCGTAATCTATCGTATCGATGTCAGGAAGTAGAAGATCCAAATTACGACAAAAATCCTCTACCAACACAAACTAGAGTGGCAGCTAACTCTTCAAAAGGTGAGTTGGCATTTATAATTTGATTTTTCTTCACTTGAAGGGATTTTTTCGAAACTTAAAAATTTTAATAATTGATATTTAAATGAAAACCCGAATTACAGTGGAAATACATTGTAATGATTTTACAAATATAAAAGAATTTCCTAAAACCCCTATCTATTAATTTTTTCTATGGCTAGCTTTTTTTTTGTTTAAGGCGATGGTATCAGAAACTTTTTCTCTTTGAGATCTGGCACTAATTGTTATAGATATATAAATTCTACTATATTTTTGAATTATTTTGTATTGTATTTATTAACAAGAATTACTAATTTTGACTGATTTATTTAAATATGAAGAGTTACATACTGTATATATTTTTATAATCAATTTTACAATATATTGCTGCTAACGGACATTAAATTTTTACATGGAATAATTATTTTATTCTAATTTCCTTAAAATTTGACGTATATCTCGACATATGTATAATTGTTCTTTTTATTTGTATCATTGAATAATTTAACTGACTTTCAGCTTATAATCGGTTCCATATTCTAGAATTCTTCACTTCTTCCCCCAAAAACAAAACACTTCTGTTCTCTTCAGCGCTAAACATTTCTATCAAAACACTTCTCAAGAGCAAACTCAAAAAACTTCTAAAAGCGAACTCAAAAAACTTCTAATGATCAAACTCAATGAACATTCAAAGAGAGGGATTGTTTTTTGTTTTTCCATTTTTATATGTTCCTATCGTTTTCTTCTTATAACTAGAATCTTTTAAACAACAATCAAATATCTTTATCAAAACCACAGATACTGACTTAATTATAAACAAATTTTTCAGTTCTAAAATAAATGATGAGTCTTTTGATTCACTGTCTTACAAAGTTGTTTACATATTATACCATCACATACTTTGTTAATATTTTAAATATTCATTTAAGACATATTTTCTAATTGATTTATAGTCTATGATATTCGTATATATTAATTTCATATTAAACATATATTCTTTTGAATCAACTCTTTCAAATTATTTTCTTTGAAATTATAAGTCGTTATCTTTTGTGTAACAAATTCTATCAAAACCTTGACTGTTTTCTACCATAGGACAAGACCATTATGAAGTTTCTAAATCGTCTGATTTTAGGTCTCTTCTGATTTAAAATTAGTTTTTTCAATAATTTTTTAAAAACAGGTAAAAATTTGACGTTTTGACTACTTTAAGGATCTATCAAAATATGATTTAACACTGACAATTTGCTTATTTATTTTAATCGATAGATCACCAATGTCATGAATATCAAAATAAAAATAAAACCAAAATGGAAATCTTTTTTAATATGAAGATTCAATTTTTCCTTAGTGTTTACATCTCAAAAATATGTAGCAGCTGTCAGTAAAATTATACGTAATTTTATTTGATTTATTTTGGTTTTTTTTTTATCATTTATAGCTTTTCCGTTCTTATGAATGTGAACGATTTCTAAAAATTCATAAGAACAAAAAAGCTATCAATGATTGAAAAGACCTAAATAATTTAAGTAAAGTTTACAGCTCTATTTTGTAAATTACAAATAATTTGACTGATAACTGTCATATTTTTGAGATTAAAAGCTACGGATAAAATAATTTTTTATGTGAAAATACATTGCTATTTTGATTTTATTTTGATATTCGTGATGTAGGTAATCTATTGATTAATATAAATACACAAATTGTCAGTGTCAAGTCATATTTTTATAAAGACCGTAATAGGTCGAAACGTCAAATTTTTATCTGTCTTTAAAAAATTATATATATATATATATATATATATATATATTATATATATATATATATATATATATATATATATATATATATATATATATATATATAAGACAATTTCCAATATATCTGTGGTTTTGGTGACACAGTCAATCAAACACAATTGTGTTTCTCTGTAAGAAAAGCGAATTTTTTCTATGATTTTGTAGGGTCCAAGTCTCAATTCATCTAGCTTCTTCCTATTGAGTTTGTTTCCATTTTCTACAAAAACAGTATCACCAACTTTGAAGTCTATATTTTTTCTGTTTTTGTCATGAATTGTCTTGTTGTAATTATGTGATTTGATTGTATTTTTTAGTGCCTTTTCTCTGGCCTGGATTAAATCGTAGTCAGACTTCTTTTGTTTCAGCTCATTTGGCAAAATCGTGACATCTGTGCCATAAAGTAGGTACTTTGGAGCATATCCAGTAACAGTGTGTTCCGTTTCATTGTATTTTTGTACACAACTGTGAGCTACAGATGTCCATGCTTTTTTCTTGTCATGTTCGTTCATCCTGCACCTTATTTTATTGACCAATGTTTGATTTAATCTCTCGTTTAAGCCGTTTGAGAAAGGAGAGTTCACTGCTGTAAAAATTATGGGAATATTATTTTCATCCAAAAATCTCTTGAATTCCTTAGAGTTGATACCTGGGTATTGGTCTGATAATATCAATTCAATGTTATCACTCTCTGCACAATTCTTTATCAGCTTTATGAAGTCATTTAATGTCGTTTTATAAGACAATTTCCAATATATCTGTGGTTTTGGTGACACAGTCAATCAAACACAATTGTGTTTCTCTGTAAGAAAAGCGATTTATTGTTATTAACATGTAAACTAAAAATTACATGAAACAAAAGTATGCACCTATTTAGTACTAAACAAATATTTCATACCTGTAAGAAAAGAAACGACATTTAATGTTATTATTAACAATGTCTGTTCCAAAATCACAAATTAAAATAAACTTAAAAATGAAATTGTTTTCCAGCACACAATCACACAACACGACATTCCAGGTTATGCCCTGCTTCCCATCGATGACAGTGACAGATCATCTGTCACAAACGGACTTTATGTGACGTACGGCAAAATAACACGCAAAAGAAAATATATATATATATATATATATATATATATATATATATATATATATATTCTGAAATCGAAATTCAATATTTCGAAAATGTATTCTGCCGTTCTTCAAAGTAGAAAAAAACTACTTTCCTGGCTATTGCTCTGAAGAGCGTGGTGTCAATAGAACTTTTTGTCGATATTGATATCCCCAATGGCTCGTAATTACGCGGAGAGGTTGCAATTACTGACTGGTTTCGACGCTATTACGTCTCATCAGAGCAGTTTAACAAACCTCGTTCGGATCTATTTGGTACATGTAGTTAAACATTCCCTAGCGAATGCTAAGTGGAGTCATCCTAACTTCCAATTGTGAACCACTGGTCAGATAGAAATCTAGCGTAGAAGCCAATAATATAGATTCCGTTGGTAAATGAGGTGTGTAAAATGTATCAAAATAAAGGATTTCTACTATTCACCCCTGAAATAATTTCGAAATTCAATGTTTCGAAAATGTATTATGCCCTTCTTTGAAAGAGAAAACAACAAACTAATGCTTCGACGAATATTGAATGAATTACAAACTCCTCTAAAGAGCATGATGACTCTCAATTGCAAGGAGAGGTTGTAACTACTGACTAGTTTAGGAAATTTTTAAAAATTGGATCAAAATTTATATCCTATCAATTTTTAAAAACTATTGTAACTATAACAAACAATTATATTCCCGTAAGTCCTTTTGGCCACTATATCACCGTATTTCCCCCGTTTAAATTTCTCGTCGCTTCTGTATATACTGGAATTTCTGTTTCGTTTCGTTTTTTCTTCCTTTTTATAGTTTTTTAAGCGATTTTCACTTTTTTCAAACATGTTATTTTTTTTTCATTTATATATCATAAGATTACAAAAATTGACAATGTAACAACATTAATTTATAGATTATGTATCATTATTTTATTTTGAAATTTAATGTTGATTCCTTCAGGTCTATGAACAATTATATGTATAATCTTTATTTAACATTCTTATAAGGTTCCTCACTCAATTGATTTTGCTGAAACAGTGTTCCAATTATATAACGAATTCTTCTTTTTTTTATGCTGCTATTGTTGTATTTCATCATAATATATATATATATATATATATATATATATATATATATATATATATATATATATAGCTTCCAAATGATGCTAAGAATAAAGAAATAGTGAAATTATTATTCTTTTCAGGTGAAAATTTGGGGTGCTTTGGTGGCAGCAAAAAGAAAAAAGATAATCAAACCTCAGATTCAAAAGAAAACAATTTTACCTCTGGTGCTCCAGGTGGCATGTCCAGTGTAAGTGCTAGAGGTGATCCAGTGAGAGGTATGGAACTGCTTTGGCAACCTGAAGTTGTACAATCCTATTTAGCTCTCCTACAAAGTTGTTCAAATCCAGAAACTTTAGAAGCCGCTGCTGGAGCCCTTCAAAATCTGGCAGCTTGCTATTGGCAACCAAGTATAGAAATACGAGCAGCTGTGCGTAAAGAAAAAGGTCTCCCAATATTGGTAGAGCTCCTTCGTATGGAGGTTGATAGGGTAGTGTGTGCAGTGGCAACAGCATTAAGAAATCTCGCTATTGATCAACGTAATAAGGAACTCATAGGGAAATATGCTATGAGAGACCTTGTTCAAAAACTTCCATCTGGAAATACTCAACATGATCAAGGTACTTCTGATGATACTATAGCCGCTGTTTTAGCCACTTTGAACGAAGTTATCAAGAAAAACGCAGAGTTTTCGAGATCTCTTCTTGAAGCAGGTGGTGTTGAGAGACTGATGACTATTACTAGGCAACGACAAAAATATACTCCAAGGGTACTAAAATTCGCTGGACAAGTTCTCTTCACTATGTGGCAGCACCAAGATTTACGAGATGTTTATAAGAAACATGGTTGGAAAGAACAGGACTTTGTTACAAAAACTGTAGCGGCCCGAAATGCTGGTCCCAATTCACCAAACAACGCAAACAGCACTTTAAACCGCCCAATGGCATCGCAGAGTGGCACAAGATATGAAGATAGAACAATGAAACGCACCACCCCCGGCAACAGGAGCGCTGGTGTCTTCCAAAGGGTAATAAATAATATTTTCAATTTATGATTGATTATTTGAAAAACGGGGTATTTTTTTGCAAATTTTGAAACAGCATTCTGCTTGATATCATTTATCCCTAGTATTAAAAGGTATTTACATTAGAATTTCTTAAGTCATTCCAAATAGTTTTTGTTTTCACTTGCCCAAAGAAGCTCGAGAAATTCATTTTCGTATTTAATTATCTAATTATTTACTTTTCCAAATGCTATAATGAAATATATTATAATAAAAATTATATTACAATTATCATACATCATCTACTAACCCCAAATGCATCTCTATATAGAAATAAAAAGTAGAAAATTGAGACAAGAAGCAAGTTTACGATCACATATTAATTATTGGTAGCCAAATGCCACAGTAAGGTATTTGAAAATTTCACAACTTTTTATTGAAAGCAGATTCGATGAAATTTATTTTTAGATATAGAAAACATTTTTCTGAGTAAAGGATGTAAGCTTGGTGGTTGTGGTGATCGAAGAGGGAGTATTATGTATTTCTAAGTATTTATAACTTTTGAGATTAGATAATTTAATGAAACTCCTATATATTTTTAGGAAAATGACATTCCAACGGCAGATATGCCGTATTCAGACAACCAAGCTGTTTTAGGAAGATCGTATCAATCAGGTCCAGGTCCAAATCCACCTCCAGTTAGTCACTAAGAATGCAGGCCAAGTGCACAACCCTACACATCCGTGTCAATTGATTGCGTTTGGTGAAGGAGTTGCTCAAATTAGCAATATGATATCGAGTTTTTGCTGTACCGGTTGTAATATAAAATCAAATGTTTTCAGTCTCGATGACCTAAGCCTCTGGTAACCCTCGTGTAATTTCTCCATATTTATATTTGAGAAGGAAATATTAAACTTAGTCACTTCCTCACTCGCATTTGCCTATTATTTATCTATGGTTAGTGGTAATATTCATAGAAAACATATTATAATAATGCGGTTATACATACCTTTAAGCTTCATTTGTTTCAAAAATATGAACAATATACTTAGTATTCCGATTATTTTTGCTTATCAATATTTTCCTTTGGATGAAGGCGTTATAACACCAAAAATATTTGGAGGATTTCAGTAACAAAACTATTTCATTTATAGCAAGAAATTATTTCATTTTGCATTGTTTCTGACATTAAAATATGATCATTCACTTCAATTTCTTCAAATCCAATTTTTAAGTATCTGCGATGATTTAAATAACATAATGTATCGAAATTATATGTATTGAACTCCAGGTTATATATAAATTGATAAAGATTCATAAATAAATCAATAAACTGCAACGAGTGAAACAAAATCCATAGCAGTCGTGAAAACAAATACCCATATATACAAAATATATCTTGATTAGATACTACCAAAAGTACTCTTTACCAGCCCATACTTTTTATTCATCCTATATTTTTATTTTCACATCGACGTTTTTTAACTATTTTCATAACTCTACAAAATCGATTCCGAATGACTAAGACTGAGAAGTGAAGCTTCATAGTAATTGCAGTATTTTTTAGTCCTAGATTAAAGTGAATTTTTACAATTCAATGATCATAAACATTCTCAGTTCTGTTCTGATTGAATTTTTAAAGAACCTACTTTTCAATTCAAAAAGTATGCTCTTCAGTCAATATAAGAAACTTTAATTTCTTTTTTATAGAAAATGGAATAAAGTAATTTCTCAACGTTGTAGATTTTAAATATTCTTTTGAATCTCTGGCACTATTGGATCTCTTGATCCTATTTCTTAGCATACAGTGATTAACTATTTTGAGGTACACGCGCCTAGTAATTCAATAGTATAATACTAACCTGTACATTTTTTTCCTATATTCCTAATGCCGGTTTTTCGTGCATGTCATAATAGGCATATGCAATAAAAATATACATCGATGTTGTATACTGTTTTAGAAGATACGTTATTAGTATTTCAGTCTATAATGTTGTATAATGTGTTTTCTATGACGTGAATTTGCAATTTTGAGATAATGTTAAGAAACTATAGAACTTGTGTTCTATTTGGATTAAATTGAAATATCAGTTAATAGTATTGTCGTAGGGAAATTATTTCAACTTTACGTATCTGTTTTAGATGCAGTAAAAAATTTTATTGTTTATCACCTGAATATTAGTTGTTCTTTATATTATTTTTAATATTATTGAATTATATATACACTTTTATTATAGTTTGTTTTTCTTTATCCCATTAATTTTTTTAATGACAGACATCATCTCAGTTTTCCCCTCATTCTCAGAGATTATTATTATTTAAGCTAGTACTACTAGTTCCGCATAAGAAACCAAATTGGTCATGTATTAGTGGAAAAAACATGCAAGATTGATAACGAGTGTAAGAAGTTACAGACGGGTAGATGTGAGTCCGACCACATATAGATGATCTCAAGAAATATAGAGTAGATAACTTAAACAACGAACTTGTAGCTGAAGAATTTCATGTTATGATAAGCTTCACGGGAAACTGAACCCTTTTGAATTGGAATGAAAAGTCAGTAGAAATGATAGGAATTATAAGAAAATGACACCTAACCTCAAAAAGTCAAATAGTTTTATGCTGTATTGTATTGACAGAAAAAATAAATATACAAAAATTGTATCTGATATTAACGTGACCGTTGGTAATACAGTGCTACGATATTACAGTACTCTAGTTTGGAACTTAAGTACTGGAATGCTAGATGGCTTTAAAGAAGTTATATTTTGAGATTATTTAATAAAAATTTTTTTATCATTTGTAAATTTTTTTTCATATAAAGTATTCTATGTTCGATCTAATACCTTCAAGAATATGTGAACAAAGTTACAGGATGATCGGTTAAGTAGTTTTCACGTGAAAGCGTAACAAACTTACATTAACATTATAATATTATAGTTTATTTCTGAAAGGTATAGAATAATAAAACCTCATTAAGTATGCAAAGGGACCACAGAGTGACCCAACGAATATTTAAGCCACTTTCTTGTTTGGCATTGATTTCATTGTAAAATTCTTTCTTTTTATCAAGTGCAGGTAGTACCACCCGGGTTGGGGTCAATATATGGGTTTAGCCTATTGTTATCCATTCACAAACACTGAAAATATTGTGCCAAAGCGTGCCGGTAGGATACTCGTAAAACGGAAAGAATTTTATTTTTACACAATAAAAATTGGGAATTATGTACACTTATTTTTAATTGAACATTATACAAAAATTAAATTATAAAAAATCATAATATTCTTTGTCATCTGCTCTTGACGTTATATTTTTGTCTCGTCACATTTTTGGTACTGTATAACCTTCATTAATCCACGTCTCATCAAGATAAAAGATTTTCTTGTGCTCTGTTCTGTACTGCTATATACTTCTTAAGTATTTTCGTCGCCAGCAAACAATTTCATTGCTTTATAGTAAAAGTGCTTTACGGCTATGCTTTTGATGTACATTTAAAATAATAAGTTTTTCATTCACAGATAGTGGAGAATTATTATAATACTAATCTTATAATACTGTTTATTTACGGCTTAACAGCAAATACTGATGCGCCAAACTAAACAAATATACTTATAAAGGTCTAAAAATTATGGGTAAGGAACCATTGCCCTTACGGCGCATGATTAAGGCGAATCTGAAATAGGGTTGGCAGAGACATTAATAGAAGGTTAAATGGTGCCTGTTAAACGCAAAACGTAACTGTATAATCTACTACCTAAGTAATCCCTACATTATATTTTGATATTGACACTTCTAATTCTCTTACGCAATTACTTGAAATTTTAATATTACAAACAATACTATTTCAAGACCTACGGCCGACGCCGAAATTGAGCCGAACTGGACGGAATTCCCCATTTTATTACTCTATACCTTTCTGAAATAGACTATAGTAGGATTCAATCTGAAGACAGTGTAATTATTGGGGTTCACAGTCATGCATTTTTTGCCCCCCCCCTGTGACGCAAGCGCCATCTAGCGATCAGATACGACAACGGGCGTCGGCCATATTTTTGATACGTTTTTCGTAAACAAACCAAGGTGAAGATCATAGCACTATACCTTTGTCTATGGAGTGTAGAGAAGGAGGAACATCTCTTATGGACGGTAGTGGCGTGTCGCTGATTGTACTATGGGATTGAGATCTGAAGTTAGACACTTACTATATCTCGAACTAGCTTCAGATTCTAGGAATTAACGAAAACAGAATATTATGTAGGTGGTGAAAAGAATTAAACAACGTTTAAAAATATTAAAAAAATAGTAAAAAAAGAATACAAAAAATCATGGTGAAAACTTGTTGTATTTCTGGATGTGGTGTGGTTCTTTAAAAGATCGTGGAATTCGTTCATCTCAAAATAGAAAACAAGCAAGTCTCTTTGGAATACCAAAGTCTGTTAAGAACCCGTTACGGTTTTAGGTTGTCACTAGATTAAAACATCCTCCAAATAAAAGGTTTATTGATTTTTGGTCAAAAACACAACACAACGTGGTGAGTGAAAAACTACTAGCTAACCTTACAATTAATACATCATGTCGCGCCAAAAGTGCCAATGAATGGATCATTGACAAACTGCATTGTTGCCAACTCTATAATTTATAAAATCTCAACACTCCTCCTCGATTTGACATGTATTAATGAAAATCGCTCAATCAACTTAAGATATTATGTAATATACAACTAAAAACATGAAGCTTTAAATTATACATATGTATTTTGTCTCTAAGCTTTGTAAAGAGTTCTGTACCTAATGATTTAGTAAACATATCGGCTAAATTTTGTTCACTTGATACATAATTTATTTCTATTTCCCTCTTACTAATTAAATCTTTTTATATAATGTTTTTTAATATCAATATGTTTGGTTCTTTTCGAATTTTCATTGCTTTTGGACATTAAAATTGTGCTCTTATTATCACAATATAGAATCGTTTTGGCAATAGTATTTAAGTCCCCTAAAATACCCTTTACGTTGATTAGGTCTTGAGCTGTTTGTGCTGCTGCCACATATTCAGCTTCTGCTGTTGATAAAGCCACGCAAGTTTGTTTCTTGGATGACCATGATATTGGGTTATTACCATATAAAATTATAGATCCACTAACGCTTTTTCTACTTTCCTTGTCCGTTGCCCAATCAGCATCTGAATATCCTTCAAGTATTACGTCACCATTTGTATGTTTAGTATAAGTCAATCCTAGAGTTTTAGTTCCCTGTAGATACCTCATGACTCGTTTTCCTGCAGTCCAGGTCTCTTCAGTTACACGATCCAAAAATCTGCTCAAGTATGACACAGCATAACTGATGTCAGGTCTACTAGTTGTTGCTAAATACATCAAACCTCCGATGAGTTGTCTATATGGAATGTTTGTCAAAATTTTGGCCTTGTCGTTATATTGGAATCCTTTTTCCATTGGAGTCCTCTTTGGTTTACAGTCTTTCATATTAAAATAATTTAGCACTTTGTCAATAAATTGCTGTTGTTCGATTTTATTGATATCTTCTGTTCTAGTGATCTTAATTCCTAGAAAATTATTCACTTCATTCAAATCCTTTGCTTGAAAACAGCTTTACAATAAATTCATAGTCTCGTTCACATCTTTGTCTTCTCCTATTAACAAAATATCATCAACATAAATAAGTATCCAAAGCTTTTGATTACTGTATAGACAACAGTCATATAAGGATCTCTTAAAATTATTCTGAATTGCAAAATCATTAAATGTATTATTCCACACCTTTGATGCTTCTTTTAATCCATACAGAGCTCTGTTAAGTTTTAGTATTTTTGATTTATTCACTTTAAGTCCGGCTGGTGCATATATGTAGACATCATTCTCAAGTTTTCCATTTAAAAATGCAGTCGGGATATCCATTTGTCTGATCTTAAAATTATTTTGTAATGCTACAGATAAGAGTAACTTGGCATGGTATCTACCAGCTGATTGATAAGTATACTCTAGTAACAAGGATATCATCCACAAAAATTGATCTTCTTCTCACAAACCAAAAGAATATTAACTACGAAGTACTAACAACCCCTAAAATTACCGATCATTCAATTATTACAGTAGATCTTAAAAGTAAATATATTGAAAAACGTAAAGAAAAAAGTTATAGAAACTACAAATCTATGGATGTAATGGGATTCCAACTTAAACTTATGGACATGGCATGGCCTCAGTCACAAGACACAAACAAATTAGCTGAATGTTTAATCGATAATCTACTATGTGCACTAAATCAGTTTGCTCCAGAAAGAACAGTGGTATATACGGAAAAATTTGGAGATAAGAAGTGGTGGAATGAAGAGATAAGTAATGAAATTAAACTAAGAGATAATCTATATCAAAGAGCCATAGTAACAAAAGCTGATGAGGACTGGAACAATTATAGACAACAAAGAAACAAAGTTGTATCAATGATCAGAAATACGAAAACTAATTATTTCAATGATAAGATTGACTTGTTGAAGGACGACCCCACAGAAATGTGGAAAACAATAAAAAAACTTATAAATTCCAAAACAAATGAGGGACCTAAACCCGAAATAATATTTGATAATAAACGAATCACAGGTAAAGAAATAAGTGAACAATTTAACATATTTTTCCTAGACAGTATTAAAGAAATAGTGAAAAATAATAATCAAAATGAAATTGTAAGTAATATAGAAGTTAAATGCATAATGGAAAAATTTAAAATTTTAGAAATGACAGATCTACGAAAAATAGCAAAAAAGATGAAAAATAAAGAAAGTAATACTGATGGTATCACGGTACAAATATTAAAATACGGGTTTGAAGCAATAGGAGACAAATTTCTTAAAATAATTAACAGCAGCCTAGAGAAGGGAATTTTTCCAAGCTCTTGGAAGAACAGTATGGTCATCCCAGTTGAAAAAGTTAAGGATACTATTAAATGTGAGGAGTTCAGGCCTATCAATATGATACCACCATATGAAAAACTCCTTGAAATATGTGTTAATGATCAAATAGTGAAATATATTGAAGATAATAAAATCTTTACTATCAGACAGGTTTTAGGCATAAAAATTCGTGTGAAAGCGCTTTACAAACTGTGATGTTTAATTGGAAAGAGGCATTGGAAGAGGGTCATCTTGCCGGTGTAGTTTTCTTAGATTTTAAGCGTGCCTTTGAGACAATCTCCAGGCAGCTACTATTACACAAAATGGAAAAATATGGGTTTGGATCATCCATTCTCAAGTGGTTCCAAGATTACTTAACTGATCGGACTCAAGTAACTAAGTATAATAATATTTCAGCAGCTGCTCAAACCACTTATGGTGTACCACAGGGAACGGTTTTGGGACCCACTCTATTTATTCTATATATAAATGACATTGTTAAGGCTATAAAAAAGTGTAGAATCCAGCTGTTTGCTGATGACACTATGATATATACTGTGGGTGATAATGTTGATGAAATAATACAAACACTAAATGAAGAACTCAGTAATTTATTTGAATGGTTGAATATCAACTCTCTCAGACTTAATATAAATAAAACTAAATTGATGATTATGAAAAATAAAAATAAGGTATTTACTCTCAATGCAAACAGTGTAGTTAAAATAGACAATGAAATGGTTGAAAGGGTAGTACAGTATAAGTACCTAGGTTGTATAATAGACGAAAATTTATCGTTTTCTGAGCATTATAAATTTATAACAAATAAAATTGCTAAAAAAAGTAATGTATTAGGACGTACGTCACAAAACTTGAGTTGCTGGTCTAAGTTAACTATTTATAAAACTATCATTGCTCCACATTTTTATTTTTGTTCCACATTGTTATATTTTATATATTTTATATTTTACAGAGAAAACAAAATAAGGCATTACGTATGATTTTGAACTGTGACAGATATGCTAGAATAACTGATATGCTAAAAACAACAAATCTTTTAAGTGTAAGGCAAATTATAACTTATAATACTATGATATTTATTTACAAGATGTTGAATGATTTAGTACCTAAACACCTACTCCAAAACTGTAAATTTGTAAGAGATATACATAAATATGATACACGGTCACAAAATAATTTTTATATAAATAGGGTATCTACTAATTTCAGCCAGAATAGCTTATTTTACAAAGGTTTAAAGCAATACAATAAACTGCCTGAAAGCGTCAGGCATTCGGGTAGTCTATCGCAGTTCAAGAATTTGTGCAAAACATTTATAAGAGAGAATATTGTTATATAAGTGGTAGCTATTTATCTTGAAGTACTGTATTTGATTTATTTATCTTCTTTCTGTGTGAATATGGAATTTTGTATATGTATATGTTCTAGCCAAGTGCTATTAATAAAGATTATTATTATTATTATTATTATTAGTTAATCGTTGAAATCCTTGCAACTGGTGAGTAGTTGGGTTCAAACTGATCCTCCTCCTTAATTTGGAACCCCTTTGAAACTATTCTTGCCTTTTTCGTTCCATCTTCCTTTGTTCTGAAAACCTATCTTGTTTGAATAACATTTCCATTTGTTGGTAGCTCCGTTTCTGTCCACGTATTCAATCTCTCGTGCGCATCTAGTTCCTTTTTCATAGCATTTATCCAATCTTGGTCCTTTACGGCATCTTTATAGCTTATAGGGTCATCTTCTGCTGATATTAGACAATAAGCTGTGTAGACTTCATATTCATTCAGATATTTTGGCTGTCTAGTTTTTCTTCCTCTCTGGGTACTCTCTACTTTGGGTAAGCTTTCATCTACATCCTCTGACCTTGTGCTTTCTGTTTCATCATTATTATTGCTGAAGTCAGTCTCTTCTATTGCTTCTTCCTCTATGGCATTTGGTTCTTCTTGTAATTCATTTTCGTATTGTATCTCTATGACCTTTTCATTTATACTTTTCTTCCCACTAGCCTTAATAATTTCATTGTAATCTGTTGTTGTTTCATCAAATCTGACATCTCTTGAGAGAAAAATTTTGTTGTCCTCATAATTCCAAAGTCTATATCCAGCTTTGGTATATCCCATCATGATGCAAGGTTGTGCTCTTCTTTCTAATTTACTTTGTCTTGGTAAAATTACTGCCCATGCTTGACTTCCGAATATTTTCAATTTTCCTAAATCATTCTTCTTGTACCATCTGGTTGCTGGTGTTTCCCCATTGTTGGCTTGGGTTGGCGTTCAATTTAATTCATATGCTGAGCATAAAATAGCTTCTCCCCATAATTCTCTTGGCAAGTTTGTTTCGGCAAATTTGGTGCGTACCTTGTCCAGTAGGCTTCGATTCATTCGCTCGGCTACTCCATTTTCTTGTGGAGAATGTGGCATAGTATATTCCAGCTCAATACCTTTACTTCAACAAAAATTTTTAAAATCATTTGATATGAACTCCCCGCCATTGTCAATACGAATTCTTTGCGTTTTTGAATTATGTTGCGTCTTAATCAATTTAATAAAGTCAATGATATTCTGGTATGATGATATTTCTTAGTAGCTTTACTATCAGAAAATGTGAATAATCATCAATCAAAACTTGGAAATATTTGTACCCTTCTGGTGTAGCTAGTGTAACTGGACCTGCAATATCTGAATGTATCAATTGACCAATCTTTGTACTGGTTTTGTTACATAAAAAAAATGGTTTACGTGTACTTTTTCCCTCCATACAAGCTTTACATATTTCTAAACTATAGGGTAAACCTAATCTTTTCAAATTATTCCTATTTATGTGCCCTAATCGCCTGTGCCATAAATTTACATCAGTATTACTATTACTCATGTATGCTACATCATCTGGTTTATTATTAAAATCAACATAAAGACCAAATAAATTATTTGACATTTCACATTTAAACTTAGAATGTTCTTTATCTAAAATTGCTTGTCTTGTCCCATCAATCCCATTAACAAATGTTACCTTAAAATTCTTTTCTAGTAGTTTTGATACAGAAATAAGGTTGTGTGACATACCTGATACAATGAGCGCTTCAATTTTTATACCTTTACCTTGACATTTGCCATTTAATGTCCCTTTTTTGTTTGCAAACAAAGCTTCACCATTCTTTGCAGTTCCAATTTTTATTGTGTGGATATCTTCTATTTCAGTCATATATTTTACCATTTCTCCCATAACCATGTGCTGTGTGCATCCAGACTCCAAAATAAAAGTTTGCACATCAGATGTTACTATATTGCAGCTAGCTTCAGTGCCACTTAAAGCAATGAAGGCTATGTCACTTGCTGAATTTGCTTGTGATTGACTACTACCTTGATTTTGCCCATTATATGTGTTGGAATTTCCAGCTAAAAATTTTTCTCGAGAAGAGAAACCACCTCGAAAATTTCCTCTGGGATGGCCTCTATAATCCACTCTCCTTTTTTGTCGACATTCAGACATTTTGTGTCCTGGTTTGTGACACTTGTAGCTGTAGACTAGTTTGAAACGACATTTCATTAGTAGATAATTTCTCCTGCCTCGACTTAAGCTTCATTTCTTCATCCAGTAATCTTGATTTTACAAAGTCCATTTTAATACTTGTATTCATTGCTTCTATAGCTGTGATTACTGATTCATATTGTTCATTTAACGATAATAGTAAGTGGCATACCTTGTCTTCCTCCTCCAGTTTAGATCCTGAGTTTTCTAAATCTCTTATAAGGGTGTCAAATACTAAAAAGTGATCTTCTAGTTTTCGCCTCGCCTTAGCTTCAATGTCAGCAGCTTACGTTTAAGAGTTAGCTTTGTGAACACACTTTTTCTTTCAAATATATTTTCTAGTGCTTTAATCATTTCTTGGGTAGTCTTGGCATCTTTAACCAGATCTAAATGCTTGTCAGTTAGACATTGTACTATTATGCTTTTGCCTTTCGAGTCCTTGGCTCTGAATTCTGCTTTTTGTCTTTCTTCGCTGTAATTTTCTTCTGTTTTCTCCAAAACTTCAGATATTTGTCTTTCATCTAATAATATGGTAACTCTGAACTTCCAGTTATTGAAATTTGTCGCAGTTGTGAGTTGAGGAAGGTTTATTATGGTATTGGCCATTTTATTAACTTATTTAACTTCTAATGTCTTAAAAAATTTATTTCTTTCTTATTCGCCTTCTGGGCCCATAACCTGTTAAGAACCCGTTACGGTTTTAGGTTGTCACTAGATTAAAACATCCTCCAAATAAAAGGTTTATTGATTTTTGGTCAAAAACATAACACAACGTGGTGAGTGAAAAACTACTAGCTAACCTTACAATTAATACATCATGTTGCGCCAAAAGTGCCAATGAATGGATCATTGACAAACTGCATTGTTGCCAACTCTATAATTTATAAAATCTCAACAAAGGCATGTTTGAATCTGTTAGAAAGCAAAATTCATTAGAGGAAAATCAATAATTATTTATCCATGTTCCCAAAATATTTGTTGATTAACATTGATTTCTCATTAAATTTGAAAAATAATAAGTAACACAGTGACGTTAATTCAAAATCATTAAATTTATTTTATAGGACGCTACGCTGCTAGCACAATGGTCTTCTATTTTGAACATGACTTTAACGAAACATCATTGTATCTGCGATTATCATTATCATAAAGAAGAAGATATTGTGAAATCGCGGAAAATTGATTATTCAGGTGGAATAATCAAAAAATATGAATTGAAACGATGGACCATATTGCCAAATGCTGTACCAGTTAACCTACAGCCAAGACAATATGATATTGAAGTAAAGTTTTATAGAAAATTTCATTGACTTTCAAAGATATTACAAAATTTGTACTAACTTTAAATGTAACTTTCAGAAAATCAAGAAAACCTGCACTATCAAACGGTTAAAATAATAAATGACAATAAATTTTCAAAGGTAAAAGGTTTAAAGTAAAAACTAAGCAGTAATTTAATTTTAATTAATTTTAATAAATATTTCGTAGAAGCCAACCATCAATGTGCGAAAGCCTTTTCAACAGCTGGACAATCGTATTAACATTAAAAAAAACCAGCGTCAACATCAATTGAAAAGATCTCGCCTTCGCTGATAAAAATCCGAAAAACTGCAAGTTCTGACGATAAATATCCACAATTTATTTCACATAAAACATCATTAAATAGTATACCTGATCAACCAGTAGACAAGATGCAAATTGCTGTGAACAATGTAGAGACAAGATTTGATGCAGAACAAGTTTTTTTAAATGAAATCGATTCAAACAATGTTAGTTAAAGCTTGAAATATCAGTAGGTTCATGATTTAAGTATATACCAAAATTTTCTACAGATCCTTAATTTTTTTCCAGACTCCTAAGAATATTAAGGAAGTTTGTGAAGGAACAAGAATTGAAGAAACGAGGTAAAGTATAGACTTGAAATTTTTAGCTGCTCAACCAATAAATATCAACACTCTAATGTTTCATTGTAAATAGTAAAAACAAATAATATTAATGCAATATTTTTGTAGCATATCTGGAAATTGTCCTGGTCTCATTCTGAACAATTATAAACGGCTACCACAAAATCCGAGATGTTTTGCATGCCGCACTCTTCGTGATCGACTCTTCACTAAAGCAGCTAGACAGCGTACTGCTGCAAATAAAAAATACAAATCTCAAATACCACTGAAACGACTTAAAAACAAATGTAATCTCTTACAGAAAAAGGTGAACTATCATCGAACGTCTTATTAATTTCAGAACAATGCAAATTTATCCCAAAAACTTTATCTTTAAAACTTCAAGCAAAAAAATGTTTTTTAAAATTGTACATAATATTATTTCTCTACGCTAAAGCTATATATAGCACATATATGTAGGTGTATCAATTGTTCATATGAATTAAATTGCATAATTAAATATGCAATCGGAATTTCCACAAATATAAATGTTAGCTTACAACGCAAAGTGTATGCTTTATTTGAGCCTGCAAATTTTAAATCACAGGATACTCTAATAATTTTTAAGTATATTTTAAATTTTCAATGAAGATGAATTTATGTATCCCATCAATCGGTTATTGATTGATGAGATTAAATTTGTTTTTCATAAATTTCTTTTCATTGGTGCATGCATTTGGGAACTTGTCAAGCTTCTGTAAATAGCATAACAAGGTATAAGTATAATAACAAACAGCCAATTTAAGTTACAATCTTTAAAAAAAATGACAAGATTTTTGACAATTCAAAATTAAGTTATTTATTTATTTATCGCGGTTAACATTTTTTTCAGACCAAAAAATTGCGTTCTATTGTAAAAACTATAAAGGATAAATACACACAGATAAGTGATAAATCTTTCCAAAGAAGAATTCAATCATTAGATGAATCTGAGCGACTTGTGGTTACTACTTTTTTTGAGATGGCTAAAAAAAGTAATTCTAAAGGTCGTCGATATAAGCTTGAATGGATATACGAATGTTTATTAATACGATTCAAAAGCAGTAGCTTGTATGAAATGTTGAGGAAAAGAAAGATACTACCGTTGCCAACAAAATCCACGCTTGATAAATACATAAGGAGGTTAAATAGTTCAGCATATGGATTTCAACCTGTTTTATTTGAGTGTATGAAAAAAAGGGGCGAGAATATGCCGTTATCTGATCGAAGAGGAGAATTAGTTATTGATGAGATGCAATTAGCTTCGGGCGTTTCTTTCAATACAAATACTAAAGATTTTATAGGATTGGTGAACCTTTGTGATCACACACCTGATAATTTAAAAAATACAGTAAGAGATCATGCGCTAGTTTTTCAATTTGTGCCATTCAAAGGAGGAAAATCTCAAGCTCTAGCTTGTTTTATCAGTAAAAATGCGGTGACCAGTCAAATTCTGCAAAAATTAATTTTAGAATGTATTATTCTTTTGAGTAATGCTGGATTCCATGTGGATGCTGTTACAAGTGATGGAGCACAATGGAATCGTGCTGTGTGGAAGATTTTTGGAATTGACGAGAAGAAGCTCAGTTGTCCTCATCCATGTGATGAAAAAAAAAGTTATGGATGATTTCTGATTTTGCGCATCTCATTAAATGCTTCCATAATAGCTTGATGGAGAAGGAAGCTTTTGTGGTAAGATAAATAAAATTAGTAGATTTATTTATAGAAACCATGCTTACTCAACAGCAACGAATTTTAAAATGTATTAATTTATTATTACATGGTTTATAGACGCCTTATGGTACAGTTAAAAAGAGTCATTGGAAAGCAGTACTAAATGGTGAAAATTATCAGGGTGCGAATCTAAAAATTGCTCATAAATTAACTCCAACCCATTTAGATCCCGTTGGATACCAAAAAATGAGAGTTTCCTTAGCATATGAGGTTTATTATAAATTTTTTTTATTCATTATCATTTACTGAATTTGAGTGTATGTGTATTATAAATCAAAAAATCTTTGTTTAGTTATTTTCAGATCGCGTGGCAATTGCAATGAAAAAAATTATGAAAACGAAGATTTGAAAGATTATGAACCGACTTATAAGTTTATAATGCTAGTTCATAACTTAATAAAAGCAATGACTGCAAGAGATAAATCTAATTCACCACACAGCAATGAATCTTGTAAAAATAGAAAGGTATTTGGATTAAAGTTCAAATATTTTTTTTGTGGAAACAAACAATATTGTAATATTTTGATATGAAACTTAATATAATTTTTTTTCCAATACTTAATATTCTATAAAGCACAAATTAAGGTTTTGTAGATTTGATTTATACATTTCTTATGGATAACGAAAAATTTTTAGCTCACCCAGCGCCTCAATGAATTCAACATTCAATTATTTCTGAATTCTCCTCATGTGCTCAATGAAAATGCTTTGGTACTCCAGCCATGAAATTATTATCTCAGTACTCAACGTTATATTGTTTCTGAATTTTCATGTCCTCAATGGAAAAATTTTGAAACTACTGCCGTGAAATGAATTACTTCCCTGCACTTGTCGTAAGAGAAATAACAAAAATAAGTAAACTTAATGAATATAGTTTGATAATTAACAATGGTTGGGTTTCATTATTCTTTGGTTTCAGTAGTATTTTTTTTTCTGGTTTTTTTTGGTAGTTACATATGTTATAACATATTTATTATTGAATTTTACTAAATCGAAAATATATATACTTGAAGAAACTCATACATTTCGTGAATATAAACTAATACATATTATTAATTCGCAGGCTATAACAGATTTTTTGGAAGAATGGGAGTCTGGTATGGAAATTTTAGGGGATTCTATGCCTTTTTCTGAAAGTACATTAGTGGGTTTTAAAGTAACACTAGCTTCAACACTTGAAATAACTGATATGATGCATAATGAGTATGGCTTTGAGTACTTTATGACATCTCGTCTATCACAGGATTATCTGGAGGTAATAAAGATTTTATAATTACTTAGAAATATTGTAAGCATTTATTATATTTGTATCTATTTCAATTTCAGCAACTTTTTTCAATAATGAGGTACAGCTGTGGATCTAAAGCCGCGTCCACACTAGACGTGTAGACGTGTCGATCGACATTTGTCGAGTCGAATGTAACCCGAATGAAGTGCATTTTTATTTTCAGTCGAATGGAAATAATTGGCAAGTTTGGACCTGTTGAGCGTGATAATAAAGTTTTAAATCATTAGTTTTGTTAAAACCTGTGTGCGCAACGGGAGAAGTGGTTCTATAATTGTGTTTTACCAAAGTTAATTGTTTTATCAAAATGAATTTCACAGAAGAACAAACATTAAATTTTATTGATATGTACAGAGATCACCCTCAACTCTGGGACTCTACACATGAAGAGTACAAAAACAAAAGGCACGATTTACTTACAGAAATCGCAGTTTCTTTTGGAATCGAAAAGTCAGAGGTAGAGAAAAAAATTAAAAACCTCCAATCACAGTTTTCTCGCGAAAGGAAAAGAGAAAAGGACTCTCAAAAAACAGGCAGTGGAACAGATTAGATTTACCAAAGCAAGTGGTTCGCCTATGGCCGATTGTTATTCCTTGCTGACAAAAACAAACCAAGAAAAACATTGGACACTGAGGTAAGTAATAATGTTTTTATTTATTCATTAAAGTATAATAATTTACAATAGTTTCCCAAGTTAAACAAAATTTAAATGTTTACAATGTACTAATGAAAATCAGATGTCGAATTTATTTGTTGTATTGGTAATGCAGTTCACCCTGTGGCAAACAAAAATATGCTGCAAATTCATGTCTTGCATTCTGTGCTGCGGTATTACTTCTTCTAGAGACTACTCGACCGCTAGAAAGCTGAGATGATGATAAATCTCGTCTCCACAAACCTGGATCTACTTCTCCATTGTCTGGGCATTCTTTGTCAAACATTTCATTTGGAAAATAGATAGATCGTGATGAGGTTTTCCTTAAATAATTATGCAAGTAAACTGTAGCCAAAGTCACTTTATCTGGTCTAATAACATCGGCTTCCTTAACACACGAAAACTAGATGAAAGAATACCGAAAGCGTTTTCGGAAACTCTGCGGGCTCGACTTAGTCTGTAGTTGAATATTCTTTCCTTATCTCCTCTTGCTTATGTACCAGAAAATGGCTTCATTAAATTTACAGTTAATTGAAACGCTTCATCTCCCACAAGACAATACTGCATTGGTAATTGTCGTCCTGGTAAAGGACATGGTGGAGGAAGATGTAAAGCGTTAGTATCAAGTTGTTCTTTGAAAGATGTATTATTAAACACTCCACCATCAGAAATTCTTCCCTGACAACCAACGTTTGCATAGATGAAATTGTAAGAGGCGTCCACTATAGCGAGTAAAACGATACTGTGGAAAGACTTGTAGTTAAAAAATTTAGATCCAGAGTGAATTGGGGCTTGTAGAGTTATATGCTTGCCGTCGATCGCTCCGATGCAATTCGGGTATTGCCATAGGTCATGAAATTGTTTCGCAATGATGTTCCAATCAGATGCATTTTCTGGTTTCTGAAAATGAAAATAAATATATTTATGTAATAAGTGTTAAATATATTTATTTAATTATTACTAATAACCTAGATATTCTTTTTCTCTTTTTTACAGGTTTCACAAAATCAACAAATTGGAGACAGTGAAGTCAACAAGGCCACTGCTGGTGATGAAGACAAGGAAAGAGAGGATGTGTCGTCGGTAACAAAGTCACCCAAGGAAAGAGAATTCAGGTCTCCTAAATTGGGATTTAAAAGAAAACGCGGACCTCTTGCAGCTCCTCCTATCACGACACCATTGTTGAATGAAGCTCTGAATGTTATGAAATCTATTCAAAACAAAAAAGAAGATGCAAAGGATGAGTATTCTCTTTTTGGTGAGCAGATTGCAATAAAAATACGAAAACTTAATTCACCCCAAGCAAGATTTGCTGTTCAAAATGCTATAAATCATGTCTTGTATGAGGCAGAAATTGGCATGTACAACCCTGGTATCCCTCAAGCTAGCTATAGTGGTCCTATCACGGCATTTTATTCGCAAGTTCCCTATAGCTACTCTCACCATCGACCACAGAATACTGCAACCCCGCCATTGTCATCATCTGGTTCCGAATGTAGCACTTTCCAATCTGAATACTCTCCTTCACTTACTCCAACTCCTACCCATGTTCAAGCTGAAGTCAGTCGAACATTCCTGGTTTAGAAGACATGTTTTCATTGTAAACACCCTAACTAATTACTTTTATATAACAATATGATTATGAGAGAGAAAAAAATTTTTCTTATACCTTTGTATTACAATTCTTATACTTTTATATTACAATATTACTATTATGAGGGAAAAAATCTAATAAAATAAGTTCATTTTCAAATTTTTCCTTATACCTTTGTACCTATTATCAAATATACGATTAGTTTTGAATGCTCTAAGTACAGGAACTTTTTTTAATGAAGATTTTGGTCACTAGTCAATACAGTTGACCACTGCGCCAAGGTGGCCGGCGAATCGGGACCTAGAATTATTAGGAATTATTGCTATTCCAATAGGAGCCAAATAGAAACCATTTATTATTTTATTTACCAGCTCCTTGACTCAGTGGTCACTGCACTAGGCTTGCACCAAAAATTATGACATATTACCACAAAGAAACAGTAATTATTTATTATATATTATTTTAACTTACTTTTACTTCATCTTGAAGTACAGAGATGAGTGCAGCACAAACATCTGGTATGATGGAGGAAATTGTTTGTTTTGGACATCTTCAGCAGGTAGCTCAAGGACGAATATGAATCTCTACTTGCTAAAAAGCGCATGGTTACTGCAAAGCGCTCACTTGGAGGAATGGCTTCTCTGAAAGTTGTGTTTTTTTTTTGAAATTATGGGTCCTATCATTCCCAGTAATTTTTCAAAATCAGAACTCTTCATCCGGAAAAAATTTTTGAATCCAGCGTTGCATCTATATTCTAAATTTAACGGATCCACTTCATCCAACAATAAATCTTTTATAAATTCGGTTGCGCTGTACTTTTTTCTCCCATTAACGAGACTAGGTCGAATCCAAAGCCTCCTGGAATTCAAAAGTTATCAATTAGGGTGTTGATAAATAATGTCGAAATCCATTTTTATTAACAAATTTTATTGGAGACAATGGTTTCCTCATCTATAAAAATAACAGTACAGAAGTTAAGTAGTTGTAAAAAGGTAGCGACTTACCTTGTTGAACGATGCACATGTTGGTCTACAAGCGCGGACATAAATATGGCAGTAGCAGCAGCAACAAGAGCATCTGCATCATTCACTAAAGCACAGCACTCAACTACTCACAGTCGACTGATGAAATACGTCCACACAGCAGTTTATGTGTGGACGAGTCGAATGTCGCCTATGTCGTTCGGCATAGTGTGGATGCGGCTTAACGAGCACCCAGACGCGAAATTCTTTTTGCAAGTTTTCAGATTATTCTGTCTGTTTTCGCTAATTCGACCACCTAAAGGTAGCAATGTGACAGGGGTTGAATTACTTCAAAGTTTTATTCAGAATAAAGACACTATAAAAGTGGATTCTTAAACTCGATGAAGCTATGGAAAATTGTGCTTTGCCAGGTGACCAGGTTCTTATATATGGAAATGAACAGGGTCAAAAAGAAGCAAGTGATAATGATAACTCTAAAGATTTGAACCAAATTGATTTACCTAAGACTGTTCGAGAGCATGAAGACAAGCTCATAGATCATAACTATAATGTAACTTATACTAGTGAACAAGTATTAGCATATTTGGCTGGCTAAGTGTCCCGTAAAATGAAAAAAAATACGAATTCTGCAAAAATTGTTTTGATTCTTTATCTTCGGCTGGATTGGTAGAAGAGAATCAACAAAATGAATTAATCAACGAACTGTCCTTGTATGGCGGCCTAGCATATCCGAGTCAGGGATTGTTTGAATTAACTCGCCGGTTAGAAAATACAGTTTTGGATGTTGTTGGGAAAAAGGGAATTGAAGGGAATACTATACAAATGATTTTTGATCGAATTCTCAAATTCAATTGCCCAAAATTGGTTGCTACGAACATTCTCTATTGTTAACAAGAGAGATTATTATTTAACCATGAGAGGACATTTCTTGGCCAAAACATTGAACAAGGAGTATATAGAAAAAAAAATAAAAGTAAAATGTATAAGAAATTATCAAAGTTGTGACTGACGTTTGATTATATTCATGTGAAAAGCTGTACAATCCTTAATATCTTATTAGATTTTTATTTTTTATTAAGAACTTGATATATTTCTGTACCTGCTTGCATAAGCTAATTACCAATGATATTTTAACAAAACTATAATTATTATATTTGTTGCGGATAGAGTTCAATATTTTATTTCTATGAACCAAAATGTTTTATTTTCAATTATTTTATTCTTATTGATATTTTTATATGACTATAACTATTATATTAGTTGCTAATGAAGTTCAATATTTTATTTTTATAAACCGAAATATTTTTTTTATTATTCTATTATTTTTATTGATCTAATTATATCGCTATAATTATTATATTAGTTACGGATAAAATTCAATATTTTATTTTAATCAACCAAAATGTTTTTTTTTATACTATTTCATTATTGTTACATGATTCTATTTTTTTTCATATTAGAATATTTAATTTAACGAGATTCTGTTTTGTTAATCGTTTTATTATTTTAATACTACTAATTTCATTATCACGGTGCATTATTTAAAGCATTACTATACAGTTATTTTCAAATCAGCGCGTAAAATTCAAGCGAATACCCTCTATAATCAGTGCCACCTATTTTCCCATCAAAAATCAGCTCACATTTTTTAACCCAGAGATGTTCCTCCTTCTCTACACTCCATACCTTTCTCTTTCAATTCTTTTAAAGAATTAAAATGGTGAACTGTATTTATAGGACAGATAAATAGCTCGTCAGTCTAAAAAATGAGTCGTGGGGCGCGTGAAATTTCTATCAACAATCCGACCGCTCATATATATTACTGCTAGTTATCATGACGTCAAATTTCGTTGTTTAATCTTTTCAAAAGCCTAGATTGATGGAAAGACGTGTGAAGGATAGTACCAAGGCCTAATTACCCATATTGCCTTTTTTACATCTACTTTTCACGAATCATCAATCCTTATTTCCGATGAAAACATTATATACATATAAAGGAGAAAATTTTTGATTTTTCGCACAGGAAATAATGAGACTGAATACGACTCCGTAAAAGTCTGGAAATATCGATATGTCAAAGATGATCTTAGACCCTGATTTTATTAGTTTAATATCTAAATATCTGAAAAAAATCTCAATTACTCCTAGGGACGCAAGACATAAATTTCAGCAGGGAAATTGATATCAAGTGGTAAGAAAGATGTAGGGACACACATGGTTATTTAGGAGAATTGAAAGCAATGAAAATGAGAAGAAAAGTTGTTACATTAAAAAAATGTGATGAGTTAAATGCTGATTCCAGACGAACAAGAGGAAATAAGAACACTATGGTGCCGCATGCACAACAAGTGGAATATAAACCTTTCAATGCACTATCACACGTTCCTCTGGCAGCACATTCACACCAGGGCGAAATACAAGGCTAGAAGTGTGCTTCTAAACTCTTGTAATTCTTCATAGCTTCTTTGGTCGTAAATTTCGTGCGGAAAACTAGGTACTCTAGTCTGTCTAATTCGGTCACGCGTGGCCACTGGTGCCTAACTTCCTACCGCAGCTCAAATGGGTCACAACAACACTCCTGAACTTTCTTCTAATAACGCTCAAAAAGTATACTACATCAAAACAATTATCACTAGCAATGCTCCGGCATGTCCTTTCTCCTCGAAACGCGTCAACAACATGGCCGACGCCTTGTCATTACTGCTCAATAGATGGCGCTAGTATCGCCCTGTCGGGGCTTCGTACACCCCAAGGTTTGTGGTAGTGTGAACAGTGTGTTTAGTAAGTACTCTGTCATATATGAGAAGTCTAGGTTTCGATAATCCTATATTCAATGTAGAATGAACTAGTTATCCAAATTAGGTCATTATGAGCCAAAGTTTAGGAAAAACGACCAGAAGAATTCGGTTCTTATCTATTAGCCTTGTTTATATATTACATAGCGAAGCGTTTTATATAATAGGTTATTATATACAATTCACTCTGGGCCACGAATAGAGTTCTCAGCATGTTTAAAAAGTTGAACCCGCCATGTAATTTTCAACGGAAAACATTGGGGACAATATCAATTCTTGTTTTTTGACTACGCAAAGTAAAGGATGTAACAAAATATAATTGAGAAAACTTTGTGATGACCTGAATCTGAAGTTAAAAGTTGGTGAGTTTGGCGAAACTTTATTTGCAAAACAATCGCGAAAACAGAATTTCATGTGTAATCTTTTTTGAAAAAAAAACGAAAATAAGAAATTAAGGCTGGGCTTGATATGTGTTATTTGGATTCTGCACAATCATTTACTATATTTAAATATGGTGGTTATACCAGAAAACATTTAAAAAATACACAATATCGTATGCAGCCTATATTGTATGGAGTGTAGAGAAGGAGGAACATCTCTTATGGACGGTACGTTTAAAATATGGTCTGAATTCTGTAGGGATAATACGTAGCGCTGATTGTACTATGGGATTGAAATCTGAAGTTAGCTGAACAGCTAAATAATAAAGTTAATTTAACGAGATTCTGTTTTGTTAATCGTTTCATTATTTTAATACTACTAATTTCATTATCACGGTGCATTATTTAAAGCATTACTATACAGTTATTTTCAAATCAGTGCGTAAAATTCAAGCGAATACCCTCTATAATCAGCGCCACCTATTTTCCCATCAAAAATCAGCTCACATTTTTAACCCAGAGATGTTCCTCCTTCTCTACACTCCATACTATATTGAAATATAATAATGGCAATAATGGTTACTCGATTTGTGACAACATTTACTCTAGTTCACAATCTACCTCCGATTTAGAAGTTAATGTAAAAGTTACAAGAGGAATATCAACGCTGAACGCTGCTTCTGTAGAAAAAAACAGATGTATCGTCTCGATATTTAAATATTCGCGACTATATTGTTCATTTATTGACTTTCTCTAAAAAAATTAAAGTGAATGATATTCCAACTGATTCACTCCTGTTATTCCAGCGTATTTGCGTACTAAAAAATTCAGATGAAGAACTCAAAACCTTCATGACATTTTAATTAACTCCTTTCCTCTTTCTGTTTTTGAAAATAGTGAAATACGAAAATCAACAAAATCTTCATTTTATGACCTATTCCCAGAAGTTACGGCGATTGTAAACGATGTACATAAAATTTCATATACAATTGATGGAGGAATGTTACTATACCGTTGCAAGTGGCAACCGAATGAAAATTTCGGCACTATTTCTGAACACTCTGTCAGATATTTGAATAACAATTATTTATGTCGTATGACAATGCCGTAATTGATGGCCATAGAAAAAAACACCACAAAATCGATGGAAAGAACGCCTCGTAGTAAAGAGAAGTCAGATAATAACATATTTGATAAGACCATGCCATTTAAAATAAGGTAAGATAAATTTTTAGCGAACGTAGCTCCGGGAAACAATCTTAGAAAATAGAATATTTTCTTGCCAAGCAGATAACGCCAATAGATTGATAATTAAAACCGCGATTATTTTGCGAACCGAATACATTGTTGTAGTGCCCGAGGATGTGGATGCTTTAGTTTTAATGAATGCAGTATTATCAATACATCAAGAAATTTATTTTCAATAACCATCGAACGGCAAAAGACTACTCTTCTAAGTGCTTGGAAACAGTATTACTTTATAGTGCGAACACTATATTCTGTTCTTAAATGCTTTCACTCATTGAGACACAACGTCCACTTTATTCCAACGTAGCAAAAATGTTTTACAAACAATTTTGAAAAACCTTGTAAGAGGCTGCGACAAATTTCGAAAATGAATGCTTTCAATGATAGTTTTGATACTGGAGTTACACGCAATCTTCCTGTATACGTTGCACCTCTAAAAAGAAAAGATCTAAATATATTTAGATGTAACTCTTCTTCATATATGTCGGTTAAGTATTTGCTAGAAAATTTGGTTTAATTAATATTGTTTTGCTACGGTTGTTTATGTAACAGATCTAAACAAAAATGGAGTTTAAAAGTAATTAAGGTAATAAAGAGAATATCAATGAAAAACACAATGAAACTTTGAATTTTATTATCCATACAAAAAAGAAAACAATGTAATTGAATCCATACATTTTCACAAAAAATTTCTTATCACATGTCAATCTGCACATTCATACACACATTCATCAAATTAATAGTCTAACAACTGATTTAAGTATATATTTTTAAAAGAAAATTTTATAAATAAGATTTTTCTTATGCTAATAAAGGACCAAGATCGTGAAATAAAATTAAGTAGGAAATAAATAGTGGAATTATCAGGTTGATGGTAGAAAAAATTGATAACAAAAATATGTATTAGTTGAGATGTTATAGTGGTTTACTCAGTACAAGCTACACCAGGTTGTACATTTTCAATATATTTAAAATACACTAGGTGGTATATTTTTAATATATTCAAAATAATTAAATTATAAATCTTAAGATAAAGATCTAATACTACAACATCTCAACACAAATCATTAAGAAAATACGTAAGATCTTTTCACTGAGTTGCAGGAGGGAGAGGTGAGTGAACTCCTGTTTGCATTTGCATCTATTGCATTTACACAAAAGGTGAAAATGAAATGGGAGATAGGAAGCAGTTCTATCAATCTAATATTGAAAATAAAAAAAAATGGAATTTTGTGGAGATTAAAATTGGTATTTTAGACCATATTGGATTGTACAAAATAAAACTTTGATTTTGTGATGTACCAATTATTTAAATATACCCAACACTCAATCTTATCAAATGAAGAATGAACAATTATTTTTATTAAGATCCATATAACGTTATGGTGTACTTTTTAGAGTTTGTATATAAGTGGCAATTAAGTGTATTAAAGCTGTTCAATATAAATATTACTGAAATTTATCCTGCAAATTCTTAGTTCTTGTAAATAATATATCTTAGAAGTAATTGAATTTGGATGATTAAATAGCGTTAACAGTTGTCATATAGTTATATAGATAGTGTTTTAGACGAAAATTGGGAGCTAAGTGTATATTTAGATGTGTGAAATCCGAAAATACATTTAATTTTTGAGAATACTCTCATAAATGTAACTGAAACATGGGAACTAAGTGAATATTTAGAGAGTTAGTTGCCAAATTAGAGAATATGAGGAATGTAGTTTCTAAATATTATCTAAGAACTTGACATAAAATAATATATAAGTGTAATGAATGAAATATAATTATAAAAAAAAATCCTAAAACAGCAATACTACATTATTTTGAGAATAGAAAAAATATACTTTTATAAAATTATAAATCATAAATCATGGATTTATGTTAAATAATTCGAAATTATTTTTAAATCATTTACTAAATAGTAAAAAATCCCACTGAATTTCATGATAGTAAGTTGAGAAATATGTATAGAATATGAAATTTTGAACACTTATTGTTTCTTAGAATAAGTGCACTCAGAAGGATTCACTCCCATGATTGACATTATGTGACTTTTTCCCTTAATAGGTTAATATACAGATAATCAATAGGGTTCACCCCATTCCCATCTTTTAAATCTGATATCCAAGTTACAAAATACCACTGTGTCAATACAAAAATATAACTTTTTATGCTCATAGAAACTCATTCAGTAGGGATAATTTGAATTATTAGTTAAATCAAAGCCAATTTAACGTTAGTATTAAAATTTATCACAGATTAACTAAGCTTTTTTTCTATGTTGCAACTTGAACGGTACTAGGTTTGTTCTCCTAATATAATAAAACTACATCGAATACTGGCATGTTCAATTCTAAGGAAATATTTTCCTTATAATTTTGCCACGTATATGAAGAATATTAATACCACTGCGAAGTATATATCACACGATGACGAAATATGGACCAAAACCTATTATGTATATAATCATCTGAAAAACATTAATTATTTATTGTTATGCAAGTTTAGTATAACATCTTGAAAAGATTGTTAATTGGAATTAAGTACTTGCTTGGGCATCATTACCTACATTTTATATTTGTGTCCATTTTATCCATTTTGTAAAGCATCTAAAAAACTAGAAATACCGAATAAAGTTATATACAAAATGATATTTTGACCAGTAATTTTTAAGCAAGCGGTGAAAATATAATAAACTCCTGAGTTGAGACAGTTTTCAAGGTTCACAAAAAGTAACATATGAGCCGCTGAGTGCACACACCGATTAACTCCACTTTTAGAAAAATCTTAAATTTAAGTGCCAAAGCCCTTGGTATAGTCATAACTTTTTATATTTATAATAACTTTTCTGAATAATAAAGATTAGCACCGTTAAATGGCAAATTTTTTTGGCCATTGAATAGTAAGTAATTTATTTCAGAAGCCATTTCGATTAACTCCATACTCTAATGTAAATCGTTTCAGTAACGCCGTATCTGTTATGGCCGTGCATCGACGCTTATTTGTTTTTAAACAGCCGAAAATGCTCTCTCTCTCTCTCTCTCTCAATAATATTCGTAATATAATAGCATCGATAAACAAATCAAAAGAAGCACAATGCAAACTGTAGTTAGTATAGCAGTGATCCCGCATGCTGAATGTTATTGTGTACTTCTTAGTCTTTTCAACATCACTCCCATATTGTTTCTAAGAAATAAATATTATACCGTTATAATCAATATGAGTGAGAATAATAATGTGAGTGAGGAAAGCAGTGATGATTCTTCAATACAATTTATCAACAGAAAGTCTGATCCAAGAAGGCGTTTATCGAAAAGCTTTAGCTTTTCCCAAGTTGACCACATCCGTAGCTTATTATAAGCGAAATTTATATGTTTATAATTTTGGATGTCATGAATTCAATAAAAATATAAACCACATGTTTGTTTGGCCAGAAACTGAAAGATTTCGTGGATCTAAAGAAATTTCATCTTGTCTAATAAAGTACATAAAGACTTACGCTGCAAACTTCGAAAAAATAAAAACATATTCGGATTTGTGTAGGGGAGAGTGGGGCAAGTTAACGGACGGGGTAAGATGACGAATTCCGTTTATCTCCTAAGAAAAAATATTTTAAATTTTAACCATGGGTGCAGAAGGTCTATAACCCGGCGCCCTTGTAATATTTCCAAGCTGAATCTGTCAGTATTGTTCGTTGGCGCTTAAGAGCATGTTGACAAATTACGCTATTGTGGTTCTAATATTTCGTAGTTTAAATAAGGTTTAGCAACAAAAAGAAAGGTAAGTTCATTTAGATACATACTTATATCGTATTTATAGGCCGTAAGGTGTAAACCTTTCAATATATAAAACATAATATGTGTTTGTGTTTTGTTTTGTTTCCTAAAATAACTTTTAGGTTATAAAGGGGCAAGTTGGCGCGGGCAAGATGACGAATTCGTCAACTTGCCCCCTAATATGTACATAATATGTAATATTGTAATATTTAAAATGTTTTGCTCTTTTCAGATGGTGAGAACCTACATTAGAAAAACTGAGCGGCGCAGTTGGTCAGAAGACAGCCTAATCGCAGCATTACATGATGTCCAACATGACAATCAATCCGTCAATATTGCAAGTATCCAATATGGTATTCCAGAAGCAACCTTAAGAAGATTTGTTAAGAAACAAAATAATGTGGAAGATCTTCCAACATCTGGTGGTCGGTTTAAAAGAACATTTAGTAATGAACAAGAACGCGAATTGGCTAACTATTTAAAGGAATTTAATGTGACGGCATTTGGTCTCACATCAAAAGAATGTCGAAAACTAGCTTACGAATTTGCGGAAGTAAATAATATCAAGCACCAGTTTAACAATGATCTTAAATTAGCCGGTAAAGATTGGCTAATTTCATTTATGAAAAGACACAATTTAAGTCTTAGAAGTCCCGAGTCAACATCTTTAGGCCGACTAATGAGCTTCAATAGAGTGGAAGTAACCAGGTTTTTCGACTTGCTGAGAGAAGTTAGACTTAAATACAATTTTTCCCCGGACAAAATTTACAACGCTGATGAAAGCGGGTTTTCAACGGTTCCAACCAAACAACCAAAAATTTTGTCTCCTACCGGCTGCCGAAGAGTAGCAAAAGTTGCCAGCGCCGAACGTGGTAAAAATATAACAATAGTTTGTTGCTTAAATGCTCAAGGATCATATCTTCCACCTTGGTTTATCTTCCCAAGAGTGAGAATGAGGCCGGAATTGCTGAACGGTAGTCCTCCCAACAGCGACGGGATTGCCCAACAAAGCGGGTGGATGACAAATGAAACTTTTATTTTATGTCTTCACCATTTTATTAAGTATGCAAACCCTTCACCAGCAAGTCCAGTTTTACTGTTACTTGACAATCATGCCTCTCATCGATCACTTCAAGCGGTAAATTTGTGCAGAGAGAACGGCATTATAATGGTGAGCTTTCCACCCCACTCAACTCACCGACTCCAACCATTAGATGTGAGTTTTTTTGGCCCTATGAAAACCTATTATAGTCAAGCTTGTGAGAATTTTATGGTTCAACAATCCAGGAAAAGCAATAACAGATAAAGAGGTAGCTAAATTGTTTGGTGTGGCCTATTTAAAAGCAGCCAGAGTTGGGACAGCAGTAAACAGTTTTGAAAAGTGTGGAATAGAGCCATTCAACCCTCAAGTCTTTACTGATGTTGATTTTGCAACTTCCAATTTCAGTGAACGCCAAATTCCTGAAAATCATGCCGATGACTCAAGCGATAATGAGCCCTTATTAACAAAAAAAATTAGACTGTGTATTATAGGATTTGAGGATGGAAGCAGTGAATCACAGAAAGAAAACACATCAACAATGGTAAAAGAAACTATCGTAGAAGCCATAGCTGGTCCATCTGGAGTGCCCAGAGAAAGAAAAAGTGGTATTTTGACAACATAATACATAATAATATAACACTCCCAATAAAGAGGAGCTCGAAGAAAACTACAGACAATTGGTCAAAAATATTAAAGAAAAGAAACAAGTTAAGCGTTCGGTTTTTATGGATAGTGCGAAAACATCAAAAACGGTAGAACCAGAGTCTAAGATTTTCTGCCCTGGATGTATGGAACAATATAAGATCCCCCTATTGACGACTGGATAATGTGTAGTAAATGTAAAAAGTGGTGGCATGAGTTATGTAGTCAATTTGATGGGGAAATTGAATTTATTTGTGACTTCTGTAATAATTAATTGTCTTGCCCCTATATGTTCGTCATGTTACCCCACTATGGGGCAAGTTGTAAGAAATTATACTTTTTTTTGTTATGTTCTACAATTTTATATGCGCATTTTGATTTAATTTTTGAAATATATGTTTGATTCTTAGCACATTAAGGTGTTTAATTTCCCCTAATTAAAATAAATAGTATAATTTTCCCAATTATTTATACGTCATTTCCCTTAAGGTCGTCAACTTGCCCCACCCTCCCCTACCGGGCAAAACAGAAATATTAAAACCGTCTTAAGTTGTCTTAAGTTAATTGACATGAAATTTTTGGTAAGTGGACACAGCTATTTGTCCAATGACTCAGATTTTGCCATTATTGAGTCATGTGCGAAAAAAAATCAAAATATTTTTTCACCAGATGATTTGTACCATATAATCAAAACATGTAAAAAGAAAGCGCCATTTCATCTAATCCAAATGACTCACCAAAATTTTTTGTCAACGAAACCTTTAGTCTATCATTAACAGGAAAATAACTGTCACAGAGCTTCCAGTAAATAGGGATCGTGCGTGAAATATAGAGGCAGCACTAGTGTCGGAGTGAGCGCTCTCTGGTGTTTCATTGGTGAACGTAGTGGGATCAAAACAAATATTTGATAACATTAAAAAAAGTTATAACAATGGAAAAAATTATAAAATATGGATTTCAACCTGTAGTTAATAATATAATACATGGCGAGAACGATGAAAAAGGCAAAAAATTATTCAAATCAAAGCATGTGTAAAATTAGAACTGTCATAACCGGTAAAGTTGTACCACAGACAAGTGTATCAAATCTTTATAAAGTGACAATTTCTGTAAGTATAAAAGTAAAATAAAAAATTATTTATTGCACTTAAATTATAAAACTGCGAAATTTTTCTATTAATTTATAAGAAAAATTATAGAATTATTATTTTCAGGTTGATACAAACCGACACGTTAGTAACGCTGTTTGCACCTGTAAAGCTGGTCTTAGAGGCAAGTGTAAGCATATATGTGCGTTAATTCATTACGTTAATTCTCCCGAAACATCGTCATCGAAAAGGAGTCATTCTCAGCAATGGGGTAAGCCTACTCAAAAGCAATTACTAGGATACGACAAAGGTGAAAGGATGTCCAAACTCTTTCCTCCCCCAGTTTTGTCTGCTGAAATGACTAAGTTGAAACCTATCAAACTTACAGTAGCAAGTATGCCGGAATCTTTGGAAAATACACCGCTTCTAAAAATCTTAGAGCTTGAAGAGAAAGAAGATATTGTAATAACACCAGCAGAATCAATGTTACAAATAATACAAACTAAGGCTAAAGAAGTCCTCCAGGAGAAGGCGAAAAAAGTAGTAAATGATATATTTATATTGCAAAATTGTAATGTAATATTTAGTCAAGAAGTTATGGATACAGGTTGAAACGTCAACGTTTTAATATTGAAAAAGTTGTGGCAGATATATTATACCCAAAACTAACAAAAAATGCAGCGATGACGTACGGAAAAAACAATGAGGATTTTCCATTGAAAGAATATAAACAGTTAGTTGATCCAAAGTGAGAGATTGTTAAAGTTGGTGTAATAATTAGTCTGCAACAACCGTGGCTAAGCTGTTCTCCGGACGCAATCCTCGTTTATGGGAATGAAGTATGGCAAAAGCGGCTCATAGAAATTAAATGTCCATATACTTGCCGCGATATTCCTGTTTGGGATGCTGGTTTAAGCCAGTCAAATGTTCCATATCTAAAAGTTGATGAAAATGGATTACATTTGAGTACAACACATTTAATTAACATTCAGGTCCACCTGCAGATATATGTGACTAATATAAAGTTTTGTGATCTGTACGTGTACTCGCCAAAAGGTAGTGTGTTACTTACCGTTCAACAATCAATTGTTGAATAACTTAATACCTCATCTTAAAAAGTTTTATTTTATCCAATACATACAAAAATTATACGCCAAAGACTTAACTAAGTAACAATACATTTATGATTATCATTAGTGCATTACTTTTTAGATATAAATTATAAAATGACTTAAAAATAATTTTGCAATCGACCAAATGTGCAGTATTGAAAAAATGTTATTGTAGTTGTTATTTCTAAGACTGAGAATTTAAAGTTAAAATTAATTTGTTTTTATTTTATATAATTAGAAATTTAATTCAGTTTTTACAATTATTTGAAAAAGGCTTATTTGTCAACTTCTTTTTCTTTAAACAATGGCTTCTATACATTTACCAAAGCACAAATAATAAAAACAATTTCATCAATATGAAGAAATAATGAATTAGGTACTTTTGACAGAATTCTAAAGTCCTTAATTCGTTGATTTACTCGTTCTATATGTATCCTCACAGAAGCAATGTTGTATGTTTCGTCAACTTCTTCAGGGGTGAATTGATCTTTGTGGCCAAAATGAGGCATAATAAAAATAGCATTTTTGTTTTCGACTTGAGTTTTAATTTGGGGAAATCCTTTGTCAGCAAGAACAACGTCACCGGGTTCAATTAAATCAACCAAACCACAATCGCTTGTAATGAAGCAATCACCAGCACGGCCACCATAACATTTGGAAACATAAGTTATAAATCCATCTGGTGCATAACCCACCATAAACTTGACAGTATGATGATGTTTATATTCAGAATACATTAATACTTTTTGATTAACTTCTGGTGGTACTTCAGTGTAAACTTCAGTACAATCAATTATCACACGCGTATCTGGGTAATGCCGCTTAAAAGATTCAGGTAGAGATGCACGTATTGTTGATTTTGATGGCCAAACGATGAAATTCTGTAGCAAAATATTTAACTGCTGTATGTGTTTCACAAATATCCTATGTGCAGTTGTTCTATGAATATTGAAAATTACTGCCAATGCAGTAAATGATAAACCCGTCTTCAATTTGACTAATGTTATCAGGAAACTAGTTTTTTTGTCTACTTTAGAGGCTTTACAGTCTGGTAACATAGTTAAAGGCCATGAAAAAATTGCTAATGTCACACCTGTTAAACTGCTCATTGCTTCGTCGGTAGTAATTGAAGAGAGTTCATGAAAACCTTGACAAGATTTACTAAGGTCTATATTTATTGGATCACAACTCGAATCTTTAGCATTTTTTATAATTGGTATTTTAGCTTCACAAAATTTATTTTGTGTTTTTTTTATTGGAATATTTACCTGTACTGCTGCAGTGTTTAAATCGTTAAAATAGTTAAGATTGCAAAAAAATATGTGTGACTATTTCTGTTTGACAGCTTATGCTCCGTTGCACAGGCTTCACCGTAACAGTTTCAACATGAATATCAATCGGATGTTCCTCAACACTACTTGTATGTTCTTCATTACCTTGCTCCATTACTGTGTCTATCGTATTTTCAATGTTTATGTTATTTCTTTTTTTTTTCACTCACAATATATTTATTGATGTGAATTGTGTTTGTTTCACGATTCCTGACTTGTTGGAAACGTTCTAAGGATTGAATATTTCTTTTTATATTTTCACGTTCAGGAAAAATCGAAAGAACATAAGATAGGTGAAAAGGATGCTCCGATTTTTCATTATTTACAAAATGGGTACTACAAATTCTCGTATATTTATTTGGTACTCAGTCTTTTGGATTTTCTCTGAAATCAAAGAAAAGAATTATTAAAAGGTTAAGTCATGACTATAAGATAAATGGCACTAATATTTGAAATTTCATCAATTAAAAATGATCAATTTTTACATACGTCGTATTTAAAGGTTATAATTTTACTGAATGGTGCAGTTCGTTTTTATAAATTATAATTAATATTGTACTTACACGTAATTTTTCACTGCATTCATCCACTGTTTACGTTTTAATATTTTCCATGAGGCTCCTAACACGCTCTCAGGAAATTTATAAAATTTAACTTCCACACCGAATCCACGTTCTCGGCGTGATGTATTACTTCCAAGAATACAATTTTTTCTCGAAGCTGGTATTGTTTAAAAAAATTAAATATATTTTATTTATAATTATTAATTATTGGCTTAAAATACGCTGGATAAAGTTAGAAAGGTCCAAACGCTATTTCATACAATTTAAATGTGACTAGAGTGAAGATACAGAATTTCAAGCCCTTAGCCCCATTAGCACCTAGCGGCACCATATTTAGTAAATTTCTTTTCCAATTTTTTTTTAAATTAGTTGTAAACGTGAGTGGTCCCATAGGCGTTTTGCAAGACAAAATGATTCAAAACATATTTTCTTCTTCTTTTAGTGGAATTACATTGAAAGAGGCATTATACATTGCTTATAATGAGTCTGATAGCCGAAGTAGTTTCCGCAGTTTACATAGAACCTCCCGAATCCAATGTATTATCTGACGAAGATTCGGGAAATGAAGATGAAGGTGGTCTTATTGACAATCTTAATAGGAGACAACTAAATGCTGGTGCAGAAATTGTTCTTGCGGATAATACGAGAATTGGAGGTACTAAGGAGAATTTTCCTGCAGCAGAAGCAACCGATTTTCAAAAACCCAGCACTAGCTCAAGTCCCGATTTTCCTGATAATATTGCTCTGACCCCGCGCCCAACAAATTTTGAATTTACTATTGGAGATTTGACACCTTCTTCAGAAGAATTTTTACCAGGTGACTACAGTGCATACACTTCTTTGACTTGCGTTGAAATGTTTGAGCTCTTTTTCTCAAATGAGTCGCTAGCAGCAATAGAACTTCAAACAAAAAATTACTCCCTTTTCAAAAACCAATCCTGATCCAAATATCTCTATTGAAGAATTTAAAGTTTTCATTGGAATTCTTATAATCAGTGGATATAATCCTTTACCTTCCAAAAGAGAAGCTATTGGAAAACAGCCAAAGATATGAGGAACGAGCTTGTTTGCGGAGGGACAGATTTTTGCAAATTTGTCGTTTTATACATTTCGCAGATAATAATACTATAGACAAAATGTATAAGTTAGGTTTATTGACAGACGCTTTAAAACAAAAATTTATTCAACATTTTGTACCAGAGCAAAATCTTTGTTACGACGAGTCAATGATAAAGTACTACGGCCCGCACGGGTGCAAACAATTTATAAGAGCCTCAACACACCTAGTGGTTACCTGATAAATTTCGAAATTTATCAAGGAAAGAATCCAAGAGCCATTAAAAAGTACGAAGAACTCTTTGGCAAAGCTGCAGCACCACTTGTTCTAATGATTGACGAATTAGGCGAGAGAAAATTTCGTCGTTATAATTTTTTTTTCGACAATCTTTTTTCTGGTACCAATCTTTTGAATACTTTGAAGAACAACGGCTATAGTGGAACGGGAACAATTAGGGAAAATAGAATTCCACGAGACTGTCCAATTGAAGACAAGAAGACATTTTCAAAAAGAGCTAGAGGCGCTATTAACTCCGCTTTGGAAAGAACATGCGGGATTTTATACATAAGGTGGATGGACAACAGCGTTGTTACATTGGTCAGCACTAATTTCTGTGTGGCACCAATAAAATCTGTCGAAAGATTTTCTAGGAAAGATCGAAAAAACATATATGTATCTAGACCAGACCTTGCTCTACAATACAACAAAAATATGGGTGGAACCGATTTGATGGATAAAACTTAGAATCGACTTCATACTAATTTCAGTTACCGCATCGGCTCCGTGGAAAGAAGTGGTACTGGCCCATCTTTACTTATATGGTGGATGTTACAATACAGAACGCATGGACGCTGTACAGAAAAACTGGGAGAAACATCAGCCAACTCGATTTTAGAAGTATAGTGCAGGTAGATCTGTCTTAGTCTTTTAGAAAATATCATGATAAAATTTGATTTTTACAGACATATCTTACAAAATATAAGAAACCACCGAAATCCATAGGAAAAGTAGCCACGGCAGCTGCAAGCGACTCAAGAGTTGGTAGCGACGTGAGATATGATGGCTTACACCATTATATCCAACATGTTCCTGGAGGCAAAAGAAGAAGGTGTGCCAGTACTGGTTGTTCGAGCAAAGGAACAAAAATGTGCAGTAAATGTGATGTGGGGCTATGTTAGAGTGTTTTAGAATTTTTCATGTAAAATAAATGAATAAATAAGAGTTGAACTTTTTTTAAAGAATTTTGAATTTAATATAAAAATTTACGGAAAGCGCCTAGCGGTCCCATATGGGTACGGCCTTTTGTACAATTACTTCTAGAGGGACAATATTAATGTTGATATTTTTTTAGTCCCAAAATTATGAAATCTAATATTTTTTGGGAAAAAAAATGAAAAACAAATTTTTTTATTCTCGGCGTTAATGGGTTAATAAAAGAAAATCTTTAGTGGGTAGATCGCAAAGTTTAAAAAATATAGATCAGCCTTTATTATATCCTGAAGGTAGAACTGTGACAAAGGAGAAATGGAAAGACATGATGGACCTACTAAAATTCATTCATCCTGTTAAACACAATTACTATAACAACTTGTCAACAAATAGAAATGACGAATCCTCGCATACAGCTGATGAAGACATTATTTATATTATTGCTGAATCATCCCAAACAATAATGCCGCTAACATAAAGCTGCTATGAATTAATTAAAAAAAATATATTATAACCGAACTGCCAACATTCATTTTTATGGAAAAGCTGTGATAAAAATGTATAATAACTAACTTTTTCTGTAATAAAAAACTCTAAAATGTAAAGATAAAATTTAACTTCATTACTTTTTTCAGTTGCCACCAGTCACATAAAAACTGTAACATTACTGACGATTGTTTGTTGGCTATTTTTTCTTATTAATTTTATATACCGTTAGATGAAAGCTATATCTGCAATTACAGATTCTACATTATATAGTTGAATTCATATTATCAGAGGAATTTTTTGAAAACAATTACATCATCGCGTTAGTCAACTTTTCGTTTTATGGAGTTAATCAATGTGTGCACTAAGCGGCTCATATTTGTGATTTCAACTTTAAATATAATAAAATGTTATTCAATTCTTTAGAACAAGAATATTGAAATCATTTATGGTACCATTTCTGACAATAAATCCTCTTTGTACACAATACTTTTAAAACACTGGGAAAATAAAAATCATATAAAATTAAATATTGTAAAATTTGGAACATATCCAGGATAGAAGAATTAATAAATATAGAGTTATATTAAAAGGTCTTCATTTCAAAAGAGATAAGCACCCAAAATAGGAACTTCTTTCTAATTGCACAGAGATGTATGTAAAAACCCAAAATTTGTTATTATTAATTTCAGGAAAAAAGTTGTTTCTCATAAAATGTTGTCCATAATTATAAGTACTACTTGGGATGGTAAATTATAAAAATTTATCATATAAAATACATAAATATAAATAAATAAAAAAAATATCGTTATTACCAAGTGAAGACGAAGTTGTTGGAGGCAACTATAAAACCCATAATCATTTTTAATAATCACAAAGGAATGTTGGTTAATCAATAGTTACAAAAATAGTAAATAAATTCACACTAATGCAACTATTTAAAATTTTAATAAACTGCGGAAGTTGGTCGACAGTGAAGAACTGGGTTAAAAACATTGGTGAAAAGGGGTGGAAATCTATATCAGAAGTACATATATAGTGGTAAATAAATAAGCAGTATCTGCGTTTCATACACACTTCACAAGCAAGGGAATAATATACGGTGAATTCGTGAAGTTCCATTTCCATTATACTCCGCGGTAGCGGTACGATCATGATAATTATGAAGTTGTTGTGTATTGTACGCTCGTTCATAAACCTACTGCTTGTAGAATTGAATCGGTAATAACTTTTTTGAATGCGAGAACCGTCAAACCAAATGAAATTCATCGACAAATTAATAATACACTGGATATCGTTTATAACAACATCGGTTATAACGACGTATCGGTTATAGCGACCATATTTTCCGGACCCGTGATTCTACAAGCCTTAGCAACGCATTTTTGATCGGAAATAACGACCTCGGTTATAACGACTGATCGGTTATAACAACTCATTTTGGTAAGACACACCAAATTAAAAGATCGGTTTTAGCGACGCCGTTCCTGTAATTCATAAGGAGACATTGTCTACAAAAGCCTTTATTTTTCTAGGAAACCCCTTTTGATAGAAAATCAGGTTTTAAACTGGTGAGGACTTTTCTGGGTGTTTACCAGTAATTCATAAGGAGAAAATTGCGTACAAAAATCCCTAATTTTTCTAGGAAACCTTTTTCGATCGGGTTTTGAAGTGGTGGGGACTTTTCTGACTGTTCACTCTTTGCTTATGTAGTTTAACTTTAACATTCAACTCTGTGTGGTAACTTGCGAACATCATGTTTAAAAGAAAAACTTTTACGTTGGAGGAGAAATATCTCATTTGCTGCCGTCTAGAGAATGGAGAAACGAACGTCAGCCTAGCAAAAGAATTAAAGGTGAGTCACTCTACAATATCATCCATTTGGAAAAAAAGAGATGAGATAAAAGACATTGTTCAAAAAGGGGATTCATTAAAAAAAAAGACACTCCGTAATTCCACTAACGAGAATGTGGATCAGTTACTTTTGAAATGGTTCAAAATCCAACGCAGTCGTAATATTCCGATCTCTGGCCCAATTCTGCTAGCAAAAGCGAATGATTTTTTAAAATCTATCCCCCGTAGTTCCAGGGAATCGGAAGAAATTATTTCCAGAAGTTGGGTCCAACGGTTTTGCGTTAGGCATGCCATTGTTTTTAAAAAACTTAGTGGGGAAGCCGCGGGAGTCCCATAGGCAACATCTGATGATTGGCTATCCAAAGTTTGGCCTACTATTCGAGAAGGCTACAGTGATAGTGACGTATTCAACGCTGATGAGACAGGTTTATTTTATAAACTTACGCCTGACCGTACCCTTCACTTCAAAGGAGAAAAATGTTCAAACGGGAAACTTTCGAAAGAAAGGATAACTGTTTTAGTTGCTGCAAACATGAGTGGATCAGAAAAACGTAAGCATTTCGTGATAGGAAAGTCTAAGAACCCGCATTGCTTCAAAAATGTAAAAAATTTGCCAGTCGATTATTACAATAACCAGAAAGCCTGGATGACAACCGATCTGTTCAATAAATTCCTTTTAGACTGGGACAAGGAATTGAAGAAAAAGCGCAGAAAGATTTTGCTACTCATCGATAATTGCCCTTCTCATATTAATTTGAGAGATTTTGAATTTATAAAGGTTGTATTTTTACCACCTAACACAACGTCCGTTCTCCAGCCAATGGACCAAGGGATAATACAGAAGATTAAAACCAATTTCAGAAAGCAGCTTGTTTTACGGTTTCTTCAAGATGTGGAGGAAAATCGGGAAACAAAAATTAGCATCCTTGATGCTATTATAATGGTCCACCAAGCTTGGGAAGATGTACCTGCGACAACAATCACAAATTGTTTCAAACATTCTGGTGTGCTGGGAAATCAAAATGAGGAACAACCGTCAGAACCAGCCGAAACTAACGCACTGGATGAACCTGAGTTTTTGCCGTGGTCCGAATCCTTAGAACTGCCAACCTTAATAAATAAAGATGTCTTAGCAGACTATGCAAAAATTGACGAGGGTCTCCACACGGAACAAGATATTAGTGATGAGGACCTTATCAATGAACTTGACGCCGATATTGAAACCGACAATGGAGAAGAGGATGAAGAAGAACAACAACTTGACATCCCACCGTTAACCGACGCATTGAGGGCGGCACAACTTTTGAAGAAATTTGTGATGTGTGACAATCAATTTTGTACTCAGAATATAAAATCTGGACTTGATGAAATCGAAAAAAAAATTTCGCGCGAGTTTTATCTAAAAAAATGTAAAAAACAAAAAGTTATTACCGATTACTTTTCAGCTCGAAATTGATTTTCCTTTTATTTATGTTAATTATTTTAAAAAATTAAGTTTTATATCATTATCAATAAAAAATTCTATTATTATTATGTTGACAATGTGTAATTGATTTAACAAAATTCCTATTTCACATTTGCTTAATGTAGATGTCATGATCGGTTATAACGACGATCGGCTATAGCGACCAAATGTGCCTGGTCCATTGAAGGTCGTTATAAACGATATCCAGTGTATGTACGTAAAAACGGCAATAAGCTTTTCAAGGAAAGACCCGATTTTGATGGGAACTATCCTCCGTACAGCCACAATCTCGTCCTTAGCTATAATGATTTATATTTTCAACTGTGGAAGTCACTGGTGGTCAATACAAAATAGAGAGGTTAGGTTAGGTTACAAATGCCTAGAAAATCAAGGAAGCTATGTCAAAAACTAATACATATATTTGCTTTTTTCTTTTTATGTCAAACCGAAATTTACTTTCCGAAAAAACTTATACCACGATTGGAATTTTGCTCTCTCAACCAAGGCTACTACTACTCAATAAGGCTACTTTTTCAAAAGGACGAGTATTATTTGTTCGCTATTATGTAGCCAACAAATTCTATGGTTATTAGTCGTGTATAACTTCTTATAAATAACGATTTTCTCTTAAAGTAATAATAAAAAAGTTTTATGAGTGATTGAAACTTAAGTAATATGCAGGACAACACAAATAATTCCAAAATACTGCAATAGGAAAATTTTTAAACTTAAGTTCTAATTTTGGGAGCGTTCATAAGAAAATTTGTATCATAAATAGGATAATTGGAAATAAACATCCCCATAAAGGATTTTAAAATTACGGATGTGATTAAAAATGTATCCCGGATTTTAACAATTCTATTTGTTAAATTTTATACTTCTCCTACATTAATTGTAACAACCTTGTTCCTATTTAATAGGAGCTTTATCAAATTTATATAAAATTACAATCGTACAATAAGTAATGTAGCAAAAATGAGATAAGCCCTCATACCTAAAATAACCACCAATATCCATAAATGATTCCAGTAATTTTCACTTACATAAAATCTAAAACCTTTAAGAACTGTATATCTCATCTTTACTCCCGAAGCTAACCAATTATTCAGTTAAATCAGGATACAACATAAAATAAATATTGGAAACAATCACCCAAATGAAGAAATGAAAAATTAGGGTGATATTATATATATATATATATATATATATATATATATATATATATAAATCTTGTACGTATTGGGATATCATTTTTTTACTGGTTTATGTGTATTTATTTCACTGTTATAAGTAAAACAATTAATGACTTACCAACTAAATTATTTTAACATTTCCTATTTAAAAAAAAAACTCGAAAATAAATAATTCAAACATGTTTCAAATCTAGCGTCAGAGACATATATATATATATATATATATATATATATATATATATATATATATATATATATATATATATATATATATATATATATATATATATGTATATTATATTTCCGGAATATTACAAACACCAAGTCAACCATAAACAAAATAATATATATGTATAATTGTTTCAATTAATAACTAGATATAAGTTAACACATATATGTCTTTTGATTTACCATAGAATTTATAAACTATGCTCCAATGCGCTGCTGTTTTTTTTGAAAATGCGATACATAATAAATGTTTAGCAAATAACACAAACCCACAATATTTTTTATAAAATTTGTATATATTTGGGAGACTGTTTCTAATGTAAGAAAATGGATATCGGATGACAACAAAGATGTGGCGCTCTTTCTGGTTAAGAAATATTCAATTAGAGACATTTCAAAACGATTGACTTACAGAAGTAAAATTTTGTTAATCGAGCAAAATGTCTCTAACTTTACTTTGACATTTTACAGAGAGATAGCACTTTCTTCCAGTTCTGCATTGATGCCTTATCTGCATGTATATACTTTATTTTAGTTAAATAAATAAACTTTTCTATGGAGTATCATAAGAGGACTTATTAGATATTCATATCTGGCAAAAATTTTGACTATAATGTCCTGATGATCATCATAAATCATTTTGAAACTTTAACGAACTGTTAATTCCATTCAATTAATGCAGAAATTCCTACATCGTTAAAACCCCATTTACAGAAAATTGGTAAGTAACTATTTCCAAAAAAACTCGAGAAATTATGATCTTATTGAATTCTAGAGGTTATATAAAAAACTAGAATTGTCTAGATATGATAATCTTTAGTAATCTAAAACTCAATATTTTTTATTTAATGACACTTATTAATGAGGAAACGTTTTTATATGTTTTCAGCTTTCGGACAAGACATTATATATAAGTGCTTGGATTGACGCAGAATATGATCTTTAAGTGAGTTTATAAACTCTAAAAATTAGTTAGTAAACATGTGTAGATTCCGTTGCAAAATGAGATATCTGAAGGGATAAGCTTATATAATTTGTTGAACTCTATCAACAATCAAATAATATACATTCATCTAATGAGTCATAAGTACATCTATGATTTATACGAATATTTTTATAAAATATTACATATATTATATACATTGGGTCTATAAACTGGTTGTGTTATAATGCAGTTTTCACTAATTCCAAAAATATTTCATAAAATATAGCTAATGAATAATACGACTGGGAAAAATTGCGAAATATAATAATAAATTTAATGATAGAGAATTTTTTGTTTTATCATCATCAGTAAAATTTACATATATCAGTTACTCCTATTATAAAGGAACAGAGTACTCACAAATTAAAAATTTGAACTTATAATACATTGTCATCCGATATCCGCACTGGGTATCCAACTGGACATCAAATCGAATATTAGATGCATCCCTAATGACTATATCCAACCTTGCCTAGGCTGGTGGACATTAGAATGTTTCATGTCTTGTGACTATGGTGTACAAAAGTGGCGGAAAATTGAAGAACCATAACGTTGAGATGCACATGTATTCGAATGATGGTCAGTCCAGGGGTGGGGCCGGTTTGCTCTATCTCAGCTCAGCCTCAAAGGAATATCTGCAAACAGAACAGAACACTCATGACTAGTGAAGTCGGTGGCCCTGGCGCATGGAAGAGCTGAGTATTGAGCACACCACCGCCCGTGTTAGTACAGGTTAAGTAGAAAAAACAGGCGTCCACCAGCCAAAGAGGCGAGGCAATTTATTGCATGAAATACTCAGGATGGTCCGAGTCTTTCTCAAACCTCTTGGCCTCCTCTTGCATGCTCTCTTTTATTTTCAAAATAGCAGCTGATTCCGTTTGGTCCTGCAAGGAAAGCGACCTTTAGTGGGTAAGTGTCAACCTACAAAGCACAGGGGTCCCACCACAAATTACTACCTAATACAAACTAATCTAGAAATGCCATCAACTAATACTATAACACCAAAAATGCTACCAATTTACTGTGGTAAAACATTCAATTAAGCCAGTTACTTAAGCAAAATAAAATGAAGAAAACAGGATAATTTTGAATTAAATTATGTAATCTTCATTATGAAATCTTTCATGTCTAATCAAAACACATTTGACAAGTAAGATTTTTATTGTGGACTATATATTTGAAATGAAATTGGAACTGTGTCATTTATAGTAATAAATGTAATTCAATTATCAATGGTTTTTAGACATTTTATTATCTAGAAATTTTCATTTTTTGAACTAGTTGAAAAGCTATCGGTACTTTAATAAAAATGGTACTACCAGTTTTTCTGTATTTGTCAAACCATTCTCAAGGAGAATAGCCAAGTTATATCAGTTTGAAAAAAATTCAGGTTTTGGTGCATGTTTAAAATAATTACTGTCTCTCAAATGTAATACTTGAGAAAAGGGCCAATCTTTTTTCAAATTTTAAACTAGATTACAGCAAATAGATCGGTATTAGTTTAAAATTATAAAATCACTGTATTTTGAGATGAGTATTAAGCAATTATACAATATACATTATGTATCAGAAAAATTAATTGGAACATTCACTTTGTGCCCAGATCAAGAATTATAACTGAATCATATAAAATGAAAAAAATAAAAATAAATGAGTGTGTCTAATATAACTCAACATATAAGTTATCTAATAGGAAGAATGAAACTTTTTGGATAAAATTCAATTTTATTCATGCAAGTGTCACAGAGGTACAATTATTTTAGCATTTCTATACCTTTGCTAGCAAACAATTTATTTGTTGGCTCAAAATATGGGCTCGTTTTAGCCTCCATTTTCTCTATTCAAGCCAAGTAGTTTTCTGCAAGAAGTTTTTCGATCTACTAACAGCCGATATTTGCTGGTGCCTAATATGGAGAAAAGGGGAGGTACAGAATCAATTCACATTTTTAATTCCATCCAGCATTTCATTTATTTTGTATAGTTGAAATATCTACAATTTACTCCATGTTTGTGAAACTTATTTGATGGATATATTCTCTGGAAGTACTGCATAGTATTGGAAACAAAAATAATATTTTAATTTTAATTGATTTGGTACATTTAAATAAGAAGTAAGCTAAAACTTTCGTAATATACAGTATGGTGCAAATGAAATTAATAAATTCGTTATGTTGTAAACCAGCGACTTTAAGGGAAAATCCTGAAACCCGTCGATTTTTATTTTTATACGGGCTATTCTTAAGGATACCTTTTTATTTTTGACGTTATCTAGGTGAACGTGATTTTTCAATGGAAATGTGGGGTTGTAATACATTATTTGAAAGGTCTTTTAAATACTCATTTAACCATATCAATATTTCCAGTAATTGATTTTCAATTTGTCACAAATATTATTGATGAAATTACAACAGATTTATTAATAAAATGTATTAAGTCTTGCTAAGATGTATTTATTGACACACAAAAATAAATTTTGTAAAGGCCGTCTCTGGTAATGAAATGTCTTATCTACCTATTTTTTACCTTTTTTAAAAATGTAGTTACCTTAACATCAATATTGATACTTGAACAAACTTGACTTTCTGTCAAGTGATTAATAGTATTATTGTAGTAGACGAATTCAAAAAGTATTTGTATCTATCAACATGAAGCTGACTGAAACGCAAAAAATTGAATCCCAATAGTAATGGTTTGTGGAGATAAAAACACGTATACAGAAAGAACCAATTCTACAATCAACTGTAAGCAAAATTGAGAAAAAATCCAGAGAAACGGATCACGTCTAAGAACCTAAAGGTAGTGAAAAACTAATATCAGAAAACAACAATCTAGATATTCTGTTAGCAAATAATCCATAATTCTAATAACAGTTCACAGCAAGTAGCATTACACAAATACATAGACCATTTAGGTTAGGTTAGTACAAAAACTAGTGGAAAATGATTTTGATAGACGATTTGAATTTTGTGAAATTATTATGGAACATAATGACTGATATCCGATGTTTTTCAAAAAGATTCTTTTCTCTGATGAAGCTACATTTCTACCAAACGGTCATGTCAATTGTCAAACTTATCGGTAGAGGCCTACGAAAAATCCACACTGGCTCCAGAATACCGTACTCAATACCCAGTGAAAGTTATTGTTTGGGCGGGAATAATAGATAATAGACTTGTTGGATCATATAAGTTCCAAGAAACCTTAACAGGTCCTCGATATTTAGAATTTCTTCGAAATTTCTTGCTCTCAGAATTGATCCGGTTGTTTTCAAAGAGAAATGATTTATGATTGCAGCGACTCCAAACTATGCACCACTTCTTTTCAAATCGGTGGATAGGTCGGTGAGCAAACAATAGAATAACCGCCTAGGTCACATGATTTGACTGCTTTTAATTTCTTTTCAAGAGGATACTTGCAGAGTAAAGTGTACCAAAATAGAACACAAAATATCATTGAACTCAAAGACACATTGGGTGACATATTGAAGTTGCACAACTAACTACGGAAGTTAAAGAGAAGGTTCGAGTAGAATTCGCGGCACGTCTTTCTCATTGTATTTTAGATAGATAAACAATTCGAGCACCTAATTTATGTTTCGTTGTATTTAATGAATGACAACATTTATTGGGCATGACGGGACTATCTAAAAGCCTATGTCTTCAACGGCCCTTGGCCATCCACAATATAACTATGATACTATTGTATATTGTAATAATAAAAATTTATTCATTTTTTAAACAAATACAAATATCAATTATTCAGACATATTAATATAGTTGAATGAGTATTTAAAAGACCTTTCAAATAATGTATTACAACAACCACATTTTCATTAAAAAATTTTAACAATGACGTCATCTCGATCGCTTAGATGACGTCCAAAATAAAAATCGACGGATTTCGGGATTTTTCCTAAAAGTCGCCGGCTTACGAAATAACGAATTTATTCCTTTCATTTACACCATACTGTAGGTTAAGTTAAGTAAGTTTTAGTTTACCTAACGAATATGTAGTATGGTGGTGTAAATAGTGAGATAAATATGGATTAATCTAATTTAGCTTGAAAAAAAGATGTGGGCAGAACATGTAACATAGTCTACTTCCTAATGCGACAAAGAATATATCCCCTAACATAACCAACATATGCTAAACTAGAAAAGTAATCTACAAATGGGTAATAGGTCATACAAATGAGACATATCTAAAACTCTGTAGATTGTCCATATTATTCAGATAAATTCAGATATATTAATACGGTAAATTTTTGTTTTACATGGGGAACTCTATGAAAACTATGAAATGCTCAGGTAATGCCGCACAAAGTGATATGTTTCATAAAATTTCATCAAGGTATAAACCCTGACGTCCAAGAATAGGTATAGCAAAATGTAGTTTTGAGTTCTTCATTAGTTTGTTATAGTTACGGATATATACGCTACTACTCAAAGAAATCCTAGAATAGCAACGATTTATTCCTGAATTACTTTAAATCAGAAATTTTATCAAAGACAAAAAAAGAGCTACTGCTTATGGAATTACTGAAGATGCAAGTAAAAAAAATCTTAATTCAGATATAGAGGTAACAGTTGAAATGAGTTGGATATGTCACCAGAATGGAAAATGATGTACCTAATCAGAATCCATGGCATTCGAGAACAACCAAGAGAATACAGAGAGGATGAAAAAGGAAACATAGAACAATTTTTCGAAAAAAGTATTACATGTATTAAAACTGAAAAGCCATATTGACATTTGAGTGAACTACGGTTAAGATTGTAAGATAAAATGAAAATTTAGATTGCAATAAATAAAGTATAGCAACTGTGTGATTGAATTAAAAAAAAAATTGAAACCTTAAGAGCTTTGCACATAATTTACTAAAATTACGCCTTCAGCATCACAAGATACGGTTAGCATGACCATCCCTGTTGAAGGTTGCATCTTGAACTTTATCGGCGTTGATAAACCTCCTTTCGATACCTTAATTATGGCGATAGGGTTCATGAATAATTCATTATTATTAATATTGCAAGTAAATTTTCTTAGTATTGTCTATATTGTGTTAACACGTTGACCGCCATGTGATGCACGTGTGACTCGCATGGCCCTTAACACTATGAGCCGTGCCACTCACATATGCTCCGCACGTAGTATTTCACTTGAGGCCGCGCTGCTCAAGTTTGCATCGCAATATAATAGAAATCTTATGAAGGATAAAATTATACGGCCCACTGAAAAAAAAAATTATTGGCCTGGCCTCAAAGGTTAAAATACATAATATTATACCTGGTATTGAATATATGCGTTTTTATTGGTTTTTTTCAATTTTTTTAACAATAATATTTTACTTTGTGAGAGTGTAAATCCATTCATAATATACAAGTATGGGCAGAAGTGAAACAAGGTATGCAATAAAACTTATCACACTGAACACACTTATAACGAGACGGAGGAGCTTTTGAAGTTACATATTTTCTACCATGCAGTTCAGTTAAGTTTTTGTAAAAACTACACATCTACGACGATTACTTGTACCTACTTCTTCAATAAAATGTCTTTCTGTTGGAGAGGGCTTTTCCTTTGGTGTAATTTGAAGCAAATCTTTAACAATTTCTTCCCTAAACTCTGTTATACTAATATTTTTGCCTGTAACTCGTTTGTACAAAATAAATGCATTTACGATTATTGAGCCCAAGAGAATTTCGATGGCCATTTTACGGTACCATTTGATACTGCGTCTAAGACAAGAAGCATATGCTTTTATTTGGTCGGATAGATCGATGAAATTCTTATTCATTGTAGTCTTTGATGGCTTCGGGTTTTTGCGTGACCTTACTAAGACCATATTGTTGCTATGCTTAGTTGTCAACATCAGAACATTTATCACATCATTTTATTATTACCACTGCAGTCACTTTCCTTGGCAATACTTTCTCCCTTTTTCAGTTTTTGTCTACAATTTGTTTTGGATTTCCTTTTCGGTTTCTTCTTAGGGTTCCGACTAAATGAGTTTGCCTATCTAATAACTTATGAGTAAGTTCAAGGCTTGTGTAGTAATTATCTACATATATTGTACGCCCGCTATCCAATAAACTTTTACAAAGCTCCATCACAATAGACGTGGGCACACTGCCAGAAGCAATATTTTTTTCTGTTCCACAATAAATTTTGAAGTCATATGTATAGCCTTCTTCGATACAAACTTTAAAATTTTTAACGCCAAATTTGTTTTTTTATAAACTTTAAAAAAGCGAGTCGTTCTTGAAAGAGCACTAAAGTTTCATCCATGCACACATTACATGAGGGAGGCACAGCATCTTTAAATTTTTGGCTTATGCCATCCAAAAGTGGTTTGATTTTGTCTATCCGAAGTATCCGTATTTTCAGTGTTAGAGAAATGCCAATTGCTCAAAAGAAGTTCAAATCGGTTACGAGACATTAGTTCATTGCAATAAAGAACATTATTCGACCAATAGCGAACAAGCCTAGGCATCTGAACTAAGCCTATCCAGATTTGAAGTCCCAAAAAAATTTTTTATTTCTTCAGTATTAGTACCTTTCCAACTTCTAATTCTAGCCTTGGGTAAAGTAAATTTTTTAACCTGTTGAGAAGCATATATATTAGTTTCTTGTACTATCAGATTTAGAAGATCGTCGTCTACAAACAATAAAAAAAATCAATAGGGTTTTTGTTTTGTAGATTTTGAATATCGATATTTATATTCAAATCTTGTGCATAAGCAGCAAAATATTTCAGATGGTCTCCTGGCACTTCGTTTCATTGAAGATCAGTAGGCTGTACTAGAATTTCGTCAGACGAGGAATCGCTACTCCGCTGAAAGCGTCTTATAAGAGATTCGATGGTTTCTTCAACACGTGTTACGCCACCAATATGTGAACTAAGCTGATAGGTCTTTCACTTTCTGGTACATTTTCGGTAGACAGTTGATCGGACGATGTACTAGGTATCCCAGCAGGATTAGTACTTATGTTTCTTGACAATTTTTGTCTGTACAGGAGAATAAGATGAATCAGAAGACTCAGAATAACTTGTGCTTGCCTTGTAACTTTCAGACGAATATTCAAACGGTTCTTCATCTGATAAAATATCGTCCATCATTTCTTGTAAACGTAACTGTTCATTATCATAATCATCCATCTCACTAATATCACTATCTATTTACTTTTTTACACAATCGAAGTTATTTTCGCGAATGATCAAGATAAACGTAACTTGACGACGTAAATTTTATAACACGAATTTAAGTCTTGCAGGTCTATTCCTGTTCGCCGCGAAGCACGGATGAATCGCGTGGCGCCAGCATGGAAATTTTATCTTTAGGGCCGCGCGATGCACACTTGCTTCGCACTTAAAAAATATACTTACAGACCAAATAAAGCCTGGTAATTAGGTTTAAAACAAAAAAAGCTCCGGCCCCAGAAATGTTAAAAATGATTGTCATTACGGCGGTCAACGTGTTAAAATACTCTGTTAACATTTGTGGTTACCCATCGTGTAAACCATTTTTTCATGTTCATTTCGGCTGTAAGCATTTTTTACACCACTTGGTATCTTCAACTATTTTTTAAATATTCACTCGTGGATCTTGCACATTTGAATTTACTACACCATCTTTTCACTATGTCAAATGACGCTGCAGATGTTTCTAATGTATCCACCAATCCTTTGTAAATTAGCTTAGGAGCAACTCTTTTAACGCCACTATTAATTGACTCTTCTTTACTCGACATAATCATTTTGATAACGAGATGTGACTCTTTCAAATTCGGCCTCTACTGTAGGTTCAGACTTGTAATAGGTTACAATATGATAAATAATTGTTTTGATTTAATATTATGTGAATAATTAATCCCTAAGTCCTGTGACGAATATCGGATGATCAGTTTGATGAGCCATGCACTAAAAGTACTCTTGAAAATAATCCTGCCGAGAATATATCGAATATGTGAAAAACAACTAGATGCAACGCATTTTGGCTTTAGAGAAGGATTAGGAACTAGAAAAGCATTATTTGCTATCACAGTACTACTAAAGAAGTGCAGAGAATACAACAAAACTTTGATAAAGTCTAACACGATAAACTTATAGAGAATATAACAACTACTAACTTAGATTCAAACGATATACGATTAATCAAAAATATCTATTACAATCAAACGGCAGTCGAAATTCAAAAGGGAGTTCGCCAAGGCTGCGTTCTTTCTCCACAACTATTTAATCTATATTCTCAGTTTGTATTTCAGAAAGTGCTGAAGGAGAGACATGAGGGGGTAAACATCGGAGGAACATTACTCAACAATTTAAGATTCGCCTATTATAGTTCTATACTGGCTGAGAGTGAAGATTTTCAAATCCTATTAGAGAGAATCAACCGAGAATGTGAAAATTTAGGACTCATAAATATTGAAAAATCTAAATTTATAAGTAAAAACCAAAATATTAATGTGTGGTCAGTACTGCTGTACGGTGTGTAAACTTGGACCCTGAAAGCTCAAACGTGAAACATTTGAGATGTGACTCTATAGACGCATCCTGGACTGACAGAATGACCAACGGCGAGCGAAGAACTAAGACGCATTGGTCGCCAAATAAAGGCATCGGCAGGAAAAAGAATCCTGACTGCGTAACATGACTGAATTGACAAATCCCAGCGTTGGATAATTGTTTCATGTTACTAGGGACAGACACGCATTTAAAAACGTGGTCGGCAACCTTTAATGAGAAGACGACATGAGAAGAAGAAAAATTAATATATACTATAATAAAATTACTTTCATTCACCAAACTTGTCTTTGAGATACATGCAAATTGAAGTGACTAATTTAGAATCAATTCGAGGTGTTTAGAACTTGAATACCTATTTGTTCACTCCCTTTGATTTATTATTGAAATTTCACATTTCATTACCCTCTCCAGATAGAAATGTAAAGGTTTATTCATATAACTTGATACACAATTCAAAGCGTTTCAGCACCATAAAATATTGTACTACTTATTTTAAATGTAAGCATTTATGATAAAGGGCATATTGGTTGAAGCAACGAACGTTTCAATCAAGAATTGTTAGAAAGAAAGAACGCTGAGGTAGAACGTGTCAGATTATGTGAATTTGCAGCCAGCACAGTCAGATTTCGATAGTACTTCAGTGTGTCATTGTACAATATCAAAAAAAGTTATATTATAGTTTGGTTGGATATTGTATAATAATCAATTAAGCCTGTTTTTAATGTAACATAAATATACCATTTCTTATTTGTCCGACAATATAGTAGTCGATGGAGTAGATTTAGGAGCGAAACATTTTCGGATATGATATGTATACAATAATATGAATGATCAATGTAGATGCAGAAACTGAATCGCGTCGTACCGGACAATACTGATTTTTTACGAATATATGATGTCATTACTTGGATCTATCTAACGAGATAAAGAATTTTTCACAACTGTTACAAAGTTTTATTACATAAATAACTAACTACCAAAAAACCTGTACAAAATTACTATCAATGTTAATGTACCCTAACATGAAAACTCGCATTTTAATATTGTAATGACATATGCAATGTAAATAACAATATGATTGAAGCACTAGGTTAATGTGGATAGATATCTAATACATTAGAACTAATTACCAAAATTACTACTTGTCTCAAACAAAAAGTGCCCAAAAACTGTCCTATCAAATTGAAACCCATATTACAAAATAATTTCAAATTATTCATGATCTAAAACTTCTTTGCAACCAAAAGCTTCATACTTGTATGTAACAAAAATTGGAAACGTAGTTAATTAAAGTTGGAGTGTAATTTGAAGTAATTAATTTTATGATAAAAGTCCAAAACAAATAGGGATATAATAAAAAAAACAAGACTATAAAATGAAAATGTTTACACAAATAAGAATATGAAAACAAAATTTATAGTTCAGAATAATACGAATGAACCTAGTTTTTTCTCTACACTGTTGATGAATTGGTCATAAGCCAAAAGATTCAATTTAACTTGTGTATAATAGACACAATGGAATTTGGAAATTGGTTTCATAAATTTTAGTTTGTAAATAGAAATATATTTAACATAAAATCACTTTTTCATATTTTGAATATTTGCGGTTATTCAATCAACGACATTATAACTAAAATGTGTCATAAATTGAGTTTTTGGACACCTTTGAAAACCTTAACATCCCAAAAGATTGAACATAACATTATAACAGAATTGTAACGCATATTTTCAATTCTTTTTACTTACGTTTGATTTTTTTAATTTTTAGGAACCCTGGTTTGTATATAAACGTTTCATTTTTAATAACCATTCTTTATATATTCTTGAAAACTATTACGAGTTAACATTTTCACAATAGTCGATGGAATTGTTGTTTTTGTAACTATCAGAATTATATTTTAAAATTTGGCCCAATTCTATTCAAGTAGTTAAGAGACTTAAAGTGATTCTTAACAAGATCGAAAGAATATATATAAAGTTTCGTAACAAACTACAAATGAAATTAGTTCACTACATCACTTGGTCATAAAAAAATTATAATTCAACCGCCAACGACAAAGTGATCGCGACTATTAGTGTGTTGTAAAGTAAAAGAGATAGGTACTGTTTTGTTCATGATTATATTGTGGTATGTTCGTTGGTATAATTATATTTTAATTTTGTCTTTGTGAAAAATAAGAGGTGAATATTAATATTAACAGCGTGATTATAACAGTAAATACAAATATTTCGCAGGACCTATCCAATAAAGATGGAACTCCAAGTCCCTGTTAGCAGTGACTATGACTATGAAAATACATTAAAATGTGATCGCAATTAATAAGTTCAATACAAAAGCTGTTGAATATCAGAAAAAAAAATTCATAGGCAACGGAATTAAGTCGTTGTAAAAGTATTACAGGAATTACTACTGTCGCCCACTATTTATAAAATCGTACGTCTAAAATTACATGGCGAGGTTCAACTACCACGAACACATTTACGAAGACGGAAAGTTATTAAATTTGATAATATTAACAAGATCGCACAGTATATAATTCTTATTTTAACCTTCCAATAGACGCGCTCCATTTTAGAACGTGGATTTTGTTATATAATCTTAAATGTATGTTTTCTATAGATTGTAAGTCGAAAGCACAAGTACGAATTGCAATACAAATGTATTTATTGATAAATTTAAAATACAAACAAGTTACACTAAGAAAAAGGAAGAAATCATATTTTACTTTTAAGATAAACAAAACGCACGAATTCATTGATTTCAAAATAAAGTTAAATTCAAAGTAAAAAAATCAATTACATTAAGAACAAATAAAATAAAAATATCTTTTAAAATGTTTAACATTTTAAAGACTGTCCTCATTTTCAAAATTTACTTTACTCATCGATACGTAGCAGGAGATGCACGTAATAACAACATGCCCTAAACATACGTATGTACCACATTTTCTACAGCAATACTTAGTGTTTTTTCTTTGCTTGTTCTTTTGGCACGGGCTACACAATTTTCTTTTCCTACTATTTTCGACATTTTCAGGAACCTCGGATGTAGAGGGAGATTCTTTCGGAAGAAATGTGACTTCTGATAATCCGGTACGCATAGATTGAGGAAGTTGATTATTTGAGGTACGCCGAACCATATATTCATGCACTATATCTTTTGAAAGCTGGCGTAAAAACAATCGTCGATACTTTAGAACACCGCCATTTCCTGTAAATATGATTTGTATGTTTATTCCAGCAAAGTTTAACATAGAGAAGATCACCATTGGCCATCGTCTGGTACTTCTAGAAACATTGTACGATGCACATAGCTTATCAACAGTGTCTACGCCGCCTTTAGTCTGGTTGTAAAATGTTATAATTTCGGGTTTTTTATCATCAATTGAAGTGTCGAAATGAAGGCTAGGAATTAAAATGACATTTTTCCTTTCTTGGGAATATAAGAGACCATTGTACCCTCCTGTCTAAAAGCAAAAATGCACCTGCATATATCTCCATATTGGATGTATAAAATATTCGTGAGTCAATTAACGCAAAAATCTTTAATTCGTATTTTGCAAGTTTGGATGGCAGATACTGGCGAAATATGCATTTGCCACGAAAGGCTTTTAACTTTTCATCTATTACAACATTCTCACCGACGGAATAGGACTTTCTACAATTCTCATTAAATTTCTCGAACATCTCTCTTACAGGGCAAAGCCTATCGAGCTGTTTCATTCTACTCTAGTTTGTTTGTGGTCGAATCTAAGGCATCTCATTATAAATCTAAATCGGGATAAGCTCATTGTTATCCTAAAAATCTCAATACCATCCCCATTTGATCCCCATAAATCCTCAAGGTTCAATCGGGAATTTCTATACACACCGGATAAATATAATAGACCAATAAATGCCTTGATCTCAATTAGGTCTATCTAATGGGCATCTCGACTCCTAGCATATTCCGGTGCTATAAGTTTTATGCATTGATTGGTGCACTCAACTATTTGATTCAATATTGCATCATTCATTAGGCAATGCCAGTTATTAATGATTGTTTTTGCATGTTTGGCGGCACCTATTACTCTGGGAAGATGAACTAATGGATTTTGTTTCCCCAACTTTTTTCTTGTGGAAAATGGTATTTTTCTCCAAGCCATAGAGTCAATTACTTTGTCCTTTTTTTCGCCGACTTGCTATGTAATTATCATTGTGTGACTCTTCAAAGTGACATTCTGCATCACTTTGGTCAGTATCTGAATTTTCTTCTCTTTCCTCAATCTGGTCTTCCTCTTCAATATCGACCCGTCTGATTCCGTAAACTCGTCGTGTTTGTCCTCTGATTCACTATCAAAGAGTATTTGATGAATCTTTGCGATATCATTTTTATTTTCCAAATTAAAAGACTCTTTCTTGGAACTTATACCGAGTCTAAAACAACATTATAACAATTATAGTCGCGCGCACCTCACAGGTGACGGAAGTTTTTGGTATAAATAACAAATTTTGACAACTAAAAATCGACAGGCGGTTTCAGTAGTTAAAAAACAATAACATTAAGAAACGCAAAATTAATATATGATAAAAGTAAAAAACTTACATCGATTGTCGCGGTCACCTGTTTTTCGTTCACTGACAAAAATGTATCTATCATATAGTTGCAACTCAATCACTGTTCGATAGACCGTAGAAAGTTAGGAGAATCGCGAAAAGCTCGTCCCACCACTCTCACTCATTTGTTTTCAGCACATGATTATATAAGGGCGTGCACCTCACAGATGCAACGCGTCTAATGGAAGGTTAATAAAGAAAGCAAAATAATTACTGTGATCAAAGATGTCTATGCGTCTATGTAATTTCTAACTTTACCGTTGATAAGCAAAACAACTATACTAACATAGAAAACAGATTAATAAATTTTAGTAGAAAAATTTTCTATAGATATGAAACCATCAGTTTTTGAACCATATATACAAAATTGTTTTTGTATTCTGTTCTCACAAAAAAAGTAACTACGCGAAATTTATGTTGTCTAGCTTTAATATTTTTTAACTTGCATGCAGGGTGATTGATTAGTGTCTCCTATGTCTTTTGAGATATCAATTTCAAAATTTGAAGTATTATAGTGATCATCAATCTTCACCTTTTAAATTTTTCTTACATGGTGTTCCAGAATGCTGTGCCATATCAAAGTAACATTTTTTTAAAAGAAACTCCCTATATCCTATTGCATACTTGGAATCAGCTTGCCTTTCCCATAACAATAATGAAAGGTTGTGATTTGTTCTTCGGGGTATACAAATGTTATATCCAATTATGCATGTTTATTAGTTCAATACCCTGTACAATGTGGAAAAATGAAGATCTGTTGCGGTAAAGGCATTCAAATGGTAGTAAAAATTATGGATAATTATTTATTTCGTTATTATCCATTGAATCTGATACAGGGCGAATTAAAATCCTATTACATTACTTTCTCCATTTTTTCAAATGAATATCGAAAAGTACTACCAACATACTTAATCTTTGATCAAGCATTCCCTATACCTAAAATTGTTAGTTCTAGAGATATTTTGTCAAAACAATGATATTGTACCTATATCTAATGATTCAACAATTGATTGTGAGTTGATTATGATTTATTTGTAAAAAACTGACATTTTATCATTGCTGTTTGGAACTGTATTGCCTGGTATGAGATATTTTCAGAAGAAATCGACCACCTTATTAAAAGTATGCCTTTGTGTGTCTGAGCGCATAAGACATTGTGAAGGTCCAACACATTAATGTCTCCTTTTTTTTCTACAGTTGGATTTTTCTCAAGTTTTGATCGATTACTTGTCTAACCCTAAGACACAGGTATACAAAATATTCTTGTAATACATTAATAATTACTGAGTATTTTTAGTAGGATTGGACGAGGCATGGGTAAACGCCGGACAAACGGTTGGAAAAGTATGGGTTGACATAACCATCACAAGCAGTCAGAAAGTTGTTCATGAAGATTTATTGACACATTTCCAAGTACCAACAGTCATATTGAGAGGACAATGGCTTACTGGAAACAATCATATTGGAATTGAGATTTAATTTCTGGAGGAAAGTACCATAAAATTCGTATCCTTCGAAATTGCGACTATCATGACATGAACGCAGAGGTTTAAGTCTTTTCTGCAAGTGTCGAAGATCAGTATATTATTGTCATGGATAACATAGTTACCAGAGAACATATTACCATTTCAAACAGTAGTAAAACTGGAAATGCAACAGTGGCTATGCAAAAAGGAGATTGGATATGATGATACTGCAATTTAGGCAGAGTTAACGACAATTATGTGGCTATATCAAGTCAATTACACAGAATATGTTGTTAATGAAATGTCTCATGAACGCGGTGTTACAGTTTTATGTCGGCCATTATCGTAGCGAGCTTCACTCTGGGTACAGACAGATTACATAGCGTAACACTAATTGGAATTGAAAATTGCAGAAGATGAGCGTCTTCTATATACTGAATAGGAAAAAGTTAGTCATTGGAAGGGGAAATAGGGATACATTTATCAAATAAGTTGTTATTTATTTTAGGACCAAAAATAGTGGCAGTTTCATATCAATAAAAGTAGATTAAATCATGTGAATAAAATTTTAAGAGCTGTTACTTTACTATAGAAATTTTGTAAAATACCAAATACAGCAAAGATGCAGAAAACAAATCATAACCAATAATTGAAATTATAATTAGTAAATTATAAATAATCCCTCCGTAATTAGTTTAATTAGTGATTCTATTGTTTTTCGGTATTGATAAAGTAGCTGACTAATTTCATTTTCAGGTTTTTCAGACTAAAGATGAAATACTTATTCAAATTATGATCAACGTTAATGTAATTCCACTAGACATACAAATAAATGTATATTTATTTATGATCCACGAGTTAGAAACAAAATAAGCTGTATTCTAACCATAAAAAATATTTTTGTAATACATTCACCATGAATTTTAGTGGGACTCCTGTAAGCATAAGCACCAATCACCTTTCATTACTTACATTTTCACCCGGACCGCCAAAGCCTATATTGTACTCCCCCATTCCACTACCACTATCCTCTCTCGGCGTTCCGGGACCTCCATTCGCAGGTGAATTTTTCATACCATCCATACCATCACCATTTAATACTGGACCCATTGAATTGGGTCCCATCGGTCCCATAGGCCCTGAACCATCTGGTCCTCCCCCCATCTGAAAGTCTCCTGGCATATTACCTCCTACTGCTGGTTTCATTAATGTGTACATATTTTCCCCACCCGAATTGCTCGAGTCTTGGGGACTGGGCATTATTGGAGTACCAGGTCCGGCGGGTCCTGCAGATCCCGGGGGACCTCCATAATTACCCGGCGATGAAGAGGAATAATTCATGGGCTGAAAAATTAATTCAATTCAAAAATTAAAAATCTATTTCCGTTCAACAAAAAAACAAAGCTCGTTCAGAAGTTATATGTAAAACTTATATTTCCATTTCTATCTATTACAGGTGAATCTTCAAATATGGACTATATAAAATAATTTAGATAAAAAAATTTTATAAACAACACTATTATTTTTTAGTTAATAACATTAATAATTTAATACATTTCAAGTTATTAACGACATAGAGTAAAACCATTATAAGGTCTAATTTCCTTAGTTATTCTTCATAAATCGTTTGCATACACTTTTTAGATTCCATTTTTTTTGCCCAAAAATAAGCTATGCTGATATGAATTATTTTATGGCTATATTTCAAATTCCCTCGATCTGGGTAAAGATTAACGCATTTTAACTAGAAAAAAATTATTGTATCCTAGGAAGCTTATTATTTCAGAAATACAGGTGTGGGCGTGTGTAGGAGTATTAGAAGTGTACTCATTGAGTTGAAACAAACCTAACAAATATTACAATTTATTGATAGTAATATAACTATATTTAATAAAATTTTACGAATACCTATCTTTGATGTTGGTGCATTATTGGAAAATTTCTGTTTCAAGTATTTAAACAAAATGCAGTTCCGGTGCACTGCAATTTATAAGGAGCGTTTGATGTATATCACTAGTTAAATTTTGAATATTAAATCTTAAATATTTTTAATCGTTAAACTCAAATTGACGTACTTGGTAACCTTAAGGAATTAAATTGAATAAACTATAGTAATAAAATGGATAAAGAAAATAAATAATGAACTTACTGTTGACGTATTGGGTTGCCACTGAGGCCTCCCTCCTGGTCCTGTCATAGTCATAGGTGGCATAGGACCTCCAGGACCCAGACTGCTATTAGGGGGTGGTCCTCGTAACCCTGGACCATAAGTACCTGGCCCCAATGGACCCATAGAAGGCCCCCTTGGTGGATTCATTCGATTCATTGCTGTTGGAGGACCTAAATACAACAAATAATTAATATTCCACAAAACAAGTAATTTATAACGTCACAAACACACATGCCCAGCACTACAGAAATGAAAAATTTACTTTCCACAACATATTGTAAACATTTATTGTGTGAAAGTGACAAGCATAGTGTTAAAAAACAGTATAATTCTAATTGTATATCTAAAAATTAATTATAGGTTGTATATAGAGTTTTATTCTTAACTAAATAAGAGAGTTGCCAGTTATTGCGTTTTGATAATTTTTGGAAACCTTTAACAACCGAAGCGAAATACACCAATACACCGACAATGAAAATAACAGGCTTAACCAATTCGAGCAATATTTATAAACTTTTAAATTCAAATGGAGTAAGGTTATTGTTGATAATAATTAACTGTTTACAAATTTTAGAATGTAGAGGTTTATATTTAAAGGATCTTTCATATGAAAAAAAGAAATTTGTTGTGACTTTGATTATTCACGTTCTTTGCTGTCATAGATTTCATCCAGTTTTGTTGCTAATTATACGGATATTGGAACAAAATTTTTTGGATTTTAGTGAGTACAGTTAGAACTGTTGGAATAAGTAACACCCATTAGTTTTACATTTTAAATATATTTCTTGCGATAAGGATAGAGATGCAGATTTACATAATTTATTTTTTTAATGTGTACAAATGAAAGAGGATAATTCTATTTGTATTATCAACATTCACTTTTGAAAATTGTTATACCATAGCAGACCCAGAGAGTTCCTTCCCTACGCCAAAAAAACTATTATATATTATCACGTCGAATATTAACCTAGAGTGTTGAGATTCAGACATGCAACTAACAAGTTTGAAACATTTGTATCTACAATGGAAGCCCGAATTGGAAAGTCATTGTTAAGTACCATAATGGATCGTGTGAGCAACGCACGATGATTAAATATTTGCGTTTAAAGAAGTATAACGCAATTTCATAAAGTTTCTGTGGATACATTGGGGGAATCTGCAGCATCATATGACGAAGTGAAAATGTGGTATCGTAATTTTAAATATAGTAGATAGTCGTTGAGTAGCTGAAAGAGTCCATAATCTTTTTTTTTGCAAGATAACATAGAAAAACAAAATTTTCTTGCAACATCGGTAACAATAGATCCAACACTATAATATGATAACCTAAATTGCTTTGTAAGGAGTTGAAACATTGAGGTTTATCCTCACCGAAAACATGGCTAATCTCATTTGAGGATACTAAAGGCATAATTTTATTACATTAACAGAAACACGCAGGTACTGTTACAGGTGATTATTATGCAAATATAGTTCCAAAATGACTCAATAAGTCGTGTGACTAACTAAGATAAAGACATTTTTTTGTCAAAAATCGATTTTGTTCATCAATGTAATCTCCTTCAAGAGCAATACAATCATTACAACGCTTCTTTAACTTCTCGATGATGTGCTTGTAGAAGGATTTGTCTTTTGCCTCAAAATCGGCTTTAGTATTAGCAATTGCTTCTTCAATTGAGCTGAATTTCTTACCTGCGAGCAGTTTTTGAGATCAGTGTTTTTTTTTTCGACATATGAGGCTGTTTTTCCTTGCATTCAAACGATCCAAAAATTCTATGTAGTATCGCTAATGATTGTTTTTCACTTTTGGAGATAGTCGATAACAATTAGTCGGAGAGCCGGCTGTATAAAAGTCCTATGGATCAGATGCATCAATCATTTTTGAGGTATGAACAATAAAACCATAGGTCTAGAGGTCGACACCCCTGATGTTGCTTGATTTTGCCCGCATGCAAAATTCCGACGTCACTTCCGGTTTTTATTGTAGGTGTAATTGTAATTTATGAAATACATCAAGAAAATTTATGTCAAACGAAAGTTTTTGATGAAATGAAATGAAATGAAATTTACCGTAAGCCATCGAATACATGGATTTGCTTACGATTTTCTGAAACTAGAACCTCTTCAATGACTGAAAAAAATTGGTCGACACCTTTTATTTGCCCGGATCTAACTGTCGACTTGTTTGAAGAATTAAAGAGCCTATGCTTATACATTTCATCTCTATGTATGTTTAATTATTTAATTATCTGTATATCTTTTGCAAATACATTAATATTTTTTTTTAATTAATTCTGTAACTCTAACATTACTAAAAAAAATTGGTCGACACCTTTGAAACAGATATTCTATATACGATTGTTGGGCCATCTCAAAGTCGACCAAATGATTTTTATAAAGCTTTAAGAAATAAAAAATTTAAAGAAGCTTTAGTAGAAGTTATAGGCCAATATTGGGAAAATTCAAGCTTAGCATCCGTTATAAATAAAAAAAAAAAAACAATTTTTCTTACTGTCGGGATTAAATGCTATTCGTATTCTGTAAGTAATAATATAATTATTAAAACAGAAGAAAAACGATTAGAATGTCTGCATGAAGAAGCTGACACTCGAATAATTTACCATATAAATAAGTGCGCTGATAACTCTAAAATAATGATAAAATCATCAGATACAGATGTTTTAATAATTTTATTAGGAAATATTTTTAAATTACTGAGTTTTGAAATTTGGCTCTTAAGTTTAACAAACAGTAAAGACGGTGATGAATGTATTAATTGTACCAAATTAGCGAACTTTTTAGGTGAAAAAATGTGCAACGCATTGCCCGGGTTTCACGCGTATACAGGTTGTGACTATACCTGTAGTTTCTTCAAAAAAGGTAAAGCCAGACCTTTCAATATTTTAATGAATAATGTAAAATATCAAGAAATTTTTGCTTTACTTAATAATCTTGGTAAGATCGAAGATAAGGAGATGAAGGAAACAATTCAAAAGTATACATGCGAAATTTATGGTATAAAAAATTGCACGGATGTTAATTTATCACAATTAATCATTTTTCAAAATAATTTTTCTGCTGTTTCTACTCAAGAGGCGTTTTTGCATGAAGTAAGGAATTATGATTCCAGCCTAATGCCACCTTTCTGGGAACCGCTAAAACAAAAAATTATTAGAACAATTTATGTTAATGCGATGTGGTAAAATTATTTGTATAAACAATGTATTGTAATGAATGACGAAGATTGTGGTTGGATATATGATCATGATAATATTACCATAACGCCGAATATGTTTAATGGTAGCCCTACACCACTTCAAATAGAAGAAATCATTTTAACTAATAGTAGCAATGAATTCTGTAATAACAATAATACTGACGACTTCAATAATGATAGAAATAGCATTGTAAACAACAATGACGATAATGTTAATATTCCGAATTATAGCGATGATGTAAAAATGATGTAGATTTTAATGACGATAGTTATATGTAAAATTAATAGTTAATGATTGTATATCATTTTTGTATGTAATAAAACTCATTCATGTGTTAACTCCACTATCTAAGATTTTAATTTCTTTCGTTCCATCTCACAGGAATTAATGAATAACACCAAAACTCACAATATATGTGGTAAAGAATGGAGAAATGTACAGTAAGTATTTCAAGGAAATGAAATTTTCAACAATTGATGAAAAAAAAGTTATTAATGTATTTGAAAAAGATATACAGATAATTAAATAATTGAACATACATAGAGATGAAATGTATTACAGAATTAATTAAAAAAAATTATCAATGTATTTAGAAAAAATATGTAGATAATTGAACATGCATAGACATGGAACGTATGAGTTAGAGCTCATTGATTTTTTAAACTAAGTCGACAGTTGGGTGTGAGTAAATAAAAGGTGTCAACCAATTTTTTTTAGTAATGTTAGAGTTACAGAATTAATTAAAAAAAAATATTAATGTATTTGCAAAAGATATACAGATAATTAAATAATTAAACATACATAGAGAAGAATTGTATAAGCATAGGCTCTTTAATTCTTTAAACTAAGTAGACAGTCAAATCCGGACAAATAAAAGGTGTCGACCAATTTTTTAGTAATGTTAGAGTTACAGAATTAATTAAAAAAAAATGATTAATGTATTTGAAAAAGATATATAGATAATTAAATAATTAAACATACATAGAGGTGAAATGTATAAGCATAGGCTCTTTAATTCTTCAAACTAAGTCGACAGTTAGATCCGGGCAAATAAAAGGTGTCGACCAATTTTTTTCAGTTATTGAAGAAGTTCTAGTTTCAGAAAATCGTAAGCAAATCCATGTATTCGATGGCTTAAGATAAATTTTAAAAAAATAATTTTTAACGGAGGTCGACTCAGAGTAGCGAATAAATAGAGCTTGTCGACCCTTGACATTTCTATTCTACTCATCAAAAACTTTCGTTTGACATAAATTTTCTTGGTGTATTTCATAAATTACAATTACACCTAAAATAAAAACCGGAAGTGACGTCGCAATTTTGCATACGGACAAAATCAAGCAACTTCAGGGGTGTCGACCTCTAGACCTATGGTTTTATTGTTCATAAATGATTGATGCATCTGATCCATAGGACTTTTATACAGCCGGCTCTCGGACTAAATATTCCATGCGCATCCCAACATACTGAAGCCGGTTGCAGTTCGTTCAGATGATGATCGTTTTGATTCCGGAGTGAAGTGATAGAACCATATTCTATCCATCGTCCCATACCAAAGCAGATAATCTGATTTATTAATGTAAACATGGCCAAACACTACTCTGAATCATCAACACTTTGTTTTTTTGATCGACGGTGAGTAAACGCGGCACCCAGTTTGAAAAAGCTTTCTCATCGTCAAATGATGATCAAGCATAATTGTAAACACACTGCCTTTTAATATCTTTACGGCTTCAGCTATCTCACGCAATTTCAATTTTCGATTGGTTATAAAAATTTTTGAACTTTTTTTATGTTTTCTGGAGTAACCCCTCAATTGGACGACCAGAAAATTTACCATCATCGGCGACTGTACGACCACGTTTAAATTCAGCGAACCAATATCAAATGGTTCTTTTCGATAGAGCAGAGTCTGGAAAACATATTTAAAGCCATTGATGAGCTTATACATTATTTTTCTTATCAAGAAGCAATGATAAATTAACACACGAAATTGTTTTGAAAATAATAAAAGTAGCTTGAATGAATTTAGCAATGGCAGTGCCATCTGTCTGTCGATGACACGACTTTTTGAATGATGTAATAAGTGGTTTTTGCAATTCTTTATTTAAATATTGGATTGTACAATTGGAATCGACCGATGAAAATTAAGAAAAAAAGTTCTTAAATGTAGAAGTAATGAAAGAATGGTCCAAGCTCAACAAATTAATGGAAAGTGTGTCAAACTGAACAATTTTAACTTCGAATTATATATGCATCATCCTTAAATTCAGATCTGGTTAGCAATAACTGATCTCCAAAGAATATTCCAGGGAAGAATTTGATTCAGTAATTGTGGAAACTGAATTCTATTTCGAAAACAAGGACCAACGATTCTACGAAAAAATGTTTTATTCCACAACGTTTAAAGCTAGTAGAGGTTATTTTATTCTTTAGTTTATAACAGTTATAAATATTTTCTTTGTATTTTCTACAAAAAGATGTTCTACATCACTGTACAGAGTGGGAAGACTTTAGGAGAGGGTGATTTGTTAAATATTGCTGCACAAAGTTCGATGAATGCTCTGGTGCATTGTCGTGATGATTAAGTCAATCATCATTTGTCCAATGCAGTTTTCATCTGCTTCGTCGAACTCTTTGATGATCGTGAGATCTCTCGGACAATATTCAAAGAAAACAGCCTTTATTTAGTACATTAGTTTCAACATCCCCTTGCCAACGGGTGTCCTTTAATTGAAATTTTTAATCTAGAAAAAAATCGAATGCCATAGGAAGCTACTTTACGCCTGTACGAAGAGTGAGAACGTTGTACGATTTGTTGGTTTATTAATTATTGCTGCATAATTTTTTGATTCCGACTCTGACGTTGTTTATTTAGCCTTGGCGATTGAGAGAACTGGGTTTTTATTTCTACATTATAGACGATCCATCACCAGTAATAATAAAGGTAAATTTCCCAAGATTGAATCAATCTAATTTGTTGCAATTTTGCAGAATAATACAATGCCATGAACAAAAAGAAGACACTGAAAGCCAGTGCACAATGATTCCGAACACTTCCAGTCGGTAGCTGTGCACTACAATAAGTTCGTGAAATCTTACTGGTGATACTTATGCCCCATAGAGGTCGCTCGTTTTAACTCGGAGATATAGATGGACTTCATACTTTTGGTACAAAACTCAAAGTAGACTAATCACATTGACAATCACGATGAATGGGACTTCAATGAACAAATTTTCTATCAACTGTCAGTTGCTCAGTGAAACTCTTCAGTCCGTTTATTGTTTGTGAACGTTATGGTTTCTAAGATCGATTTGGGCTTTTTGGAATTAACATCACCAGATGCACCTGATCTCTTTTTACCTTTATCTTTTGGAAAAGTCTATTAAAATTTGTTCGTAGGATATTGATTGTCTTCTTTAACTTGTCCTCGGTAAACTTTGGTTTACACTTTTGTAAGTCTTTATCAGCGATATTTTCGGAGCCCACGGGACTTACAAGATCTTCATTATCGTGGCCGTCAAGAAACTAACCGAGCGATTGGCAATCGCTCGATCAGACTATAAATTGCTAGCGTCAATCGTACTCTAATCGCTGCAAATCTATTGATCAATGGCTTCAATTGTTTCCAACACGATCAACAATGTATCGATATACCGATTATAAATTTAAGTGATCGTCTCAAGTCAACTATTCAGGTGATGTTGCAAATAGTTTGTATTCAATAATAGAAATTTACTTGTCGGCGGCTCCGATTGATATGAATTTTGAATTTATTCATTTATCAATGGTGATAAACTATTTTTTATAAAAGTTCATTCATATTTTTCATTTCTCATTTTATCCACACGATTGAAAATCGAAATTACAGCGATATTTGATGCAAGTCCACAAGAAATATCATTTATAGAGTCTATTAACTGTTTCTAAATAAACATATGCTATGTGTAAAATCAAGACATCACTAAGATGAAACTTGATCAAAATAGATTCAATATGCGGATTTTCAAAAACACGGCAAGATTTTATTGAAACATACTTGAAATAGTTATGAAATCTTAAGAGAACCAAAATGTGATTATTCAAAATAACTTTCATGTGATTGATATACTGAAATGTATCTTCACATCGCGTGTATTTATCTACCAGTTGTCTATGTTGTTAGCTGTATTCTACACATTTCAAATGGAATTATAATGATTTAATATACGTTTGCGTCTGACATTTATGTCTGATAATTGTTTTTCATAGTCTTGCCTGGCCGGTTAAATGTTGTCTCCTTTCTCGTAAAAGTTTCGAAATCTCGTCAGACATAACCTTTTTATTTCGATGCATTTAATTGATACTCATTAGAATATAAGAATCGTATGATAAAGCAATAACTATATATATATAAATATAACCCATGTAATTGACAGAAATACTAAGGTAATTTGGCGTAAGAGCGACTTATCACTGCGGCTTAGTTTAATCTGCCAAATTAGTTTTGATGCTCATAAAGAAAATTGTATTCGTTATGGCATAGATGCGAAGAAAACAGAATTTCGAGTGTTGATTAAACGTATTAAAAATAAACCCAGAAAAAGTTTTTTATATATTAACCTGAAAGTGCTCCATATAAACACGAATGATTTTAAACGTTTGGGCCGTCATTTACTGTAGCTACTAAATTAATAGTTAATAAAATTATGAACTTAGCGATCGTCGAATAAAAGTATGTGAGACAGATAAATATTTTAGTCGAACGGGTTTGCAATATTTTTCGTGAAATGTTACATATGCCTACAAGATGGATGTCGCAATTGGTTATAGCCCCAGAAAATAAAGGGACAAATTGCTATCTAAAAAGCAAGCCTGCATTTTTCTAAAGTTTATTTTAGCATACATTTAAAAAATTCAAAGCTTACAAAATATTGAATTTCATTCGGGGAGACAAAGTGATTGAAAACTACTCCAAACATCATTTTTTTAGAAAAATCTCAAAAGCTTAAATAGTAAGAGAAAAACTATAAAAGCGTCTCGAATCCATGTATTTGCAAACAAGATATTCGCAAAAAACGATCGAAATTTATTCAGTCCTTCGAAACATTATTTTTACCTCCAAATGAAATTTTTTAACTATCATTCTTTTATATGTACGCTAAAATCAACTATTGAAAATACCTTTTGTATGGTAATTTGATTTCTCCTGTTATTGGATTATTAATGCTAGTCAAAAGCTAGTTCGCATTGAAATATTCGAATGAATTTTTGGATATCTTCAAACGTAGTCCAAGTGAATTTGTCCATCGATATGTTGCAGAAGATAAAACTCTATCATTATCATTACACCCCAGAAACAGAATAACCCTCGAAACGTTCGAGAAAGTGCTTCCAAGTAAGTAAACATTTTTTCGGCTAATGAGGTTATGGTCACAGTCAAGGACGGACATTATTTAGAAAAAAAAAGGAAAACGATCACTGATTATGATGCGAAATTTGAGAAAATTAAATATATTTTCCTTTTCCTTCAAATCGATCTCGTACATCTAAACAAAATAAAAAAAAATAAGTACAAAATCGAAGTAAAGTTTAGGTATACATTGTGAAGATTTATCATCAAGGCAATTACGATATTGTCTTATAGTTAACACAGCACGTGAGAATATTTCCTCCAGTACGCTTAGATCTCTTTGCCACTAAACTAAAATAGAAAATTGAGAAGGATGAATTTTAAACCAATGTAACCTGTGTCTTTATTGCAACGAGGCAAATAATTATATTTGTGAAGCTTCTGCATATATTCTCCTTTGGAAGTCGAAGAATTTACTGCAAAAAAAACAACTTCTCTAGTCCAGAATCTTCTCACTTCTGCATGGTCAGTTTCAAAGTCCGCACGTATAAATATTCACATGCGTAACTCTCGAGACCTTCTCAAAAGACTAATAAAACTATCGTTTTGTTTTGTTTGCGCTCAACCATACGTATTATAATGCAAGGTCAACCATGAATAAGTGTCATGCTTGAATTTTATGGGAACAGAAACGCATAGTATACGACCTTCAACGTCATTTGTGCAATCAGTTCATGAGGCATATGTTGAAAACGTAGTTGAAATTGCTTTTTTTGTGGTATCCGCATATATTTTCAATTATTTCATATTAAAAGAATCACCTTACGCAATGAGCGTTTGTATCTGTCATCACTTCTTCCAATAAACCAATAAAAATTATATTTTTGAAATCTCAAAACACTATGGCTATTACGTTTGAAGATATTCATACAGTCATTAAATTTTTAGCAAGAACAAGCTTTTATTCAGCATCAAACAATGTCTCGGATGTTCAGCATCATCCATTTTGAAAGCAAAAAGCCACTTACAAATCATCCATGGGATGGAGCACTTTGAGGTTAGCATATTTTTTTTGGATTCTTTGTTATTCCACATGAAAAATAATATTTAATCAACATCCGGAGTTGTTTCCTCCATATTTACCTAGCAACAGAAATAATTTTCTTTATATGAGTATTAAAACTTATCTAACCAGATTGATATAAAATTTTGATGACATGAGAAACATGGCGGAAAAAAATCACTCTTCGGTCAAACCGCTCGCGTATATTGAAGGTAAAGTAAACGTAATTTCTATGATAATACGAGGCATATTTTTTAAGTAAGTACCGTTTTGCGATTACGCCACCGCAACCCCAAGGTCAGCGTTCCGCACATGCGCGCTGGTTACCTACATCTCTTGTCTACGCACTAACGCCATTACAGTTTGATTCTTCATTGTGTACGTTGTTTACTGAGTGTTTAAGATGCCTCCGACAATCGCGAGTCCAGCCGATTGTGAAGTATGGGCTGTTATACGATTTCTTAGTGCTAAAGGCGTAAAACCGATCGATATTCATCGTGAGATCTGTGAAGTTTACGGATAAAACATTATGAGTAATGGAATGGTAAAGAAATGGGTGAGAGCATTTGAAGATGGCCTCACAAATGTGCATGATGAAGACCGGAGTGGGCGTCCTTCGGTCGTTAATGAAGATTTGGTGCAAAAAGTGGACGAAAAGGTGAGAGAAAACAGACGCTTTACAATTTCATCACTGCGACTACTTCCCTCAATATTCTCGTAGTGTTTTGTATCGCATTGTGACCGAGAACTTGAAGTACCGTGAATTGTGTTCACGTTGGGTTCCAAAAATGTTGACGGATTTGCACAAAACTCAACGTTTAGGCAGTGCTTTGACTTTCCTTGAGCGATACCACGATGAAGGTGAAGATTTTTTAGACCAAATTGTTACTGGTGACGAAACATGGGTGGCCTACGTCACACCAGAATCGAAACAACAATCCATGGAATGGCGACATTCATCATCATCCATTTAAGCAAACAATTTCTGTCCACATGTGGCTAATCGGACCAAAGATCTCATCAAATCTTTTCAATGATAAACTCTAGATCATCCTCCCTACAGCCCTGATCTGGCGCCCAGCGACTACCATTTGTTCCTGCACTTGAAGAAACACCTGGGCGGTCAGCGTCTTCAAGACGATGACGAAGTCAAAACAGTTTTGATACAGTGGTTGTTAACAAGTCAGGCGGCAGAATTTTATGAGGAGGGTATTCAAAAACTGGTGCCACGTTATGAGAAGTGCCTCAATATTCACGGAAATTATGTAGAAAAGTAGATTAAGGTACAGGTTTTCATGTAAAAATAAAATTATTGCGATATCTTTGCACTTCTTTTTTTAATTCCAAAACTGTACTTACTTAAAAAATATGCCTCGTATATAAACAGTCAGTAAGATTTTGTATCTGATAGTCTACATTCATGTCGTGACAGAAGTGTCGAATGTGAACGTGGGTTTTGGAACATGCCTATTTACGACAAAATTCGCATTTAAATGTCAAACGGACATCAATGTCATTTTAAATAATATCACCCATCTCAATATATTTGGAAAATAGTTGTGGAAAACAGCGAATTCAGTCCTTTCCCAAGGAATATATATTTATACTTTTGAACCAAGACTGGTTCTTTATGTATATTCGAACTATGAGTACGGATATTTTAAATATTAATATAGACCTAATAACCAACATTTTTATTCATAGAAAAAGTCTACTAAAATTGTGGTGCATTTAGATAGCTAGTATCGCAACAATAAGACAAACTAATTTTTTATAGTTAAAAATTTCTATTTGCTTTTTAAATTATACTACGAAAAGTAAAGACGATAATGTTACCCTAATTTCATAATTCAATTGAATTTATGAAAATTAAACTCGAATGATGTTTCCGAAGAATGGAATTAAACGAATTCAGTTATTGTAAAACAGATAATAAATTTACCATTATTTAAGAAATATATATGGAGCGACGGTACTAGTGGCAAAACCCTTCAGTGGTGAAGAATAAAACAAAACAACCCTAAGAGTACCTGACTCACGTATCTACACAGTGAACATAATGTTGACAAACACCTCAAACACTAAAAAGTACAGACAAATACCAATTGCATCGCACATACTACCAATATATTTACAAATAAAATAGATGCAATAATTAGGTACTCTTAAGGGGTTTGCTTTTATTTCCTTTGCGATACTGGTTGTTCCTATCCGCACCACGATTTGAGTAATGCCTACCGCGATTTTTTACATTCACCAGGGCTTGACCAACCAATTAAAGTGAGTATTCCATCCCTAAATGAAATACAAAGTAAGAGCTCATATTATTGCCTTAGTGGCAGCTGGTCTAGCTCTAATAAATATAAATAATTTTAAAGCAAAGCAATAAAAAAGTGTAAAATGGCTATGATATATGTGTGATGGTGAAGGAGCGCAATTGCCTACCTTGCCAACTTACAAATTCTCCGCCTTCACCTGGAGACAGAAATATATGCATTACATGAGGCTTAAATTTGAATATTTTAAATAATAAGAAACCATTACAAAACGTTACAATGTAATAATTTTCTTGCGAATAGTGTGGTCTTCGTCACACCCAAAAAATACGCGATAGAAATTAGGTGGAACGTGGTGTGTACAGGAACAACCATGTACTGTGAAAAACTAATTTCTTTCAACTATACTAAAACCCTAGTCATATTTCTGATATTCTCAGTTAAAAGGAAATTTATCCTTGATAACACAAACATATGCTGTAAAGTTGTAAGGTAGGTAGGTAGCAGTAAATATACAATGTGATCATAAATAGTCTCTTTTTTACTATAAACTGAAAAAAAAATGGTTATATTATGCTATTCTCTAAAAAAAATTATCCCTGTGGATCACTGATTACAATTACACTATTGTGGTTTATTTTCTATAATTTTTGAGAATTTCTTTTTGAGTATATAAACGAGTTTCTTTAGCGGAGTTAAATAGTTTATAATAAATACTCATAGGGAACGGAACGAAATAGAAAAGTAACCGAAGAATTTAAATAAATTATATAAGTTGGTTAAGTATTAGTGATAAGTTAATTATTTTATAAGTTAGTGAAGTGTTTATAAATTCACCCCACGAATAGAAAGAGTGTGAATAAATAAGCGAAACATTACTACATTACATTTTTCATGGCAATCAACCAGCTTCCTATTCGCACCTGGATCTCACCATTCCCATTTTCATATGCTTTATAACATTGCTTTTATTGTGAACACACTGTTTACTTTCGGTTTCTGACGACAATAAATTGAAAACACGCGTTAGACAGTGTAATTGTGGGCGTTGATATAGTGGTAGCACTAAACAGTATTTTCAGTATAAATATCACCAACTGTTTCAGAAATTCCAACTTAATAATTGATTATCATTCTGTCAGACACACCTCGATTTGCTGTAGGGTCAAAAATTCGTTGTATAATCTAAAGTTGACGTGAAAAAGGATAATTTCGCTGGTTAGAGGGATATTTTGTCGCCCAGTAGTATAGGGTTGTCTAAAAAGTTTTCGACCTAACAAAGAAACAAAAACTTTTGTTTCCATACTAATTTTTATTTCTCAACATAGTCTCTTTTGAAATCTGTACACTTAGTCCAGCGATTTTCTAACCTTTCTAACCCTTCACATAATAGTTTTCGCCTTTCTCCTCAAAATAGGCATCTGCGTATGCGATTAGCTCCTCGTCTAGTGAAAATCTCTCTTCTACAAGTGAAGCTGGAAGGTTAAGAAACAGACATGTGAGAACAACATCTAACACATGCATAATTCTATTCAATACTTAGATGGCAAATGCGTTCATTTGATGTACTGATAGCCTCTTCTATCTCTCTTATCTTATCGAGGTCGGACACCGCTCTACTTAGTTCCAAATTGCTTTGTTGTGACAGATTTTTATTTCTCTAACTGTTAGTATTCTGCCTTATAATTCCATTCTTCTCATAATATTTTCTATTTACACAATTTATTTTAGTCTTAAATCTGACGTTACCGCAAAGTTTACGGTGTTCTACACTATTTAGTTCTACCTTCTCGCCCGTTTTACATTTTTACTACATCTCTTTCTTCTCACATTATATTGTTCCATATCATCTTATATCATCGTTTCAACTGTAATATGTGCATTTCTTTCAATCAATTATTTATCCACTGAATCTAACAAAAAAGTATAGCAAGGACACACTCTTCTCATCTAGGAGCCCATCGAGGAATTTTAATTGTACGATAAATACTAGACCACGGAATGGAAAGAAAAATACAAATTATGTTTAAGGTGCTGATGAAAGAATTTCTCAATCTTTTGAATAGCACTCAAAAAGGTAATGCTCCAAAGTGCCCTTATCATCACAGTAATCGCATCGCAATGGTTGGTCTTGATTTGTACAGGATAGCAGTTTGTGATGAGTTGTTTGTATAACATTCCCAGTACTGCCTACAATAGTTGGGTTTGTTTGGATTTGGTGCGAGAAACAAAGTCGGAGACACTTATTCTACAGTTGATATAGTGACCGCAGATTTCGCCAATTTAGTCACTACTTTATTGAAAGTTAGACCAACATGAGCCTTGACCCTTCAAAATGTAATTTGAATACCTCTTTTTGATAAAATAAGTATTAGTTTCTATATATTTTCAATTGCTTATAAGACGGACAAAAAGTCGGCACTCACTGTTTGAAATTGGATTCTATTATATAAAGTTAAGAGCCTGAATAATAACTAGCGCCTCCGCATGATATATGGAAAGATCTCTACAAAATTTGAATTTTTGGAAACATTTGTATATAGAGCACAAAAAGCAGTTCCCACTCTCAGAAAGCCTTTATAAGCGTCAGTAGAAATAAACATGTGAGAGGAATAATGTGATTCGCAAATACAATTTAGGACATTAGAACTAATCCTACTATTATCGCAAATATTGGAAATAATTACATTTGTGGGTATAAAAGAATCAAAATTGTCCAACACCTTGTGATATAAACCCTTCAATAAGCACTGGACAAGTAAATCGAGAATTTAATTTTACTTAATCAAAAGTAAATAAATTCTTACAAAAAAATCATCTATACCCACATCATATTCAAATGGTTCGGCGACTACATCCTGGAGATTAAATCCATTGGTTGGAAGTTCGTAGATAGATCAACAATCAGCGACCAACGTTGTACAGGACACTATTCACAGATGAAGCCAAATCCCCATGCTATTCGAAAATGTCATTCCCAGTTAATGTTTTCAGTTAGCGTGTGGATTGGTTAGATAAATAACCAATTGATAGGTCATCACTTTTCTTATGGTCCTTTAAGAAGTCTATTTAGACTTTTTACAAAATATTATGCCAAATTTGCTAATGTGTCCCCCTCCAAGTTTTATTCAATTGAACATGTTGTGAGGTCTTTTTGGAACACTGTAGAAAATATTTAAGTGCTGTCATAGCCTGGAAGCTCTTTACCCTATTGGAAAAAATAGTTAGTTTTCATCTCTTAGTATTGGGTCGTTAAAGGATCAATAAAGTCTTCGAACAAGTAAATTTCACGAGTCAAATTCCCAACAATAAGAAGTAGTCCAACAATTCAATGTTTGGTGCGTCTGTGCATGATCTTCTCTGAAAAATGTGGATTGGTATAACTCCAATAACTAAAGAGTGTTAGTTAAAGAATCCAGCAGCAACACTAACACGTTAATCATTTGACGGTTCAGTTTTACTAATTAATCTCTTCATTGTAGAAAAAAACGTATTTTACATCATCCATAAAATTTGAATGAGAAAGATCTCCGAGAAATTTCGTATTTTCCAAAAGAGAATTTCTAAAAAAATAATAAGGTTTACATAAACAATAAAAACAGCTTGAAAGTAATTGCCGTCTGAAGTTTCTCGAGTGGTGGTACTGGCCGCTAGATGAATAAAAAAAAGAAGTTTGGAAATTGAATTAAAATTCAGCCTCTTGTAAATAAAAACTAAATTATTTTAAATTTTTTTCAAAATTAAAGAGAACTCGAAAAATTTGAAGGTGCAAATTTGGACTGGATCACCCGATATATATGAACAAAGAAATAAATAATGTTGATATTTTGCACTGTAGTCATCAATCGCCACATATTTAGAAACTGAAGTAACTATCAAACCATTATTCCCGCATTTCAGTACTGAAATGTAATCAAGTTAATATTCAGGCCTCAAAGGAGCATTATTCTCCAATTGTCTATCAAGATCAACTAAACAACGTTCAATTCAAAACTAATTATAATTATAAATAATTTAAAAAAATTGTATACTGAATAACACGTGTACACAAGATTAGTACTATCACTATAGATGATAAGTAAATCAACCACCAATTGAGCAATGTGGAACTTTCATACAAAAAAATAACTGGTTGAGTTTTTACTAACAGAAATAAAAGTACTAACTAGCAGTAGCGGCTTGTCATTAAGTGTCGCCGTACAATTATCCCAAAAATTAAAATATTTTTGGACATTTTCAACTTGTGAACATATCATTGAGTTTTTCTCATTAATACATTACCTTAGGGTCAGCTCGGAGTTGGCACGATTTAGAACGAGTTTCTCTCTACGGGAAACTAGGGGGTGTTTTAATGTAGCTTCGAAGTATGCTGATCGGTGCCAGTAAGACGACATGGGTTCAATTTAAGGACAGAAAATGAGTCTCGCGTGTCGATTGATAATTATTGGAGCCAGTGTTTAATTGCGAATTGTAAAGTATATCGATCATGAATAAAGTTTCAAACATTTTCCACGTATTGAAAAACATTGAAGATTTAGGGAGGACAAAATTAAAAGTGTAATATATACTTCAAGAACAGTGAAACCAAACCCAAAGTTTAACTTGAGTTTTGTTTGGTAGCGAAGTTATGTGGAATAAAATTGGCATGAAAGATTTAGATCATATTTACGAAAAAAATAAAAACTGAAAAATCGAAACAACACATGGATAATGTTTTTAGTTAACATCGCATAATGATAAAGTTGATAAGAATAGATAAATTTTAATACATAATAATTAATTATATTCGCTTTTGTGGTAAATGATTGAGCTTTGATAGATCTTGACAAAACTAAGAAGTTTATAGTTTATAAAAACTTAGTTCAGGACTAGATACGGGAACTGAAAGAACATTTTAATAAAGCGATATTGTTTAAAGGAACAAGAAAACCAAAATGACCTTCCTCACGCCCACCCCGAAGAAATTGCGAATTAAATGTAATGATGTAATCAACAAATTTTAGCTCGTTCTCGAGAGGTTTTGGAACTTCGTAAATCCAGATGGTCGTAATGTTTTTTAATGATACCCTGATTATTGAAACCCCCACAAATTAATAGTTCAATATTAAAACGATGGTACTTTCTTTTGAACATCCTATTAAAGAACTCAGATACTAAATGAAATCGTCCACAAGAGATTACCACGATTGTCAGAGACTAGGAGGAATTTTCATTAAATAGTAGTGTTTACAAATATAGAAAAGAATTGATTAACGTTATGGAAGCTATTGAAAATGACGATGAAATTAAAATGACATCTACAATTTAAAAAATAGACAAAAATTTAATCTTTTGATCGACAAGTTTTCACAAAATTATGCCTTGTGTAGACATAACTTTCTCACAGTTGCAACCAATAAATTTAATTAAGGTTAAATAGGGTTTAGAAAGTTTTGAAAAACATACACAAAAAATTCACAACTAGAAGGAATTTTCATTAAAGAGTAGTGTTTATAAATATAGAAAATAATTGATTAACGTTATGGAAACTATTGAAAATGACGATGAAATTAAAATGACATCTACAATTGAACAAATACAATTTACAAGGCAAATTTAATCAAGGGTAAACAGGGTTTAGAAAGTTTTGAAAAACATATATAAAGAATTCACAACCAAATTGATAATATAATTAAAGATTGGAGTCGCAAAAAACGTCTAAATGATAGTATCTCCTCAAACAAAAAAAGAGAAGCATGGAACGTTTGCAATACTACAGGGTGGCGCAATAGAACGTGTATTTATTAAGTATAGGCTAAAAAAATAAATGCATAAGGTATTGTTGAAATAAAAGATATGATGATTAGGTAATTAATTGCAGTTTTCGTCCTCGTGAATATTCAAAGAAAAAAGGGCCAATAATTTTTGTCGAAACCGTTTAAATTGAAAAAGGATCTTCTCAAAAGTGGAAAATCGACTAAGCATTTCTTCAGCAAATGCCAATCTTGCTCCAAAGTCGGTATCTTTTAATTCCTGTGTTACTAGAGCTTATAAGGATGCTGTTTAAGCTCCAACTTCAAAATTCGCTGTAAACTTCTTCGCGACAAGTTTAAAGCCGCCGATCGCTTCCGAGTAGACACATGCAGATTCTTTTGAACTGACTCCTTCACCCTATCAATATTGTCAGTGGTCCTAGACATTCTTGGACGACCTTTTGCTGATGGTTTAAACGTGGAACCGGTCTCTTCAAAACGTTTAACCCATATTTTAATTAACTTTGGACTCGGAGCTTCATTAATATGTCTTAATCCATATTCTGAACGATACAGTCGTCTTGTCAAGACGTATGAACGACCGTTCTCGTAAATTTTCATATGAAATAGTAAAATGTTATCAGTCTCTTGATAAAAATAAGTTAAACAAAACTTTAAGTTATTTTTCAAAGAGAAGAGTTCAGAGCTGTTTCTGGTGCCATTTAGTTTTTATCTTTGCTTTTTCATGATTATTTTTCAAGAGACATTGGAACTCATACACCTTAGTCAACACACCTATGTCGACATAATAGACCGACGGTGTAAAGAATTAAAATTTTCTTGAGAAATATTTCCTGCTTTGAGAATGTTATCTGACGAAAACAATATACCAATAATATTGACAATTTCAATAAACGAGTAATTGACGTTTTTTCGATTAAAAAGTAAAAAGTAAAGCTATTTACTATAGTAGAGTTACATTGAAAATTGTGAACTATTTTTTGTCTTGACTTCCACACCTACGAACCAAGCTATTGTCATTTAATAATTGGTATTTAAATTTTTTTTTCAATTGTGACTGTTCGGTAAAAAACCCACAGTCCTTGCAGACTAAACATCTAAACATCTTTTAGAGATGATAAAAAATAGAGTTTTGAATATTATTATATTTTTGGCACCAGTTTCTTTGAAGTTACGAGCCGCCACTACTAACTAGTTAAATATGCGCTAAATGAACCATTATTATCAGGTCGAATGATATGATTTTCTCATAAATCCTCTCTTTCAATTCCCGAATATTATTGGGTTGTTTGTCGTATACTTTTAACCAAGGTTTGGTAACCTGGTCGACACCTATTATACTGTTTTCCAAGAATAAGTAAGGCAGACCCAATTGGGATCTAACTGATATTGATAGTCGGAATAAAATGTAATAATAAATCGTTGAATATGGTTTCTATAGTATGTTCAAAAGTTGCCATTAAAAGGTGTTCTAATATTCAGTCAGAATTTATATACCTATTATATACTTTTTAAATTTTTAAAAATGGTAAAGTATAAAAGGATCTAGTCTTTAAATAGTAGTCCAGGCTAACTATTGTTTTTCAGGTTAGATAGTTAAAGATGATTAAGCCATCAATGTTCAACTAATGATACCTATTACCTACTTCGTTAATTGGCTTGAGATACAAAACTTATTATGAATTTCACGGGGAAATTATTTTTTAACTGCTTCCACGCATCGTGTAGCGACTAATAATAGGAGAAAGTTTTAATAACAATATGTGAAAAAACGCTAACTTTAATCAATTATTGTTTAGGAACTTTCTCCTATAATTCGGCTTAAATTATAAAAATTTAAAAATACACATCGATAAATATGAATTAATCAACTTCGTCAAAGCATGCAAACTCCCAAAACACATTAACTATGGTTGAATGTAAGTAATCCAATAAATTTTATAGGGATTTGATTTTGATTGGACGTTTTGAAAACCGTCTTTGAAAAATTAATTTCTATTATGGAAAAATATTAATAACGGGTTTTGATTAATGATATATATATATAAATTAAACTCACCTTGTCTAGTGGGATCCATATTATTCATTATTGGTTGACCGGGAGGCTTGAAAAAAATATCAATAGTTGCATGAAATTCAGTAGATGTGAAATTTTTGCAAAAGAATTCACTAATAGTATCTAATCTCTACATTGTATAGGACTGGGCCCGATGTGTCTCAAATATAATTTTGAATATCACTATAGTGTTTCTACTTGAAAATTGTACAGGTTTCATGTTTTTTTTTGCTTGAAAGTTTTTCTTCGTAAACTATGTTCTCAATTCGTGACCGAACTGTAAAATTATAACCAAGACTTGGTAAGCTCGCTACCACTGACCAAATGCATAAGTGTTACTAATGCAACAAGGTGTAACTTGCTCTCTTTTGATAATGTTGAATTACAATTTAAATTCATAATCCGTTGCAAAAAAACCTGAAGATAGAAATACCTGTTTTCAATCAAGAAGCTACCAAAATAAGAAGCATACTTTACGAAGAAGCCTGCAATATTTGTATAGAACATATAAATCCAAATCATATTCCCTAGATTCTATGATTTAGAGAGATTGGACAATATAAATAGATCACCTTGTGTATGTGAAAGTCTATAACCGATACGAGGAGGTAGTGCAATGGAATGTAATGTTTTTATTAACTGCCATTCATAATATTCCACAGAAATCTAATTATTAATCAAATTCGCCTTTTTTTGCTTGTTAAACCACAAAGCAGGTATACAGGATGTATCGCGACGTATAGTCTCTAGTTATTCAAAAACTGTATAAAATTTGGCGGTTATAAACAGTCAAAATTGAATTTAAATTGAACGATACCACATTTGTTATTCTATTGTGCAAAAAAATAATAAAATATTCTAAAATGCGACCATGAACATTGACACAATATTTGAACGTTGTTAGAAGAATTCTTGTGCATGTCCCTGCAATCCCATACCACTCTTATTTTATCCTTTAAATCCACTAAATCAGGCAGAATAAGTTATCCAAGAAATTTAAAGGTGAAATAGGTACTCAGAAAATAAGGTAACCAAAGAAAAGTGCTCTTAAGGTATTCTTTAACTTGTCCAAAATGTGAAAATATGCTTCATTGCGCTGTCATCATATTGCTTTCCTTCTCATTTAAAGTAATATTTAGTAGAGTCTTTTGAGATAAATATCTGTCCAGTTGATTTTCATAAAAAAGGGGCCAATCAACTTAAAAAAAGCGCACCAGACAGTAATTTCCAATAATATATGTAGGATCGAGATTATTGCTCTACTCCATCCTACAACCACGCACGAAACACGAGTTCTCTTCAGCAGCCTAAAGCCGACAATAACATTCGAGTTAGTCGGGAGTAAAAAGTAGAGGGTAAAGATCACGCAACTAAGACGGCTTCCCGCGTGATCAAGACGGTCTCCCGCTCATTTAGCGTATAAACCACATACACGAATATTTTTACTATCAACCTTAGTTCTCTTACTTACATTGTACATAAGTAAAGTGTTTTCATTGTTTAAATTCTGTCGTAAATGTGTTTTCTTTCTAACTGGCGAATAAAAGAACCCTAGACAACCAAGAAATCCCTACATATATAAAAATTGAGTTTTTGTGTATACTTTAGATCTTCCTATGACCGTTAATGAGAATTTTGGTGATTAATAAACACCACTGTGTTAAACATACGAGGATGTATTGATATCTAGTTAGCCTAGACCAGTTCCATGCATAAGCAAAATATGACGTTACCATAGCAACGAACGATAAATTATTAGAAGAGTCAGTGTAAAGTTTGACGTTAAAAAAGAAAACCAGAGTTACGCAATAATTTAAAGAAAAATGATCTCCACCGAAATTGTGAAAATCGAAAAATTGGAGTATCGAGACATCATCAAGTACCTTTATTTAAAAGGGTTAAGGGGTAAGCAGATTTACGAAGATATGCTTAATATCCTTGGTGATCAATGTCCTTAGTATGCGACCGTGAAAAATTGGACCGTAAGCTTCAAAAGAAATAAATTTTCCTTTGAAGATGATCACCGATCGGGAATGATAGTTTCTGTATCATCCCCCGAAAATATCGATGGAGTTCATGACATGATTTTATTAGACCGTCGAATTGGGCTAAAACGGATATCTGAAGCACTGAATATTTCATACGAACGCGTTCATCATATAGTTCACGTCAATTTGGACATGAGAAAATTGCTACAAATGTTTGTATATTGGCCAAAAGCGTGCAAGGGTAGAAGCATCGCATTCGATCTGTCATTGATTTGAAACGATGTAGACTTCTTAAACCGAATTGTTACTATGGATGAGACTTGGGTACATTTTGCTTCAGTTTTTTGGGATTGCCATGGAGTAATCATGATTGATTTTTTAGATAAGGGTAGAATAATAACTGGAGATTACTATTCAGCATTACTGACCACTCTACAGGAAAAAATTAAAGAGAAAAGAGGCGGAAAGCTATCCAAAAGTGTTTTGTTTTGCAGGACAATGCCCCTCACATAAATCTCATGTTTCCATGCAAAAAATTCTTGATTTAGAGTTTGAATTACTAGAATACCCCCTTTATTCACCAGATTTGGCTCCGTCCGACTATCATCTCTTTCCTCAACTGAAAAAAAGTTTAAAAGGTCGTAAATTTTCTTCCAACGAGGGGTAATAAAAGCTGTGAAGGTCTGGTTTGCAGAGCAAGAAGAAAATTTTTTTTTGAAAGGTCTAGAGACATTGCAGATTCGCTGTAATAAATGTATCCAATTAAGGAGAGAATATGTTGAGTAATAAAGTATTTTGACATTGAAATTTTGTTTGATTCTATAGTAGGCTAAGAATTTTTCAATATATTCTCGTATTTGATATATATACAGTAGGTACTTATGATTTTTTTAATACACTTTACATTGAATTCCTACTTGTTGCTTCAATAATTATAAAAAATTTCTCCGGTTATTATAACTAAACTACTGAATGGTGACAAGTGTGGTATCAATGATCGTATGTTTGGTAGACATATAAAAAAATTATGCTAGTCTTTCAATTGAAATAAATTCTATAAGGGTCTTGGATAGTCTCTTTATAATACAAATGAGCATCAGTTTCAAGTGTTTGAGGCAGCCAAATTTTAGAATTCTCATGTGGACAGTTTCCGAGAAATTGGACTGTCAAAACTTTGTGGGACACCCTTTATATGACAATAATAAAAATAACGCATTAAAATTAGAAAAGATGATTAAGAATGGAAAATTATCTTTAATCTATTCATAAAGAAAATAACATTAATAATTTACGGGCAAATAAACTTAAGATTTTAGTCAGTGTGTATGAAAATAGATTTTAATGAATTTTTAATCACAAATTTTCTTAAATGTGCAAGCCACTTCTTATAAGCTTCAAGGAGGAACAATCTAACTTAAGTCTGTAATATTTTAGAGTACCTTTTAATAAAAATATGAACTCACTAATAAATTAAATTCAGCTTTGCAATCGCCAACAGATATTAGTTCATAGCAGCTTTTTTAAGTACAAAATAGGTAAATAATTGCAAATTTAACATTCATGAACTTGATTCTATAACAAGAAACAATATTAACTACGAAAAATTAGCTTCGAATTGTTAATCCTTCTTTATTGCCATTTTAGACAAAGAAGTTTTTGGATTGTTTAATTAAGTTACCGGATTTCTAATGTTACTATGTGATTCACTATAAATCTACATACAGATAAAGAAAAAAATCATAATACCAAGGAAAACCGGAATGTAATGTAGCTTTTGCACTTGATTATATATGCGTGGTGTCAACCCTAACGTTTCTTACACGTTATAACAATAAGGGACAGTTATTGTTACTTAGCATACAACAATACGAAAGAATAATCAAAGCAATGGGTGCAAACTCACTCTCAAATCAAACGGAGTCGCCTCTAAAAAGTATCAGAAAACAAAGATGCACGCTCTCATCTGGCGTGAATCTGATCCATGACAATGCATGACCATATAGTGCCAAAATAAATAAGTTTTTGAATTTCCCAACAATTGCCGCTTAAAATGTTTGTCAGAATGCATTAGACGTTTATGAATATCAAAGACAGCTTTTGATTATCCTACTTATACACATAAGGAAGACAAATAAATTTCATGTTGAAGGTGGTAGTAAATCAAACCCATGTCAAATAATTGAAGCACATTTAACCGACCATTCAAAAATATTTTTAGAACATGGGGAAGCATAGAAAAGAAACTAATCAATTCACCACATTTAACTTTTATACTGACGACAAAATCCAGAATGCTATCCATTCAGGAAACCCCAGAGTTGACAAAGGGGCCAAGCCTGGGCCAGTTTTGGGAAGCCTAGCTTCGGCGTACCTGTGTTGGCCCATGCGTAGTTAAGGCTACTTAACTCAGCTTCGGCCATACCAATAAATACCCAAGCAGCATTGGGAATTCATTGGCCACACAGGCTTGGGCCAAGGTTGATTGACCCAGCCTTGGCCATACCAATGAATACCCAAGGTTGGGCCAATCCTGGTTAACCCAGCCTTGGCCATTCACAGGGGACCCAAGCTTTGGTTGTTCAGTCACATACGGCGTGGTTCGAATATTTTCGTCCGTCGGCAGCCATACTTTTTTTTAGTATGTGTCTGATCATTCCGATCTCTAGGTTTATTCAGTGTGTGTTTTTTATTATTTATTACTACTAAAAGTAACTATGTCTGATGCCTATTTTCGAGTTCAAATATGGCGTACGTTGAATAGAGAAAAAAAACTCAATTGTGAACGCGTAAAGCTTAAATAATTTAATTGTGAACATCAGCTCTGTGAGTGAGGTTAACGGTAGTGGTACGGACTTGTGCAATCTACAAGTGTTTAATATTTTTATTTAACTAATTAACTAATATTTTTATATTGTTAATTACAGTAAGAGTAAGATTAAATACAAAAATTTATGTTTGCTTATTTTTAAAATAAAAAAAATCATATTGATTAAAAAATAAACAACGAAATGAAATAAAGATAAAGAAGAAAAAGTTATGTAATGAATAAGTCTTGGTATTTAATCTTGGCCCAGTCCTAGCAGTTAAGGTTGGCCCAGCCCTGGCATTTAAGCTTGGCCCAGCCCTGGCATTTAAGCATGGCTCAGTCTTAGTGACCAAGCTTGGCCCAGTCTTGGCGACCAAGCTTGGCCCATCGTTATCACTCCAGAGTTTTACCAAGACTGGGCCAAACCTGGCTTACAAGCTTGGTCCAGAGTTCTACATGATTGGGCCAAGCTTGGGCCTTTGGAACTTTCCTCTATGGGTACTTTTTCAGTTTCGAAACGACGTTATTCTCGCACGCATTTTCATGTAAGAATGGACCGCATTCTTAAACGATTTTTGGTAATTTTCTGTAGTGGGTTGGTGCCCCTGAGTAAAAGTTCCATTTTGACATTGTGTCACTCTCTAAAGAGGTAAATTACTTATGGCGATAGAGGCCACATCCCGCAATTCTGACGGTGTAAATTGAAGTTCTTCACCCGACATTCCGCTTACAGGATGAGTTTTTTCTGACTCAAGCAAACGTTTAAATTCAAATATGTCAAAACGTAAGTGTCAATCATGAATCAGTGCTGCCAACAAACCACCTCGCTATGGTGAAATTTCCCTAACATATAGTTTTAACAATTTTTCTATAAAAAAATAATGTGAATACAAGCCTGAATAGACTCGTAACAGAAGGTCATTCCAGGATTTGTTCCTAGGAATTTGGAACTCTTGCTGGAATGGAAAGTCTACTGGGATTTTTTTAAAATAAATTGCTACGAGTACAGTTACGCCAAATTTGTACGCGTTAACAGGCATTTTGTTCTTTAATAGAATTCTTCATTTTGAATTGCTTAGTACTTGTCAAAAAATAATACAGCAAACATGATTATAGAAGAGAGCACTGCACAACAGAATATGAGTATTAATCACTTAAAATGGGAGATATTGTCTGAATGCTCCAACATTTTTCAAGTGTTGTTCAATTATACACACTAAATGGCAAAAAATTACTGATACTAAAAATTAGTTTCATAGAACAATGTCTATTTAAATTTTATGAATACCACGCAAGCATTTCATGTTCAAGCTGCAAAGCGAAATTTAGTGAAGATCATAGAATTGAAAGATAATGGTGAAAAATTGGAGATGAAACATATATGAAAGAAAATTTTTCACAAGCAATACATGGGAAAAATTACATTAGAAAAATAGAGAAATTATGTAGTTGTCAATAATAACAAGGATAATTTGAAAAATAGGCCTGTATGATACTAATTGTCCATCCAAACAACTTTTTCCTAGAATCTAATATTGAAATTCAGAAAAAACTGAAATATTATACTTACTCCATTGAAGTCACTGCCAATTTGGGGCATTCTGACACCAGGTCTGGGTCCAGCTGGATATCGTGGACCCATAAAAGGCTGGGATGTCATAATTTGAGAATGTGGAGGTGGTGGTTGCGAATGTGGTGAAGGCTGACTTGAAGGATGAGTTGGCGGTGACGGACGTAACGTAGAATTCTGTAACAAACGTTGTTCATTATTCAAGATTTGATTAAATTCAATTTCACTCACTGGAAAAAATCCTGGGGGCAATGGACCGCTAGGCATGCCATCTGAAGGGGGCATCTGTCCCAAGGGGCTGGGTGCAGGTCCTGTATTCTAAAATTAGAAAAAAGTAATTCTGAGTATAACTTTTGTTGGTTATATAATAATAGTTCAAAGTATAACTAAATAAGAAAACTTATAACTGCAACTATAAACTTACGTGAGCAATTCCATTTACTCCATAACCTGAATTTACGAAACCCTAAAAACAAAAATTCCAATGTAAACAATGTCTTCAAAAAAAGTTAATATGGCAACACTGTTTATTTAAATATAGTATAATTAAAATAGTTTCACTGCAATAATCAACTTTTTTATGTGAAACACCCCCAAAGACGACATAACAGGGCACATTTTAAAATAAAAAAAAATTTTTTCGAGTAAAAAAATGTATGTAAGTATTAGGCATCATTGGATATACAGATAAGAAAGGTTATCGGCATACTGACTAAAGAATTATGCATGCGTAAGGTAACCGCACTTTGGACCAAAATCGCATTCGCCTTTTCTAAGCTGCTCAAGCAAAATGAATCCGATATTTTGCGTTTATTCATAACTGTAAATGAAACCTGGATCCACCACTACACTTCTGAATAAAAAAACAAGGAAAGAAAACAAGAAAGTGGATTGCGAATTTGTTCCCTTGTTGTTGGTATTTTGTACACTACATTCTTAATATAACCCCAAAAAATGAGTCCATTGTATTGACATTTCTTCCAATCCATCTTCCAGAAAATAGTTCATTCAGTTCACCATTAATTAATTGATTAACGGAATTATTCCAAAAAGATGATATTGGTTCACTAGAAAAGGTAAATACATCTCAGCATGTAAATTTTCCTCAAAAAATATGGTCCTTTCACCAACAATTGCATCCCCACATATTGAATGACTATTCAGTTATACTGTGTGTCACTATGTAATATGAATTAGTTGATGAATAATAGTGAAAGTTTTGCCTGTTAACACAACCATTTTTATTAAACGTGGCTTCATATTCGAATAGCTGTTAGTAGAATAGTGGAAGAGTCCTTAGATATCCCCGTTGTTTTCAAGCGTTTATCCACTATCACAGGAAAAACCAGGTCCAGGGGTAACCATCATGATATTACATTCCGGAACATAAAGATTCAAGAATGCACCTTAGTATCATGTGTATCTTGTGAGCCATTTTAATTATGTCAGACTACTCTGCCACAGAATCGTCTTTCTCAGAGATTAGTAATAACGACACGCTACCTAGCGTAGTAGCATTTAGAAAAGATTTAGAATGATCAAATGACGATTTAAACCTTAATAACAAGGCATAACCCAGAGATAACACTATAATGAATCTATTTGACGAGAAGAATTTATGCATCATCCCTTGTTTTGATGAAAATCCGAATGAACTATTTGTATTCATCAAGATATCGACTTTTGAACTACTACTGAAACATTATAATAACCAAAATAATCCAGCGAATATTCAGAACCAAATTCTTTTTCATTGTATTTTAAGAAAATTAACTGGTGGAGTCAAAGAAGTAATTTCTATTTATGGAAATATGGGAAACTGTAAAAGAATTGATTCAAAATTGCGGAGATCAGATAACTGAAAATTCCCTCACTAGGGATTTAGTTAACCTTCGGCAGGGGCCACAAGAATCACCTGTGCAGTTAAATGAGAAAGTAATAGAACCTCTAAATTTTATTACCAAGTATATTAAAGTTCACAGTCAGAACCCAGAAATAAGACGAATCAAAATAAAATTCTTCAGACCACAGGCACATCATTCCTAACAGGATTACGAGAACCTTTAGGCTCAACTATAAGGGCAATGAGACCGAATAATTTAGCAAACGTGATGCAAAACTTTCAAGGAAACAACTTCCGATATTTACAAAAGGGTAATTATTCAGCTCAATCTTCAATTCCAGGTCCAACAACAATCTGTGTTTTCCAATTCCCAATGGCAATAAACTGGACAATTTCCGCCAAGACAATCGTTCGAAAATTTTTAAAGGCCTATATTCAACCAACCAAGACACGAAATATAACAACCGTTTAAAACATCTAATCAACCGAACGTCTGGTCATCCCGACCGAGGGTCCACTCCCATGAATATATCGACGAAATCCTATTAGACGCGACAAACCAAATTTCCAATGAAGAACCAAATCGTAGGCGAAGATTCTGATAATGAACATGAGAATCCAATCCTTGGTATCCCTATATCCGAGAAACCACTTCAACAACCAGATTGTCTTTAGAACAGACTTCCCGGAACATCACATATGTTTCCAAATAATTAATACATGTACGTCCAACTTTCAAGGAATAATCTAGAATCCAGTATTATAGTTTTATTCAAAAACCATTTCTAGCCAAAAAAGAAATATGTATGTCTTTTTGAAAGCGACTTAGTTAGAAGATGCGAAAGAATTTATAGAAAGATGCCATCCAAGTATAACTAATCATAGAGGAATAACTGAAACAGAGCTTCAAATAAGAAACGTTATTATTGTCCTAATTTGAAGACATCATCAATTTTTGCGGAGTCTGTCAAGAAAATAAATATTATCGCCCAATCCAATATTGATGGTCACTCCCACACATACCAAACCCATGTAAATCGTTCATATTGATCTATTTTAAACTAATGGACAGAAGTTCTTAACAGTAATACGAGGTATATTTCGCAATAATTTTATTTTTACATGAAAGCCTGTACCTTAATCTACTTTTCTACATATTTTCCGTGAATATTGAGGCACTTGTCATAACGTGACACCAGTTTTTGAATACCCTCCTCATTAAATTCTGCCGCCTGACTTGTTAACCACTGTATAACAACTGTTTTGACTTCGTTATGGTCTTGAAGACGCTAACCGCCCAGGTGTTTCTTCAAGTGCAGAAACAAATGGTAGTCACTGGGCGCCACATCGGGGCTGTAGGGAGGATGATCTAGAGTTTCCCATTGTAAAGATTTGATGAGATCTTTGGTCCGATTAGCCACATGTGGACAGAAATTGTTTGCTTAAACTTCACTTTTTTGGGTGATGATGAATGTCGCCATTCCATGGATTGTTGTTTCGATTCTGGTGTGACGTAGGCCACCCATGTTTCGTCACCAGCAACAATTTGGTCTAAAAAATCTTCACCTTCATTGTGGTACCGCTCAAAGAAAGTCAAAGCACTGCCTAAACGTTGAGTTTTGTGCAAATCCGTCAACATTTTTGGAACCCAACGTGAACACAATTCACGGTACTTAAAGTTCTCGATCGGTTTTACGCCTTTAGCACTAAGAAATCGTATAACAGCCCATACTTCACAATTAGCAGGACTTAAGATTGCCGGAGGCATTTTCGTCGTAGTCAAACGAAGGAAATTTGTAAAGAGATTAACGAGCAACTTTCCGAAAGTAAAAAGACCATTATAGGAAATAGAAATAAAAGGAGATTAACTCCTATTTCATAGAAACCCTCTACTAAGATTTACACTAAAAAAAAATAAGCTATTGTCAATATTTATACCAAAGACAGTACTAACAGATAATACTATAACAGACACTGCGACAGGTACTGTACATAAGAAAAACATAAAAAGATACACGAAAGAAAGATTAATTCAAAACCGGAGACAAGCAAAGATATGTAACACATACATTTTCTGAACTACAATCTAGAAGAGAAGAAATCAAAACTATTTAATCAATACCAAAAAGAACTACAATACGGCCAGAAAAACAACATTAAAAAATGTACAAAATTCAAATCATCTGAGATAGATAGAGCAGCCTTAAAGGAGCTCCACACACCAGTTACAAAACCAAACCATAGATGCCAAAAGATCATTTTCGGCCAAACTGAAAAATAAACAACAAAAGAAAAAAGAACGTAAGAAATCCAAATAAATGAAAAAGACGAAGAGAACAGCAAAGTTTTGTTCGTCCCTTACAAAACTTCCCCAGAGGAGAAGTTATGAACCTCTTTAAGATAGACTACATACAATGTATCAGTATTTACATTAGAATAAACAAATTATATCGGATGAGGTCTTAGCTAACTCGACAAATTCTAAAAAAAAAATAGTAATGAAATATTAGGGTATGTTGGATTAAACAAATTATTTCTAATTCTGTTAATTCAAGAATATGATTACACAAATAAGTTTAATAACTTTTTTCTCCATTATAACACTCATTCTCAACTCATATTATTCAAAAACCAACAATATAAATTATGATTTTTAAGAATGTATATATGTATACAATACATTATTATTTGCAAACAATATTTAATTCGCTTTTTCTTTTATATCTATATCCTTTGGATGTTAAATATTGAATGTAATAATTAAACATTTTAAATGTATAATAGGAATTTTTAATTATTTAAAATAATATTCATATACCTACATACATATAAACATTTCATAATAAATGGAAAAAAAAATAACTGAACTCATGACTATCATCCAAAGCCTAGAGCTTTGCCGCTGAGCTACAGAGTATATCATAAACGGTCACTACAGCTGCGTTATAAACTTCAGAAGGATGGAGCTTCTCCCATTACACTAGATCAGCATTTCTCAAACTTTTTTGATGGCGGAGCCCCTATATAGTCTGATCAAATTTGACGAAGCCCCGTATGGTATTTAGTTGAAGAAATATAAAAATAAGTAGAAGGAAAATTAAAATAATAAAACCAAGTAAAAAATGCATTTTTACTTTTAGTGTGTATGTAACAAGACTAATGTGATGAATGATCTTTAATATTTGGCTTTATTAAAGATAGCTGTAACCTAATATCTGGTTCGGCATCCAAGCGATTGCGGTAGTTGCTTTTGGTGAAAATATATGAAGAAAATTCCGTTTCGCAAAGGTATGTGCTTACAAATGGTAAAAGGACAGAAATAGCTTTTTTTGTCAACTCTGGATACTCCTCTTTAAGGCTGCACTAAAATTCTGCTAGTGGTTGATTCTCCAACTTTAGTTTTAGTAAAGAATCGGAAGTCAATTCTATAAGTTTTTCGTATTCTTGACAGCATAAAGTTGGAGGCTTTTCATTTATAAGAAAAGGATTTTTAACCCATAAATACTTTTCCAGATTGGTACCCAATTCATTAGGAAACTAATGTGTTACCGAGCTTCCCATGTTTCAAGATAATTAGCAATATCAGTAACTATTTCTTGAGGTAATTCTTCTGTATTCATCTCCTCACAAAATTCCTTTAATATCGGAAAACAGTCAAGTTTCTCACTTTCCACGCTACTTAGCCAAAATTGTAATTTCCTTTTAAAAGATCTTATTTTATCATTCGCTGTAAACACTGTGATCTGTTTTCCTTGAAGTGACAAATTAACTTCATTGAGTTCAGAAAATATTTTTGTTAAATAGGCAAGTCTAAACAACCAGTGTTTATCAATTAATCTGCTTTGTAAATCAAAAGGATGTTCCACAAGAAAATCGTGAACTTCAGCTCGTAACTCAAACAATCGAAGTAGTATTTTACCCCGAGATATTCATCGAACTTCTGTGTGAAGTAGTGGAGAAGTATGAAGGCTTCAAATATCATCGCACAAGATATTAAACAGTCTCATGTTCAACGGTCGAGACTTTATAAAGTTTATTATTCGAACAGACTCTTCGAGGACACTTTTTAATGAAACTGGCAAATTTTTAACGGCTAATGCCTGACGATGAATTATAGTGACTACTGCTGCAATTTTTAGCTATATTTTTAATCCTTGAAACGACATCGGCAGTTTTTCTAACCATAGCTTTCGCCCATCAGTGCAAACATTAATACAGTTGTCCCATGAAATATCATTTTTAATAAAATACTTATCAACTAAATTAAAAATTTCAGCCCCAGTAGTGTTACTTTCTAACGCGTCACAAACTAAAAGATCCTCTATAGAACGCTCGAACTCATACCGTACAAATACAAGCAATACTGCCAGCCCCGCTACGTCAGTGGACTCGTCCATTTGTAAAGCAAAATCACGATTTTTAAGACGGGAAAATAACTCTCTATAAGTCTCTTATACGGCGAGCAACTGTATCATTTGAAAGTGGAATCTTTGACAACTCTTTTGCAGCTTTTTCATCATACATACATATCACCATTTCAATTGCACACGGCTTTATGAGCTTCTCTGCTATGGTATGAGCTTCACCAGCCATTGCAATTTTGTATGAAACAATATAGGATGCCTAAGTTGCATTTTCATTAACAGTCTGTGATGCTGACGCATGAATGTTTTTGACTTTAACAATTGTTCTCGCTTTCGTTCAAAAAAGTTTACCTTTTTGTCTTTTGTATTCTGGATGCAAAGTTTGGAAATGGCGAAGCAGTTTGGCAGTATACATGGAGCTGTTCGGTAAAATTTTATTACATAGAACACATTGAGGGTGATAGTCGTCTACTTCCATAAATCCAAAGGATATATAACTTTTTCATATCGCCTTGTTTTGTGCGTTGTGCATGGCTCATTTGTATGGTGTTCTTTGATGTATTTACTTTTATGCCCACCTGACTTATCGACTTCAAATTACTCTGGAGAGAGAGAGAGAAGAAACGTGAGCTTATATTACTTTACAAAATTTGATTATAAAACAATACCTGCATTGGAGGGCCAAGGCGTTGGTTCTATTGGTGCCTCCAAAGTCGTTGTACGCTATGTTTTGCATGTTCCTGTTTGTAACCAATGGTCCATTGCAGATAATTAAACTTTTACGAATAAGTGAGTAATTGTAAATACGATTTACAAAGCACAACTTATTATCCTGCTCAATCCGCAGTAACTTGAGTTTTGGCGACGCGTATCAAATGACTTTAAAATATGGATATAATGATAAAGAATTATATGTAAGCCAGCGATTGACCCTTGTGATCGGCAAACCAACCCCAACGGTATCAGCCGAACTGCTGTGTGGGGCGGTGACAGTTGGCATAACCACTGTTGTCACCTTAAATAAAATTTCTAAAATTTCCACCCTTTTTAAGGAATTTTTGATGGCAACTAGGAATAGGGATTTTTACACTACGCTGGTAGGAGCCACTCGTGGAGCCCTTCCGCATTTTTCGCGGAGCACACTTTGAGAAACGCTGCACTAGATTATTTCCCTGCTACAGTAGCAACGCTTGTGCACAACGGATCAAGTCTGAATGTGTGAGATATAAGAATATAATTGCTGTATCTCTTAGTGGACCATTTACAGGGATCAGCAATGTAGGAGTATTAAATATATGTCTATTCCTATGAGCGGAATTTCAAACTTCAACCTCCTAAAAACCAATATTCACCTCAATAAAACTTTGTATCAGAAGAATTATATAATTTAGATGAATCCCAAAATCCTTACGAAATAACACAAGACCTAGAGAAAAATGATGCTTTATGTCTCACCAATGAGATCCGCACGCCGCTTTAGCCTTTGTCTTGATGAAAACCGACTGCCGATATCTACTTGTGAGCGCGCAGTCACTTTGATAAAAGCCGCCGCTGAGAATAGACGCTATAGTTGTAAATAAGCAACTTTCGGCTATATAACTTCAAAACAAATCGAGATTGTTTACACCGCATTTTTTGTATTTCTATTTTTATTTCGGCTTTTTATTTATCAAAGGCGCCGACTCGAGTATTTTTAAGAATGTTCGAGATCGAGGCTAGGACTGTAAAAGCGACGACCGCGCTTCGACACTTGAGTCAGTCGACGATTAGCGTTCGGAGCGATAAGTACCTATTTGCTAGAAACGAAGTATTTTTGTTCTACTGCTGTATTTTGATTGTATCAGTTTTGTACATATCTTCTTTGGACTAAGCTCTTCTACTCTATCGTGCGTTAATTTGATCCCACCACCCTGACAAGTAATTATTAATAAAGAAGAATGGAACGTTGGCTTAAAGGCGTTAAACGTGTTGCAACTACATCTTCTACCGAAGCCGAATGTTCAAAAGCAGTACGCGCGGAGTGTACAGCTATTATCGATGATAATGATGCAACGACGTCAAGTTCCACGGTTTCAAAGGCGAAAAAAAGGAAGTATGATGAATCATATATCAGTTTCGGATTTGTTGATTCTAACGGCTCACCTCTCTGCATGTTATGTAGTAAACTGCTTCCTAATAGTTCCATGGCACCTGCCAAGTTGCGCCGACATTTAGAAACTGTACACCCCGAGTCTAAAGACAAGAATAGAGAATTTTTTGTACGTAAAAAAGAACAGTTATTGGAAAGTCAAAAAACTATGATGCAAGTAACCCAAACTATCAATGAAAAGGTCACAAAGGCACAGTTAGCTATCGCATTGCACAAGAAGGTGAAGCGCACACTATCGCTGAGATTTTAATAAAACTATGTGTGTTAGACATAACAAAATGTATGTTCGATGAAAAATCTGTAAAGCATCTTTCTACTGTGCCACTATCAAACGATACTGTTTCACGTCGAATTCATGATCTGGCAAGCTACGTCATACAAGAACTAGTTACACGTCTACAAAAAACACGATTCGTCTTGCAAATGGATGAGTCTACTGATGTCGCTGGTCTGGCTATCTTGCTGGTTATCGTGAGATATCCATATGAAAGTTCTTTTGAAGAAGACATGCTTATGTGTTCACCGTTGCCCACAAACACTACCGGAGAAGAAATTTTTACTAAAATAAATATATTTTTTGAAGAAAATAATCTCAGTTCCAGTCATTGTCTCCTGCATAGACAAACACTAGCAATGAAGCAAATGCCGTCAAACCTAAAATTAGTAATGGATGAAGCGGTAAAAATTATTAATTTTATCAAATCACGCCCACTACAATCCCGATTGTTCTCATTATTGTGTGAAGATTATGGTAGCAAACATAAAACACTGCTGCTCCATACAGAAGTGCGATGGCTGTCTCGGGGTAAAACTTTAACAAGGCTATTTGAACTTAAAACCGAGTTACAAATGTTTCTTTCAGATACTTTTTTTAATTTGAAAGACCGTTTGTATGATAAAACTTGGTTGTTCTGACTGTCTTTCATGGCGGATATCTTTCAAAAACTGAACGAATTAAATTTATCATTGCAAGGTAAACAGACAACAGTGTTCCAGGCCTGTGACAAAATAACTGCCTTTAAAAGAAAATTAGATTTTTGGATTATTTGCGTTAGTAAGAGAGAAATAGAAAGCTTCACGTTACTCAGTGAGTTTGTTAGCGATAACAACTCAGAAATGAGTTCAAGATGATGTATTTGAAGAATTGGTCCAATATATCACTTCGATGCGCGCATCTTTTGAGAAGTATTTTCCCGAAGAACAGAATACAAAATTGAAACTGAATTCTGTACTGTAACCAGATTATCCCTCTTCTTAGAAGAAGTCTTACTCACACTTGATGCCGTTGAAAAGAACTCGTTACTGTTAATCTGTAAATGGGGTTGTGACGGCTCTCAACAAGCCCAGTTTAAACAAAGACTCTCAAACGAAGATGAATCTGATGCTAATATTTTTAAAAGCTCATTTGTGCCTCTACTAATTGTTTGTGGTGAGGATAAAAGTAAAATCGTGTGGCAAAATCCAACTTCATCTTCACCTAGATATTGCCGTCCAATAAGATTTAGATTCGTAAAAGAATCTACGGACATCACAAAAGAAGAAATCAATTATGTAAAGAATAGTGTAAACTTGACCTCAATGGAGAGAATTTTTTTTCAACATAGTTTTAAAATGACTATGGTTGACGGAAGGGTTTGCAATGCAGCTACAGACGCCAAATCGACCAGCAGATGTTATATATGTGGAGCTACATCAAAAATATTTTAATGATTTAACAAAAAAAAATGATGTATGCCCTGAAGCTCTTGAATTTGGCCTTTCCGTATTACATGCAAGAATCCGGATATTCGAAAGTGTGCTGCATTTAGCATATAAATTGCCCGTGAAAAAATATCGCGAGAGACGAACCGAAGAAGAAAAAAATCTAGAAAAGCAGAAGAAACTTGATATTCAGCAAAGATTTAGAGAGGAGACAGGTCTCTTAGTCGATATGCCAAAAAGTAACTTCGGAAACACAAACGATGGAAATACCAGCAGAAGATTCTTCGAGAACCCTGAATTGGCTGCAGAAATCATTGGGATAAGTTATGACTTGATTATTATATTAAAAGTGATATTAGAAGCCATATCAAGCGGCCATAAGATTGGCGTAGCAAAATATGATAAATACGCCATGGAAACTGCGAAACTATTTGTTGAGTTATATGGCTGGCATCCTATGACTCCAACGATGCATAAGGTCTTAATTCATGGAGCTTCAATGATAGAAAATTCGTTGTTGCCGATAGGGCAACTTTCGGAAGAAGCTGCTGAGGCCCGCAATAAACATTTTAGGTCTTATCGCCTAAACTTTGCTCACAAGTTTTCGAGGGAAGAATGCAACTTAGATATTTATCATAGGTTACTATTAACATCCGACCCATTTACTAGTTCCATGAGAAAGACTAAAAAAACTGCTTCAAAATTATTTTTGCCTGAGACAATGCAGCTGTTAATTCCTGCTGAGCCAAACCGACCAATGGAAATTGATGAAAGCGGCGAAAATTTAAATGTAGATGAATAAGTCTCCAATGTATGATTGATTATTTTTAGTGATTATCTATTTAGCTTATGTAACTTTAATATTGTATAACGAATGTAAAGATCCTTTTAATAATATAATATATTTACTTACTTATTAGAACAAAATAAACTTTGTTTTATTTAATAATACATGCCTGAAAGTATTACTAAAACGTAGACAGCTGTCCCTTCTTGGGGAAAGCCGTGAGTATGTCATATGTATTTTCAATATAATATTGAAAAACACTTTGAAATCAACTATGATCTCGAATAAAATATTTTTTGATAAAAAAACACAAGTAGGTGCGCCTAATCATTGTGCACCAACAAATAATTTCGATAAGTTATTCCAAACACAGAATTCTTTTTATGTAACTATTTTTTAATATAAATATAACATAAAATAATTTTGGCCGCCTAAATCCCGAAAACCGATCTATGTGCGGCGTCGTATCAAAACTGTAGATGAAAACTGGATACACCAATGTACTTCTGAAACGTAAAAACAGTGAAGACAGTGGATTGCAAAAGGCGGTAATAGTCATTGTTAAAATTCACGACGTTTTGTTTATTTGTAAGGTTGGAAACTTTTCAGATAAACCACGTATATACCTAAACATTCTTTATGAATCACTCTATGTGACAACCTTATGAAAATTGGTTTGTTAGTTTTAGAGCTTATCCTGAGAAACGTAAAAGAAGACTCCGTTTTATAAAATGCAAATGCAGATATTTTAAAATACCCAAGTATATTGATAATTAAATTCAATTTCAAGTTATTTTGTGTTCACTTAAGTAACGAGCGATTTTTTGCTGTTGTTGACAGACCACGCGTGAATCGTGTCTTGTGTCGTTGTCAAACTTGTTCTATTTGGTCTATAATTTCATCATAAATCGACTTACGAACGAACAACGGTTGCAAATTATTGAATTTTAATATTAAAATTCAAGCTCGGTTAAGACTAAATTTCGAACCCAGTTTCGACTATTGGACAGTAAACCACTAACACGCAAACGTACAGTGAGGACCGAAGAAAATATTACGGCTGTATCCGCCAGTGTCACTGAAGATCGTGAAATGTCGATTTGCCGCTGTTCACAGCCATTTGAGCCTCTGTTACTCCACTACGTGGAAAATTTAAGAAAGGACTTGCGTTAAGGCGGTAATGTGCGGCCGACGAATATTTTCGTCGACTGCACAACGAAAGTTCGGAAAGAAATACCGCTCTAAAGTGTAAATGAGCGTTGTGTAGCTAAAGACATGAGACGACGTAGAGACACTTTTAACTGAAATACAGATGTTCGACTCACTTTTGTTGCGCGCAACTGTCCCTTACACTGTTATTGATAATTACTCACAGAATTGAGTAATTTAGAAATGCTGAAGATTACTCCTTAAATATACTAGAAATATCAGGGTGGTGCCTAAACAGACTGGACAGAAAACAAAAATTCATATTTACTTAGTTTAAAAATATTATATTTCTAATTATCTAGGTACATATAGTTTCTCAATAATATGTTTAACGTTTAAAATTTTCTGTTATACACCTTTTGGTAAATTTAATACTATTAAACAGTTTTTTATTTCCCATCGGTGTCCGTTACTATTAACAATATAAACCCGATAAATTGCGAATAAAAGTGGTCGTTGAATGTTTGTAAAATCAACGCGAAGGGAAGCGTGGCCGGTTGTTTAGTCTGAATGCACGATTTTGGTGGTAAACCACCCTTAGCTGAGCACTTGGGTGAGAACCAAAGCTATAATGATAAGAGATGAAGTGTTTTACGTAATATAAACAAACTTCCCACATAAAGTGGAGAGATTTTGAACTTGTATTATAAGGGACAGTCGTTTAGTGAACTTTGTCTTGAAAACACGTCTTTTCATTCTCGCATTTTCACGAAATTATCTTACAGTTCAGTGCAGTGCAAAAAACACAAAAGTGAATTTGACTATATTTGTGTGGCGAGACTTATTCAAGCAAATATGCCAAAATACAAGACCAATTTAACTCCTGCCAGTGGACGCAAGCAAAGTATACGTCAGAGAATGAAAAAAATTCGTGCAAAAGGTAGGTGAAAGTGCTTCAAACCAAAATAAAAAAGTGATCTCTCTTGCAAACCGAGCGCAGTGTCAAAAGCCGAGCGAGCAGAAGGCGAGGTTTGAAGGTGCACTTGTTTATCAACTTTTGAATATGAGTTTTCGTAATCATTTCCGAAAAACTGTAAACGGGGGTCTAAGAACTGAAGAATTGGTTGGTACAGTCACAAAGAGATTAATTCATTATCACTTCAGAAAAGAATTATTATTGCATTGTAATGAACTGCTTTGAATTAGATTACAAAGAATTGAAATGAAGTAAATTTTTATGCAACGGTGGAATTTTTTCGAATTGTTAAACATTGAATTAAAATTAGTAAAGATTTCATTTGAAGTGGTAAAGATTGACTTTGAGTTGGTAAGAATTGAATCTGAATTCTGAAAATTGCATTTGAATTGGTACGAATAAAATCAGATTCCAAATGATTTGGAATTGTACTCTTTTATTTATGGTACTTGTTAGCACCTTGACTGTAAATTTAATACTTTCACAAAAAAAATTTAACGCCAAGTTTGATACATATGTCAGATTTGGTATAACACCTGTTTTATAAGTTTATTTTTTCAGTTATACATATAATACCACTTTTCTTGTTATAATGTGATTACGGAAATGATTCCGAAAAAATTTCTTCAATGTATTTTAACTGATTAAAAACAATACAGTGAGTACATTCCACTCACTTACTTGCAGAACAAGGCACTACTTTGTGACGAAAATGTAACTCCCATACCGATAAACGTGGCCACAGAAGAAATAAACATTCCAAGTACTAGTAGTAGTGCTACAACCACCACACCAGGATGTACGAGAAGAAGTTTCGGCTAGTAGTAGTAGTGCTACACCACTACCTTTTAGAGAGGACGTACGAGTCGAAGTTGCGGCAACAAGCTCCACGTATTTGCAGATAGAAGATGGTGTTCCAAATCAGCGAGAAAGTTTACATACCCCCACCCTACTGCAAGGACCTCAAGAAATGAAACATTTTTTCAATGACATTATAAACTTTAAACATGTAGACATCTTCAATTGTAGAAATGAGAATTTAGAAATAGTGAGTGAATATCGTCAGGGATTTCGAAGTATTTTTACAATTAAGTGCACTAACTGTCTTGAATCTAAGAAGGTGGACACTGATCCCGATCCTACTATGTTAAATGTGAATCAAGCAATTGTCTTAGGTGCAATATCCACTGGTGGTGGTTTAGCACAAATAGAGGAACAATTGGGGTTTTGCGATTTGCCTGTAATGAGTTCACATTTGTACCAAAAAATACAAAATGAATTGGCCGACAGTATCCACGAGTTAGCTTGGGAAATAATAGAATAAGCTGGCGTACAAGAACGCAGAATTTCTATCGAAAAGGGACACATAGGTAAAGATTCCATTCCATACATCACCGTTATAGCTGATGGAGCCTGGAGCAAACACTCTTATAAAGTAAACTATGATGCAGCATCAGGAGTGGGAGTAATCATTGTCATGAAACCAAAAAGGTATTGGACATGCCTGACATATGGTTTCTACAAGACGGTGCCACATGTCACACAGCACGCGAAACAATGGCCACATTGAGAGCCGTCTTTGGTGAACAGTTCATCTCACATCAATTGGCCGCTTAGATCGTATCATTTAACGCCTTTAGACTATTTCTTGTGCAACGATTGACGCACTGGAAGCCAATATTGAAGCATTTATTCGTGAAATACCGGCCAATAAGTTGGAGAGAGGGTGCTAAAATTGGAGCTTGCGCATGGGCTACTTAAAGCGGAGCCGCGGTCAGCATTTGTATGAAATCATCTTTAAACATTAAATTATACTGATAGTTCTATCGATTCAAATAAAGATTTCATCAATTTGTTCAAATTTTTTGTGGTTTTTTCAAAATCAAATCCTATACCAATGACCTATTATTTCTATAATTATAATGATGGCAACCATAAATGATATTCTTCGCAAATTTATTCAATGAAACTTGTACTATATCTGCAAACTCTACTACAGGAATGAATTTCCCTGTATTGCGGAGACACTGAACAACTGACTATATTCAATTTTATTTAGACGTCGCGATTATTATTATATCTACGCATACATTTTGTTTAAACTGTAAACACTACAAACTGCTATACTTCACAGTCACGATCACAAACGTGTCCGAAGTAGCGCAGTTGCAATATCTACACTAAACGGTAAGGTTGGTATTTTTTTAAACTCATATAAGTGGTAATTGTAAAGATATAAAGTTCCTATTGTGGTCAAGGTCAAGGTGTTGAAGGACTATAATATGGTATTATGATTACACTGGCTCAGAGGCGTAAGATGTCGGCAATCATTATGAAACACAAACAATAAAATTGGCGAAAGCTCTGAACGTAAATTTAAAATAATCGATAATTATTTATTATAATATTGTTTATAAGTAACGGTAACTCCTAGATGTTCAGATTAATGTTACTTTCATATTGAATTCAAAATTATACTTTGGTTTATCATAAATCATGGTAAATCATCTAAAAAAATGGCAATGAAGATTGTACGTTACAAATAATTGCTTTTGACTTTGTAACACCTTCCTCTCTAAAAATATTACCATATCTGTGGGTTCATTAAACTATACTTTCAATATGGACACTTTAATAACATAAGGGGTTTTCTGAAATTATGATTGGCTTAACCGATCATTACCTGAATGCTCGGAAAGTAATCCGAATCCTTTTCGCCGTCGTTCATCGTTAACTAGTATATTGTGGGTAAACACGAAACAGTTAATTAGTCATGATTAATGTTTATGAGCAGCATAATTGATTGGTTATTGGGGACTTGCGAATATTGTTCTTTTTTGCTTTAGACATAACAGCTTATTAATTTAGAAAACTCTTTTGAATTATGCATATACTGGCAAATCGCTTATAACTGTTCAATAGTAACACAGTTCTTCTTTAGCGTCCCTTTGAGAACCAGGTCCCTCTCGACAGTCGACTGCCAATCCTTTCTGTCCTAATCATGGTACCTCCAACGTCGAACCCCTAGCCAGATCAGGTCCACCTCAACGTCCTCCAACCAGCGTTCTTCCTCTCAATCCTCGATCAGGTTAAGCGTAGTGCTGACAATCCACCTCGTAATAACACAACCATTACGAATTCTCAACAAAAAAAAAATGGTAACACAGGCCTGCACGAAATTTGTGATGAGGTAATTTTAGATGGTTAAGGTCAGTTACACCATTACCCACAGATTTTTTATAAGAAAAGGAAAAATACAAAAAAATCGTATAACAGGCTTTTTAATATATCTTTCCGTAGATCGTGTTATAACATCCGTTATTAACATTCTCAAAATCTTACATTAATAAACCTTATTAAGTAAGTCATGATTTTCAATTGATTTTGAAAGATTTTGATGGTTTCCATGGTAACCAGGGAAATCAACAAAATTAATAAAACTACGTCAAGCTAAAACGCTGTTGGCTGCCGTTATTAGTGTTTTATGTTTAGTTTGTGTTTATAATTGTGGAATTTGGTGGTGATTAATGTTTAATTCTCCCAAGAAACGAAGGTGAATGAAAATTTTACATCAACTCCGTCGGAACTGGCAGAAAGTGCTAATTCAGCAACATGTACAAGCATTTATTTCTAATGCTTCTGGTAACCTGTTTTTAGTGACAAAGAAATTTTCGGCATCTGGAGCAATGAGAAAAAATAAATTATGGAAATTAAAAAAGGATGACGTCAAAGGATTAGTATCAAATTATTTTGTAACAGTTAAAGCATCTAAAACACACACAAACAGGATATTTACCATAATAGACAATGAACAAAAAACCCTCCTCAGTTTAATTAAACCCTATATCTCATTGAGGCCAGTACATACCCAACACAAACGCTTTTTTATTTTTTATTAAAATGGTAAATGTTCTACGCAGCCAATTGGTGTAAATACATTTTTGCAGATATCGTCCATAATAGATACTTTTTTGAAATTGGAGCAGCCGCATCTGTATACGGGACATAGTTTCCGGCGTTCTCGTGCCTCGATACTTTCAGACAGGGGTGCAGATTTTTCAGCCATTAAACGACTTGCTGGTTGGAAATCTACTGCCGTGACCGAAGGATATAGTGAGAGTCCGTTACAAAATAAAGTTAATAATAAAAAATTCTTTGTGAAACAGCAACACATGCTTGTCATCCCGCTCGTTTTACCGCCGCTGAAAGAAATTCTGTGACAAATATCCAAAGTAGCGAAGTTTAACACTCACAAAATCACACAAGTTCTAATGTGTTTCCATTTAGTTTGAATAATTGTAATAAATAAAAGTTGTAACTGTTTTTCTTGACTTTAAAAAAATATATGGTTTACGAAAAAAAATTGTAACAAACTCTTACATTATAATGTGATTAATGATGTCGAACATTAACCCCTTTCATTAATGTACTTGTTGGTTAAATAACGATTAAAATGACTATACCCCTTGACCACCCAATAATTGTCTCACCACTCCTCTGTCCGCCAAGATAGTCCTTTGAATTATAGGAATTGACCAAAAAACAATTTCCTGTTGTGCTTTTCAATAAATTTGTTAAGTCATTTTACATGAGATAAATACTTAATTGTATATCTCTCCCTTCAGATCCTATCAGATCAGTTCCTCATAATTTTGATATATCTATACTTTAATCCCCAAAATACTAAAAGAAGATACTGATTTCCGGCTCAACTGCCGGCTCTCTATATTCTATGGGTAGTGATTTTGAACCATCAACCACATGTCAAAACCAGCCACAACTATTTTCACCAGCCAAACTAAATGATTTAGTAAGGGATGTGGGACTTCAAAAAGACCTTTCCTTATTACTGGCGTCTAGGTTCAAACAAAATTCTTACTTTGCATCGACTCTTCAAAACAGAGTCTTAAAGATGTTCTTTTACATAATTGCAGTATTTTTGCTTCTGTTCCGGTCATCCATTCAGTTTACGTAATGGAAAAATATGCATATTTATAGGAATTACTTTAAGGTATGAAAATCAAAACTGAGAAATTTGTAGAGTGCTGAAAATTGTGGGTCGGTAGTTTGGAATTACAAAATTTGCATGTTTCCTGTGTAAGTAGAATAGTTAAACCGAAAACAACATTAAAAAAAGAGACTGCCAACAAAGAGCAATTTTAACACCTGTAACCAAAACTATAATTTGCAAAAGCCTTATTGACCATTAAAAAATTTTACTTTCACCACTTCACATCAAGGCGTTAAACATACAAGGAAATTGTTTGAAATATTTGTGTTGAATATTTCCTGCTCTAATAGAAGCAAAATTAAAGGAGAGAATCTTTTTAGTGCCACAGATTAATAACATGATTTGTAAGATACCGAATTTGCGAGTGTAATGAAAGATGAGAAGCAAGATGCATGAAGTGCTTTTAAAGGAGTTGTACATTTAAATATAAGGAAATTAATAGAACCCAAACTATAATGAGATCGTTGATAATTCGATTTCTTGGTTGCAATATGAGCATAGAAATTAACTTTTTACATTCCCATTTGGACTAATTCGCAGAGTATATTGGTGACGTGAGTGAAGAGCAAGGTGAAAGGTATTCAAGAGATGAAAAATACATACCAACAGAGATCTTTCTTTAGCTAAATATAATATAAAACAACCAAAGAAAAGTTTCGTTTAACAAAGAGAACTCTATTTTAATAAGCATCAAGATTAAATAAATATTTCTATTAGTCCCTGGTGGATATTTTGTATATATTTGTATTTTTCTTTGTAATATATTATGAAACTAGATTATATATGAAATAAAGAGGTTTCCCTATTTTTTTGGATTTCAGTTTTTTTTGAAAAATAACCTCCAGTGATACAAAAAAACTAAAAGCAAGTTTGAATTAAGCGCTACTTAATTGCTAGAAAGCAATTAACATTCAAAAAAATGCAAGCCTGTGATTTCTTATAACAACTTAAACCAATCACACAACTCAATTACCTAATTTCGGTATGTCCTATATTATTATTGGAGTTTGTTTAGAAAAGGATTGTCACATTTTTTATATAATGTCAAATCTACTTTCAATTTTTCTTATTCCAAAATCATTTTGAACATGTTAAAAGTTTTTTGAATTAAAATTCATACAGCTACTTTTTAAAGTTTCTATAGATTTTCGAAAACTGAATGATTGAAAGTTGATAGTTTTTAAAATTTGTCAAAGTGCTATAAACCTTTGAAACTCTACATCAATATAATTCTTTATTTTGTGGTTTATACCATAAGAATTTTCTGTCAAAAATCAATAGTTGTATATACTTTTTATTGAAAACAAAAATGTATTTGGTGTTCTAGAGATATAAACAAGTTTGAAATTTTAAGCCTTACTACAAGACAATATTATGTCTAACTGGATGGTCAACCAAAGATCAAAATATTCAAAATCTATTTTTAAAAAAGTTTCCATAAATAAATGAAATTGATAAATGATGAAGAGGAATGTGGAAGGAAAATCTGTACAAAATAATTTGTAAAAGACATCTCTATTATTATTCAATTGTAAAAATAAAATTTTAATGTTTCATCCTTGGTTCTTGATTCATTTATAAAAAATAATCTCCAAACTTAATTTAAAACGAATAATTACTATAAAAAGAGAAATTAATTCATAGCATGTTCTCATCTATAAATAACACAACGAATACTAGTTACTACATCAACAATAATCGAAGAAAAAAATTTAAGTGATCTGGAATGCCATAGTATAGTTCTACCTCTTCCGATTCAATGGCTGAGTAATTTTTGAATGTATTATGTATCATAATGTGCTCTATCAATTTAGGAACAAACTCCATTTAGATAGAGCTTAGAAAACAGTCATTTGAAAAACGTGAATACAATGTAGAATGTTTGAAGCTATTACTTACACTTTTATCTAATAATTTGTATCACCTTCGATAGTATATTTTCGATATTAAAAAAAATTTTCTATAAAATCACATTGAATTCTTTAAGACCTAAAGAAATGTTAGCTACTTCTTTCAAATAATCTATGAATTATATATTTTTGAAAATGAGTGGATGTCTATGTAACTAGAAGTATTTGACTTGTTTCTGCAGTTCTATTTCAAGAAAATGTATAATGTTTGCAAGATTAATTGTAGGATGGAGTTTTATATTATATGTTATATAAATTACTCATTTAAGGTAATTTTTTCCAATATATCTTATCATAAATTAGGTTGCCGTTAATTCAAATATTTTAGTGCACATCCTTTAGCTGTAGCACTGATATTATATACTAGGTGTACATATACTCCCAATTTGTGAATGCTTTCTCTAGATTAGAAGTATAATGTAGTATTTAATATAAATGACCTTATAAAATGATATGTATCTAATAATGATGGAAGTTGCAAAAATATCTTCTTTATATCCGCATAGTTAATATTTTGACCTGACTTTGTTAGCAATCAAGTTCACAGTTTGAGTTTTAGATTTTCATTTTTATCACATTAATATTGGGTGAGGAAGGAGTTAATTATGAATTTTTATGAGGTGTGAAATTATATAGAGTGAAGAAATTAAAATCAATAACTTCACTTCATAACACATGTCTTAAAATAGATGATTACAATTTGTTTGAGTACTACACTTATAAATACAACTATATAGAAATAAGTTGTATTGAAACATCATATTTGTAAAAATATATGAACTTGTGAACAGACAATAATTGGAACAGAGGTTACATTGTTTATTACCAAATACTATAACTCATATCCAGAAATAAATAAATAAGGCAAAGATTACAGTGGGTACTTTACCTCCTAATATATTGACTATCTGATAAAGCAATTTTTGGCCTCTCATAAATCTAACCCATTCTAGTTTTTCATAGATAGAATGAAAAAATCATTGAAAATTTTAAGAATTTATTCTAAATTACTTAAACTGGAATATCAAGAAATAAAGTAATCCTTCAAAATTAGTGCCAGATACTTGAGAATTGGCTGGATCCTTCAAATACTGTAATAATACATTGTAACAGAAACAATTAAGGAATGCATAAAATTGAAATAAGCTGAATAAAGGCTTGGAAACAGTCACTAAATATTTATATCTGAGGTATTTTCAGATAACCTGATTAGTACAAAGTGATTATCAATGGTTTATCTGTTTTAAACAGGAAATATTTATCACTTTTGGAACACCTATCTTCAAAATGTCTAATACTTCAATTGAATTTTCGCAATTTTACTATTATTGTTACTACATCAAAAACAGAAAAAAATCAACATAAAAAGATTTCAAAAATAGTTATTTGTTCTTAATTCATAGGATTAATTGATAAATTTAAGTGCAGTGTAGTAGTTTCTGACAGATTATTTTGAAGTTTCTAAAAAAGTCAAGCAATTAAGTAGATGGAAAAATTTTTAATAATGGTATAAATAAAATTCATAATTACTTGAAAGATTTCAATTAATTAGGTCAAAACAGGTACATTAAATTGAAGTGGGGAGAGATAAATATTCAAGGTTCTTTAATCCTGCAATCACAAGTAAATCAAGTATCAAATCAACATAATACGTTTTGTAAGATAACTTTTCGTGTATTATGATAAATTTTACGTCATATTTCTACATATTTAATATCAAAAACAAACAAGAATTAATAATAAAGAAACCTAACAGAAAAAACTGCTTACAATAACGAATTGTGTGATTGTACCTGGTCAAACGCGTATACCCGTACAATGTTGCCACATTTTCAACTATGAAGTATTGATCGCACTAAATACTAACAGAAGTAAAAAATACTCACGTAATCATGAAAGGCTTTTGCTTCTGATGAATGTTCACAAGTATCTCTCCTTTCAGGAGCAGCACAATATAAATCCCAAAATACGCTAAAATATAAACAAATTAGTACATCATGGAAATTTTCAACAAAAATGTCAACATACCACCACCAAGAATGTAAAAATCCTGGAGGTTCTCCTAAAGTAATATTTTTCTCCCATCGTATCTAAAATAAAGTTATTAATTAAATAGAGCATATTATTACTAAGGTGAAACTCACCTCTGATAAAAACGTTTGTGCAGCTTTCTGTGCACCAACGTGCAATAAATATTCATACACGTACAGTGCTAATCTGCAACAATTTTTTTCCATTTTTAGACTAATTTTGGAGTCTCTTTAATGGTTCACGTAATATATAAACATCAGTTATTGATATAAAGAATAAATGTAAACAAAACAGGTACAAATATTAGCTATCAAGGCCTAAAAAAATTTCAAAATAGCAACAGCATGTACCCATATTACTAATAATAAATGTAAATACAGACGTTTCGAGATTAACTATCCTATTTTTATACATTATTTTAGACGACATTACGTAGAACTATCAAATTTATTACAGACGTTAACTAGTTGCTTCAATTATTTTTAAAACATGGAGTGAGTTCATGACAGTAAAAGAAATTCAAGATAAAAATGAATGTACTTACTTTTCTCTCGCTTGTGCATCGGACGGCACAGATGATCCTTTTCCTTTTGCATACATTTTTTAATTATCTTATTTAATGAACGTAACCTACATACATTGAAATAATGTAATGTTCGGAATTCTTTTAGTTGATGGAACACGCTGCTTCTACATCATAAAAGATGCTGTTCATTGTATTACCTATACACAAATACACTATTAAATTCACATCACTGTCTGCAATATTCATTGTTCGACTTGTAAGAAACTTGTAAATAGCATGTTGAAAACACTTATAATAATCTTTAGATTCACATCACAACACGTCAAATCAAAACGTTTTCGACGCCGCTACACGAAGTTATCACTAGTAATTATCTACAATTCCCAGTACGCAAGCGTTGAAACAACTACCTCTTTCTAGTTATCTCATAGATAAATAAGAAACGTCTTTTTCATTCCGTGTAAAACATGGCAGCGCCTCTTGACCAAAACGTCCAATGTATAAACTATATTTTTATGGGTTCACTTACCTAAATTTGGTGTATTTATATTATTGTCATCAAATAACAAATCAGTAAAATCTTTTTTATATAACGTATATCATAAAATTAATTTCATTACATGACTATTAATTTGATACTGAAGTATTACTAATATTTAAAATGAATACTAGTGCTTTGAATACGCCGCCAAGAAAAATAGTTTCTAAAAATTCCGTTAAGATGGAGAGGCACTAGTGAAAAATAAATTTATTTTATAGAACCAAATATCTATTTTCATTTGTCTATGTGTATGTATTTACCTCTCTCTACCTAGCACGTAGTCCCGTTATGATTATATTTTGCTTTTGCTACGCTTCATTGCCTCCATTGTTAGTATGTGTACTTAACGGAGTTTTGAGAAAATCGTGAAACGTTTTCACTATCATATTAAATCATAATCTTCTAAATGAAGAATTGACTAATTTATACGAATCAATATGGTATGTTTCGTAAAGCATGTAATGGCAACGAGCCTGTTTGTCAATCTCAAAAATGAGTGAAGAGACATTTCAATTCAATTATTGCCATAGATTGTTCAATACTTGTATAAGTGTTTGTAGAACATTTTTGATAAGTCGTTTTGTCAAAGTATTTTGGAATAAAAAATTAATAACAATCAGTCCAGTTTAATGTCACCAGTACACTAACTACCGTCAAAGTTGAACGTAAATCAATATTACTCCGTTCTTAACATTAATGTTATGAAATCTTTTTTATATATAAGGAGATAAACAAATATGCAAAGAAAAGCATTTTAATTTTGTCTTGTCAGATTATTAACAATGAAGACTATACTTTTACATAATTTCAATAAATTTATAGTTTATCTAAATATTAAGTGAAATTCAATATAGTATTTGCTACAGAGCTGGATTTGAAGATTATTTAAATCCCTAACCTGACGTGAGCTTTACTGAAACTATAACGTCACTGCTCAATTTTTTCATGTCATGTCATGTAAATTTGCAATTGTGATAAATAAATTATTTTTCTGGATAGCGGTTTTTAGCATTTTTTGGCATACTGATGACATAAACTTTTCGGAGTTTCTCCTAAAATACGATTTATCTTATGACATATGATATATATGAAGATAGTACTATCTAGCAAATGTAAAGGTTATTCTATGGTGATAAGTGCCACCACAAAAATCATTCTCCAATCAAATAAATCTATGATAGTTTCAGTTTTATCACTCACTTTTACTGTTTATGAGCTGTATCAGACAAGGATCATAAAAAGTTAATGGTATTTCATCAATTTGATTTACAATAGAATGCTTTTTTTGTCTTTTAACTATTGACATTAAGTTACTCTTGTTTAGTGCTATTGCTCTAAAAGTAACTCACAGAAAATGTAATAAGGGATGATATTTTTGTGAATATTTGGGAACAATAATAAATTATTGTATAACTTTTTGTATATTCTCATTTTCATACAAGCTATTGAATGGATCTGCAATAATTTCAGGTTAAATATTTTAGCAAGTTGAACGAGAGATAAACAGTACGTCAAGTATTTCAGGTGTATGACTACTTATCAGTTAAGGTAAATTTTGGATTTTATAAACATTTTATATATTAATTTTAGGGTACAATTAAATATCTGAAACTATTTATATGTTAAATATATATTTTATCAAACTAATAGTATTGGCCAACTTGTGCAATACAAACCTGAATATAATAGTTATTTTAGATTATTGAATATAAGAAAAGCTTCCAATTATCATGAGTAAAGACACAAAAGTTATACGTATTCCCAAACGTACACCAATAACAGATGATTATGAAATTACTAAACAAGTGCTTGGGTTAGGAATAAATGGAAAAGTTGTAGAATGTTTCTGTAAAAAATCGAAAGAAAAATATGCATTGAAGGTAAGTAAATAATATTAATTTGTTCAAAAGTTGATTGAACTTATTTCCAATCACCTTAGATTTGTGTTATTTTAACATTAATACTTTTTTAAAAATGTAAATTGTACATATCAATATTGCACAATATTTATTTTAATTTACAATCTATTTTTTTCAACTAAACATGTGTTGAAAGTATGATGCATATTTTTATAAAAAATTTCCTATAATCTATGATCAGTTACTATAACTATTACAGACTTGATTTTAATTCCAGATTTTAGTTGATAGTGTAAAAGCAAAAAGAGAAGTTGACTTACATTGGAGAGCTAGTGGCTGTCGTCATATTGTGAACATTATTGATGTTTATGAAAATAAGTATAATAACAGCACATGTTTGCTTGTAGTAATGGAATGGTAAATATTAAAATACAATATTATATTATATTTATAATTAAAATTTCTTTAGTATGGAAGGAGGAGAGCTTTTCCAAAGAATTCAAGATCGGACAGATGGTGCTTTTACTGAAAGAGGTATGTAGTTATGGTCATAAACTTTTTACAAAAATGTTTACTACTGTTAATAACAGTGAACTTGGAGTAATTGTTTGTATCAAAGATTTTATTTATGTACTCACTGGAATATTCTCTATACTAAAATGTTTTAACAGGTCTTTAGCATTTTACTTATTTGAAACTCTGTGTGTTTGTGATGTAAACTACTTATTCAATGTAACCAATTTCCTGTTTGTAAAATTTCTTTATTATTTCTTTATTAATCTTTCAATTTCAGCTAACACCATATATACCTGCAATCACTGTAACACAAAAAGTTCATAGCATTTTTGTTGGTATGTATTAATGTTAACAGCTATTGAGCCCATTACAAGCTTGCTGTAAATTAGTTATAGCGTTCTTTCGGTCCATAAAAGTTTAGCCATTAAATAATTTCCAGAATTTAGTGTGAATTGATTTCAATTGATTATTTTTGATGCATTAATAACATATTAACAGTTTGCACTAGCAGAAATTAAGCCAAAGTTCTTTTAGTGTTAAATGCCTTGAATCTACAACAAAAGGCATATTAGAATTTTGAATTGAATACATATTTAGCAATTGTGTACTAGGTAGTAGACATCTACTTGAAGTGAGTTCTGATATGTGGGAAAATTACTTATATATGTATATATGCCACAAAAGTTAATTGTATTTTACATTGAATACATAATTATACATTGAATTGAAGCGAGGCTTGAGTTTAAAAGTTTACTACAGAAAAATTAATTGGAGTCATGTAATGCTTATTGTGATTTGATTCATATGTATGAAAATTCATCTGAATTATCAAAATATTTGAACATTTGAACATTTCTGAAACATCTCAAAAATAATTAAACTATATTTCTGTGTATGGCTGAGCAATTTCTTCTCAATCATGAGCTATCATAGAAAACCATATCAAATGAAGTTGCAAGCTGAAAATTACTATGTTCTCAACATCAAGCAATTATGCTTTCTAATTGTCCTATATTTTCATATCTTAGTTAATTTATTTTTAATAAACATGGTTTACTTAATGATCTGAATCTATATGAAGTATATTGGAAATTACTAATATTTTATCTCATTTCAATTAAAATGTTTTCAATGGTGTATGACTTCTGAGTATTGCGATAGGAAGTTATTGCATGCTCTTTTAATAACCTGTCACATTAATTTCCCATAATTGCTTAACAAATGTAATAATTTTTGTTATTAAATTTACTTCGTCCAACTTTCTACAATTTAGATATATCAAAATGAAACCCTAGGCTTCAAGCATAGAATACAATGATGTTGAAAACAAATGGGGCTACTATTTGAAAGCAATGAAACATAATGCTGAAATCTGGAACCATTGGACATATGACGCTTCAAAGCAAATTACATTGAATTTATGTTAGTTTCTAAAAATACAATGCATGTTTGAAAAATCAAGTGTGTATTCCCTTTCAGATACTGAAAATATTTTAACAGAGTAATAATCAACATTCATGATGACTCATCTGATTGCAATATCCCCTGTACTTTTATCTAAGGCTTATGCTTTATTATGTAGCTTTTACTTTTTTCAAAGGAGTTGCTTGGATTATACAATACAGATATAAAAATTTTTAATACTATATTTAATTTTCTTCAATTGTCGTCAAAAGGAATAAAAAATACTTAATCATTACTTATTATTTTTTATTATTAATAAACTAATTTCAAATGACATATACATGAAAAACCATTAATTAATAATTGTAGTTAACATTGTTTTTGAAAAAATCTATAATCAAAATGTACCCTAAAAAATTCTTTAGGGTTTAAATTAAGTATCTTACCAATTATACCAAAATTATATTTTATTTGAAAATACCTATGTCATTTTAGTATGTTGTAATGTATTTATTATAAAAAAGTCTCTCATTTATTCGAACAACTCTACTAACTACTAATTAATATTAATTTTAACTAAATCTCGACTACGGGATTGTCTGTACTGTTTTTCAACCGCCTGGCTAATAAATTGCAAACAAATATATTTTTTTTGAGGAAAGATTGTAGTAAAAATTTTTTGACAATATCTTTTCAGAGAAAAGTATTCTAATGATTTCTAGTTTTTTCAATGACTCGAATTGGGTAGATTACTTCTAGGAATTCTACTAGAGACGACGTTAATTCTTTACACTATCAGAATCTAAGTTTTTAGTTGACAACTAGATCTAAAATACATATGCAACAATTATATATTTTTTGAGGAAAGAATATGAAATATTAATTCCACTTGATTTTACTTTGGTATAAAAATGGTTAATGTTTTTCGTGAAGAATCTTATTAGTTGTAGAACTTTTTTGATAGAAAATCAGTTTAAAATGATAGGAAAAAATTGACATTTTGACCTATTTTGGTCTTTATCAAAATATGAATTGTCATTGACGATTTGCATGATTATATTAATAAGTAGACCTACATCATGAATACTGAAATAAAAATTTGTTTAAACCAGAAAAATTATTTTTTCCTTGGTTGTTACAATTCAAAAATATGGAGTAGGCATCAATTCATCAATATTTGCAGTTGCATTAAAATTTAAAAAATAGAACTATAAATTTTACTCAAAATTTTTGTGTCATTTTCATCATTGACAGCTTTCTCATTCCTATGAATGTGAACTATTGAAACGTAATCAAATACAAGAAAAAAAACTTTAGAAATGCTTCACATACGTAGAAACGAGAAAGCTATCTGTGATAAAAAAGACCTGAACAATTTGAGTAAAAATGTTAGTTACGTATATATATATATATATATATATATATATATATATATATATATATATATATATATATATATATATATATATATATATATATATATATTTAATACAACTACAAGTAATTCAATTAACGGCTGCTATATATTTTGATATGAACAACCAAGAAAAAATTTATTATTTTGGTAAAAACAGATTTTATTTTGATATTGATGTTGTAGGTGGTGATATATTCATACATATAACTACACAAACTCTCAACTTCAACATATGTGGAAACGTTAATTTTTACATGTTATTTTAAACTGATGTTCTATCAGAAGATTCCTAAAATCAAGATTCATCACGAAAAACATATAAATAGTAAAAAGTTGAAGAAAATTATACAATAAATATTGCCTATTGATGAAAGCTTGAAGATTATTGATATGTTTACTGGTTTGCTATATTCCTTCCTTATTGTAAATAAAGCAGGTTATATCCAAGATTACATCCCAAATCAGTACTAGGTAGTATGTCTTGATGACAGTTTACATTTTGTTTCAATTCAAATAGTAGTAAATCATATTTGACAAAGCTTTTTATGGTATCAATGTAATGAATTATTATTTTATCAATGAGTAATTTAATATTAATTCACAACCTTACTATTATAAAACAAATCTCATCGTATTATCTCATAGAATTATTTATTTCAACTTTTATGAAGATTCAGTATATTTTTGGTTGTAAATGTTTTCAATTTTTATATTCTATGTCTACAACTAACAGAACAAAACTTGGCCGGTGGGGGAACTGATTTGATTATTTACCATTTTAATATTAAAAAATATACTATTTTGGTAAAAACAACTTTAAATAATATGTGCAGTATTTATATGATAAGTTGTTGTCATAAATTATTTAAAAAATAAATAGCCTATTCAATGTCATTATTATCGATATAGACAGTGCAAGTTATTACGTCTATGAAAGGTTTCAGAAACTATAACAAGCTAGGATCACTGTAAATTGTTTTAGATGGATATTATAACTTGTTACTTGTTAAACTAATTTAATGCTACATCTTTTTGAGCATTATGATAAGGAATCTCTATCAAATACTAGCACATAGGCGGGGAGCTGGTAACACTGATAGTCCCGTGATAGCGGAATCAAAAAATTTTTATTCAAATAAATAGAACATAAGTATAGGAATAAATTAAGCTCGGTATGCGTGGAGTCCTATTGCCGAAACAATGTAAAAAAAAATTATTAAAAAAATGGAAAAATGTTTTACCGTCATAGCGGATATTAATTTTTTTTATGTATTCGACTGTAAATTTTATTGTCTTTTAGAAAAAAATCACGCAAACCACTTTTTCTTGCCGGAAGGGTCTGGCATACATATTTGAGGTGTGTGATGAGGGCTAAAATTTTTCTATCATGCCGGAAATTTTTTCATTTTATTCATTTTTATGTAATTTTTAAAAATATCTTGGTAGGTGCGCTCAAAACCTACCGGAAAAATCTACCCCAAAATCGTACATTTTGGAGTAGATGCTAATATAGTTTATGCACTTCAAGATGGTGTGCGGGATTTTTCCGGCAGGTTTTGAGTGTGCATACCAAGATATTTTATAAAAATTACATAAAAATGAATGAAATAAAAAAAATGATGGAGACATGATCGAGAAATTTTAGTCTCATCACACACTTCAAATAGGTATGCCAGACCCTTCCGGCAAGAAAAAGTGGTTTGCGTGATTTTTTTCTAAAATCCAATAAAATTTACTGTCAAATACATAAAAAAAATTTATATCATTTTTCCATTTTTTACATCGTTTCGGCAATAAGAATCCACGCATACCAAGCTTTATTTATTCCTATACTTATGTTCTATTTATTTGAATAAAAATTTTTTGATTCCGCTATGACGGGACTTTCAATGGTACCGTTTCTTGGACTAACAATTTGCAGATAGCCAGAAATTCATTTTCCTGGCAACCATTTTTTGTCATTTTTTTAATAAATCTAATAATAATCTCCTCTTGTGGAATTAGACTTAAAATCGTATATATCTGTTTTTTATCAAAAGTTTTCTGTTTTTTATGTTATTTCAACAAAAGTCATTAAATATCACTTCATCCCTTGATGAATACTGAAACTGAAATAAATCGACACGCCAATTTTTTCCTGTTATTTTAAACTAAATTTTTTATAAAAATAGACCTAAAATGAAGGTGAAAATGTCAATATTTTCACCTGTTTTAAAAATCAATTAATGTCGGAAAATACTATCCACCTGGTATATATATATATATATATATATATATAAACATATATATATATATATATATATATATATATATATATATATATATATATATATATATATATATATATATATATATATATATATATATATATATATATATATATATATATATATATATATATAGGGGAAGTCGAGGCAAAGTGGCCACCATAGCAGACATCTGCTCCAAATCATGTCTAAACAAAAGAAAATTCTATTCAGTTGCACATAATGCTTACTTGAAGAACAAGTAACAGTTTTGAAATATATTTTGGCTTTTCTAGGTAAACAATTCAGAAATAGAGATAAAAAAAACTTTTAACTTAATTATCCACCCCATATGTGGGGCAAAGCGGTATTATAGTTAGGGGCAAAGTGGCACATAGGTTGGGGCGGAATAAATGACAAATTCAATACGCAAAACACAAAAGTTATTGTCAAATTTTAATAAGGAACATAACCTCTAAACTTCTTAATAACAAAATAAACTATAAAGTACAAAGTATTAATCTCTTGAGAAGTTTCTGAACGTTCTTCAATTGGTGGTTTCTCTGTAACGTTCAAATAAACTTTCTGGAAAAATATCGGGGTTATAGGGATAAATTCCAGCTTTAAAGCCATTAATAGCATTTTGTGCAGTTGCAATACCAAAAAGTTCTCCGACTTGATATATTGTTATATCTTTTCCAGGGTTATTAATAAGCTATTTTTTTTTGGTCTTAATAAGTATTGAGTGGAACATAAAGGCTGCATCCAAAGGTTGTATTCGGTAAGATGTATGTAGTGGTTCCTTGTTCAAGAGCTGGACATTTCCTTACTCGAGAAAATATCAATAGAGAGGGAATATTATATCCGGAAGCATTAAAGCAAATTTCTGCAGTGGTTAATATTCCTCTTTCATCCGAAGATAAGCCACCTTGTTTTTTTCCCTTTATATGAAAAGATTCGGGAGGGCTTATTGGGAACCGTTGAAACCCCTGTTTCGTCGCAGTTAAATATCCTACTGGGTGGAAATTTATGTTTTTCAAGTAATTCCCCCAATAGCTTAAAAAATGATTGTGTATTATATTTATTAAAAGACGAGGCTCTTGCTATTGAAGTGTATTCTGGCAATCTCAGAGGAATGTTTTGATTTCTTTTTAAAAAGTAGTAGATCCAGTCACGCCCAGCAAGACTTTTTTCCTGGTTAAAATTATGAGGGATTTTATTTTTTTCGGCGAACTGGAATAAAAGGTGTCGTTAGTTCTCTAGTTCCGAGCCCAAAAGGCCTACTCTCCATGTGTAAGCCAAAATCGACATGTTCTTTCTCTTGTTCATTACAAAAAAATGGTTTAAATCGGCCTAATATCTTTTTTTAGGCTTTGTGGGGATCCTTATTTGAATTGATTCTTTCCCGAAGTGTTGTCAAAGGAAACCCATATTTTTTCTCACCATTGTTTAACAATGGCTAGAAGGAACAATTTATAAACTAAAATATTTTTGATTCTTTGCGGCAAAGTTATGGCCACTTTACCCCACAACTAAAAAACCACTTTGCCCCCAAGGTTAACTTTAATATACAATACATTATGCCGTATAAGAAAATAAAATATTTAGAAAATTAATTTTAGATTAGGCTAAAATGCTTACGAACTTAAATCTAAATATTACAATCACGTGCTAAAAAACTTTGAAAGGTCAAATAAACAAACATATTCACTTAACGACTGCTGACTACATACTGGTTAGTTTAGGACGCTAAAGAGAACCGTTGCATGGCATACTGCTCATAGATGTCGCTGGGAAATAGAAAAAATTATTAAAAGCAACTTTGACCCGACTTCCCCTATATATATGAACCCGTATTGTTTCACACACTTCGTAAAATATTTTAATAGTGATCAACCAAGTATTTAGTGAATTACTATTTTTTGACAGAGGCCGCCCAAGTTATGCATGAAATATGTATAGCTGTCAAGTATCTACATGATAATAATATAGCTCACAGAGATTTAAAACCTGAAAACTTACTTTATTCAAAGAAAGGGGCTTTTGGTGTACTTAAACTTACTGACTTTGGATTCGCTAAAGAAACTTTAACCAAGGACACACTTCAGACTCCATGCTATACACCTTATTATGTTGGTATGTTATTTTTCTTTTAGTTGCCCAATTGTATTTATTTTTCCATATTCTATATTTTGTAGCTCCTGAAGTATTAGGACCTGAAAAATATGATAAAAGCTGTGATATATGGTCATTAGGTGTAATTATGTACATATTGTAAGTATTTAATAACATTAGTTGCATTATTATCAAATTATCAATTGTAAATGAATTAATGATATTATTGATTTTAACAGATGACAATTTCATTTCTTTATAGTAATAGGTGATTAAACAATTTTATAAATAGTATAAAATTACATATAACTTACTAATACTAGACACATTGAAAGTAATTATCATTGTGCTAACATGGAAAACAGTAACAGTAAAGTTATTACTATGAAATATATTATCAAAAGTTAATTAGATATTTTTGATGTTATTGTCCTTCTTGATACGAAATTACGAATGGTGCTACGGGTTGAGGATTCAAAATAAAACTGTTTTTAAATTGTCAACGTCTCGATACTTTTTTTGATTTTTATCGAGGCTTATTAGACGTTACTCAAAACATAAAATACATATATACATATTCCGCACGAATTATCCATTCGTGTGGAATATATATCTTTTGAATTAATAGATACTATGAAAAACGTTATAAAGCACATTATTTAGTGGAACATGCTATACCGATAAAATGGAAATGATGACATAAACATATAGACGAAAAAAGTCAATTGATTATCCAAGACAATCATTATGTTTTATTTTTTGTTATTCTTTCAATTTATACTTATTTTATAAAGCTGAAGAGATTGTTTCAATTGAACGTACTATTTTCAGAATTCACAGATTTTAATAGAAAAATTATTTTAGTATTGAATGTCATTCATCAAGATCCCAGAAGCGATAATACATAACTTATTTTCACATACATGAAACCTTTGTTCTCAGTAGAGTTTCATGTGCTTCGAATACCTGCGTGCTTGTGAAGCTCGCCTTGTGACACCTGGGTAGGCACCAGTTGAGAAAATTTATTTGAAATAAGGTTTGTTTAATTTGAGGTTGTATGGTCGATTTTTATACATAGTTTGTAGAATATTAATCTCGTCTACTCGTATCCAAAGTATCAGACACTTATTATGGACTAGAACTTCTGTCAGACTCTTCAAAGCTTCACAAAAAAATCAATGAACTTACTTATTTTTAGATGTCTGATTTTGAAATATGTTATCTAAGTAACTATTTCAAAGTTGTATTGACATCAAGCATACCAAGTAATTTTGTTAACATGTACAATATCTACCCCAAGTCAACAGAATAATTCTGTATTCAAATGTAGTATCAAACTCAAGCCCATCTAGTCCTATGTCTGAACCTATTGAATTGCTTAAGTGTCATATAATTCTGATTTTTTTTGTGGAGCTGTATAGCGTCTGACAAAAGTTCTAGTCCATAATAAATGTGTGACACTGGATACGACTTCAAATAATATTCTACAAACTATGTATAAAAATCGGTCACACAACAACCTTTAGTTTTAATTAACTCTCACATGTACCTGCCCAGGTGTCGATTTCCACAAGCACGAAGGTGTTCAAAGCACACAAATCAACTTATTCTTTGCGTACTGTGTATATGTGACTCAAATTCAATGGTAAAAAAGCGTACCTAACTTATCCGTCTGTAAATGAATATCAGACTTATTCAATGAACATAAAACAGTAACTTGAAGATTATTGAACATTTGCTGTTAGATATGCCTATCTAGAAAAAGACTGGGATATATAAATCATTTACTCTCTTTTTCTAAAGCCGAACATTCCCACTTGCATGGGCATCTATAGCATGCGTACTATATCTCTGTTATACAGGGTGGTTCTATATTCGATAGATAACGTTCTACCACAGAGAGATCTCAATAAATGATTCATTTTGATATAGGAATACGAACCATAACGGGAACGAGTTGCTGAGATATAGGGTGTTCAAAATTTTAAATCGAAATTAAAAATTTGTCATAAATCAAGAACGCCTTTAAATTTTGTTTTCAAATTTGGTGACCAATATGGTCCTTAATAAAGTAATAATTTGACATAAACAAACTTTGGAAAAATTTAACTAGTGGCGCGCTATCAGCGTTAGTTGTCAATCTTATCCCCCAATTTGTTAGGCCACTGGAGCAATTTTTTTTAAATTTTGTTTTAAATTACCTGATTATTTTTAGTTACAAAAACCACCTTTTATGGAGCTAAAATGATGTAGAAATTTGCCTATAAACAAAAGTCTGCAAGCACGTAAGTAGTTTACAAATTAATTATTCATTTAATTTCGAATAATGTTTAAGTGTAAGTAGTTCAAAACAATTAAAAATTATTAATACTTTCAATTTCACGTTTTTCAATGACAAAACGGTTTAATAAGTGTATTGAAATAAGCGGCCAACAGTTTGACTGTAACTTTCTCAATTATGTTATTGTTGTAATAAAGTGTTGTTTAAATTTAATTTGTAATTGAGATTATGAATAATTTTTATTTGTTTTGAACTACTTACTCTTAATCATTATTCGAAATTAAATGAGTAATTAATTAATTTGTAAAATACTTACATGGTTGCAGACTTTTGCAAGTGAGACAAATTTCTACAACACCGTTCATTTTAGTTCCATAAAAGGTTATTAGTTTTGTAACTAAAAATAATCAGGCAATTTAAAACAAAATTTAAAAAAAATTTGCTCCCGTGGCGTAAAAAATAGGAGGATAAAAATGACAACTAACTCTGACAGCGCCCCACTGGTTAAATTTTTCCAAAGTTTGTTCATGTCAAAATATTACTTTATTAGCATGTTGGTCACTTTATTTGAAAAAAAAAATTAAAAGCGTTCTTGATTTATGGCAAATTTTTGATTTTGATTTAAAATTTTGAACACCCTATATTTGAACAACTAGGCCCCGTAAGGGTTCGTATTCCTATATCGATATGAAATCATTTATTGAGATCTCTCTGTGGTAGAGCGTTGTCGGTCGAATATAAAAACACCCTGTATCTCTTCTGTAGGTAGTCACTTTAAAAATATTGTTTATCATTAAAAGTTATTTTCCAGGTTATGTGGATTTCCTCCTTTCTACAGCAATCACGGACTGGCAATTTCACCAGGAATGAAAAAACGAATTCGAATGGGACAGTATACTTTTCCCAATCCAGAATGGCAGAATGTTAGCCAAGATGCTAAAGACCTTATCAGTGGGATGCTAAATGTTGATCCCTCTAAGAGAATGACCATAGATCAAGTTATGGGCAATAGATGGATTGCAGTAAGTTTACATAAGTCATGAACTTTACAATTCATACTTAAATTGTATTGCTATTAATTATATTTTGTATTATTTAATTAGTTGTAAACGATAGTGATTTGTAAGATAAACTAGTGATACTTCCATTCTGTTCAGATCAGTTAATATTAGTCTTTTTTATTATTAACTGATAAGGATAAATATTTCTATATGATTGGTTTAATTATGCTCTTACAAAAACAAAGAGAAATTGTTCATTGATATAACAAGATAAGAGTAAGTCAACTGAAATTAGAATCCCAGTAACATGAAATCAATTTTTAAAGTCCGAAACTAGTAAATTTAGGATGGTACTTATTTCAATCCAAATAATTCCTTTCCATTAAACTCATTTAAAACTTTAGTACTGAAATTGTGTGATGCACCATTCTGCTGATACCAAAATTCATTGAAATTTCACCAGCAACCTGTTCAATTGATGGTACTATTTTGGGGTGCTCAAAATATTATCTGAGATTAGAGGAAGAAAATAACAGACGTGTTTATATCCTCAGTGATATCGGAAGTAATAATTTTCTAACCTTGATTTTTTTAGTAAAATAATGACCATATTTAGAGCTGGCTGTGATAACAAAATCAACGTTTCATTTTCGACCATTTTTACAAAAATAAATGTTTCTTTTATTTCTCTTATCTTTAAGAATCCCCTAGCATTAGAGCCTTTGCATCACTGCCGTCAAAGGATAATATGCCACCATGTAGATCAACGTAATATCGGATTTGTTGTTAGAAGGCATATGCACAGGTCTGTCGGAGTAATGGTTTGTGGTCTATTGCTGATGGTATCCGATCTTCACTTGTGTTTATTTGACGCAGTAAGACAACTGGGCGTTATATTGATGATGTCCTACAAACATCATTGTTTTTCTAAATAATTGTTATTAAAATATAACCATTCTTAAGGCTATCGCATTAACAGAAAATCAAAGTTGATAAATTATTCTTTTAGATGTAACAGTTCTGTTACTGAATTAAGTGCACGTATTTTAAATTATGACTGTATATCTGCGTAATTTTGTTATCAGTTATTAGACCTTTTATTCGCAACAAGTATTTATATTTGTCTGTGTTTATTCACATGTTGTGTAACATTTTTGTTGTATTTATAAGTTACTAAATTATGAAAAAATGTATTGCTATTTATTCAATATAACTTGTCAAAGAGTTTGTGTAATTAGCAGTGATATAGACCAATGAAATGGATTTTTGAATTTATCATTTTGCTATGAAGTGATCTAGAACAGATTGTTAAGAAAATACCTTACTTTTGGAACTACATAATTATGGTATATGATGTAGTCATATTGTATTATTACTGAAAAAAATGTTCATGCTATATACAGAGCTAAATTCATGCAACAAAATTCAGGAGGTGTTCATAATCAGTTAAGATGGGTCTTTCCTATAATAAAATTTCCTCGGCCCATCCTTTTCCGAGATATCACCCTTGAAAGATGGTGACTAAAATTGAGTTTTTATTTTTTTCTAAAATGTCAGTAATGCTGTAAACTTCTGAAATTCACAAAGTCTAACTCTTGGAGGAAAATCTCTAGGTAAAAGAGCTAGAACCCGTTGGATGTGGTAAGGATATAACTGCTGCTTTTTTAAAACTCACCACACAGATGAATGGCTGATAGCAATTTTTCTAGTGCTTGTTTCCGGGTGTACATCAATTGCTTGTTCTACCATTACATTTCTAGCTATCCAGAAATGACTATTGTTGGTTGAATTTCATTTCAGTTTCGGATAAGCGTTAGTGAACACTTGCAAATACGGAATAATGAGTCATTCGTTGCGATATTTTTAAACATAAAGACATTTAGCTTTTCGAGAAATGCCATTTGCCATACCATACACAAAATGTATGTCGGCCATTTCAGCGTTTGTATACATGTTACAATACACATATAACGCAAAAATAACAACCTACAAACTTCGATTGGTGATTACTACCACAATTTTAATTTCCAGCATTTATTATGAATCCACTTAATTTATAAATTATAGTGTTATTTTTTTCTTTGCAGCTATTGGTGCGAGTGCACGAAAATTACATAATTTTAAGTTTCTAGCATTACTGAAATTTTAGAAAAAACTCAATTTTTATAGATCTCGGAAAGGGGTGGGTTGAGGAAATTTTGTTCTAGGAAAGACCCATCTTAATTTCATAGGAGGGATCACCTCCTGAATTTTGAAACACCTGTTTAATTAGATAATGTGAAATACAAAAGATAGCAACAATGAATCCTTATATATCACAGTCGTAGATTTAGGCTATAACATGAAAACAGTTTTTGCTTGAAATACTCTTAAAATTAATGAATGCTTGTTTTTCAGCAATACACTGCGGTTCCCCAAACTCCATTACATACAAATAAAATGTTGAAAGAAAGTGTGGAAATTTGGCCAGAAGTGCAAGAAGAAATGACCCGTTCGCTAGCAACCATGAGAGTAGACTATGACCAAGTACAAATTAAAACATTGGAAAATTCCAACAACCCCCTTCTCAACAAGAGACGCAAGAAAATTTTAACTTCTGAAAAAATGTGAATATTGTGGTTAATTTTTACTTGAAAACGTTGCCATGGTATGCCATAGTGTTTAATGTATTACCTTGAATTTTAATAATAAGCTTGAGTGCATTTACAAGAAATTGTATTATTTTGAAAAGAAAATTATCTTTTATGAATTATTTCAATTATCTTCAAGTATTTTAAATATATGTAGAAAAATTCATTTGAACAACTTTCATAACTTTTTGCGTTATGAATTTATTTAGCACAAGTGTCCTTATGCTGTCATTATTTAGATAAATTTACCTCAAATTTCTTGGGATAATCAGGTTAATGCTTAATAAAACTATTTTTAGTAAAATGTGTTTTTTTTACTGGTATGGATCTAAAAGTACACTACTGAGAATAAATTTAGAAAGACCCGAATTAATTAATCTGACGTCAGCGTTCTTCTTAGAAACCGGAGATGTGTAATCCGATTTTTGAGAAATGTTATGTAAAAGGTTTAGTTAAATGGGTGCGTTAGTAAATTGCCGCATTTGTGTTGAATATAATCTGCCGTCCGTTATTAAAAAACAATTACATGAAAAGAAGCTATTGTTTGGTATGCTTTATGATCTAGCGGATTCATTGATCCATGTATGTTGATAAACCATTATAAAAAAATAATATATATAATAAATCATTATAAAAAAATAATTTTCTTTTAGGAAAATTATTTTTTTCTAATTATACAAGAACTTATTACTCTGATATGGACAGAAATTATCTTGAAATGAATTTTTTATATAGGGCGGAATTCGTTTGACCACAAGTTTTTATAGCAAGCAGTTTATTTACATTGTTTCTTCTGATAAATTCTAGGAAAGTATATTTATTTGCTTTCATTCTTCATGTAGTCTATAATAAATAGTCGTAGTGAACAAAGAATTAGCAAAGTAATCGAACAATTTAAATAAATTATTTGAGTTATATTTAAGTGATAGTTATAAGAAAATCATTATAAATAAAGTGTGGTATATAGTGTGTAAATAAATCAAGAACGTAAGTGTTTATTAATTCACCCCATGAATAGAAATCATATAATCAAATAAGGAAAACATGACATTGGTGTTACATGAAAATCAAGGAGTTAAAATGGAAGATTGCAAATTAGAAAACAAGATATACTAATAGAAGAAAAGACGATCGTGCAAACGATGCTACAATCCAGAAACACTACTTAAGACCGAAGATAACGTCAGTTTTACACAAGTCAAGACCCTAATTAGATCAGATTAAAAATCTATTTTTCAAATAAAGGGTCCGTTCTATCTAAACAGTAATTGTAAGGTACTTGATACACAAAATTACTTATTTTGTTTTTGGGTATTTTACATTTTAGTTTAGTGAAATATTTCGTTAATGTATTATATCATTTATGACGTTCTAATTTTATATTTCTTAAAATAATTTGCTAGTTAGTCCTGGTACTTACGGTGGGGAAATGTGTTTTGTTCTTTAATTGATTTTAAAGTATTTGTTTATCCTTCTTTTGAATTTGTATGAAAAGCCTTTTTGGTCCTCAAGATATTCAAACTTCAATTAATGTCATCCTATGTCACAAAAAAGATCAGTGATAATAAGTTTGGCTAATAGATCTATCCGACTATCAGATTCTGAATTTAGAAGCAAAACTATTGAAAAAGCAACATTAAGATAAAATAATTATCCTAAAAATATGATGAATAAATATATTCAAGAGAAGGATAAATAAATATTATAATCAATTAAGGAACAAAGCACAACCTAAACATCAAAATGTTTATTTCCTTACCATATCTACAAGGACTTTCACAACAATTGGCAAATTATATTAATAATTATAACATTAGAACAAGTCATACATATTAGTTAGGGAATGTTACTATATTCACATAACAGTATTTATCATATTGACGTTTCGACTTAACTTCAGTCTTTATTAAAATTTTAAAACAAAAGAGACCTAAAATCAAGGACATTTAAAAGCATTAATATATCCAGAAATTTAAACTTATTTATATATCCTAAATCGAATTCTCCCAACGTCTAGAACATAAAGAAACAAAAAAATAAATAAATGGACCTTGCTAAAAATTATTTAAAAGAAACAATGTAAATAAACCGCTTGCTATAAAAACTTGAGATTAAACGAATTCCGCCCTTTATAAAAAAGATGCGCCTTCACCGAATTTCAAAATTCCATTGTGGCTGGATAGGGCCTACGGACCCATTTCGCGAACACGTTTCATGTAGATAATTCACTGTAACACTCTAAAAGTTATATATTCTATTCTTCTAGTAATTATATAAAAATATATACACGCAAACAGAAGGTTGCAACATTCTAAGAATATGATATCTTTATATACATAAATAAGTTTTAATTGTAAAATTCATTTCAAGATCGTTTCTGGTTCATCTATCCCAGTAATAAGTTCTTGTATAGATTCCAATATCGTTTATCAACACACATGGATCAATGAATCCGTTAAATCATAAAGGATACCAAACAATAGCTTCCTTTCATGTAATTGTTTTTTAGCGGATTAAATATGTACCGTGTGCTGCGCATTCTCTTAATTTAGTAGGCCATTGTGCTGTAGAATAGTTTGCGGAATCAGTTTCATTTTTGGGCTGCTGCAGGAATTTCACCATTTTTACAGAGCATCGACACACCTAGGTAGATAATTCTAAAGGAGCATTTCCTTTTACAGCATGACGCATGCCGAGTTGTAAGTGGAAATCAAAAGGGCATTATTTTCAGTTTACATAAAATTACTAATTACAGTGATAGAATGAAGCAAATGCTTTAAAAGAAAAGCAAAATTCTCTTGATACCACATTCATCGTAATAGTATGAGGTAAAATATTTGAAAGATTTAACAAAGTAAGTAAAAAACTGCAGTCTAAAACGACAAATCTTGGGAAGATAATAATTAACTATGATACTTTTTGTGAGCTTTTTTCAAGAAAGCAGAAACAATTACGACAAATTAGAAAGGACAGAGAAAAGCAAATGTAAGAAAGAGTACAGGATGGATACTCAACGTAAAAGAAATAAATATAAACATTCTGGGTGAACTCAGCAGTGACATTTTTTATACGATCTGACAACTTTCGATTGAATGCAGTTATTATAATATTAGATACATTGCAGCGAAGTGGTGAAAAATATACTGAGCTCCTTGAAAGGTTCGGATTTTTAGAGGTATTAAAAGAACGGGCACATACAGAAATTATAAAACTAGCGGAATACTTATTGATTGTGTCGTAATAGAAGTGTGTTTAAATTAAATCATTTTTGATGCAAAACACTGAAGAAATCAAAGCAAGTATCTCTCTTATTTACATAATCAAGTTTGTGAGTCACTTGGATTCTTAGGTACCTAACATTGAAATTGCCCTGAGAATAGTATTATGCGCTACTGCTATTAACTACACGAGACAAAGATCTTTCTCTACTCTCCGTAGTGTGGAGAATACGGCCAATACCTCGTCATGATAAACTTTCATCACTGGCACTAATAAACATTGAGGGGAGGCTGACTCAGAAGATTCATTATGATGACATCGAACGGAAAAAATGTTGTGGGCGCTAGTCTTATGGTCGAGGATGGTGATGAGGTAGTACAATAAGGTAGTACAATAAATAGTAGTACAATAAATAACTACTTAAACTTACTATATATATATATATATATATATATATATATATATATATATATATATATATATATATATATATATATGTGTGTGTGTGTGTGTGTGTGTGTGTGTAAAATTTCATGACATTTCGATTAGTCAGAAAAAAGTGAGTTAATTTATCATTGTTTCTTGATGAAAAAAATACTGTACAAACTCAGCAATGGCATCAAAAGTGTTATCCAGCGTGCCGAATCTCTAGAGGCAGCTTAGCTCCGTTGAGATGTAGGCGTTCGAGAACGGCTCGCTGGTTCGGGACGGAATGAATTTTTCATCGATTCAAAACGTCTCGACTGGGTTCCAGTACGTATGTTGGTTTTTCATAAAACATGTTCCAGGTATATCGTAGTAGATACATACAAAATATCTAGTTTTATATTAAAACCTAGTGTTTGTCTTGGTTGTCAAAATATTTCATGTTAGCTGTATTTCTGAGATTAAAAGTCTGCAAAGTTATCGAAAAAAATATTAATATGAGTGCAGAGGGTTTTTAGGTTGTAGATAAACTCTTTTTTTAAAGCGTCATTCTCTCCTCAAGCCTTAGGATAGGTGTGGTTGGCCGAAATATATTGCTTTGTTTGCTTGGAATATATAATTTTAGAGGCAGTATCACGTACTATATGGGATGCGTTCCACTAAGCATTCACGGCACCTGAAATACTCTGTAAAAGTATGTAAATAGTTGAGCACTCCCCTAAAAAATTCAATTACTTACAAATTATAAAATATCTTCTTAAAGCTTTCGCTTTTTTTTTTCTTCTGTTTTGACATTTCTTAATATTTATCCCAACGTTCAAAACGCCTTATCCATCCACTTAGGTTTACGACTAAAACGCTCTGGATTAAGTGGAACGGGAAAGATCGTGGTCATGAACGTGATTGTCGTGAGTGCTTAGTGGAATACAACCATGGAGTCATGTTTGTGAATCTAAAATTCGAAGCTGCTGCAGCAGCAATGGCCGTACTTCGTAGCGGGAAGTCCAAGGAACGTGAGTTCACTATTTAATCCATAAAATTGCTAAAAGTGTTTCAAGACAGCATTTTTTAAACCCATTCTTCAAAAAACTTGCAGTAATAAAATTGCATATTGGAGTTATTTTTAAGCAATTAACATATGTAGGTCTGGAATAATTTTTCAATAAAGGTTTTTAAGAAAATTAGAACATTTTTTTCAAGATAATTCTAATGCGCTTCATTCAAGAATTAATTCTGCCGTTTTAAATGAGCAAAAAGTTTCTGATATTCATTGATATTGTCGTTTTTAACATTGAGTAAATTGATGTATTGGTTTTTCTGGTTTATTATGTATTTAAGTACCAACTTCAATTTAACTACACCTGTACCTCGATTTACACGGTACTTGTTTTACACGTTTCCGCTTTTACACAGTTTTCCAAATAAGTTTTTTTTGTTTTTATCGCACTCTACTAAATGCTACTGTGATTGAACACGTACACACATCTCACGAGTTTATGTGCGGACTTGCTGCACACGCACACTGTGTCTGTATTTCTTCGCATAAAATTAAAGTTTTATCTACGGAAAATTGTATTTGAGTGAGTGAGTATTCTGTTTAAAGTATTGTAATTAAATAAAAAAACAGTGTTTCCGTAATATAATACATATTTTAACCTGTCAATGCATTTTATTTTTATTCAAGCAAGCGGTTCATTTACATTGTTTCTTTTGAATAATTTCTAGGAAGATCTATTTATTCATTTGTTTTGATTCTTTACTTTCTAAGTGTTTTTAGAAATTTTTTGGGATATGTAAGAAGTTTGTGTGACGCAGTTTAGTTCAGTTTATAATTAATAGTCGTAGTGAACAGACCGAAATAGAAAGTAATCGAAGAATTCAAATAAATTAATTTAGTTAAGTGTTAGTGATAAGTGAATTATTATATCTCTCTTGCAAGTGAAACTTAAGGTTAGGAAAACAAATGTAAAATGGTGAATTGTCCTGATGAAAAGCACTTTCTTTTTAGCAATTTCTCCCTTTACTTTAAATAATATGTAATATTCTATAATTTTTTCACCTTTTTGAAAATAGTAGATGAACTCAATCCCATGACTATCCAAAAAAACGATTTCCATCACTTTTCCGGTCGCTGAAACCATATTTATCTTTTTCAGAACAGGTTCGCTCTTTGGCAATCCACTGTATTGACTATTTTTTCCATTACACGAGTTTAGTGGTGGATTCAGGTTTAATTTACAGTTGTAAACCGACTCATTTCGCTGAAACCGTGTTAATTAGGGGCCTAGAAAATATTAATTCGAATGCGTTTTAGGTCCAAAGTGAGCAAACGTGGCACCCAACGCGCGGATAACTTTTGCATGCATAATTCTTCAGTCCGTATATGGTGAACTTTTTCGATGATATCGATGATACTTGCAGCTGTTGTTCGTGAAATTTTCGTGAAAATTTTCATGTCGAGGCTGAAAACTTTCAGATAATCCTTATAGTACACATGTATTTGCTTAAAAACAGGTAAAAAGTAGCTTCAGTGATCTTCATATTGAACACCTTACTATCACTCCACAATCATATACAATAACACTGTCTGACGCGCGTTTCGTTAACAAAGTTACTATCATCAGAGACCAAATTTATAAGTCACTTTAATTATGTAACAGTTAATTCAGTATCCTATAAGTAATAATCGTCGAATATCACAATTTGAAGTTTTCTAAAGGTAGGTACTGAAATAAATACATCACAATACATTTATTTTCTTTATTCAACAGAAATCATCGAATCACAAATAAAAAATGGAAAATTTAGTGTTAAGATCGGATATCAAAAAGTGATTCGAGAGATATAAAAAACAGTGTTTTATAACCTGTTTACAGAAAAAAGGTTCACATTTCAAAATTACTCTATGATATACATATACAAGTTACGTTTAAGTAAAATAAGTAGTTGAAACCAAACATCAATAAATAGACAATCAAGAATTCAACTAAAATTAAATCTTAATTAGACACCTGACATTAGAAAGTAAATATTTTGCCAGATCCGTATTAGAGTGAATTTAAATATATTCAAAATTTGATGACAAATTTATCTTAATTGAATAATACAATTAAAAATGCATTTTTGCTCAAAGCTATCCAATAGCAGAATATGTATATATTTGGCAAATGAAAATTAATTAACAATCACGGTAAAACTCAAATTAAGCAACAGATTATAAAGGTGTATCGACTAGTAACTCCTAGTCAAAGATTAATCTTATCCAATGTCTTTCTCCCACTCGATTCTTTAATCGGAATCAAAAGAGCTAGGAGTTAATTCCCTGTCACCCCTAACCTTCCTAAGAATAGATACAGCATCAGCCTGTAACATTCCCACTGGCAAGCTATTCAGCATTCTACAGGCCATCAATTCAATCTCTCCACCTTATAAGCTCGTCGCCATATGTACAGACTCACTTGCCTCTATTTTATCCATCCATAATATATTTACCGAACATCCTATTGTCCAATCAATACATGACTCCTACCAGCTTATCTCATCCCAAGGAATAGCAGTTACTTTAATTTGGTTACCTTCCCACATTGGCATCGAAGGCAACGAACTTGCAGACCAACAGGCAAAAATTGCAACTACATCTACCGTCACCGACAATGTAATTATTGGAAAGGATTTAAAATCACAACTCAAAAGAAAATCCAGATTTACATGGCATTGGGACAATATTACCACATCCCTACGTCAAATACAGCGCTCAATTGGTAATCAACCTATTATCTTCGCTAGTCTCTCAAGGCAAGACTTCACTGCGAAAAGAAGAGTAAGAATCGGCTATTCAAAACTTACTCATGGATACTTTAAGACTACTACTCCCAGACCATTTTGCTTCAGCTGCAACGCATATCTAACCATGAAGCACATTTTGAACGAGTATCGCAAATATACCGTCGAAAGACAACAGTTTCAGCTTAGCCTAAACTACAATGAAGTCCTTAACAACTCGGAACGAATTACCTCTCTACTTCAGTTTCTCAAAGAGTACAACTTTACCACAAACTATAGAACAACTGTGTTACTGTGTATTCATATTGTATGCTTGTATCAATGAACCATTTCATATTTAATGTTTTTACTTCGAGGACTAGTTAAAATAAATCCTTTGTTTGTCGTTTTGGAAATTCTTGAGGAAATTCGGAAAATTAGTCTTAAAAATCTCATTATTATAACCATTTCCCAAACTTAACTACCAGCATTCTGCTAACGATACTCCAATCACCCTATATCATTCTTATGAAAGAACTACTCGCCTACAGAAATATCATCATAAATGTTATTTCATGTGGATCCCTCCCCATACCGAGATAGAAGAAAATGGGAGAGTATGTAGATCCAATAGTAAAAAATGAATGCCCCAACCAACAATCGGAAAAGAATGACTTTATTGTACAAAAGCAGAATCCAACAAAAGAAGCATCAAGGCACAAGACACCCAAATCCTACGAAGTCGGTCCAAATTATAACGACTGGAACTCTAATAACATAAGTAGAAGTGACTCTTTCCCGTATTTGTATCACATATGACTACCTACTACAGGGAAAACATAAACCAATGTGTGAACTGTCCAAAAGATAGTTAACTGTAAAACACCACTTAATTCACCGTATTAAATACGACAAGGAACGAAAGAAGAATCAACTACCACATTCACTGGAGAAGCTATTACAAGAAGACAAATAGAAACGAAGTTATCTGAAAGACTGCAAATTAACTAGTAAAATCTAGAGACCATTGTGTTAATTTAAATTAACACAATGTTTTCGTTTTCTAATTTTGGATTAACTCGTCAGGCCTTAAGCATACTGATTGGGTCATTGGAGATATAATAATGGGTGAATCACGATTCTTGATTCATGAAGAAAAATAATTTTCCCAGGACCGGTATCTTGAAGTCATTTTACATAGATCATTGTTGCTAAGAAAGTTAATGTTTTCATTGAGTAGAATGAAATGTGACGTTTCTGTAGAAAAATGGCAGTTCCGTGTGTTACGTATATGACACTTCACAGTGCCATGTACTAGCTTGAATGTTCTATGGTCATCTGGCAAGTGACAGTTGGGAAGCGGGACCCTTAGATAGTTAGGTTAGAACATATAGAAGATCGAAGTAAAACATGTTCTCAAACTAATCGTGTTTTATTTAAATAATAATATCAAAGCTAACCTGAAACATGGTGTCAGGTGTGGGGTCTGATATATTAGAATACGCATCAAAATATTATTTAGTTGTAGTCGATTACTACAGCAATTGGATTGAATTGAAAGAAATTCAAAGAAAAAGTATAGATGAAATCTTAAAACAATTAAAAGTAATATTTTCTAATTTTGGGTTACCTGCAAAGTTTATATCTGATAACAATCCCTACAACAGCTTTAAATTTAAAGAATTTTGTAATCAATACAATATACAATGTGTTTTTACGAGTCCCAGGTACCCAAAATCGAATGGGTTGGCTGAAAAAGCCGCACACATATGTAAACAGTTATTAAAAAAGTGTAACAATGAAGACGAAATATTTGTTCATTTGTTGAATTACAGAGTTACACCACTATGTGGTCTTGAGACCTCACCTTCAGAGTTATTACAAAGTAGGTTACTAAGAACAGGTTTGCCTATATCCAACAGATTATTGGAACCCAAAACCACTAACGAGTATGGAAAAAAAGTAGAAAGAAAGTTGGCAGTAAAAAGCTATCATGATAAATCTGCACGTAGCAGCTCAGATTTTAACGAAAATCAAGATATACTATTTAAATTGAAAAAGGATGGGTATTGGACACCGGGAAAAGTCTTATCAAATACTAATTCTCCACGATCATACTTGGTGAGTGATGAAAATGGCAGAGTTTATAAAAGAAATTCTTCCTTTCTAAAAAATACAAAAAATCCAACGGTTATAAATGCGTCAAACAACAACGAAAATATAAACATAAACTGTAAACCTAGTAGTGCTGATGAATCAAGTGAGAACACTTGTTTGTCTAATAGCACTGATGTATATAATGAAAACGATTGTGGAACTAATAATAATAAAACGGCAAATGAATGTACAAGTGTCAAGGAAGCAAATAGCAAATGCACAAGATCAAGTAGGGTCGTCAATGTACCAAATAGGTTAAGAGACTATTATACATAGCGGAAAAAATATTATTATTAGTTTCATGTCTAGTTTATAGTATTAGTTAGTTAGTATTTCAATTATTTCAATATAAGTCCAAAAAGGGGAGATGTTACGTATATGACACTTCACAGTGCCATGTACTAGCTTGAATGTTCTATGGTCATCTGGTAAGTGACAGTTGGGAAGCGGGACCCTTAGATAGTTAGGTTAGAACATATAGAAGATCGAAGTAAAACGTGTTCTCAAACTAATCGTGTTTTATTTAAATAATAATATCAAAGCTAACCTGAAACAGCGTGTAAAAACAACAAATTGTATTTTGTGCTTCCTAATTTCTACTTAAACAATTTATGACAGAAACAATTTCCTACCAACATGCTGAAAACTTCCTTGATATTTCAACTTTAAAGGCAACAATGTTGCATGATAATTCTTCAAATGCTGAAAATTTCACAAATATTGAAAACAAAACTGAAGTTATTGATATGACTAATTTTATTCCTTGGAATTAATAGATATAATTCTTTAAGGTACGAGTGTGTGACTTGCACTTGCCTATAAGTTAATATCGTCTGCTTATATTTTATAAGTATAAATGTCATCTTCGCGCATGGAACACAAAACATTTTATAATATTTTCTATACGTTTTTTATTAAGGAATGCATTACCAGAGAATTTTTGACTTTTTATACAATATAAACTTATTTTGAAGAACCAGATTAGTTGCAAGGTTGATAATAAAGATGAGTTTGATCTATATGTGTAAGGCTCATGTAATAATCAGATATTCGACTTGATTGAGGGTGAACTTAAATTACATCAATCTGAGAACCAATCTTCAAGTACAACAGAAAGTTCAATAAATTTGGATGCCACATTAAATTAATCTGCTAGTCAAAATTTGGAAGGAACCAAAAATTAATACAACATAAAGAGAAGAAAACGTAGAAGTAACAGCTTTAAAAAAACTGCAAGAAATACTGACAAAAATAATTTGAGTTTTGTATGTAAAGTTCATAGAATAAAAAATAATTACCTAACATGTGATAGCTGCTAAATAGATATCACAATTTTGTTCTGATAAACTATAACAAACATGTTCTGTAAGTAGGTATTCAGGATTTATTCATGTATCACATATTTAATGCCATCCTAAGATTAAAATTTTGGCCTGATCAATTAAAAACTGCCATAATCATTCTAATAAAAGCCGGGAAAATTTTAATTGAATTATCCCACCGTCCAATCAGCTTGCGACCCATATCAAAAACATTAGAAAGACTGTTATTTAACAGAATACACTCTGATCTATCAGCCAATCTGTGGATTTCCTTTTACCAATTCAACAAATACTAATGTCATAATTTAGGTAATTGAACAAAAACTGTATTGCACCTCAGTATTTTTAGACGTGAACCAAATATTTAATTAGGTTAGGCTTCCTGGACTCCTCTACAAAATTAAACAAATCCTACTGTAGAAGTAATCTTAAAGTCATACTCAAACAGACGGTTCAAAACTGAAGTAGGCAAAACAATCCACTAGCGTAGTGTTCTACGTTCATTATACAGTTAACTGCAGACTGTGTAAGAAATTTAAAGAAAGTTAAGAGGACATCGAAACTGATTATAAAAAGAGACGCAATCTCAAAACATTTAAAGAGTCAATGAATGATCGAAGGAAACTCAGAAGAAAAAAAGTAATTAACTAAACTGATAAAATTTTGTGCAATAAGTAAAAAAAAATAGAAAGTAGCGAATGTTATAAAGGACGTCAGCAAGATGAAACCAGCAGCCAAACTTATGACAACCTTCCAAGAGAAAAAAAAATGAGGAACTAATGAAAACACACCTTTGCAATGGAAATGAAAGCAAAATGTGTCAAGAACCAAAAATGAAAAGAAAAGATGATTTTGAACATTTTGAAACAAAAGTAGACCAAATGTTAGAAAATAATGCAAATAAGACATAGATGTAGAACTATTTAATATGTACAAAAATAAAATGAAATTATAATTTCAAGTTAATAAAAGTTTCCATTAATAACATGCTAGTGCCCAATAATTAACTCAAATCTTTTCAGGTTTTTTGATATTTTCTAGAAGGACTGTAATGTTAGGAATAATTGGTACAAATAGAACGTTCCTTTTCAAAAAGAAAACTCTTATATGCTTTGAGCCCCTGAAATACTCTGTATATTACAAAATAATTTATGAAGTTCTTGACGTTCTAAAAATTTGTTATCATCTTTAGTCCCTCTCTAGACAACAAATTACATAATAATATATAGCCGTCGATTGGCTTTTAGTCTGATGGCTGCAATTACAAAGAGAAAAAACATAGTCTGTCAATTATAGTTTTGATCTAAGTTAATCTCATCAAAACTACAATATGCCTTCTTCCTCTCTCAATCTCCAATCCAAGCTGAACTTGAAATTTTGTTCTGCAATTTAAAGTGACGATGGAGCCAGTTAGTATCTGCTGATATGAGGAGTTTCATACAAATTAAATAGTAGCATTAAATGCTCTTAAATTCGGATTAGATACTTCAAATGAGTAGGCATCAAGGCGATAGATTATGCTTTTCTACAAAGATTATGAGTTCATCAAAGATGTCTGTATAGACGTTACCTTCTTCAATAGAGACTTAATTCAATATTCGTCGAGGCATATAGCCAGGATTAAAAACAAAAACTAACAACTAGATAAACTTTGATAAAAAAAATGTAAGAGGAAAACATATAAAGAGCTAGAGATTTTTATTTATATAAAGGTATTCGAAAATGCAGAGCTAGATTTCCATTGATGAGAGATTATTAGTTACTATCCAAAAACTGGAATGGCTTAAATCAAGTAAATCACAGAAATACATACATAAACTATAAGTATGGAATGACTAGATGGATGAGATAATATAATATTATGTAAACACGTCTTTGATATTTTGAAACTGTCTAATGGCTAGATCCACTGGTAACTGGAATTTAAATCCTGACAAGGTATCCAAACTTCTTAGACTATCCTGGAAACCTAAAAAATGAAACCAATTGAAATATGTAATTTACATGTAAAAATACTTAAAATATTTTTCCATGATAAATGAGTCAAATTTTCTCTCAACAAAGTGTGCAAAATGTTGCAAATTTTATATGATACCTAATTGAAATACAATTGCCTGTAGAATATTTACATAATTTTCTGCCAATTACACTTACTTACAAAATTGAAACTTTGGAGGCTCTCGCGCGAAATAAGATATATATTTTTTGATATTGGTAGAGTATGACAAAAGCAACAGTACCCTTCTTTATATGTATTTCAATGAAAATTTAAAGAAATTTGAGTTCAAAGTTCGCTTCTTTAACATGAGTTCTTATGGGAGTCATAGTTAAATTCTGTGATTACAAATTAAATCAGAATTGCAGTGATATATGAGCACATATATTTGATTGGTAAGAAGTTAATCTTTCTAACAGTTATAGAACAAAAATGAGAGTTATTAGTTAAACATTGTTATATTTCAATGCACATCAAGTATCTATCCAGTGGCTCATTTTTACACTGTGGTGATATTATTTGTATAGTTACTGACAGGTCAATGTCTCTTTTTCTGAGCTCACATGTAGAGCTTATAAAATATTTTGAAATATTCCAAAATGAAATAGTTTTATTTAGATTGGAAACAAATTTTTCTTACTGATTTTTTGAAATCTGAATTTTCCTTTTATTACGAAAAATAATTGATATATTAGATATCTGTTCAGTTATATTTTGAAAATACAAATTCAACTTTTTATGTGTTACAATATATGCTCCTATCTACCCATATCTACTTCTTCTCCATTTCTAGAGCTCTGCATGGTAGGTTACCACTAGATGAAACCTAGGTCATTGCTATTATCACAAGACCATCTCTGAGTTGCAGGATCACAGTATTTAAAAAATAAGTTCTCTTATTTTCTCTCCAACATATGTACACCTGTATTTGGTGTTTCCATTGTATAACTATTTCATACCATTTTTTAAATATATATTATAGGGTGTTACTAGTTTCTTTTTCATTTATTTGATTTTTAAATTTAGTTTCTCAAAAAACTGATTGCTTCCAATTTAATATTGTTCATCCCATCTTAGTATAAATTGTATATAACTTAACTAAGGCTACACAACCTAAGGAGGAGTTTTCAACTAGGGACTTGATTTGGAAAATATTTATCATATGGTTTTAGTAATATATAATGTGAGTACATTTTGTACAACAAAAATTTTTATTTGAAGTATTCATATTACTTTTTCACCTAATCAAAAAACCTAACCTTATGGATACATGGTCTTGTTTACATTTATTTATTCATTTTATCTTAAAAAAGGTTTTACCTGTCTTAGCAAGGTAACTCCAAGGCTGATAATACATTTTCGTAAGATGGTTACATGTAAATATCAATGTTAACCATGGTACAAGTTTGTTTGCGCTAGAAATACACAATATTACTATTAAATAATATATTCAAAGTTCAATTTACTTACTTGAGGGCAGCACAAATAAATGCTTTGAAATGAGAGTCTGGACTTCTTTTGTAGGGAGTATGTGTGGATATAATACTGCCGATACAACATAACATATTCTGTTTATTCGAAAATGGTGAAGCGCCAGCTATATCCAAATTAAAACTTTGCGAAAGCTTTCTTGCTGGGGTGGAATTGAATTTTTCCCCATTCTTCATCTTATAATATTCTAGAATGATCTCCCACGCATGAATCTGGGTACCACTCAATGAGTTTCTTCTAGGGAAACAACCAATCAATGGAACAAGGCTGTTGCTGTGAGGAGCATAAGCACCATGTTGCATTAGATCTCTTATACAGGAAGCTAAGTATTTACGTACTGCTGTAGTTAACTTTACATTACATAATACACTTTGTGAATCAGAATCACTGCTGTAATCACCATCTTGATCTTTTCTGAATTCACTTTGTTCAGCCAGTTCTTTAACTCTTGCAATAGCCATTTCCAACTTCGCCCTAAGGTCACTGGAACAAATGTTGAAAATCATTAACAAGACAATTTAATTTGAATCAATAAAGGGGAAAATGAAAAAATATGAATGTAAGACAATTAGTAATTAAAGCTCGATACATACAGTATCACTTACCCCCAATGATTGATTTTCATGGAATTTTTCAAATCATTTTTGGCGAAGTGCTGTGGCTTACATCCCAATTGTAAAACAGCAAACATTTGTAAAATTGTAGCAGTTCTTTGTATAAGACCAATTGTAGTTTCTCCTTTGTATGGTTGTTTTAAGGAATGATACGAAAATTGGCAAGAACATTTGGAATGTTTTATATCAGTCTGTAAATACCCAATGAATCTTTCTAAATCAGCTATTTGAGTTTTTAATTGTGACACCAAATGTTCTTTTACTTTCAAAGGACTCACAAGCTGATCAAAAGCCATATTTATTTGCTTACAAACATCTGCTTGAGACATCTAAAATTACAATTTGATGAGCATATGACTGATAAATTGCACACTTCTTACCTGGTAAAAACTCTGTTCATCAAGTTCTAAATTCATTCTGGTCTTTAATTCATTCAGAATGATTCTTTGTCTCTCAACCAACATATCTTGAGGAATACCAGCTTCTCCATTTTCAAACGCATATTGTTCTAATTCTCGTAACTGGCTTTTAAGTTTGTCAATTAATTCTTTTTGTTGTGATCTCCTCAATCTCACAGCTTCTGCTAAACTGGCCTCATCCATACGTTCTTTAACATGACCCACATCTGGAATACCACGGAAAGCAAATTCTTCTAGGGATTTCAATAGGTCTTCTCTGTCTTCCTGTGGAGAATTTACAACTTGGCGTAAACGAAATTGAACCTGGGCAAAATGTGTTGTCAATGCAAATAAAGACGAATTAAGTAGCTCTTGTTCTTCTTCCAAAGTTCTGATTTTCTCCAGTACATTGCTAAAAAAATTCTCAATTTAAATGATCTATATTTGCTAAATTGATAGAGAGAATAATTTTCTTTATATAAGAAAGCCGGTGGTGATGTTAAGTTCCAGTAATATCTTTATTGGCTGTAATTATCACATAATATTTTAATTATCAGACAAGAATTTAAGTTCCTAAACCAAAACTTACTGATCCTGATGTTCAAAATCATAAACATCAAAATGTTTAAAGTCACTGTCTATTTCTTCGTTAGGGGCTCCAAGTGGATCCCACCGTTCCCCAGTTGGTTGTTCTTCCAAATTGTATTCAGATATTCCTACATCCATTGTCAACGTTTTGTATTAAATGTAACCTATATTTCATTTATGATGAGAGACTTTTCATAACTTCTTCGTTAAAATAACATTAAGTGGCAAAAAGATAACATCAGCTTTTTGTATTGTGTTTTAGATTCTACGTCAAATTAGGAATTGTCACAACTGTCATTTATTTGGTGTGAACAGTGTTGCCAGAGCTAGTACAATTGTACAATTTTAGTACATGTTAGTGTATTTTATACGCTAGTACATTTTTCCTTTTTTCTAATACATTTTCCACGCGTTCGCAAATATAAAGTTATTTTATATTTTCGTTTAATAAAATAAACTAGAAATTGTACTAGATTGTAGCAATAATTAGAAAACAGAGCCAAGTTGATTTATATCTAGATCGTGAGATTTTTGTACTGCATTGCTAATTTTATCGGTAAACTTTATATAATTTTTTCATCCTTAAAATAATAATTGACACAGTCTATAACATTTTTGGAAAAAAAAATTTAATTCAAACATGTTTATACATCTTTCTATAATTTTATTAAATTTGTTTGAAGTTGGTACAATCTAGTACATTTTCTAGTTCAATTTTTACATTCAGCTTTTAAGTTGTGGCAACACTGGGTGTGAAGTGTAAATTTAGTGTTCAATGCTATAGGGATCGTGCGTGAAATATAGAAGCAGCACTACTGTCGAAGTAAGCGCTCTCTAGTGTTTCTTTGCCGAAGATAGTGGGATCAAAACATTCAATAAAAACAGCATAAAATATTTATAAATAATAGAAAAAATAATAAAATATGGTTTTCAACCGGTTGTCAATAATATTATACGTGGTCAAAATGATGAAAAAGGGAAAAATTATTTAACTCTAATCATGTCTATGGTGTAGTTGAAAAACAAAATAATTTTGTGTCATAACCGCTAGTCGTGCTACAAACAAGTGTGTCAAATACTTATGATGTAAAAGTTTTGGTACATATAAAAATTAAAATAAACTATATTGCAATTAAATTAAAATTCTCAGTAATGTAGATATGTGAATTGAAATAATAATAAAAATATTTTATTTTAGCTTGGAAAGAATCGAAACATCAGTAATGGTGTATGTACCTGTAAAGTTGTGAGTGATATATTTTTGCTACAATCTGTGAATCAAAAATACAGTGTAGAAGTAGTCATAACCAAAGATTTATATACGTTTTACAAACAGAATGTTTGTTGTGATTTTAAAACTGCTTTAAATTTGAGTGTTTCAACCATTGAACAGTCAAACAGTAGAGAGTGGTTTAAACAACGTACTCTATGGATAACTGCCAGCAATGCCTACAAACTGAAAGGCCATCGTTTCAACGTAGAAAAAGTAATGACAGATTTATTAAATCCAAAGATTACTCAAAATGCTGAGATGATATATGGGAAGAAAAATGAAGATGTAGCTTTGAAAGAGTATAAACAATTACTTGATCCGAAGTGGGAGGTTGTCAAAGTCGGAGTGATAATAAATCTGCAACAACCATGGTTGAGTTGTTCTCCAGATGCTATTTTAGTATATGGAAAATAAGCTTGGCAAAAACAACTGGTTGAAATAAAATGTCCATACACCTGCCGGAAAATACCTGTTTGGGACAACGAACTTGAAAAGTCAAATGTTCCATATTTGAAATCAGATGAAAATGGGTTATATTTAAATCCAAGTCATTCAATTTATATTCAACTTAACTTAATTCTGAAACTGGAACAATTTTATTTCAGCGAATATATCCAAAGATTACATGCTAAATTCTATACTAAATCTAAGTAAAATTACTGTTAATAGCAAAATCAACAAGTTCTTGTTTATAATTATATTATGTATTGATCAGAGAGTTACATATGAAGTCACAGCTGATAACATATAATAAATGTGATGACGTCGCGGAAACGTGGAAGATGATAAAAACTGCATTTCTTTTAATAATTAATTCTTTGTTCTAACGTTACCTAATAAACATATATTGTAATTGTAATTTTTGTTTTTAAAAATCCAAATTCGAAGTTTTAATATATAATTGGCGCAGTCAGTAGGATACGCACGGGTTTCGGAAGTGAACAGTTTCGCATTATATCGGAAGTGAAATTCGGGATCTTGGAGTTTCTACACCTTAAGTGCGTATTACGAACTTATAAACTTTCGAAGTTGTGGCAACAGGAGCAGGGAATCAAGAAAAAGGACCAGAAAAGCAGAGCGCTCGAATCGACGAACAATCTGTAAGTGCCTTTTCCTTTTTACCTTTCCAAACCCCTCTGTATAAGGATTTTGGTAAAGATAGTTAAATTTTGTTCATTACGAATAAATTGCTTATTATAATAATTAATTTTAAATTATTTTCATGAGCGATATTGATGAAATAATTAACGGAATTTCAAATATAGGATTAGACAACAAAAATAATATTAACACTCAACGGAATATTAATAAACAATTCACTAATTCTTTCAAATCAATAAATTCAACTTTAAATATGTCTGAGATGAACTGGGATCTTTTAAAGTCTAGAATTGATAATATTAAACCGTATGACGGTAACAGTAACACGTTAAATAAATTTCTAATTAGGTGTGAAGACCTTATTAATGATTATCGGCAATTTAATGATGCACAATTATCTAAACACATATTCTAATCAGCTCAAGAAAAACTTATAGATAAAGCAGAAATATTAGTAGGTAATCGTGCTGAGTTAACAGATTGGCCGAGATTGAAAGAAGCCCTGATTCAGTGTTTCGCTGATCGTAGAAATATTGACTGTTTAGTACAAGAACTCACTAGAATGAAACCATTTAGGAACGAAACATTGATGAACTTTGGAAGTCGAATTCAATTATTAAGAAGTAGTATAGCGCAGAAAATTAGTAATAATCCTAACATAACTAACGTGGAGAAAGTGTGCCAAATAAACCATTATGATAAAACTGCACTTAGTACTTTTATAGCAGGTTGTAGTGGTACCTTAAGAAATAACTTGCATCTTAAAAATCCAGCCTCACTGGAAGATGCAATGGCCTATCTGAACGAATTTGAAAACTTTGAAAAATTATATGGCAATCTAAATGACAATAACCGAGCAACGACGTCCAGATTTAATAGTAATTATCGACAACCTTATTCACAACCAAGATACTATCCTGAAAACCAAACACAACCCTCTCTCCAACAACCCTATCATTCAGTTGACAATAATAAACCAGTTAATCAATTCCCCAGTCAACCTATTAACATCCAACCTAGACAAATGCCCCCCAGACAATACCCGACGAACAAACAAGTATTCGGACCTCCACAAAACGTTTTCAGACCAAACCAAAAACCCATGCACCAACTTCCTAAACCAACACCTGTGTCAACGACTTCAAGAAATTCTTCCACATTATCACAAAGACAAAGATGGCCAAATAATAACAATTATAATCGAAATCAACAATTTCGAAATTCTGGACAGAATTCAAATTTTACTTCCGAAGAGCTATTCACAAACGATTACGACCAATCAGACGAACAACATTACTATCAGAACCAAAATACGGACGATAATGATCAAAATCAAATGTACTATAACTATGACAAGACAGAAAATGAAAATTTTATCCAAACGAGCCAACAACAAGGAATACCTTAGTAGAAATTAACATTTCAACAGAAAACGCATTACCTTACATAGAAATTAATAATCCCATATTAAAATTACTTATAGATACCGGTAGTTCACGTTCAATTATTAAACCTGATATTATAGAAAAAACTTATCCAAATTCCGTTAATCGAATCAATGCACAAATTAAGACAGCTTTGGGTAGTCGAGATATTGTATATCAATCAACACTTAGAGCATTTCCTGAATTTCAGAATCCAAACTATTTCATCTCCTTTCTATTATTTGATTTCCACGAATATTTCGATGGTATTATAGGACTAAATGATTTAAGAAATATGAACTTTAATATTGATCTTATAAATAACATATTAATAGGACCAAATACTGAGATACCTCTCAGATATAAACGGAAAGAAAACTCAAATATATTATTCTCAGTAGAACCACAACAAAAAATTCTAAAGAAGTTACCTGTTTCTATTTTTAATGGAGAAATATTGATAAATGAAGGTAAAATAGGACCATTATATACCGCAAATTTTGACTGATGCCAGAAACGGATTTGCTCTTGTAGAAATCCAAAACAAAACAGGTCAAACAATTTCAGTTAATCTTAAAGAACCTTTAGAGGTAGAGTCATTTGAAAAAACTAGTTATGATACCTTTAATGTTAATTCGTTTCTACATTTAAATAACGAAGACAATAATAAATAAAAAAAAATATATCACAATTAATTAGGACAAACCACACGAACGCGGAAGAAAAAGCTGAAATATTAAAGCTTATTCGAAAAATTTCAGACATCTTCTTTAAACCAGGTGCTAAATTATTCTTCACGGCAAGAACAAAACACGAAATTAAAACGACCGACGAAATTCCTATACATTGTAAATCGTACAGATATCCCTATATTCATAAACAAGAAATAAATAACCAGATAGATGAAATGCTGGATAAAGGCATAATACGGCCCTCAACTTCACCATGGTCATCCCCTATTTGGATAGTCAATAAAAAAGAAGACCTATCGGGGAAACAAAAATATCGTCTAGTCATCGATTATCGGAAACTCAACGAAAAAACGATCCCAGATCGATATCCGATACCAAATATTAATTCGATTCTCGACAAACTGGGAAGATCAAACTATTTTTCAACTATTGACCTTTGGGCTGGTTTTCATCAAATCCAAATGGACAAAAATTCCATACCAAAAACAGCTTCTACTGTCGATAACAGCCATTATGAGTTTCTTAGAATACCGTTTGGGTTAAGAAACTCGACATCCACTTTTCAACGTGTTATGGATGAAATTTTAAAGAATCTCCAAAATAAATTGTGTATGGTCTATATGGACGACATAATAATATTCAGTACCGGACTTCAAGAACACCTTCAAAATTTAAAACTTGTTTTTTCGAAACTACGCGAAGCGAAACTTAAAATTCAATTAGAGAAATCAGAATTCCTACGAAAAGAGGTAGAATTTCTAGGTCATATAGTAACAACAGACGGGATAAAACCCAACCCAAAAAAAATCTCAGCTATTAAGAACTTTCCCTTACCAAAAACACAAAAAGAAATAAAATTTTTTCTAGGATTATTAGGATACTACCGTAAATTTATAAAAAATTTTGCTAAAATCACAAAACCCATGACTAAATGCCTGAAGAAAAACGAAAAAGTAATACATACAAAAGAATTTATAGATTGTTTTGAAACATGTAAAAATATTTTAACGTCTGAACCAGTTTTAATTTATCCGGATTTCGATAAAGAATTTGAAGTAACTACAGATAGTTCCAACTACGCAATAGGCGCAGTTCTTTCACAAAATAACCACCCTATATGCTATGCATCAAGGACTCTCAATCCAGCCGAAATAAACTATTCAACGATTCAGAAAGAACTCCTAGCAATAGTATGGAGCTGCAAATACTTTCGCCCATACCTTTTCGGCCGAAAATTCACAATATTTTCAGACCACAAGCCACTGCAATGGCTCTTCTCCATGAAAGACCCAAATTCTATGCTAGTCAGATGGAGATTGAAATTAGAAGAGTACGACTACGTCATCAAATATAAAAAAGGATCGTCGAACTCAGCCGCAGATGCCCTAAGTAGAAATCCATGCATAGAATTGAATGCTAGGGATAATGAATCAATAATAAATAACGTAGGAGATCCGGACGAAATTTAAAAATAAAGATCTTGAAAACTTTTGCGAACTTTACAAAATTGAACTTCACTTCACAACCGCTAGAAACAGCAATTCAAATAGCCCCGTGGAGAGGTTTCATTCCACACTTATGGAACATGTACGATGTTTAAGAGAACAAAATCGAAGTCTCACATCAGATCAATTGATAAAACGGGCCATACTTGGGTATAACAACTCAATTCATAGTGTCACCAAATATACACCGTTCGAGGTAATAAAGGGACACATAAATGACACAAACCCTTTTGACCTTAATGATCACATAATAATAATATCAGACTATGTACAAGCTCATAAACAAGCAACCACAAGACGAAAATATAACAGAGACTAATAAAACCATAAAAGAAAAGATTATTAATGATAGGATCGAAAAGCGCACCGAAGCCCCTGACTACAAAAACGAAAAAGTAGCCTATATTCGTACAAAAACAACAAACAAAAAACTTCCAAAATTCGAAAAATTGAAAATATTAGCTCAGACAAAAAATAAATTAATAACAGATAAAAACATTTATCACAAAGCAAGTGCAAGAAAACCCAAAACTAATAAAAAACAAATTTTTCAGGAAGATGGGGCAGATGAAAATAATATTCCTAGCACTTCTGGCAATACAAAAACTGCACAAGAGTAACGCTACTTAAGACATAGACCTAACTACTATCGATAATCCTTTATTACCGATACAATTAGGAGACTCCCGTCTCATATATAGTAAACATACCTTTATACATTATTTAAATTTAGAACCTATTATTAAGCAATTGTTCAACATTGAAAAACATTTTTTCATTATAAAAAATAATTTAGAAGTGAGAAATGCAACTAATGAAATCTCATATCATGCCTTATCTCAAGACATGCTGTTGAGAACAGAATTTCTCATCAAAATTACACGTACGAAACTTGATAATTTACAACCTCATATACGTAATAAAAGAAGTTTCTTTGACGGGGTCGGTCAACTACAAAAATGGTTGTTTGGTACACTTGATACCGATGACAGTAATAAATATGATAACGCAATAAAAATTCTAGAAACAAACCAACAAAACATGATTACGGAAATAAACTTACAAAGTTCACTTTCCAAGAATCTTATAAGAAATTACAATGTAACAATTCACACCTTATCAAAAAATCAAGAAAAATTTGCAAATTCTCTCGAAAAATTTCAAATCAGCGTGCAAAAATCAATCACTGAATCACACGAGTATTTAATCTTTCAAGCAATCATTTCACAAATAAATCTAGACTGTCAAAATATTATCACATTCTTAGATAATTTGGAAGACTCCATAGCTTTCGCAAAACTAAACACACTTCATCCTTCTATTATCCCTAGTCAAGAGTTACAAAAAACGCTAGAATATTTAAGGAAAATTTACCCTGACAACCAAATTACAAAATTTAAAAACATTCTAACATACTACCAATTTTTAGGCACAGTTTCGGTTGCTAATAATAAATTAATTTTTGCTATACATATACCGATTATCAAAGCCAAAGTCCTTAAATTATATCACCTCTTCCCCATCATTCAAAACAACCAAATATTCTCCCTAAAATACTCCTATCTGGCACGAAATAACTCGAATAATCAATTTATAGAAGAAATCTGTCCACTACTAGAAAATGTATATTTTTGCATCGAAGACCACTCTCCTGACGACAATTGCACCCTGCAGCTCCTCGAAAACCAATCGACTAAAGGTTGCCAAAAAATAAATTCAAAATTAGAAGAATCACTTACTGAACAAATCACACAAGACGAGATAATTATCATTCCAGCAAAAACGGAAAAAGTTTTTTCCAAATGCAACACAAACAAATATCTAGAAGTAAAAAAACCTACACTAATAAAAATACCAAAGTCATGTCAAATAGAAATCAACGCGAAAAAATTCTTCAACGACGTCAAAATACAACGAGGAAAAGCACTACTTCTTCCCAAACCAATTACGGAAGAATACGATACGATTGCAGAATACGAAACACCCAAAATGGAAAAAATCAATTTAGAAGACGTTCAAGAAATAAGCAGAATGACGATCAACTTATACCACTAAAAATCCCAATATCCAACCACTATCCCAAAATTTCTGGTAGCTTATCTTTACTAGCCATAATTTTATTTATACTGGGATGGATTTTTAAGAAGAAAATCAAGAAAACCCTGCAAAAATGCTGCAAAAACCAGAAAAAGAAAGAAAATTCAATAGAAGAGTACCCAGAAGAGTCCAAAATCGAACACCACTCCGTATTGTTCTCATCTTAGAGGGGAGGAGTTACATATGAAGTAACAGCTGATAACATATAATAAATGTGATGACTTCGCGGAAACGTGGAAGATAATAAAAACTGCATTTCTTTTAATAATTCATTCTTTGTTCTAACGTTACCTAATAAACATATATTGTAATTGTAATTTTTGTTTTAAAGAGATAACAATTTTCCATCGATGTCAAGTTACATAACTCTGATGGTTTTAAAATCTAGATAGAATTTAAAAATAATGGTAGTAATACGTTTTAATATTTTTAAAATTTTATTAAAATATTTATTTACTTGAAAATATATTAACTTAATTTATAAGAATTTAGAAAAAAAACTTTAAAAATGTTAAATTTTATACTAAATGTGATAAAATAGAAATATTTAACATTAAGAAAACTATTACTTAACTTACCTGATGTTCAAATAATAATAAAAAAATATTAAACATTTAATTTTTATTACTTTCTATAATAAAAACATTTATACAAATATTATGTATCGATTTATTCAATACAATTCCTAATTCAATATATTATTTACAATTTTTCTCAAAAAATTTTACTCAACTACTTCTTTCTCTTTAAACAATGGTTTCTGAACATTAATTAAGGCGCAGATGATAAAAACTATCTCATCAATATGAGGAAATAACGAATTTGGTACTTTAGATAGAATTTTAAAGTCCTTGATTCATTGATTAACACGTTCAATATGTATCCTTACAGAAGCGATATTGTATGTTTCGTCTACTTCTTCCGGGGTAAATTGATCTTTGTGACCAAAAGGAGGCATCACAAAAACAGCATTTTTATTTTCTACTTGAGTTTTTATCTGTGGAAAGCCTTTATTAGCAAGAACTACATCACCAGGCTCAATTAAATCGACTAAACCAAAATCATTCGTTATAAAGCAATCACCAGCACGACCACCATAACAGTTAGAAATAAAACTGATTAATCCACTTGGCGTACAACCCATCATAAATTTCACTGTATGATGATGCTTATATTCTGAATACATTAATACCCTTTGATTTACTTCTGGTGGTATTTCGGTATTAACTTCCGTGCAATCAATTATGACACGAGTTTCTGGGTAGTGTCGTTTGAATGATTCTGGTAGAGATGCTTGTATACTTGATTTTGAAGGCCAAAAAATAAATTTTTTCAGTAAAATATTCAATTCTTGTATATGTTTTACAAAGATCCTATGTGCTGAAGTTCGATGAATATTAAACAATACTGAAAGTGCCGTAAATGATAAACCAGTTTTTAATTCCATTAATGTAATTAATAAACTGTTTTTTTTTTATCTATTTTCGAGGCTTTACAGTCTGGAAGTAAAGTTAAGAGATATGAGAAAATTGCCAATGACACGCCCGTTAAACTGCTCATAACTACGTCTGTAGTAATTGAAGATAGTCTATGGAAGCCTTGACAACATTTTGTGAGATCCACATTTATTGGATCACAACTTGAGTCTCGGACATCCTTTGAAATTAGTATATTTGCTTCGCAATTCTTATCTTCTGTTTTCTTCATTGGAATATTAATCTGTACTGCTGCAGTACTTATACCTTCATGATAGTCCTGGTTGCAAAAAAAATATGTTAATTCTTCATACGTTTCATCTACAACTGTCTCCGTTTGACAACTTATGCTTCGTTGTACAGGTTTAAAAATAACACTTTCAATACCAGCATCAATCTGATTCTGATCAACACTATTAACATGCACATTATCACCTTGCTCCATTACTGAATTAATTGAATTGGTTATATTTATCGAATTTTCGGTTTCATTACTCATAAAAGATTTCTTAATATTCGAAACTTTCAATAATTCACGATTTTTGAACCGCTGGAAACGTCCCAAGGATTCTATATATTTTTTAATATTTTCACTTTCAGGAAAGATGGAAGGAATGTAAGATGGATCCGATTTTTCGTTGTTGATAAAATGAGAACTACAAATTCTCGTATTTTTATTTGGTTCCCAGTCTTTTGGATTTTTTCTGAAAATAAAACAAATTAAATGGTTAAGTTTTTATTATTACAAAAATATCATAAATATTAATAACTTAACTATCAAATTATAGTTTTTTATATGCCCGAGTTTAATCTGAACTTTTACTTTAATTTTATAATGAATTGTTGATTAATATTGAACTTACACATAATTTTTTACTGCTTTTATCCACTGTATTTTCCATGCGGCTCCAACATGCTATCTGGGAATTTATAAAATTTCACTTTCACATTAACCCTACGTTTTTGACGTGATGTATTATTACAACCACAGATGCAAAAATTCTTTCTTGAAGCTGACATAATTAAAATAATATCAATTAATTTTAAATTTTATTAATATAATATTAATTATTAAAAAATAAATCACGTGTGAAAATTTAATAAATGAGATATTCACCACTAGTTGGCGTAAAAGTCTAGATGCTCGATCCCTATTAGTAAATGAAAAACTTGAATCAAACCCATAGTTTCAAGCTTAGGTAGTTGATGGACACTCTACGTAAAAATGGATTCGAATGATAGAGGTAAGTTTTTGTTGATTCCGAAATTTTATGTCAAATTAACAATAGCTAAAGTTAGGGTCGAGTTAATTGGTTCAGCGACCGCGTTTCTTGTATATCAAGGTAATTAGGAATTCCTAATTCTTATTAGCAATTATTTGTAATTCATAATTGATATGAAATTCTCTACTCCAAAAATATAGGACAGGTATTTCTATTATACAAATATGCAGCAAGTAAAAGTAGGATATGTAAATATAGATAATAAGGGTAACTAGAAATTGCAACCATCCTGTATAACATAATAGAAATGTGCGAAGAATATACAAAACTATATATATGTATGTTTTTAAATGACATTTTTAAAAATATTAAACTGAATGATAGATATAATTTTTAACTATATATCCAAAATCAAAATTTCCAATTTACTCTTATTCTGTTATTAACTATATCCACTGAGATGAATCTTAAACAGCTGAAGTTTAGTCTTCGAATCAGTGCACATAAAATAATAAATTTTTTTAATTACTATCAATTCACCAAGCTGCTTTTATTGACAAACTTCTGGAAATAAAGAGCTCTTGTGTTTTATACATTAAATTACCACATGAATCTCTAATTCCAAACACTGTTATCAGCATAGCTTAAATCTGTACCTTTTTATGTGATAACATTTCCTTGTTTTCCCTTTGCTCCATTATTTAATTTAAAACGATATTTCAAAATGATATTTAATAAAGCGATATACTATACTGTTTATCAACCTAACCTCAAAAAATTGTGCAAAAGATACCGGCAACATAGTGTTAATAATAATAAAATTAAATATAGAGTAAGTGGAATGGTATTATCGAAAGAGAGAGAGAGAGCATCGATTTCCACTCTCTCTCTTTCTACTTTTCTTTTTTGACCTTATGGCGATTAAATCAGAATAAAGTAGAGAGGGATAGAGAGTGGTATGCTTATGTTCTCTCTTTCTCTGTCAGCAGTTCGGGTTCACTTGAACAAGTCGCCACGCCTCGCTTTCTATATCTTTAATATTAACTCTATGAATGGTAATAATTCAAAGAACTAGTAAAGATCGTTAAAAAGGGCGAGATATCGCACAATGCAAAACAAGACACAACCTATTTTGAACAAAAACATGCCAGCTGATTGATTAATTCAAGATCTCCAATTTGTATCTTTATCCGTTTGGTGCAATTTTTATTGTATGTTAGTTGAATACCTGGGGAAAAATCTAGTTACCTTTAAATTTGTAAGGTTAGGAACCATACAAAAGAAGGTTTGGTTATTGATAGACAAGTCATGACGCGTAATGTTATACAAGTGTCTTGGAAAACTTTACACACTTTTGTACAACGAAAGTTGTTGAAGTTTCCAATAAAGAACTATGGTATTGAATTTTTTTACTCTACATATATCATTTGATCTACAATTGCTATTCATACCATATCGTTTGTCTACACCAGCGTCATTATGGAAGGTTTTTGAACTGTCATTCATTGTATACAACTGGATACTTTTTCTATCCACCAACGTGGTATTTGATGATTTATTCTAAAAGCAATATTAGATCCGTAACAAGGTTTTGACTTCTTTAAGTGCGCCCCGGGTCGATTTTAGTCTCAAGCCATAGTACATCTTAATCCGTCGCTGCTCTTTTTACTCCATAATCGTTTGTAGTAAATTTATCATTCTGGTTGGTTCGCATACTTTTAACTTTGAAGTTACCTCACATAAAAGAAGTTTCGGTTACTGACAAACACGTGTAATAACAGAAGCTTTGAGAAATGTCGAACGATGTGCAAGATTAATCATTTTCGATAATTTGACCTTGAAATCGATTGCATGTAATAAAAAAGACACCAAACAGAAAAAGCTGCATCAATGAGTTGAGCTTCAATATAGAAAAAGAGATAATACTATTTGCCCTAAAGAATAATAAGTTTTCTGTAAGCAAATAGTCATTTATTTTCACCTCTTTAATTGAAGAATCAATCCTATAATTTATTTTTTTGTATTAGATATTTTGTAGAAAAAATAATTTGCTAAGTGAGTGCATCTCTGGATATATTTCCTAGCCTTGTAGCAGGTGAATCGGAATAAACCGCGCCGTCTCGTTTTCTACCGCGTCGACTGGGATGTAACGTGAAACAGTGCAGTTTTTATGTTAACAATAATTTTGTGAAGGGCGATCAAGATAAATAGATAAAAATGTCTCTGGGTAAAAACATTCGATTTTTCTAATTTATACACAGTAGAGTAGATTGGTGTTGTGTAGCGGATATTGATAAAAGAAATATTATCAAATGTTGGCACAATTGTTTTGACGGCGAGGCAGTCTGTTTATACCAAATATTTATATGTATACTATAACTCATTTTTTAGAGTTTTTTTTGAAAGAAATTATTATTTTAACAATAAATAAGTCGTGGAAAAATGCAATAATAATTTCATCATTTTTATTAACGTTAGTATTTGTTTTGTGTGGAGCTTTACAAAATTTATTTCAGACAAAATAGATTAGCATATTATTTACAATAATTTTACATAAATTATCACTATAGGATTGCTTTTAGGTTGTTTAAATACAGTGTAATACAAATGTATAGAGATAATAGTTACTTTGACATTATTTTTTTCATTCAGTACATATTTTTCTAATTCATTACAATCTGCTTACTATCATTAAAATTCGACGTCGTTCAAATTTAGAACTACCTGCTGATTTGTCAAGGTCATTTTTCCCGAACAAGTTTACCATTTGGTAATTTATGTAATGCACAATTTATTCGCTCTGCTAATATTTTTTTTATGACGAACTACCAAATTTTCGAGGCCAATCCGTACCTGTCAAATTTTGAATCGACTTATTAGATCATTTTCTAAGTAGGGATTATGTCGAAATCGAATACTGCTACATTTGTATTGAAAGTTATGTGGTAGACAGTCGGATATTTTTGCTATAATTTTTTAAATAAATATCACAGCTTTTTTTTGTATACTGAGATCCACAACCTACCAGGTTATGTTCCACATGTTGGCGCGAAATGCTGTTACACACTTGGTTATACCGGTCAGTTTTATGGAAAGATGATTCCGCTTATAATCTATCTATTTGGAGCTTTTTGTCAATATGGGTCTGGCGAGGCGAAGTTCAGAAGTAATCCTTATCCGCCGTTGATATAATTCGATTTGGTGTCTGATCTCTTGTAAAATAATTCACATTTCGAGTGTGAAGATTGACAAGGTCAATTAAGCCTCTTTCACCCTATTTTCGGGGTAATGCTATCCATTTTAGGAATCCGAAGGGTTCACAAAAACAGACGTGGTGGTGATTATTAGCTTAAAGCCGGAATCATTTATCTATCCCGGATACAAAGTATCAAAAGGATTAGGCTCGGTTCACATCATTAAATGTGGCAAAATCCAATATCCTTCTGGATGTCCGCGAAGGTGTTTTTTGGTAATACCAGTTTGGCGATGGAGGGTCTTAGACACGACGCTGGTTGCTGACATAACAACTGCGACTATTTTCACATTTTCGCTGTGCTGCATTTGTTTAATCTCGATTGCGAAGATCCGCGTATTTTACCAATTTTTTCTCGTGTTTGTTAAAAATATTGTGAGTGTTGACTATTTTATTTTACAACTCTACATCTCCCGCTCTTCAGCTCTCTCTATCAGTTCAGTTGACACTTATAATTTCTGTCGAGTTTTTCATTTTTTTCTCTTATGAGCTTCTCCAAGGTCTTTGCGGTTTCTTCTTCAGTTTTCCATTCGGTGACTTGCTTCAGTAGTCTCATAGGCGCCAATCTCTCCCCACATCAGACCAATTGATATCTTCCACTATTATCTGTTTTTTCTGGATTACGATCATTTCCATAGTCTCCAACATTTTCTCAATTATGAAATTCTTCACAATGTTCTCATAGATCTTTGTCTATTGACTTTATTTATGTTAAGCACTGTTAAGCAATGATATTGCTTTTATCCCATGGTTGGTTGCTTCATCCAACGATCCATTGTTGGATAGTTTAATTTCCAGAAACTTTTAGGTAGCACGTTGTTCAAAGTTGCCACTATTCAGCTAAATTCTTTTTTGGTCTTCTCCAATGTTACATGGTCGCATAAGTATTAATTTTCAGTTATACTCCATCTTTGTATATCTTGGTATATTATTATCGATAGCTTGTAAAGATTCTATTCATCCATCTTAAACCCATTCACTCTTCCAAACCCTCAATAATTGTACAAAGAATATTTTGAACAGTAACTGAGAGAGGCAGCTCATTTAGTCCTTCAGTTGGAAGTTAATCATCGTTTATGGTTTTGTAAATGTTTTTTCTCTGAAACTAACATGCATTATTCTATGACTTTAAATAAATAAAGATACAATAATAATGTATATAGTAATAAATAGTACACTGTTAAAAATTTCTTTGGTAATCTTTAACGCATGACAATTTAGTAAATTTACTAAACAAAATAATTCAATTCAGGTTGAAAAAATTACTAAACATTTTCTAAAATTTACTAAGTGGTACTAGAAAATTTGATTAGCAATTTTACTATACAGGGTGTCCCACAACGAGTTAAAACTATCTGTATATGCCAAAATACTTATAGTAAAATCATGAAAATTTTTACAATTGGGTTTACGGATACAACCTTTTTAACTAAAATATTTTTAAAGATAGCCTGTATACACCCTGTAAATTAATACATTTTTGAAATCTTCATATCTTTAATGGTATTCTCGTGAAAACATAATTTATAAGGGTCTGCAACGATCACATTTCTTACAAGAAAATTAACTCAAAAAATATACATTTTCGAAAAAAGTTTTTAGACAAAATTTTACGTAAATTTTGAAAATGTAGAACCGGAAATCCGCCATCTTTGAATTGTATCAAAAGGAAGATTTTGATATATCATATGTTGAGGTTAGGTGGAATATTTCGAGATACAACTCATATTCATTATGAAAGATATATGCTTCTTCTGCCATTTTGTATATCAGTGATTAACTCGCAAACTATTAGACCGATTTCCAAACGATTCAAACCAATCGAAAGATTGAAACCAAGGAAGATTTTGATATAACATATGTTGAGGTTGGGTGGAATATTCCGATATTCAACACATATTTAATATGGAATATATATGCTACTTCTGCCATTTTGTATATCGGTGATTAACTCGCAAACTAGTAGATGGCTTTCCACACCGTTTGAACCAATATAAAGATTGAAATAAAAGGAAGATATTGATATATCGTTTGTTGCGGTTGGGTGGAAAATTTCGAGATTCAACATGTATACAAAATCAAAGATATATCGGCAAGTAACTAGGAATCTAATTGACGGATTTTCACACGATTCAAACCAATTGAAACATTGAATTAAAAGAAAGATTGATATACCATATGTTGAGGTGAGGTGCGATATTTCGAGATTCAACACAAATTTAATATAAAAGATATATGCTACTTCTGCCGTTTTGTATATCGGTAATTAAATCGCAAAATAGTAGACGGATTTCCACACCGTTTGAAGCAAACGAAAAATTGAAATATAAGGAAGATATAGATATATCATATGTTGAGGTCGGGTGGAGTATTTCGAGATTCAAATATTAAATATAAAAGATATATGCTACTTTTGTCGTTTTGTATATCTGCGAATAACTCGGAAACTAATGGACGGATTTTCACACGATTTAAACCAATCGCAACATTGAATCGGAAAGGAAGGTTTTCATATATCATATGTTGAGGTTATGTGGGGTATTTTGAGATTCATCACATATTTAATATTAAAGATATATGCTACTTCTGCCGTTTTGTATATCGGTGATCGAAAAATAGTAGACGGATTTCCACACCGTTTGAAACAATCTAAAGATTGAAATAAAAGGAAGATTTTGATATAACATATGTTGAGGTTGGGTGGAATATTTCGAGATTCAACATGTATACAAAATCAAAGATATATCGGCAAGTAACTCTGAAACTAATGGACGGATTTTCACACGATTCAAACCGATGAAAGATTGAAATAAAAGGAAAATTTTTATATATCATATGTTGAGGTTGGGTGGAATACTTCGAGATACAACACATAATTAATATAAAAGATATATGCTACTTCTGCCGTTTCGTATATCAGTGATTAACTCGCAAACTATTAGACGAATTTCCACACCGTTTGAACCAATCGAAAGATTGAAATAAAAGGAAGATCTTGATATATCATTTGTTGAGGTTGGGTGGAATATTTCGTGATTCAACATGTATACAAAATCAAAGATATATCGGCAAGTAACCAGGAAACTAATGGACGGATTTTCACACGATTTAAACCAATCGAAACATTGAATCGAAAAGAAGATTTTGATATATCATATGTTGAGGTTAGGTGGGATATTTCGAGATTCAACACAAATTTAATATAAAAGATATATGCTGCTTCTGGCGTTTCGTATATCGGTGATTAACTCGCAAACTATTAGACAAATTTCCACACCGTTTGAACCAATTGAAAGATTGAAATAAAAGGAAGATATTGATATATAATATGATGAGGTTGGGTGGAATATTTTGAGATTCAACATGTATACAAAATCAAAGATATATCGGCGATAAACTCGGAAACTAATGGACGGATTTTCACACGATTCCAACCAATCGAAACATTAAATCAAAAGGAACATTGATATTCCATATGTTGAGGTTAGGTGGGATATTTCGAGATTAAACACATAATTAATACATAAGATATATGCTACTTCTGCCATTTTGTATATCGGTGATTAACTCGCAAACTAGTAGACGGATTTCAACACCGATTGAACCAATCGAAAGATTGAAATAGAAGGAATATTTTGATATATCATATGTTGAGGTTGGGTGGAATACTTTGAGATTCAACATGTATACAAAATCAAATATATATCGGCAAGTAACTCGGAAACTAATGGACGGATTTTCACACGATTCAAATCAATCGAAACATTAAATAAAAAGGAAGATTGATATATCATATGTTGAGGTTGGGTGGAACATTTCGAGATTAAACACATAATTAATATAAAAGATATATGCTACTTCTAGCATTTTTTATATCAGTGATTAACTCGCAAACTAGTAGACGGCTTTCCACACCGTTTGAACCAATCGAATGATTGAAATAAAAGGAAGATTTTGATATATCAACATGTTGAGGTTGGGTAGAATGTTTCGAGCTTCAACACATAATTAATATATAAGACATATGCTACTTCTGCCTATTCGTATATCGGTGATTAACTCGCAAACTATTAGACGAATTTCCACACCGTTTGAACCAATCTAAAGATTGAAATAAAAGGAAGATATTGATATATCGTTTGTTGCGGTTGGGTGGAAAATTTCGAGATTAACCATGTATACAAAATCAAAGATATATCGGCAAGTAACTAGGAATCTAATTGACGGATTTTCACACGATTCAAACCAATTGAAACATTGAATTAAAAGAAAGATTGATATACCATATGTTGAGGTGAGGTGCGATATTTCGAGATTCAACACAAATTTAATATAAAAGATATATGCTACTTCTGCCGTTTTGTATATCGGTAATTAAATCGCAAAATAGTAGACGGATTTCCACACCGTTTGAAGCAAACGAAAAATTGAAATATAAGGAAGATATAGATATATCATATGTTGAGGTTGGGTGGAATATTTCGAGAATCAACACATAATTAATATGAAAGATATATGCTACTTCTGCCGTTCTGGATATCGGTCAATTACTCGCATATAGACACTAGCGTCCCCTGCGGCCAGACGCCAAACTAAACACGATTTCATAGACACTAGCGCCTTCCGCCAACCAAACGCCAAATTAAACACGATTCTATAGACACTAGCGCCCCCTGCTGGCCAGACGCCAAACAAATTACGAGTCTATAGATACTAGCACCTTCCGCCGGCCAAACGCCATATTAAACACGATTCTAAAGACACTATCATCCTCTGTCGACCAATCGCCAAACTAAAACACGATTCTATAGACATTAGCGCACCCTGCCGGCCTGACGCCAAACTGAACACGATTCCATAGATACTAGTGCCTCCCGCCGGCCAAACGCCAAATTAAACACGATTCTTTAGACACTATCGCCCTCTGTCAACCAATCGCCAAACTAAAACACGACCTAGCGATATCTAGCGAGGAATAGTCGAACTGAAAGTACCTAGCGACCGAAAGTTGAAATAAATAAAAATTCTATTTGTGTTCAATTTGTAAACTAGCGCAACCTGTTGGCCAGACGACAAACTTAACACGATTCTATAGACACTAGCGCCTCCCGCCGGCCAAACGCCATATTGAATACCATTCTATAGACACTAACGCCTTCTGCCGGCCAGACGCCAAACTAGACACGATTCTATAGACACTAGCACCCTCTGCCGGCCAAACACCAAATTAAACACGATTCTAAAGACACTAGCGCCCCCTGTCGCCAGACGTCAAACTAAACCCGATTATATAGACACAAGCGCCCCCTGCCAGCCAGACGCCAAACTGAACAAAATTCTATAGACACTAGCGCCTTCCGCCGGCCAAACACCATATTAAACACGATTGGATAGATACCATTCGCCGCAGGCGGCAGGTGGCGCTAGTGTCTAAAGTATCGTGTTTAATTTGTTGTTTGGCCGGCAGAGGGCGCTAGTGTCTATAGAATCGTATCTAGTATGACGTCTAGCCGCAGGGGTTGTTAGTATCTATAGAATCGTGTTTAGTTTGGCGTCTGGCCGGCATGGGGCGCTAGTGTCTATAGAATCGTATTTTGTTTGGCGGTTGGCCGGCAGGGGACGCAAGTGTTTATAGAATCTTGTTTAATATGGCGTTTGGCTGGCAGTAAGCGCTAGTGTCTATAGAATCGTGTTGAGTTTTGTGTTTGGCCAGCGGGGGGCGCTAATGTCTATACAATCGTGTTTGATTTGGCGTTTGACCAGCAGAGTACGCTAGTGTCTATAAAATCGTGTCTGGTTCGGCGTTTGGCCGGCAGAGGGCGCTAGTGTCTATAGAATGGTGTTTAGTTTGGCGTCTGGCGACAGGAGGCGCTTAAGTCTATAGAATCGTATTTTGTGTGGCATTTGGCCGGTAGGAGTTGCTAGTGTCTAAAGAATCGTGTTGAGTATGACGACTGGACGGCAGGGGGCGCTAGTGTCTATAGAATCGTGTTTAATTTGGCGTTTGACTGACGGTAGGCGCTAGTGTCTATGGAATCGCGTTTAATTTGGCGTTTGACCGGCAGAGAGCGCTAGTGTCTATAGAATCGTGTTTAGTTTGGCGTCTGGGCGGCAGGGAACGCTAGTGTCTATAGAATCGTGTTCAGTTTGGCGTCTGGCGACAGGGGGCGCTAGTATCTATAGAAGCGTGTTCAATATGGCGTTTGGCTGGTGGGAGGCGCAGGCGCTAGCGTCTATGGAATCGTGTTTAATTTGGCGTTTGACCAGCAGAGTGCGCTAGTGTCTATGGAATCCCGTTTAGTTAAGCGCTCTGCCAGCGAAGGGCGCTAGTGTCTATCGAATCGTGTTTAATTTGGCGTTTGTCCGGCAGAGGGCGCTAGTGTCTTTAGAATCGTGTCTAGTTCTGCGTTTGGCCAGCGGGGGGCGCTAATGTCTATACAATCGTGTTTGATTTGGCGTTTGACCAGCAGAGTGCACTAGTGTCTATAGAATCGTGTTTAGTTCTGCGTCTGGCCGGCAGAGGGCGCTAGTGTGTATAGAAATCAAACACAAATAGTTGCCGCTAGTTGAACTGAAAAAAATTCTATTTGTGTTTAATATCTATACAAACTAGCGCCCCCTGTCGGCCAGACGCTAAACTTATCAGGATTCTATAGACACTAGCGGTTCCCGCCGGCCTAACGCCATATTTAACACGATTCTATAGACACAAGCGCCCTCTCCCGGCCAAACGTTAAACTAAAACACGAACTAGCGTCATCTACCGAGGAATAGTCGAACTGAAAATACCTAGCGGCCGCAATTTGTACTGAATTCAAATACTATTTGTGTTTAATTTCTATACACACTATCGCTCCCTGCCGGCCAGATGTCAAACTAAACACGATTCTATAGACACTTTCTATAGACAAATTGAACATAAATAGTATTTTTACGCAGCCCAACTTGCGGCCGCTAGTTATTTTCCGTTCGACTATTCCTCGCTTGATGGCGCTAGTTCGTGTTTCAGGTTGGCGTTTGGTCGGAAGAGGGCGCTAGTGTCTATAGAATCGTATTTAGTTTGGCATCTAGCCGGAAGGGGGCGCTAGTGCCCATAGAATCGTATTTAGTTTGGCGTCTGACCGGCGTGAGACGCTAGTGTCTATAGAATCGTATTTTGTTTGTCGTTTGGCCAGCAGGGGGCGCTAATGTCTATAGTATCGTGTTAAGTTTGGCGTCTGGCCATCAATGGGCGCTAGTGTGTATAGAAATCGAACACAAATAGTTGCCGCTAGTTGAACTAAATAAAAATATTCTATGTGTGTTCAATTTCTATACACACTAGCGCCCATTGATGGCCAGACGCCAAACTTAACACGATACTATAGACACTAGCGCCCTCTGCCGGCCAAACGCCAAACTAAAACACGAACTAGCGCCATCTAGCGAGGAATAGTCGAACCGAAAGTACCTAGCGACCGCAAGTTGAACTGAATAAAAATTCTATTTGTGTTTAATTTCCATACAAACTTGCGCCAGATGCCAAATTTAACACGATTCTAAAGACACTAGCGCCTCCCGCCGGCCAAACGCCATATTAAACACAATTCTATAGTCACTAGTGCTCCCTGTCGCCAAACGCCAAACTAAACACGATTCTATATACACTAGCGACACCTGCCGGCCAGACGCTAAACTAAACACGATTCTATATATACTAGCACCCCTGCCGACCAGACGCCAAACTAGACACAATTCTATAGACACTAGCGCCCTCTGCCAAGCAAACGCCAAATTAAACACGTTTCTATAGACACTAGCGCCCCCTGCCGGCCAGACGTCAAACTAAACACGATTCTATATATACTAGCACCTCTGCCGGCCAGACGCCAAACTAGACACGATTCTATAGACACTAGCGCCCTCTGCCAAGCAAACGCCCAATTAAACACGATTCTATAGACACTGTCGCCCTCTGTCCACCGATCGCAAAACAAAAACACGATTTTATAGACACTAGCGCCCCCTGTCGGCCAGAGGCCAAACTAAACACGATTCTATATATACTAGCACCTCTGCCGGCCAGACGCCAAACTAGACACGATTCTATAGAAACTAGCGCCCTCTGCCGGCCAAACGCTAAACTAAACACGATTCTATAGACACTAGCACCCTCTGCCGGCCAATTGCCAAATTATAACACTATAACACTATAACTAGCGCCATCTAGCGAGAAATAGTTGAACGGGAAGTACCTAGCCGCTACAAGTTGCTCGTTCATTTTATGGAAGAGGTATTTACGAGTCAACATTTTCACCCCCGAGCAGCCAGGTGAACCTATAACAATAAAAAAATAATATTAACACGAAAACATAAAATCCGATTTTTTCCAATTTTTGGCAAAAACATTTCAATCTTGTTTATTTTTAAAACTAGCAGCTGATTTTAAGCAGTTTTCTTTATAAGACTTTATACTATATAATGATATCAAAAATGTAACTCGGAAAGGTGCGGAAGTAAAGTTTTTTTTCGATTGAAATTGAAAAATAAAGAAAAAACATTTCTAAAAAATGGTATTATTGACGGCTCATTAAGTCATTTATTGACAATATATTTAATACAATTTCATATTAATTTAATAAAGGCTTATATGTATTATTGTTATCCATCACTTAAACAAGCAAATATGACACGACACATAAAATATTCATCGAAGAAAATGATATACGAAAAGGGCGTCAAGAACTTTCACGTGCAGTAAGTGCGACAATCAAGTTTCGACTAGTAATGCAGCGCGCTCGCGCAGTCTAGGGATGTGGGTGGGGTTGGCTATTGTTCGTCAGGTAGTCTACTATTCCAGGAAAAAATTGTTTGTCATTAATCGATTATTTTAATTTCGACTTATGGCCGCCTAATTCCCAGGAATCTACGTTTGTGCGCCGGCCAAACGCCATATTAAACACGATTCTATAGACACTAGCGCTCCCTGTCGCCAGACGCCAAACTTAACACGATTCTATAAACCCTAGCGCCTCCCGCCGGCCAAACGCCATATTAAACACGATTCTATAGACACTAGCGCCCCCTGCCGGCGAGACGCCAAACTTAACACGATTCTATAGATACTGGAACCCCTGTCGGCCAGACGCCAAACTAGACACGATTCTATAGACACTAGCGCCCCCTGTCGTCAGACGCCAAACTGAACACGATTCTATAGACCCTAGCCACCCCTGCCGGCCAGACGCCAAACTAAACACAACTTACAACAATATTGCCAACGTCAGTTTGAAAGGAATTGATTATCCAGTGTTATTAGTGAGCTTGTGCGATTATTTTAATTTCCCAACAGTTTACATCAGATTGATAAGAAAGTATTGTTACACTCCATATGACTATTTGAGATATAAATTCTTATCAATATTCACTAAAAATTATGTTTATAATAATATCTTGAAAATATAAGTTGACAAATATTTCCTCACCGCAGAAAAAACTGCAAATGATATAATTATAAAAAAGAATAGTCATACATAATATCTGAATATTGAGATATATGAGAGGAAAAAATTTACTGTGAATATTCCCACAAATGACGGGTATGGTCCAATGAAGACTTTAGAGGAACTGGATCTAGAACAAGATAAATTTGATATTGGGAATAGAAAAAAAAATCTTTCATCTTAAATGATTTGAAACTGTAACACAGATTATTTTTTGTCCCAACTTCGATTTCTGGTAGCTAGTGAGTATATCGGACTTATTTGTCTCAACTCTTGGTCTTTCCTAATTGAAAGAATGTCAGTGTATTTAGTTAATGCCTAGGTGTTTTTCAGGAGAGATTAGACAGTGCATCGAGCTGGTTACTGAGGGATGGACCTAACAACAGAGCAAAAAACCAAAAGGTAGCTTCCATTTGCTAGCTATTTGACTACTAAGCAAGTAATAGATATTGAATAGCATATCATCATCACTACCCCACTAACTGATTCGATCGCAAGTGAGCTCGCCCATAACGGTATGCCAAAAGTATATTCGTTGCTTGATAGGCAAGAGACAGATTTGCAAACCATCTATTTTAATAAAGTAAAAGATGTAATTTTCCATATTAAACATTATTTTATCACTACTAAGTTAATTTTTGGTTCCAATATTTTTATCGCTTCCAGAGTTGAAGAATTTTTCACTATTCAATTCAGTTCTTATTCAATATTAGGATTATTAGAACTGTTGTGTGGAATTTATAGTATTTTTAAGCTGTCAAGAAAGTGTCAATGCGATTGCTAGTTGGAACTATTATATAATTTGTATTGAAAAACATGATTTATGAACATTCTGCTAAACGAGAAAAAAATTGTCAATGACAAAAAAAGATATGAACAATTTGGTAAATTGTATAGTTTCATTTTATGAATTTCAATGCAACGAATAATTTAGTTGATAGCTGGTACACAGTTTTTGAAATGTAACAACTAAGGGAAAATTAATTTTTCTCATTAGAGCGGATTTTTATTTTGGTATTCATATTGTAGGTGATCTATTGATTATAATTAGGTACGCAAATTGTCTTGTCAAGTCATATTTTAATAAAGACCTAAATAGGTTGTAAAGTGTTTCAAAACTTATTTTCTATCAATAGAGATCTTAAATAACGACGATCTAACAAAAAACGAATATATGATATACAATACATATAAATATATTTTTTGCTGATCAAATTAGCGATCAACTCACTATTATTCGAAAGAAACTACGAGATATGATGGATTTTTTGAATATGTGTAGAAGTTCGGAAAGTATAATACTTAACATCAATTGAGGAAATACTGAAAATATCGGTTTGCGTATATAAATACTGACATTGTTGGTATCCAACATAATTCAGTTTGTTTTACTAGAAAGTATGGCACTATAACATAAAAAATACTATCAAAAGTGTAAATAATAATAGAAGGACTAGATATAAACAGCGTGTAGTAAACCGTAATTTTGATAATATATATTCAAGTAAAAAAATGATTTACAACCATACAAGAGCCTTACTTAAAGAATATTTAATTTTAGATGTTGAGCAATGTTAATATAATGGAATTAATTGATCTCAATTCCATTGATAACATTCTTTTTGTTATTTAATTGATGTTATTTTCTATAGTTATGTTATTCTATAATTTCGTACATAAGGAAAATAATTAATATTTTGGTTCTGCATGCCCAACTATATCATCTCCGAAGTGTTTTTTTATTGTTTTTTACGTATTCTTATTCTTTGTTAGCTATTGATGATTTGAAAATATTTGTCTTTCCCAACTTATTAAAAATTTCTGGTATTCAGTGTTTTGTATTTTTCTTCTATGGTTTTTATTTTATTCGTTTTTTTACTCGATTTTACAGATATCCTGGAACGGAGATACTTTTCAGTATATTTCTTCCAGGCAGGTTTAAAGAGGTGAATCTGGAAATATCTGAAGTAGTGTTTGGGAAAAAACTTTTTCGATAAAAAAATATTAACATTAACGACATATATCCGAAAGTATTGCTTTGATTTTGAATATATATTTTACTAATCATTATGTTAAGGTGGCTATGAAGAAGTAATGTTAAGGTGGCTATGAAGAAGTATTTACAATCGCCCTAATATTCTTCAGTAATAAAGTCAAATGAAAACGTCAGCAGTTGTTTAGTTAAAGTAGGAAAATCAGTGAGTACTTAGTTATAGAATATGAAAGTGGACTGAGATACTAATGAGGCAAATAAATTAACCCATTTTTTGGTACTTCATTTGAAGTAAAGCTCTTATTTGTAGTTATATTCTTAAGAGGAATTTTATAAATACAAACGTAAAATTTTAAAAGAATTCTATAATTTTTACACAATTCTTCAAAAGAAAATAAAATATAAATACATCAGTTCTAGACTACTGAGTACTAAGTTTGAAAACTGTAGCTGTATATTCAATTTTTATCGCAACAGGACAGTGGAACTGACATAATTATATTCTATTCTTTAATTTTAAATATGTACAACGTAACATGTATTTTACAGTTTGTAAGATGAGTTAATACATGATTTCATGAAAAATATTTGTACGTTATATATAGTACCATCAAAAACTAGAAAATATAAATACGCATCATTGTTACAAACTTATATCTACTAATTTGTTTTATTAACACATCCAGTAAATATCATCACCCACAGTGTTTCTGAATTATATTATTGGGATGAAACACCATTTTGTGTAACTTATACATAAACGCCATGTTGCTGAAAATATTTATAGTTACAGGTATGTCAGTTATCAAATCGAGAAAACCTACCATATGGAAAAATTTGTTCCGATTCTAGAACAGAATGAATGTGGAATAAGAAAACTACAATTTAACTAGTATTACTTAAAAAAGCAGATTATTTTTCTTGCTATGTAACTAAGGTCTGGTGACGTTTAGAATAATTTTTATAACTCTGGTCTGTGTGAAATTGTAGAACAATACAATGGTTTGGTTATTGACACTTAGATCAGCTATCATGATTTATATTCCAGGATAAATACACTGATAAGAATAATTGAAAAGGCTGAATTGGCACTTAGATTTGATACCAGTGAAGTAAATTTGGTCTCCCAATGCAAGGAGTACTGAAAGAGTAGAATAAAAAGTATATAAATATTTCAAATTAAATACAAAATTGGGAATAATACATTGTTATGTACATCAATAAGCCAATGAGATAGAGAAATTGTTGAGAAAAGGTGCAGGATATACTGGCAAGTGAAAAATTAGGTATAAAAATATAAAAACGACAATGCGAACTGAATGAATTAAAAAAATTGGAAGAAGACGAGGATAATGAAACAAATGTTCGAATGGTATATAAATAAGTATAAAAAAAAACGAAAATGGGGCTCCCATTAAGAGTAGAGGCAGCCCGAGAAATTTTATAAAAGAGGATCGATAATCCAAAACTAACGAACAAATTATGGTTTTATGAGAAATTCAAAAAATCTTTCCAGGATTGAATTTAAAAAATTTGGTGAAATATTCTTAATGAAAGAAATCACTTTGGAGGCAGCACAATACAAGTAATATAATATGGTAGGAATAATAAATCGATTGTAATTATTTTTTGAACTAATAGTACATTGATTCTTTTTATGAAATGATTATTGATCTATCAATTTATCTAATAAATAATCGATTGTAGACATTTATATGGTAAAATATACAAAAAAATTCAAGGCTCATTTAATTGTTGGTACTGGGAAGGTTTTCAAAGCTTTTCTGTATATTTTATTTTTGCGTAACCTTTTCCAGTGAGTTGAAGTCAATATTTCAGAAATAATAGTAAAATATCAGTCTCATAGTTTGAAATCTTTAGTTATATAAAGACTTTGTAAAAAGATGTTTGAGATTATATCTATATTTCATTACCATGGCAAAAATTAATTTTACTTATATCATTATCTGCTAATAAGTCTAGAGGTTTGCCGTGGATTAGAACTTTTTGGATGCAGCCATCAAATCCTTTGTAATATGAGGTTGGGAGACCAGCTGGTAGTACTGAAGATCCACCTGAAATTATAAATAATGATTATTCTCATCATTAATGATACTTTCAGATCATATCACACACAAAATTTTCTACTATTATTGTTAATTAGCTACATTCGAAATTGTCAGAATAATTTTAAAACTTCAAGCTTGTGTAAAGGTTAAATCTAAATTTTAGATGAATAGGTACTGTTAGAAAACATACTCTTATCCATATATAGTGACCCAACCATAGTTTCGAATTAGTTCTCAGAGATATAGCTCCAGTTTTAGCTACTCCTTTATTTATATCATATCCATCAACAGAAATGAAGCCCATTCGTTTTCTTCTTCTTACTTGAATTGAATGCCACTGGCCATCATCTACCTTAGTTCTGGACCTGAAAATATTTTATAATGTTACTGAATGTCTATTTTTATTTTTTCCTTTTAGTACATGAAAATATTTACTATTATTTTTATGTTTCACCTTTTTTAAATTTATTGTTTATGACTTGATTATTGGAAAAATTCCCTGAACTTTATGAGTATGCATAAATTTTAGTAAAGAGACTTTCCCTCAGATTTGCTTTGACAAAGCAAAAAAATGAAAATACATCAAATGTAAGATACTTATATCTTCAATTTATCTTATCATACATATACAGAGAATAGTATACAATAAATCAATGCAATAAATAAATGGATCAGGAACAAGGCACACAAAATAAAAGAAACATAAGTGAAAAAATTAGTACAATTGACCATCGGACTTTTTATTTTTACTTAAAAAATCCAACATTTCTTCAATTATTTTATATAATTATTTTTTATATACGAGTACAATGCTCTTTTTAATTCAATACCTAAGACCATAATATATAGATTCGAAAGCTTGGAATGTGTATATTAAAATAGATTGGTATTTTATTGTGACAACTTGACAAAAAAGTAATGGTTATTTTGTGATTATCTTTATTTTTCCTTTTAATTTACCTTATTGCCCAAAATGGTTCATCATGATCCAAATTAAAACCAAGTTCTGGATATCCATCTACTACACTAATTGATATGTAGTTTTGAAGCTGATTTCTATTTTTGCTTCTCCATAAAATTAAACCATCAGACATAAATGTGCGTATTTTTATTTCATATCTGTTACCTCGTTCTGGTTTCCTATTAAAAAAATAGCGTTCACAACTATATTAAGTGAAATAGAAATGGAATATTGTACTTCTTATGAAAAAGTTATAATTTGTATAAAAGTGGATATTATAATTTATTGATTAATTCGTGGAATAAATACTAAATAATAAAGGTAGGGATGTTAATTGTTTTTTCATGTATGCAAACTTGATTCATTTCCACTTTTGTTTAAAGATTAATTGTTTTTTGTAGCTAATGGAAAAGATCTACGAACTTTATGAAGAAAAATGGGAACTAGAGTCAATGTCAGAGGAATGGAAGTTAAGAAAATTTATTCCAATATTTAAAAAGTTGGATACACCATAATGTAGCAACTGAAGAGGAACCAAGCTTTTAAACACCACATACAAATATTAATCACAATGGCAAGAGACTCGAAGAATAGTAACAGGTCTTTAGAAGAGAGATATCCATCGGAGACGCAATACACACCATGACTCAGACTTTGAAAAATGCTGTAAATATAACATATACCACATATACTATTTACCGCTTTTGAAAATAGTAAAAATAGGAGAAGGCTAGTGAGAACAGAAAGACATGAAATTGCCAATAAAACTTATCAAACTAACAAAAATGAGAATGGAAAGATTAAAAGTTATTGTACTAACCATAGAAAGTTTGATATAGATTATAGACATGGAAACAAGGGTGAGACAGGGAGATGCAATATCGACAATGCTATTTAATATAGCTCTCGAAGAGAATAAAAGAGGATGCAGCCGTGCAATAAATTCTCTTCCACAATAGTGAAAAACAGTTACATTCATAATAAGATAGAGCGCCTAGTAAACAGTATGGTTTCTATAAAAGTGTTATTTATAATGGTAATTTTTTTATTTGTTTGTATAACTTTTAGATACTTTATGCTGTAAGTTCCTGGTTTATTGTGTTAATTGTTACTTACAGAATTTCTAAGTCTTCCGCATCATAATAATAGTTTTCTTCATCAAATAAATTGTTGCCATCATCGAAATTATCATCTTCCACAGTTTTGTTGTGGGGTTCATCATTGTTGTCAGTAAAACTCGTTATATTTTCGCTATTAGTAAGATTTGTCTTAGTTATATTAGTAATAAGTAAACTAAGTATACCATGAACCACAAATTTTACAAATACGGTAGAAATTCAAAAAATTGTCATTAGAATTAGAGCCTACCTTTTATAACCTGTTTCTATATTGAAGATAAGTAGCACCGTTGAATTTCAAAGACAAGGTTTCTTCATTAACTGAAAAAAGCGGAATAACTATTGAATTCGTTAAACATAAACTAAAAAGTTATTGATCCATCCGGTAACAACAAAAAATAGTATTGATAATCTATATAAGTCCTTCCATTAATTTGACTTTTCAGACTTCATATAAGTAACAGTGTTACATAAAATAAAATGTATCAAATGAAACCACTGAATGGTCACTGAAGAAAGGTATTGGTTCAGTATTTGAATAGTAAAACAGAGTTTTGGTAATAAAATTTCTATTATGGTTTACTTAAAAGTTAGTTCTAGAAGTTTTCATTCAATTTTCTATTTGCTCAGTCAATGTTATGAAACAAGATTTGAAAAAATTATTTATAAATCTACTAACCAGCTGTTAATTTTAAATTCTAAAATTATTTACAAAGATACAAGGGCTTTTGTAATACTGTACTACAGTACAGTATGAAAAAGCAATTTCAAATTTTTCTCGATACTTTTAATAGACCATCCTGCATTTTATCTCCCCTCTATGAACTACAGCTACTATAGTTTAATTTATTCTTAATATTTCCTTTTTAAAACTTGATAGTTTTGACGATATCTCTACAACTAGCAGTTAGATGAATTGAATTTATAATTTTTCATTTTTATTTTTGTTGATTTATTCTACTAATCACAATTATTTTAAAACGATGAGTGCGAAATGAGCTTTTATGATGATTGATATGTCACACACTGACAATACATTTTATATTTTCGTTTTGGATTATGATTGTTTTATAGCTATCAACAATGAATTGGGAAAAAGAAGGGATGATAGTATTGGATAAATAAGAATTTATAATAAGATTTACTTGAGAACGTGCCACTCAAATTCGTTGACAGTTATGGTATTTACATGGTATGGTATGGTATTTACATGACCGCTCACATTGCCGTGGACTTATTCATGATGAATTAATAACCAATTTCATTAAAAATAAAATAAAATATAAATAATGAAATAAAATAGGTAGAGAGGGACCAGTCGAATATGAAAGATCCGAGAATATAACAAATGTCCACGTAAGTAGATTAATCGAAAATCGTCTTGAAGCATGTTTAGGAGGCTCATTTCAAATACTTTACACAAGATAATTAGAGTAACTCTAAATCACAATTTTATTACTTATTTATCTTTATAAGTTTTGTGTGTTTCATTAAATCAGTGTGATTAGTAAAGTGAATGAAGAAAAGAAAAAAGTGATTAATTTTATTCGCGAAATTACAGTTTTCCTCAATACAATTTAAAATATTTCGAAAACCATTAACTACATTGACTGCAGTTAATAGTGGGGATATAAAATTTGGGATAGTCTATCTAAAGAGATTGAAAAAAATTGTAATGACTATATTCGGTTTTCGATAAGATCAAATAATTATACGGGGCGTTAAACTTGCTATGATTTTCGTCCACAATTGGCTATAACTATTCAGATGCCCTGTATAACATATTACAACTTTACATTGTAACGGCAAAGTGAAGGGGATTTTGAATTCAAAATAAAACACAAAGAGAATAATAATGAAACGTTCAGTTTAAAATATGGCGCAGTACTTAAGATTTATTGGGGTTTATTTAAAAGTATTACATAATCAGTTTATGCCTTTATAGTGTTTTCAAGTTTATTTCACAATGTTTTTAAACAAAGGTTGTGAGTTATTATATCAATTTCTCATTCATGAATGCCAGAAGACCCAATAAGGCTCATTTGGTTGTCATGTAGTTTAATTTGACAGGTGATTGAAAACCATTCTTAACATTTGAGCCTAATGTTTTGATAGCTGTTTTAACTAGAGTACGTATTAGAAAACTTCTGGGATATGTAACTAGACTGGCAATATCTTGCTTCAGTACCTTCATACTTTTTAAATTTCCATATTTTCAAAGATTCATAAATTGAATTACTTTTGTGAGTATATTTAAAATTTTGTTATATTAAAGCCATCAAAGAAGATTAATTGTTGTAGAAGAATGTTAGAAGTGTTTTTCACTGCATTTTATATTTGCATCTATATAATATGTAATCAAGTAAATCACTATTAGTTAAATGTTAAGATGATGCTTACTTGTTTCACAATATTTTCCTTTGTAATTTCCAGTACAACGACAGGTATAGTTATCCATATTGGGTATGCAAATACCATTATTGAAACATGGATTTTCAACCATTGGACAGGGCGCTCCATCGTAAAATCCTATATTAGAACTACAGCTTGAATTGTTATGAGATATTATTGTTACGCAAACTGAGAAAAGTTTGGAAATTGGCAAAAGAAGTCCATTGAATGTAATTCTTTGAATAACACCTTTGAAGCTCCAGAAAGTCTATGTATTTGTTTCCAATTACTGGAACAGAAAGTTATTAATATGCTAAATATCCATATCGTTTTATATACTTACGGTAATGAACCAATATATAAGGGAGTATCTAAATTCAATTCTGTTAATGGTATACCAGAATATCCATGAATCACTGTTGAATTATCTATTTGTAACATACCTTCACGGCCTTTTCGAGATATTCTAATTTTGTACCATTTATTGAATGAAATACTCGTCGAACTTCTGTGAAAGTAATAACAACATTATGTTTATGTTTCTTGTATTTATTTTGTAACATTGTAAATGTGGAGTTCATTTTGTATTTGGTGCCCATAGGATTATGCACATGCGGGCTTAGTCTTAGAGAGCGCTAGTGTAGTGAAGTTAGTCTTCTCATATTAGGAAAACAAGTTTATTGAATGTTTTTCTTGAATAAATGTTTTACTGGAGCCTTTGTATATCATTTTGAATAGAAATTACTATAAGTTGATGGACTCAATATATGTTTGTATAAAGGGCTATAGTTAAGTTACTTTTCTGCGATACTCATAAAGTATTGTACAGATTCTGATAGTGAAATGGCTGCGACGACACCGAACCCGCAATTGAGTGGATCAAATTGTTCCACATGGAAATTTAGACCGAAGAATTTATTGGAGGAGGAGTCCTTGATGTGGTGTATATGGAAGAAATCCTTGTGAAGGATAAGACAGCTGTCATACGTAATGCCAAGGCCCGGTCTGTAATCAAAGCGTATGTCACAGATAAGCACATTGAATATATTATGAACGCAAAGATATCAAGTCAAATGATAAAATCTCTACTAAACACGAGGCGGTCATTTAACTGAGATAAAATAAGATAAGGAAGTGTCATTTATTGCTTTGTCTGCAGTAGTGGAAAGAAAATAAATAAGAGTATAAGATGCTTGGCATTCACATTTAAACAATCTATCTAATTTTATAAATTTTCCATGATTTTTGCATGTTAACATTTTACAAGCATGTTTACTGCAATCATAAACCCCGTTCACTTCTAAAATCCAGTCTTCTTGTCTTATATGTATTTCTACATCCTGTCTACCAATCTTAAACCTTTTAATACAACCCTGAAATCTTTTAGACGTACCTATATTCTCGTAAACCCTAAAAAACAAAATTATCTTCAATTTAAATGCCTTTACTGATTCTGATTCAATTATACCTGAAAATTAAAAAATGTAGTCTATAGACTAGTATTCTAATATCAGTCATTATTGAAAAATCACTATATTTTTTCGTCTTTAAAAGTATACTGACTATTATTAGTAATATGAGAAATGCAAAATTTGTGTCGTTAAAAAATAATATGAAATGTGAAATAATTATTAATTGTTCATTTTCGACGTGTTAGTTATTCTAATTTATAACAATTTCTTAATATAAGTTCACAATTTAATTATTTTGTCAATTTATAGGTGAGTACCATCTTTTTATATATATTTTAATCAAAAGTCGACGCAGAATGTTATTAACTGCTTACATATTTTGTAAGTTTTATCTTTCTGTTAAATATGAACATTTATATGGTCCTTTCTATTTTTAATTACCTTATTGGTTTTTTATTAACACTATTTCATTTTATCATTTTCTATATAATGGTCACATTATTACATATAGAGTTGTAGATAGCTAATATTTTCTTTATCTTTCATCGATTCAATTATTTCAGATGTTTTTACACTAAATAAATTGGTCAATTTATTGATATTTTTTTAACATGTATGGAAGCTTCATATGGCATATAGATTACAGCGAATCTGTGGCGTGATGAAAACTTCATTTGATTGATTGAATGGGATGTGAAAATTAACAAGATAAAATCATTTTTAGAAGCAAACAAACCAAACCAAAATAATAATTTTCGATCACTTGTCAATAGAAATACTGCATATCTTGTGTGATTTGTTGGTACGTATCCAATGAAAGCATCTTCCAATAAATCTAATGCTTTAAGAGAACCATTGGATTGACCAGTAATTTCCTCGGAATCGTCGAGTTTAAATAATCCGTCTCTCTGGTATCTTTTTATAATTACCCTGTGAGTGTTCCCTATCTGAATTTTGTCAACTGATCTTATTTCTACAGCACCATTCCCTAAATTCTAGATAACTGTTTATAATTGCTAGTGAGACAAAGTCTCCCATGCCATCTGCTTTTTGCTGGTTGTAGAGTAAAATACCATTCTCTATATAGGATTGAAATTCTACTTCTATATTGAGTTTATGATAAGCTTTAAGAGATCTTAGTCTTGCATAGGATTTACCGTGGAATGCTGGAAGTTACATATTTGAACTAATAGTAAAATTTCATACAGACATACAGTACCTGGTACTTCGTATTGAATTTGTGAAATTTCGGTTTCACACAATAAACCTGTAAAGTTAGTTGTACAAACGCATGCGTAAGTTGATGCTGGTAAATCGATGCAGGTACCGTCATTGTTACAAGGTAAGCTACTACAGGCTCTAAATTCGTCCAGGTTATCAGAATTAGCTAAAAATAACTATAAGAATTAATGATTTAATGCAAATTTAATTAGTTAGATTTGTATAAATATTTTGTGAGTAGTTTCTCACCCAAACATTCTTGGCGATCTGTAGATTCCACATAACTGGGAAAGCAGATACAAGCACCTTTGACACAGTGACTATTTGAAATAATACAATCCGTATTGTCTGAACACAGGTCGCCCAATAAGGCAGTTAGCACCCGAACTGTAGCAGGGGTTGGACGGTAGGCAGGAGAAAATTCATTACCTGCACAAATATCATAAATTTGTTAATATTTCATGCCATATATTTTTTACAATGAACATTTCTTGAAAACTTGGACAAATATAGAATGACAAGCATTGAAATTTTCTAAATGAATAGGTAATCAATCATTCCAATCTTTTGTAAGTATCTAATTATTATTATTCATATTTGAAAGAAATTTTTCTCAAATGATAAAATCGTTTTATTCTAGTTCAATTTCTGAGATTTAAATTAAAAATTATCCCTATAAATTAATAAAGCACATCTACTAGATCTTCTTTATTGAAGAATTTTAATAATTTTTAACAATTACTTACAATATTCATGCTTATATCGTACTTTTTTGAAATCGCCTAATTACAGAATGGGCCGGTTGAAAGTAGAAACCAATAAAAGCTATATAGCTTATTTTTATTAATTAATGCACAAAACAAATTTATTTAGCCTCACCCCGATAACGATATAAAATATTGGATCCAGGGTTGCTTCCAATGAAATCTGTGTCTGGAAATGAAACAGGCCGAACATTACTACTTCTTTCATAGTAGTAGCGAGGATCTGGTACAAGTAAATGACGTGTCGATTTCGATAGAGGGGAACTTATTTCGTCAGATTGCGTAAATTGTTGGGAGTTTACCCCACTATACGGCCAGTCAGTGCTTTGTATCTCTTCTGCAAAAAAGTAAAAATTATTAATGTATTTTTTCAAATGAATTCAACTTTGAGTGTTACGTTGAAAATAGTAAGATTGAATCAAACTTTTTATTATTATTTGTTTGATTCTTTTCTGATTAATGATTTTTTTAATTACTATAGGCATACGAGTATATCTACATATACAAATACATATAAATTTAAGAAAGTTCTAGCTATGAGTCGTCTATCTGAAGCAATATTTTGGAAAAATGGGATTAATGTGAGATCTGGACAATAAATTTATAAGTAAATGGTGAAATACTTTAGTGCTACAATGATATATTATAAGAGAATTTACCGTCTATACCAGGGGCTTCCAAACTTTCCAGCCTTAGAGCCATACTGATTTCTCCAGTAAGTTCCGAGAGCCAAAATCATATCATTGTTGCCGGTGGTAAAAAGTGAAATAGTCCACTGATGGAAAAAAAGTCCGAAAAAGTACGCGACGTTTAAAAAACGCTGCAAATCGGACTAAAATCCGCAAAACGGTAACACTGCATATTATTAATTTTTCTGTCATTATCTGTAATTTCTAGATTATTCATAGAGTACGAGCCATGAGGAGTAACGTGACACGACATCTGGTGGACACAAGCGGAAATAGGTAGTACATTCTATCTCTAACAGATGGCGCTAATATCACGTACAGATAATCTCGTTGGTTCGAGAAAGTTCTGGTGTCTTCCACTCATTTCTGGATGGCAGTAATTGGAATATATAAGAAGGCTGATGGCGCAACCACAAATCAGTTCCTATGACACTGTTGGGAGATAAAATAGTATGGAAAAGAAGCGAAAAATTGATAGTGAATGCAGAAAATTCGAAGATCAGTGGAACATTCAGTAAGTCGTAATTGAGTCCAGTAACAAGGCGCTATGTTTGATTTGCAATGAAAGCATAGCTGTTCTCAAAGAATATAACATTAAACGTCATTATGAAACAAAACATTTTCAAAATTACTCAAAATATACAGTTTGCAGACAGAAAAAATCGAAGCTATGAAGCGTGGATTGAAATCGCAGCAATCTTCATTTACAAAACTCAAAACTGAACAAGAGGCTGCAACTCATGCCAGCTTTCGTGTGGCTCTTGAAATTGCAAAACGTGGAAAGCTATTCACCGATGCAGAAATGATCAAAGAATGCATAATTGTAGTAGCCGAAGAAATGTGCCCTGAAAAGGTAAATTTATTAAAACTGTCAGTATGTCAGCAAACACTGTGGCTCGAAGGGTAGGAAACATCGCTGAAAATATATCCTCTCAACTGTTCGACAAAAATGGACATTTTGAGTGGTTTTTTTTGGCCTTGGATGAGTGAACGGATGTGTCACATACTGCTCAAGTGTTGATTTATATTTGAGGAGTAGATAAAAGCTATGAAGAAGAACTTCTTGATATGTATAGTATTCATAGCACAACTACTGGTACAGATATTTTTAAATGAGTTGAAATGGCCATTAATCAAAAGAACCTTCGATGGAAAAACTTGAAATGTATTACAACTGATGGAGGATGGAAAGATAAAGGAGTGGTCGCTCTTGTGTCAAAGGCTGTAGAAAATGACGATGGTTCAAAACTATTAGTCTTACATTGTACCATTCATCAATAGTCTTTGTGCGGAAAATGTTTGGATATGTCTGAAGTTGTGAAACCAGTCATATCAACTATTAATTTTATCAGATCTTTTGGGCTGAATCACTGACAATTCTGACAATTTATTGACGAGATTGGAGAAAATGACTTACCGTATCATATTGTCGTACGTTGGCTTAGTTGTGGGAAAGTCCTTCAGAGATTTTTTGAACTTCGAGCAGTGATCGAAATTTTTTTGAATGAAAAGCATCGCCCTCTTACTGAATTACAAAACAACGTATGGCTGTGGAAGTTAGCATTCTATGTTGATTTGACAAAATATGTGAACGAACTGAATTTGAGATTGCAAGGAGAAAACCAACATCTTCCTGATTTATACACTAATATCAAATCATTCCGGAAAAAATTGATACTGTTTCAATCACAACTACAAAGTAAATGTTTTTCACATTTTAAAACATGTGAAATATCAGCCACACCACTGAGACTGAATTTCCTATCGCTTTTGCGATCGAAACTTTGAGTGCTTTGAAAATAAATTTTGATACTTGTTTCTCGAACTTTGATGCCATTGCGAATCAAATTAAGATTTTTCAGAATTCTTTTGATACTGACATTGAAACCCTAGCCCCGGAACTTCAAATGGAAATGATTGATCTACAGTGCAGTGATATAATTAAGAACAAATATCAAAACTCATCTTTGTTGGAATGTTATAAGAGTCTTCCACTGACACAATTTTATAATTTGCATAAATTTGCTCGTGGGCTGTTTTCTGTTTTTGGTACTACTTATTAATGTGAGAAGACCTCCAAAACGAAGTACACAAAAATGTTTACAGATCTAAATTAACTGATAAGCATCTTAAATCTCTTTTAATAATTGGTACAAGTAAAATTAGTCCACAACTACAAACTATTGTCAGTGGAAAATTTCAATTACATAAGTATCTCATTAGTATTTCATATGTCATTATGCTTGTTATGTTTTTATTTAAAATGTATGAAATGTTAGTTGGATTCATTTCAATCATTTGTTAGTTATTATATACTGAAGTTAAATTTTCTGCATATTATACATGTTTTTACTCATTATAAGTCTGTGTTTCTTTATCCAACTCATTACAAACACAATAACAATAAGCCTACAACAATGTTATGAGTTAGTTAGCCCATGACCATATCAATGTAGATGTCATATTAATAATTATTCAGCATAAAATTAGAATACTTCAGTGAACTAAATTTAATTTGTTATAAAAAATATGTTCTATAAAAGGAGTTTTCAAGTATGCTAGCTCTCCGCGGGCCGGATGTGGCCCTCGGGCCATAGAGACCCCTGGTCTAGACGATGAGAATGTAAATGTGACACTAGGAACGAATACGAATATAAGGGACGGAACCATGTCAAAAATATTATTCCTCTACACAATTTATTAAAGAAATAATCAATTAGTATTCTGAAGCTAAATATATATTAATAGGTAATTATTTAAGTGAATGTAGAGGGATAGAGGAAAAGTGAACTTGTGATAAGTCTCTGCAAATATCTGCAGCCATATTAAAATTTATTGAATACATACCAACTGTTCTAATGGATCTTCGAGCTCTTCTACTCTTTATAAAATTTACAAGCGGTTAGCAGTTACCTAGTACTTTACTTACCATGAAATAATTCTATTTTACAGCATCCCTCATCGTTATTTTTGGCAGTAAAATATTATTTATCATTATACATTGTACCGATAATTTTTACAGTTGAAGTTCAATTTGTCGATTAATAATATTTCAAATGAATGACCTTTTACCTTGTCACTAAATATTTATCGAAATTTACAATGCAGATATTGCAGATTTAACTGTAAAACGGGGGACAGTGAAATTTTAGTGTGTCTGGAATATCAGTTCAAATACCTACCTAACCTAACCACATATGTTTTAACAATAGTCATATTCATACAAAATTTTCATTTTAAACTTAGATGGCTTCTTGATACATGAGAAAGTTTGAGTAGATGCTGGTCCGACAAAAATATAATATAATTGGTTAACAGATACATTATATATTTGTTCTACTAACAGAAAAACTTACCATTACAAGATCCAAATGCTTTTAGAACTATGTTCTTTTGAAGGCGACAAGCTGCTAGGCGTAAATCACAAATAGAACCGTGAGTCTTGCCATCACTAGTGTCTATAGAACCGTATTTAGTTTGGCGTCTGGCCGGCAGGGGGCGCTAGTGTCTATAGAATCGTGTTTTGGTCTGGCGATTGGTCGACAGAGGGCGATAGTGTCTATAGATTCGTGTCTAGTTTGGCGTCTGGCCTGCGGGGGGTACTAATGTCTAAAGAATCGTGTTTAATATGGTGTTTGGCCGGCGGGAGGCGCTAGTGTCTATAGAAACGTATTTAGTTTGGCGTCTGGCCGGCAGGGGGCGCTAGTGTCTATAGAATCGTGTTTAATATGGCGTTTGGCCGGCGGGAGGTGCTAGTGTGTATAGAAATTGAATACAAATAGAATTTTTTTTAGTTCAACTTGCGGCCGCTAGGTACTTTCAGTTCGACTATTCCTCGCTAGATGGCGCTAGATCGTGTTTTAGTTTGGCCGACGGAGGGCGATAGTGTCCATAGAATCGTGTTTAGTTTGGCGTCTGGTCGGCAGGGGGCGCTAGTTTGTATAGAAATTAAACACAAATAGAATTTTTATTTAGCTCAACTTGCGGCCGCTAGGTACGGGTTTCAGTTTAGCGATTTGTTGACAGAGGTCGATAGTGTCTATAGAATCGTGTTTAATTTGGCATCTGGCCGGCAGAGGGCGCTAGTGTGTCTAGAAATGAAACACAAATATTATTTTTAGTGTGACGCCAACTGACAAAAGAAATCGTGACGAATAATATATTGGGTTATTTCAACGTATATGTGCCGTCATAATTTATTTATTTATTCATTTTATCCATTTTTATATATACAAGTGTTTAAATTTTTAACTCTTTTTATTTATACACCCTTTTTTAATTTTTTATTTTTACAGTTTTAATTTATACAGTAGAATTATAGTTTAATTTATAAAAAAAGTTTAAACATTATTTTGGGTTGGGATAAGTTGGGTTATGTTAGGTTAAGTTGGGTTGAGTTGTGTGATGTTGTGTTATGTTGTGTTATATTGTGTTATGTTGTGTGATGTTGTGTTATGTTGTGTTATGTTGTAATATGTTGTGTTATGTTGTGTTATGTTCTGTTATGTTGGCTTACGTTAGGTTATGTTAGGTTATGTTGACTAATGTTGAGTTATGTTTAGTTATGTAGGGTTACGTCAGGTTAGGTTGGGCTATATTGTATATTTCTAAATTCTTTTAATAACCAATCTAATTTTCAAAAAGTACAGACTTTACAATACGGAAATACATACATTTTATAAAAATTAGTTTTCATTGGAAAGCTGGAATTTTCCAAATAAAACACAAAAAATTACCGAATTATTCTATACAGATTTCGGAGTATGTCAATGCTTAAAGAAAATCACAATGAATTTGTTTTAAAAAGGTTTTATTAGAGTCTGTAGAAAAATTCATTCCGTATTTTTCCGCTGTTGAGTACCGATTCAAACTAAGAATACTTTATAAGGTAATTAGATTTGAAATTATATATTATACATTATTTATTTATTTCTTGAATAAATTTTTGTGTAAAATAGAAATAATACTAATAATAATAAATACACGATATTGACAATCTTTATTTAATTCGCAGTAATTCAAATAATATTTAAGCCAAGACAAATTAACGATGAAACTGAATTTTTGCATTATTTTTTTAAACGAAAATTTGGTAAAATTGATCGAAGGCATTTGTAGGAATTTTTTTCCAAACACTGTGTTTTATTCAAATTGCAGAAAGGTTTATCTTGAACTGAAAAAAAATTAATCTTGAAAAAAATTGTCGAATCAAGGAAAATGCCTTTTTATAACGTGTCGCAAAGATTCTATAATGAGCAGAGAAAAAAAAATGATCATTGCAAATAGCATAAAATAAGTATTTCCCAAATAAAAATATACATTATTGTTTTTTGTGTCTCAGTTTTTCCTACTGCCCAGTTCTCACTGTATTCTTCTAATCATAACGCTTTGCAGTATTATTGAAAAGACGAAATAAGCAGCTACTGCAGAAAGTTCATATGAAACTTTTACATATAGGAAATGTTGTTCCAATCCAAATAATTAAAGTGATATAATTATTTGGAAATTGAAATTGTCCAAGGAAATCTTGAATATTTGAAAACCCTATTGTAAAATAAGAAAACGGCAAGTATCACCAATCAATAGTTTGAAGTATCCTTAATCTTCTAAACAAAACAATGTTCTTTAAATTTAATGATAATCTACGTATGAGTAGCGAAAATTTTGAATTTCCTTTTAGGACACTAGATATATACATTCGATTTTTCTAGGATATATCCTCGTTTTTCGAATTAGTAATTTCATTAGTGATTACAGGTAGGTACATGAAATTGTTTATTAATTAAAGAACGTAGAATTTAGACTGTTAAATTTATTTCAAGTTTCAAAATTTCTGTTTCATTTTCTACGCAGTAATAAATAAAGCCGTTATCAAGTGCTAAATTTTGAGTATATTCAGAATACGAATTACAAAGAAAACATCTTTTTTATCTTTGTTTGTGTTATCGAAATGAGGTATATAAATTTGCTTAAATAAATAAAAAAGGGTGGTTGGTTTTCGAAGTTATCTAATAATTTCTCTATCGATTCTTGGAACAAAAAAAAGTAGGTAGAGGATTGGCCTGGACGTGTTATTTTTCAACAACACATTTATATTCTGGAGATAACAAATGTAGCAAAAAAGTCAATTCTTTGAACGATAAAGAAAGGGTCTGAAAAGGTTCCACAATTTATCAAAATATCGATCGTAAATATTACATTTGGACCATAAAGTAAACATAAGAATTCTAAAATTAGAATAATAATGCCTTGAAAGATATCGAAACATCTACCCTAAAAACTATCTTCTACCTACCTACGAATTATTGTACCCCGAGAAGCTCATACAAGAAATTAAATAATTGAAAAGTGAGTGTCGGGAGTTTTGACTGAACAGTTTTCAAAATGCCAATTAGTCACCTGAAAAAGATTCTTGATAACTTCATTAGCTCAATTTTTTTTCTATTTGAAAAAAAAATATATTGAAGCAGCTAAGCATTAAATTCAAACAAATTATTTTCTCTTTCCTATATCTACCAATTATCGAAAAAGACGAACAAATATCAGGAAAAAAATATTTGAAACCTTGACATAGAAAGTTTTTTATGACACAGAAAATTCAATTATTAGTTTAGTAACAACCATATAACTAATTGTGTATTGAGTATCTATCAATGAAAAGAAATAGGTGAAAAGCGATTCCAGACAAAGTCGTAGGATCAAGTTTGTTAGAAGGAGAGTTAATTTTCCATTGAAAATTTATAGTTTCTCTGTATATTTATCTTACAGAACGAATCCAGATTATTTCCATATTATTTTCTGTAAATTAAAAGTAAATTGATTCCGCACTAATACAAAATGATGACACTAATTAAGAAAATGATCTCTTCTTACACCAAAACGAACACCCCCCTTTGAAACAGAGCTGCAATAATATAATCAACGATTTTCTCTAAATTGGACTAACGCATTTGAAATTTCAAAGTTCCAAAATAATGGCTGCATATGTATAAAAAACAATACAAAACTTTTTTGTTATCTTGGTATGGAAAATACCGCGATTTCCCATGGTGTAGGGTGGTTCTCATCCCCAAATTAAATAAACGATATCAAAAAATATTCTATTGAACGTTATGTTTCCTATGAATATAAAAAATCAATTCGAAATGTGAAGTAAATGATAAATTCTTCCAACAAAGACAAAGGTATATAAGAAGGGGCTGCACAGTCATTTCTCATATTGCAGGATGGTCCTTATCTCCAAGTTAAATAACATTTAGAAAGGATTCTATGGAACTTTATCTCTTGAATATCAAAAATTAGAACGAAATGTAAACACTCAATTTTTGGAACAGAGACAAAGGCCATCCAAGAAGGGGCTGCACGGTCAATTTTATGAGCCGAGAGTTAATATAATAATAATAATATAAAAACGAATGGTAATTGATTACAGAAAGTTAAATGAAAAAACTATTTCTGATAGATACCCAGTTCCGAACATTACCGACATACGCAAAATTTGTAAGAACACAGCAGTTCCAAGAAATTGAAGAAAAGAAAAACGAAGAAATCGAATTAGAAGAAAGAAGAAAAGAAGATATGAAAAATACCTCCGTCATTTTTTATTCTTAGTGATGGAGGAGTTACATGGAGAAAATTCTAGAAGGTTATATTAAATAAAACGTAATAGCATTAAATATCGTAAATACTTTGTCAGCAATAATTTTATTATATATATATATATATATATATATATATATATATATATATATATATATATATATATATATATATATATATATGAAAAATTGTAAACAGCTTTTAATGTACTATAGTTAGTTCGCTTAAGATATTAATTGTAATTATTCAATAATATAAAATTAATTGTAATTTTAAATAAATTTTTGACAACATATTTTTGGCAAACGAAAATATAATTGCCCCCACATTATTTTATTTCTGAAAATATTTGTATCAATAATGATATACGGGGCTATTCTCAACTATTTGTATTTTACAATATGATATAATAAAAATACCAATCATTTATATGTTTCCTAGCAGTTTTAAAAAAAATTCCGCTCTTACAAACACATTTTTTTGTAAAAACTTGGAAAGTAAATCATATATATATATATATATATATATATATATATATATATATATATATATATATATATATATATATATATATATATATATAAGGGTAAGCCATTAGTATTTGAAATTTTTAAGAAAATCATTTTCGTAACTATTTAAACATCAATCATGGCTTAAATCTAATCTTATCTACACGACGTCTCCAAAATAATCAAGCAAACCAAATAGACGATCTTTAAATAATTATTGAACCATTCTAAAAGGAATTTGATGACTCATCATATCAAATGAATTTCGCCAATTCATGTATAAAACTTTTTTATACCTAGTTATTTATTTTTTTTAGCATAATATAGATGTTGAAAGAGTTACACAGAGTGTACCATATAATAATAGTAGATGTCATCAAAAATCATATTATGAAATTATCTTGAACTATACAGATTGTTGCAACTCCTTTACAAACCAAACATATTATTTTGTTTGATGGGAGCTCCTGTATAGTATACCGGATTGATCACAGTTTTTGAAGAAATGGTAATAATTCCGGCTTACAATTAATTTTAGCAATTTTCATATAAATTTCACGTATAGGGAATACTAAAACGAAGATAAATTACAGTGTGATATATTTTAAGGAAGAAATATAATGAGGACTTCAATTTTGGGTTCACTTTGTGTATAAAATAACAAATAATTATAATTTAATCGACTACGAGGATATCGCATTTTATTAGTCAGCTAGGTAAATTCTTTTTCTTTGACGCACAATAAGTTACAGAGGGTTCTTTTATTTACCTAAGATTATCATATAAATTTGTACACACCTCTCAAAGAACTAAAAAAAAACCTCATTCTCATTTTTATAAAATTATGTTTCGCTCGTTCGAGATAATTTCAAAGAATGGACATAAAAGACATCTAATAAAAAAATGTTTTTGATATGTATTAAAATACTTAATATCAATACCCTAATACTCAACTTTCTAGCAAGATTGGCACACCCTGTATATCAATATTATTTTCTATTGGATACAAAGAGAACTAAGCACTCAAAAATCAATGTTTCCTAATGAAATTAATACTCAAAATTTATAGAATCCAGCTATTCAATAAGAGATGGCACTATTGGGCAATCGACCATCAACCACTATCCGAGGAGTATGTAATTCAATTTTTTAGAGGTTTCAATTTATATTTCAATGATGGTGTACGCATTATTTAATAAAAATATGTTTCTTCATTCTGACACAACTTTGGTCTTAATAAAAAAATAAATTGGTGTGAAAATAACAGACGCCATCTTGCTTTCAGTTTTGTAAATAGGTGACAAAAAGTCAAGAGCCGAGACATACGAAACTAATATTGAAATGAGCTCAGTATGAGCTTCTGTACATAGATGGCGATGCTAGTACTAAACATATATAAACCAAATTTACGTTTTAGAGTTTTTGCAAATAGAATAAGTGACGCAATTTGCTAATTTGTGTCCGGAGTAAATACTTTTGATTTCAAGATAAATTTATGCCTTTCCATTTTGCAAATCCATTCGTGAGTATTTCGTTACTCGGTTAAATAGATACGTAGATGGAAATCACCACAGAAATTTCCATATTTCGATTTTTCGAACTTTTTTTTTATATGGAAAATGCAAAATTTTCAAAAATAAAACGTCAAAAGTTTAGGGGATGGAAGCTGCAAAGCAAACTTTGTTATTCCAAAAGCATAGTACGAATAACCGTCCTAGTTTTCAGATCTGGCATCTTCTGAACATCATTTTTTATAATATAAATTCATTTATTATTGTATACTTTAAAACAAGTGAAAAATTCGTCGCACTCTTGCTCGCCGAAAGGAAATTTCCAAGAAAAATAAAACAAGAGAAACTTCAATAATTCCATTTATTTCATAATTTCATCCCCATTATTTTTTGACAATAAGTACAATATAAACATCATCATCATAGAAAAAGACAAAGATTTTCATTACACACAATTATACAAAAATTAAAACATTTCAATGATAACTAAGAAAATAACTAAGGTTTAATTTCCCATGTATCAACTAACTTCTATAGATATTTCACCCTATTATAAAATAAAAAATACTTGTAAAAAATGCTGTTTTATTTGAAACATTTATTAATATTAAATTTTTCCTTTCCTCCTTATAGATTCTGAGAAAACCATAAATACAGATTTGATAATAGAGAAAAAAGGTAAAAGTTACTATTTTCCGGTTGATAATATCTTTACGATTGCACGAAATTTCTCTGCCTACCTACTGAAATTTGAAATAAAAAAAATTAATTAAAATCTCAACATTGTAGTTGTGATATTTCCAAAAAAAAAGGTGGAGTGAAAAAATGTTTCATCACTAAAATCTATCTCATTTTTATACAAACAATCATTTCCTGTATATTATTATTAATACATGTAGATTAGAAGTATTTGTATTTTCATGTCGAGTTGAAAATTTGAACAAATAGAACATTTCGTCTAAAAAAAATCATATATTTGTTATGTTCAATTACTTTCAGGATATCCTATATACGTAAATAATATTTTTCAGTTTAACCTGCCTCGACACGCTGATCATTGGCACACAAAAACAATCATAAGTTACATACAGGACTGTGACAAAATCTATTACAATGCATAAATTAAATTATATTTTCTTATACAGCTTGGTGGCTTTGAGAAACTCCACGATATTCCTTATTTCCGTCGGGCAGTTAAGTTTCTCCTTGAGGTTGGTTTTCATATCAAACTGTTGATATGCGGTAGAATATTCTCTGCAGTCAGTGAGGATGTGCTCAACAGTCACAGGAACTTGACAAGTTCGGCAGACAGGACGACTTTCTGACGACATCAAATAGCCGTGAGTAAGTTTCGTGTGGTTGATGCGAAGTCTTCTTATTGTCACAGCTTCTCTCCTATTCAAAAAGTTTAGCTGTAAAAGAAGAATTTCTGAAAAATGATTCTCCCATTAGAAATTGTATGTATACATATGTGATTCACCTTGTATATAATTTTTCCATTTTAAATGAATATACTAACTGATCCTGTTTATGATAACATAATAACTTATTTAGAGCTGTTTTAAAAAATTATTTTGGTCCCCTGTATAAATAAAACTGAAAGTTTACTACTACGTATTAAATATAATTAAAAGTATCAGTTTTTGTTTGGAACCTATAATGGTTATATTCTGTATTTTCAAATTCCTTTTATAACAAATCTAATTCTCAAAATGTACAGACTTTACAATACGGAAATACCCACATTTTATAATTTTTTAAATATTTAGAAAAAATCTTAATGAACTTGTTTTAAAACATAACCTAACATAACACAACGTAACCTAACATAATCCAACATAACCTAACATAACCCAACATAACCTTTTTTTTGGTGTGGGTAGAAAATCTTCGAAAGACTTCTGGGAAGGTATCCCAGGTGCGCTGGATTCACCCGTTAACCGGGCGCCTACCAGCTAAAAACCACCCTCTTCTCCACCGACGCATGTGGAACCCTTCTTAACGAACATCGCGTCACATGCACCGGCTTTACTCTATGCCTGTTTCTTTCTTCTTTATCCTATAAACAATACATACGAAAATAAAAGGAGATAACACATAGCATGTAAATAAATAAAATAAAAGAATAAATACCTAATCTAAACTTATCCTACTTTAAAATTTTAAATATAAATAAAACCTATCCTAATCTTTTCTTATTTTAAAATATTTGTATAAATAAAACTCTAAGCATACTGTGTAAATAAAAGATAAAATGAACCTATATGTAATTTAAAAAAAAAGTGTATATATGAAATGGCTGAAATGATGTATAAATAAAATCCTAAGTCTAATATTAAAATTGTATAAATAAAAGTTTAAGAACGGTGTATAGATGAAAATAATTGAAAATTTAAAAACTTGTATAAATAAAATCGATAAAATAAATAAATAAATTAGGACAACACTACATATTAAAAACCCCGTATATTATTCGTCACGTTTTCTTTCTTTTTCTTCTTTAACCCTTATTATTCCCGTAACAATATCTATAACCCGGTCGTGAATCTTTTTTTATCTTATAGTAACGATCATCATACTTCTACATACCAGAGTGCCACTTATTATTACCTTTTTTAATTCATTTTGTTCTTTCCGGTGGACTCGGCACTCCTGCACCACGTGACGTGGGTCCTCCGTCACACCGCAGCTGGGGCATAGGTCGTCTCGTTTTTTTTTTATTCCAAATGTATACTTCCTGATGGACCCATGCCCCGTTAAAAATTGTGTGAAATAGTAATTAGTACTGCGGTGTGCGCACTTGTACCACTCCGTCACGTCTGGTATCAGTGTCCTCGTCTACTCGGCCTTGGCACCCTCTTGCCATTCTCGCTGCCATTTGTCCAAGCTGATTTTTCTTTCCTCGTTCTTTATTTTGTTAATTGTGTTTCTCCCTCTATCAGTTTGGACTCTCTTGTATATTCTGACCCTCTCATCTACTAATATGTGGATCGGTATCGCCCCCGCGATGGTTTTTAGCGCTATTGCGGATACTGTTCTGTACGCGGTACAGACCCGAAGCAGCGGTTTTCGCCGTGTCGACGTGTATTTGCTTCTGTATTTTTTGATTTGCATAACTTCCGCCCATATTGGTGCCCCGTAGAGGAGGATGGAGTGGATTATTTCCAGCAGCACCCTCCTCCTTTGACTAGCGGGGCCCCCTATATTTGGTAATATTTTTTGAAGGGCGGAAGTCCTTTCCTCCGCTTTCATTACCGCTGCTTCCACGTGTTTTGAGAAGGTTAGTCTAGTTAGGTTACGCCTAAGTATTTTACTGTTTTCTGGGAATAAGTTGGCCTCCGAGATCAAATTGAATTTGATCCCAGGATGCTCTAGGTCCTCTTAGCACTATTATTTCCGACTTTACTACTGCTATTTGTAGGTCCATCTGCTCTATCCAGCTTTTCACTCTTAGCATGTTTTCCCTTACTGTTTCTGTGATGCCCCAACATATCGCTTTCCGCTAGTATAGCTAGGTCGTCAGCGTATGCGATCGATCTGGCGCTGCCCTCTAGTTCCAATTGGAGTACCCCGTCAAACAATATATTCCAGAGGGTCGGTCCTAACACCGGCGGTCAGTTGGAGTTGTTGCCTTCTTGATACGCATACTCTCCTTTCCGTTAGGTAGTCCTTTATTATATTGATTAGATATACTGGGGCCTCCATCTCATTTAATTTTTGTACTATGAGACCCCAGTTTGCTGAATTGAAAGCATTTTTTATGTCTATCATTACCAGGACTACCCATAATTTTGTTGAGGCTTTCGCCGCATCGTGCCCCCACTTTACGGCGTCCACTGTTGAGCGACCCTTGCGGAAGCCGTATTGCTGATTCGATAGAGCTGCTCTGCTGTCCAGGAATTTTTCTAGTCTTTTTTTTATTAGGATATCATAGTATTTTCCCAGACAGTCTAACAAGCATACCGGCCTATATGAGGCCGGCGAATCGGGGGGTTTCCCAGGCTTGAGCAATAATACCAAGTTTGCTATTTTTAGTTCCTTGGGAAACTCTTGCCTACACAGTAGTTCGTTAAAGGCGGATGTAATAATTTCAGGCCTCCTTGTGACCAGGGTTTTGATTGCCTCTGGTGGCAGGCCATCAGGGCCGGGGGTTTTACTCTGTTTGATGTCTTCGGCAGTGGCCAGGATCTCTTCCATCGTAAATTTTGGTACAGCCGCGTTGCTTTCCTTGTGAAAATTCTCTTCTCCAGCCGCCGTTCTTCGTTCATATTACATGGGGCGACGACCTTCAGCGCTTTCATTGTTATTTTATACGCGTCGCCCCATATGTCATTTTCCAGTTCTTCACATATGGCCCGCCACTTTTTCCTTTTTTCGTTTTTAATCAACTTGCCCAGGGCTTTTTTCTTCTGTTTGTACGTGTCTTTATAGTTTTCCTCGCCCCCGCTTCTTGTATATCTCTTCAGGGCAATTTAATTCCGAGTTTCGTAGTTGACCTTCCCTACCTCTATGTTTTTTATTAGATCTATTATTTTTTTGTTATTTGTGTTTTTTTATTTTTGTTTTTATTATAGCACCCGATATTAGTTGTTTCGTTTTTAATTTCGAAAGTGATGAACCTGTGGTGGGTAAATATTTGATCATCGAGAACATCCCAATTTACAATTTTCCTGAATGACCCTTCGCTAGCAAGAGTCACATCAATGTGACTCCTACTAGCACCTCTTATAAAGGTTGGTTTTTTATTGTTAATAGCTATTATGTTCAATTGGGCCATCCAGTCGTCCCGGAGGTCCTCCCTCTCGTCGTTGAAAGGAGATCTCCACTGAGACGATTTCGCATTAATGTCCCCAACGATCAAAAAGTTCTTTTTTCCGGTGACGGTATTCATCACTTTTTTAACAAATCTTCTGTATTCTATCATAGAGACATTGGGGGAATATAGCAGGCCACTATCGTGATCTCGCAGACAAGCTCGACCACGACGTAGTCCGCCTCTCTTTGAATGTTCCTCACCCCAATATCCCTATTTCTGAAGAATACCGCCACGTCCTATCTTTTATCTTGTACCCAACCACCCCCGTCAGTCAGTTTTTTATTTAGTTCCGAGACGATGAGTAGGTCCACTTCGAGTTGTGCAGCTTTAGCGTGGGTCAGGTCATGAGATAGTTTGGCACTTCCCACATTAATCTGCAAAACCCTGAAGCCGGTCTTGCTAGAGGCCATTTTTGTTTTAACCTAGAAAACATGTCGATACTTATTACTACTTAATTAATTCACCGGTCGTTATTTACCGAAAACGGCATCCCTATATTTCGGATACGCCATTGTGTCCGTCCAGTGGCCTTTGTCTTCACAAGAGAGGCACCACGCCTCGTTTTGGCACTCTTGTGCCCGGTGCCCCTCCTTTACGCAGCTCATACTTCTGTCCTTTCCTTTACATTGATAGGTGCTGTGGCCGTATTCGAGGCACCTATGTCACCTCAGGGAGGTGAATATCTTCCTTATTGAGCAGTACTGCCAATGTATTTTTACTTTTTGTGCCGCTCTTAGGGCAGCCGCCTTTTCCTCTCTCACAACTAGCGTGGCCGTCTGTCCCTCTCCCTGCCTTCCCTCATTCCTTTTACCTCCACTTCTTTCTTTTCTAGGCCCATCCATTCACAGACCGCCTCCCTTAACTCGACGGGTCCACCTCCATGGCGGTGAAGACCGCCTCTTTCCTCTTCACCGTCATGTCCATCTTCGTAGCTACTCTTTGGTTGATTTCCTCCCTTATTCTCTCGGCTGCCCCTTGGCCTCTTACTTCAACCAGGAGGTCGATTATGTTAGGTTATGTTGGGTTATGTTAGGTTAAGTTAGGTTATGATAGTTTGTTATGTTAGGTTATGTTGGCTTATGTTAGGTTATGTTGGCTTATGTTGGATTGTTATGTTGAGTTATGTTAGGTCAAGTTAGGTTATGTTAGGTTGTTATGTGTTAGGTTTCGTGCCCGGAGAGGTCGGCTCGAGGAGGCAGGAAGTGACGCGAGTTCCCTGGGATGGGGTTTAGTCTATCCGACACGACGTATCCCAATGGCTCATAGGATGTCTCTGAAAGGAGTGGTCGGTCCTGAGTCGCTCAACCTTTTTGTAAGAGGAAACATGACCGACCAACCTTATCGGATAGGTTATGAATAAGGAACAAATGCGTTCCCCAATAATTGCCCGCGGACCAAAAAGACAGAGGAGTAAACCTCGAGAAAAGAATCCGTAATCCTATGCTGTCAAGCTACCGTGGTTATGGGATGTATGGCTTCGCGTAAGTCAGTCTTGAACGGTGCCTCTGGGATTCCTGGCGACCTCTCAGAGTATCCAGCCTTAGCGGGGTAAGGGGGCACTGCCTCGCCGGACCTTTCACACGTTCCAACTTGTGGGAACTATATGGAACCTAAAAATCAAAAACAATTTAAGAAGAAGGAGAAGAGGTGAACGGTGGAAGAGGAAGTCAGAAGGAAGGAGGAATAAGAGGAAGAAAGAAGGAGATTCGAGGAAGAGCTAATGGAAAGACAAAGAAAAACAAGGAAGAAAACAGGAGCGGGGAGATAATCCAATCAACAATAATAGAAGAAGAGGAAACGTCGCCTAAGGAAGAGAGCAAAGAGGAGGAGAGCAGTGAAGGAACATTGTTAAAAAAAATCAGGGGAAAAAAGAGAAAGAGAGGAAAGTGAAATACAGGAGAATGAAACAAAAAAAGAAAAAAAGAGGGAGAAAAAATGACGGGGGGGAAGACGAAATAAAGGAAAAAATCAGAGAAATAAAAAATATGATAGAGGGGGATGCAGAATTAATGAGAAAAATAGAGGAACTGGGGGATTCAATTAGTAATAGTATAATAAATAAGGGAAATGGGAAAAATGTAGGGAATGTATGGAGGAGGAGGAAAAAATTAAGAAAAAGGAAAAAACTAGAAAAATCATAGAGTTAGACAAAGGGGGAATGAAACGTTAGAGAAATAGTAAATGAAGAATGGGAGGAGGAGGTCTTTAAAAGGACAAGGTGGGGAAGGGAAAAGATCGAGGATACACTAAGGGGAAGGGAAAGAAATGTTGTACTAATAGGAAAGAAATTGGGAGGTATAACCGTGGAAACAATAAAACAACGAGAGACAGCGGTTTAACTACATGATAAAGCTAGGGGTGAAGAAGGGGAAGAATTTAAAATAATAAGGGAATTAGTTAAGATGGCAGAACAGAAAGGGGAAAAGAGTATCAAATTAGTCATTGGGGAAGGGGTAGATATAAGAAAAATCAGAAATACACTAGAATTCGTGGGAAGGAGGGAGAAAATAACTGGTAAGTATTAACAAAAGGGGAGGAGATAGTAACGGGTCGAGGTGGCATGGAACGGGACGGAGGGAAGTCGTTGTTGATAAAAACGAGCACACAAAAATATACCGAATTGCTCAAGTCAATAAAGACAAATGTGAATGTGGAGCTCGGAATAGGAATGGAGTCAGTACGTAAAACGCGCAGAGGGGACCTCCTAGTCAAAGTTAAAGGACAGGGGGACGCCGAAAGACTGAAAAACGAGATAAACGAGAAAGTAGGAAACAACATGATAAGCATGACGGTGAAGAGGAGAGAGGCGGTCTTCACCGTAATGGAGGTGGACCCGTCCATCTCCCCTCTTAAACTGAGGGATGCGATAGCTACATGGACGGGTATCAAGGAAATAGATATAGAAATAAGAGGGATGAGGGAAAGCAGAGGGGGTGGACAAACGTCGGCGGCACTTAGGTCAATGGAAAAAATCAAAGTACACTGGCAATATTGTAGTATAAAGGAGAGGTTCACCCCCCTCCGCTGTTACCGATGCCTGGAATTCGGAGGACACAGCACCTACCAATGTAAAGGCAAAGACAGAGGTAGGTGCTGTTTTAACTGTATAAGGAGGAGCACCAGGCGCAGGAGTGCCTGAACGAGGTGTGGTGCCTCTCTTGTGAAGACAAAGGCCACTGGACGGACACAATGGCGTGTCCGAAATATAGGGATGCCGTTTTCGGTAAATAACGACCGGTGAATTAATTAAGTAGTAATAAGTATCGACATGTTTTCTAGGTTAAAACAAAAATGGCCTCTAGCAAGACCGGCTTCAGGGTTTTGCAGATTAATGTGGGAAGTGCCAAACTATCTCATGACCTGACCCACGCTAAAGCTGCACAACTCGAAGTGGACCTACTCATCGTCTCGGAACTAAATAAAAAACTGACTGACGGGGGTGGTTGGGTACAAGATAAAAGATAGGACGTGGCGGTATTCTTCAGAAATAGGGATATTGGGGTGAGGAACATTCAAAGAGAGGCGGACTACGTCGTGGTCGAGCTTGTCTGCGGCCTGTGGCCTGCTATATTCCCCCAATGTCTCTATGATAGAATACAGAAGATTTGTTAAAAAAGTGATGAATACCGTCACCGGAAAAAAGAACTTTTTGATCGTTGGGGACATTAATGCGAAATCGTCTCAGTGGAGATCTCCTTTCAACGACGAGAGGGAGGACCTCCGGGACGACTGGATGGCCCAATTGAACATAATAGCTATTAACAATAAAAAACCAACCTTTATAAGAGGTGCTAGTAGGAGTCACATTGATGTGACTCTTGCTAGCGAAGGGTCATTCAGGAAAATTGTAAATTGGGATGTTCTCGATGATCAAATATTTACCCACCACAGGTTCATCACTTTCGAAATTAAAAACGAAACAACTAATATCGGGTGCTATAATAAAAACAAAAATAAAAAAACACAAATAACAAAAAAATAATAGATCTAATAAAAAACATAGAGGTAGGGAAGGTCAACTACGAAACTCGGAATTAAATTGCCCTGAAGAGATATACAAGAAGCGGGGGCGAGGAAAACTATAAAGACCCGTACAAACAGAAGAAAAAAGCCCTGGGCAAGTTGATTAAAAACGAAAAAAGGAAAAAGTGGCGGGCCATATGTGAAGAACTGGAAAATGACATATGGGGCGACGCGTATAAAATAACAATGAAAGCGCTGAAGGTCGTCGCCCCATGTAACATGAACGAAGAACGGCGGCTGGAGAAGAGAATTTTCACAAGGAAAGCAACGCGGCTGTACCAAAATTTACGATGGAAGAGATCCTGGCCACTGCCGAAGACATCAAACAGGGTAAAACCCCCGGCCCTGATGGCCTGCCACTAGAGGCAATCAAAACCCTGGTCACAAGGAGGCCTGAAATTATTACATCCGCCTTTAACGAACTACTGTGTAGGCAAGAGTTTCCCAAGGAACTAAAAATAGCAAACTTGGTATTATTGCTCAAGCCTGGGAAACCCCCCGATTCGCCGGCCTCATATAGGCCGGTATGCTTGTTAGACTGTCTGGGAAAATACTATGATATCCTAATAAAAAAAAGACTAGAAAAATTCCTGGACAGCAGAGCAGCTCTATCGAATCAGCAATACGGCTTCCGCAAGGGTCGCTCAACAGTGGACGCCGTAAAGTGGGGGCACGATGCGGCGAAAGCCTCAACAAAATTATGGGTAGTCCTGGTAATGATAGACATAAAAAATGCTTTCAATTCAGCAAACTGGGGTCTCATAGTACAAAAATTAAATGAGATGGAGGCCCCAGTATATCTAATCAATATAATAAAGGACTACCTAACGGAAAGGAGAGTATGCGTATCAAGAAGGCAACAACTCCAACTGACCGCCGGTGTTAGGACCGACCCTCTGGAATATATTGTTTGACGGGGTACTCCAATTGGAACTAGAGGGCAGCGCCAGATCGATCGCATACGCTGACGACCTAGCTATACTAGCGGAAAGCGATATGTTGGGGCATCACAGAAACAGTAAGGGAAAACATGCTAAGAGTGAAAAGCTGGATAGAGCAGATGGACCTACAAATAGCAGTAGTAAAGTCGGAAATAATAGTGCTAAGAGGACCTAGAGCATCCTGGGATCAAATTCAATTTGATCTCGGAGGCCAACTTATTCCCAGAAAACAGTAAAATACTTAGGCGTAACCTAACTAGACTAACCTTCTCAAAACACGTGGAAGCAGCGGTAATGAAAGCGGAGGAAAGGACTTCCGCCCTTCAAAAAATATTACCAAATATAGGGGGCCCCGCTAGTCAAAGGAGGAGGGTGCTGCTGGAAATAATCCACTCCATCCTCCTCTACGGGGCACCAATATGGGCGGAAGTTATGCAAATCAAAAAATACAGAAGCAAATACACGTCGACACGGCGAAAACCGCTGCTTCGGGTCTGTACCGCGTACAGAACAGTATCCGCAATAGCGCTAAAAACCATCGCGGGGGCGATACCGATCCACATATTAGTAGATGAGAGGGTCAGAATATACAAGAGAGTCCAAACTGATAGAGGGAGAAACACAATTAACAAAATAAAGAACGAGGAAAGAAAAATCAGCTTGGACAAATGGCAGCGAGAATGGCAAGAGGGTGCCAAGGCCGAGTAGACGAGGACACTGATACCAGACGTGACGGAGTGGTACAAGTGCGCACACCGCAGTACTAATTACTATTTCACACAATTTTTAACGGGGCATGGGTCCATCAGGAAGTATACATTTGGAATAAAAAAAAAACGAGACGACCTATGCCCCAGCTGCGGTGTGACGGAGGACCCACGTCACGTGGTGCAGGAGTGCCGAGTCCACCGGAAAGAACAAAATGAATTAAAAAAGGTAATAATAAGTGGCACTCTGGTATGTAGAAGTATGATGATCGTTACTATAAGATAAAAAAAGATTCACGACCGGGTTATAGATATTGTTACGGGAATAATAAGGGTTAAAGAAGAAAAAGAAAGAAAACGTGACGAATAATATACGGGGTTTTTAATATGTAGTGTTGTCCTAATTTATTTATTTATTTTATCGATTTTATTTATACAAGTTTTTAAATTTTCAATTATTTTCATCTATACACCGTTCTTAAACTTTTATTTATACAATTTTAATATTAGACTTAGGATTTTATTTATACATCATTTCAGCCATTTCATATATACACTTTTTTTTTAAATTACATATAGGTTCATTTTATCTTTTATTTACACAGTATGCTTAGAGTTTTATTTATACAAATATTTTAAAATAAGAAAAGATTAGGATAGGTTTTATTTATATTTAAAATTTTAAAGTAGGATAAGTTTAGATTAGGTATTTATTCTTTTATTTTATTTATGTTGGGTTATGTTAGGTTATGTTGGATTATGTTAGGTTACGTTGTGTTATGTTAGGTTATGTTTTAAAACAAGTTCATTAAGATTTTTTCTAAATATTTAAAAAATTATAAAATGTGGGTATTTCCGTATTGTAAAGTCTGTACATTTTGAGAATTAGATTTGTTATAAAAGGAATTTGAAAATACAGAATATAACCATTATAGGTTCCAAACAAAAACTGATACTTTTAATTATATTTAATACGTAGTAGTAAACTTTCAGTTTTATTTATACAGGGGACCAAAATAATTTTTTAAAACAGCTCTAAATAAGTTATTATGTTATCATAAACAGGATCAGTTAGTATATTCATTTAAAATGGAAAAATTATATACAAGGTGAATCACATATGTATACATACAATTTCTAATGGGAGAATCATTTTTCAGAAATTCTTCTTTTACAGCTAAACTTTTTGAATAGGAGAGAAGCTGTGACAATAAGAAGACTTCGCATCAACCACACGAAACTTACTCACGGCTATTTGATGTCGTCAGAAAGTCGTCCTGTCTGCCGAACTTGTCAAGTTCCTGTGACTGTTGAGCACATCCTCACTGACTGCAGAGAATATTCTACCGCATATCAACAGTTTGATATGAAAACCAACCTCAAGGAGAAACTTAACTGCCCGACGGAAATAAGGAATATCGTGGAGTTTCTCAAAGCCACCAAGCTGTATAAGAAAATATAATTTAATTTATGCATTGTAATAGATTTTGTCACAGTCGTGTATGTAACTTATGATTGTTTTTGTGTGCCTAGATGACTAGATGGACCACCTAAACATAATAAGCCTAAATAATAAAAAACCCACATTCATAAAAGGCGCTAGCATCAGTCACATTGATGTGACTCTTGCTAGTGAGGGGTCATCCAGGAAAATCGTAAATTGGGATGTCCTCGATGATCAAATATTCACCCACCACAGGCTCATCACCTTCGAAATTAAAAACAAAAAAACAAAAACAATATACAAAAATAATAATAAGAATATGAACAAAAAAGAAATAAATGACCAAATTAAATATAGAGATGAAAGAAAGGTGGTGAACTACGAAACTCTTCAGTTAGCGCTAAAAGAAATAAATGAAAAAATTCAAAAAAGAAACATAAAAAAGTAGTGGGTAAATGCCATATTGGTGAAACGATGAGATAGAGAAGCTAAGAGAGGATTGCCTCCTTGCCCAGAGGACATACACAAAAAGCGAGGGTGAGGAAACATACAAAGAATTATACAAGCAGACAAAAAAGCTCTTGGCAAGTTGATAAAAAACAAAAAAAGGAAAAGATGGCGGGTTAAATGTGAAAATCTGGAAAAGGACATATGGGACGACGCATACAAAATAACAATGAAAGCATTGAAGGTGGTCGCCCCATATAACTTGAATGAAGAATAGCGGCTAGAGGCCGCGTCCTTGCTCTTTCCAAAAAAAAGAGAGGGGAGGGTAGCAGCGACGCGGCTCCTCCAAAATTCACGATGGAAGAAATCCTGGCCGCTGCCGAAGACATTAAGCAGGGTAAAGCCCCCGGCCCTGATGGCCTGCCACCAGAGGCAATCAAAACGCTGATCAAAACGAGGCCTGAAACTATTACATCCGTCTTTAACGAACTACAGTGCAGGCAAGAGTTTTCCAAGGAATTAAAGATAGCAAACCTGGTATTATGCATATAGTGGAAAACATATTTAAAAACAAAAAACAAGGGACGCACGTGGACAAATTATATGGTAAAGTTAGGGAAGGGAGAAATTATTATCTTTAAAGTAATAGGTCAAATGGTAAAACTGGAGTTGATAGAAGCCGTCTGCGAGTGGACGAGTCTTAAAAAAAAGAAACTAGAGATAAGAGAGAGTAGAGGGGGGGTAGAGGGCCACCATAGCCGTTAGAGAGGAAAAGGCGGCCACCCTGAGAGCCACAGAAAGAGTGATGAATAGTAGATATCTAATGCGGGTTCAAGAATGGTAATAGGGAAAATATGTGTATACTCGTAACGGTTCGTGACGTCACATAGTCGTGACGTAACGTTTGATATTAATAATTTTTTTTAAATAAAAATTGTCGAGCTGAGGATTGGAACTATCGAAGCTTGTGTTCGTATATACAGCAGTCACCGACCTTATCGATGCCGCCATTAAGACACGACGATAGATTTATATAGAATTGTGTATTTAAGCGAGGCGGAGTGGGTTCCTGAATCATCAGCATTTTTTTTTTATTTTTTTTTCAATATACAGTGTGTACATAAAGTATGTTGCACTGCTGGTTGGATTTTTATCAAACAAACGGTATTGTATAGACTATGTACGATGTCATAAGGACACTACTACTACTACTACATTGTATCTCCGCTGCTATTTGTCGAATTTTCATCGAACAAAGGGCATTGTTTATACAGTATGTATATAAAGAAGATGTAATATGGACGGTAGGATTTTCTTCGACATTTTAATTTACAGTACGTAATACGAGCGAGCGGTAGGAACTCCGCCGGCGACACAGAAAATTTTTTTTTGAGCATGCGCACGACTATTTTCTTTATAATAAATAATTGTAAGAAGAGAAAGAAAGTGTTTGTATTACAATGTCATCAGAAGAAGAAGAATATAGATGCAAATTAGAGGAATTTGGTAGACGTGTTCGAGAATTGAGTAAAGATATCAAATTCTATGAAAATAAGATTGAAGTGATAAGAGGATTGGATTGAATGCGTTTGTTTGAGGAGGAAAAGAGTGTCTTCAAAAATAGAGAACTACCTCAAACACAATATCCACTAAATAGAATAAAACCAACTACAAAATGAATACAACAACACCAACAACGATGGAGCAAGGGAAGAAGGATGACATAAACAATGTGTTTGCTATGACATGTGTAATTTTAACATCAGTATTTAGAATGAAATGCACCTTCGATAGTGAAGCCTTGAATGTCAATGAATGCTACTCTCATTGTAGTTTATTTGTTACTGACGCAGTTTCAGCATACAACCGTTTATTATATGATCGTTTTCATAATTTTCGTTAGTGGGTAATACTCCAATAAACAATCATGTATAATTATACAATATGCTCGAGTATTTTCAGGAAATCCTACACCTACTTCAATTTCCACTTTTATATCGACCGTCAATGCTCTCATTCCCTTCTCATGTTTGGAACAGTCTATTACAAAGAGAGCATGATCTTTGAATGCTTCATAGTCCAATGTCGGATGTACTATGCTCGTATTAGTATAACTTCTATAGAATGACGTGTAATTATAATAGGCAAGATTATATTCGTTCTTTTCAAAATCTATCTTTAATCGTTCGCTGGGCCAGAATTCTCCATTCAAAGCCAATCTTACGTTGTTGGTATTCAAGTGATCAAATTTCGAGATATCGTTTGTCTTCGTGTTGCGTCTATCCTTTTGGAAGCAGACGATAACATATCGAGGTCTCTCGACAGACGAGCTCGTTTTAACTGACCAAATCTCATTTTTAGCATCTTTCGTTAACGTAGGCAATACACAAAGTTCCCATTTTCTAAATGGAATGAATATTGGTCGATCACTTTTCATTTGCTCCATTATGCGTAATTTGATTTCATCGTTAGGATAGACGTGCTTAACTTTCAACGCCATGCTATCTATAACAAACTTTATTGTAGTGTTGGATATCGTACCAGCAACGTTTACTTCATTCACTATTACAGCATCATTATCATGACGAGAACGAATGAATCGAAAAGTTTATTTTCCATATGTAATTTTGGTGTAATCATTGAATACGTTTAAAATGTGTTTTAAAGGAATCAACAAATTAAACGATTTATCCGCATCATTTAGTAGCGGTTCGTTGGGATAATTCCAGCCGGCTACAGCCATTTCTTTCGATTGTGGATTATAACACATCCAACTTCTTACGGTACTTACTATACCAGGATCTCGTACAATTTCTATTTCCTTTCCACTTTGAATGTAGGAACAAGAATCGAAGAGGAATGCACCACAATTCGGCGTTAGATAAACATGTCCTCCGCCAGTTACTTCTAATTTCCCTTTGATTTCAAATTGAGTTTCATACATGAGAAAAAATGCGTCACTTTGTTGAATGTTAAATTCCACCGAATCGCTGTTATTGAATGATTTCACGTAAGGAACATAGGTGTGAAAATCTTCTTTTTTTATAGACTCTTTATATTGGAGATATTTTTATTGGTGGTGATGGTGTTGTATCAGAACGCACGTACTTTCTTTTTTGTGCCATTCTTCAATTTTAATCCGATTGCTTGCAGGAATGCTCGATTTGCAGGTGTAAGCTTCGATCTTTGGAACGATCTGCAAGAGACTAATGTTGTTACAGTTGATGTTGGACTTTTATAATCGTTGATAAGTAGACTCATTTTTTTAGCGTTGCAATAGATGTAAAATTAACGTGCTCTTTTCTCCTCGAAAATTTACAGGTATGAGATCTTGATTCAACACTCTTACGGTAATATACGGTGATGTTGGCAATACTACAATCGAAGAGTAAAGTTGATACTTTACAAATATTAACAGGTAGATCAGAGAAAATTCGAGTAATTTACCCAAACTATCAGAGTATTCAAAGTTGATGGCGTACTGTCGACTGTAAATTTCACACTGAAGAGTGTTGTTGTTGGGCTTCAAACATATATCGGCCATATTGGTCATCGATTTGAATTGATCGATGAGATAAGCTTCAATATCTGAGATTTCGTAGCATCCCGATGGGAAGTTAATGATGAACACTTTCTTACGATCATTCTTATTGTAGAAATAAAATTTCTCACCATCGATATTCGGTATAGAATGATACGAATGAAACCCCAACACACCAATAAAGTATTCTTTTTCGGGTTTCAATATTATCGGTGTGGGAGGTGTGAAGGAGAATTCATTTGATGTGGACGTTAAGTTCAACAGCTGAGACATGACTGTTGTTTATGAGTGAAGTATATAAATTTAAATAATAATAATACAATTCAGAGGAGAAAACTTTTATTTTTTCAAAAAATAATTACATGTATGACAGTTGCGTTATGAGCTCACCGGACCATCGACATGCGTACGTTGATCTGGTATATTGTAATGCACGAAGCAAGGCAAGCAAATTTGCAAGTTGAAATCTGATTGATATTCTTGTGGTAATTTGTGCCAGTTGTCCAATAACTCCCAAGGTCTAACTCCTTCTAGCAAATACTTTAGAGGAATAGTTTTCAATTCAGCACTTGTAAAAGAGCACAATTGTCTTTCACCAACTAACCACGCCACCAATGCTTCAGACATTATAGAGGAATTGCAAACACAAATGTCCACAATTGATTTGATTGTAATTTTGGTACTGCTCGTACTTGTAAAATATTTTATTGCCGTCGAGATAGGTGACAAGTTCTTTCGGTGGCTTCAGATTACCAAATGAATCGAAATATTCAACGCTGTCATTTATCTTTCTATATGCTACCCAATGAGTGCCTGGATTTTTAGACACATCCAAATTTAAAATCGCCGATTCACATGGTAGCGGTCCACTTTTCGGCAGAGAATCGCGCATGTACACACCTCGGAAATATTTTATTTTTAATAATTTGGCAAACTTGATTAATTCATAGTCAAACAATGCTCTATTGGGTAGCTTCAATGGTAGTTTTTTTTTCAAGAATAATCCATATCCACCTTTAGCGTTCTTCCGCAAATACAGTCCTTTACATATAGACTCCATACCTTTATTGTGTCGATGATCTTCTTCCAATTTCTTTTGGGCATTTTTTGCATCGACCACAGTCTTCGCAATTCCCGCAGCACCACCCGATAACGCTCCTAAAGCTGAGAGTGCAGTAAAAAGAGGGATTAGAGGTAGAAATCCTCCAGATTTAGCTACAGGTATTATTTTTGGTATCGGGACATGTTTTCGCCCTCCAAACTTTTGAACAAGAGATTTTGCTGCTCGCAATGCAAACTTCGCTGTATCTGCCGTCGCTTCTTCATACCCATTCCCAATTTGCGTTTGACCTTCATGCCGGTGGTAACGAGCCAGGCGGCTGCTTTTTCACCTAGTTTAGCGTCTTTCGATTTTACTCGCTCCCAAGCAGCGTTTTCTAATGCAAAATCAGCTTTGTGACAATCTGTGAGTGACTTGTTATTCGCGTATGCTATATCGTGATTTTTGCAAGCTGTGTTCAGAGGGTTGACACCTTTATCTCCTCTAAGTAGTCGTTTTTTCAGATGCGTTCCAGCTGTGTGTGTAAAGTAAAAAAGATTAAATATTTTCGGAAAATGTGAAAAAAAACTCACGTCCGCAGTATTGATAGCCGAGAAGATGGACCTCAAAAGGCAAATTGTTTATGAACGAATTTAGCACACCTTCACCTTCATGAATCAACATTAAGACTGACTATCTACTCATGATGGAACCTATAATTATAGCTACATTGATTTAAAAAGTATCAAAATATTCAAAACAATGCTATCCTTGTTGTTCGATGTGAACGGTGAACGGTGTGAAATTTAAGAATGTCTACGTTTATTCTAAATCTCTATATCAACCAAAATACCGACTGCTCGAAGAAGTTTTGACCGGCGTAAAAGGTGTGGGATATTATCCGTTTAAAGAAAACGATGAAATTGTAAGTGCTGCAGAATCCAAACCGAATTCGATTTTCATTTTTGACGATATATCATGTGACAAACAACAAACCATTCAAGAATATTTTTCCATGTGTAGACATAAAGATATCGATGCCTTATATATGTCAGACTTATTCGAAAATACTAAAGCAACTGATACGAGATAACTGCAATGTGATTGTCATGTTAAACAGGACGAAATCAACCTCAAACATGCCTTCAACGAACACGTTTCCCCCGACATGTCATTTTAGGAATTCAAGAAAATGTGTTCCGAATGTTGGAATGATAAATATGGTGCTTAGGTTATTGTCAAAGATTTTAATTTACAAGATGGTAGATATCGCAAAGGATTCGATATGTATATAAAAATATCCTAATCAATCAATCATTCATTTTACATTATGATGCCACCAGATGTGGGTGCTGTGCGAAAACGAAAAATTGCAGATCTGAAACGAATTATTAGGAAAAAGTATTTATCTTTCAAATTGAACAAAACCGAGCATGATGAGACACTAAATAGAATTTTCAAACCCATATCTAGTCCACTCGAAAATATCGTAAATACTACCAAAGAAATTGTGAATACTTCTAAGGAAATTGCATCCAAGACAACAACACCACCACCACCACAAGAGCCTGAAGAGAAAAAAGAGCCTAGTTTTCTTCCCGATGAAGAAATATACAAATATGATCCTCCGAAAAACGAATCAGTATTTACGGACGATGATGATGTTGATGATGATGATGATGATGATGAACCTCAAGCGAATGAAGAAACTTTTTCTCCACGAACCGTCAACGAGTACTTTGAGCAATATCCTGAAATGAGCCGTCAATGTGTCATAGATTTCTTTAACCAAGATCCGCAAATCGATGATTTGTATGGTCCAAAGTATAATGTTGACGATCAGTAGACTCGCATCAACTTTGACATAAAAAACGGAGATATATTAGTAAAAGAAGATAATAAAGGATGGGATAGAATACCAGCTACTCCAGGTCTTTACTTTTCTACGGTTATCCCACATATACCGAAGATGATTTACCTAGATACAAAACATTATTGGAACGAACGGGGGTTCATTTGAAGAGAGATAGAACCCTAAAAGCTTCACAACGATGGAAGTATATCAACATTATTAAAAAGTTGTTTATTGCAAGACGTAACACTACCACTAGCATTGTGGGTAAAGGTTTACCTGATCACATTGTGAACTATAATGATAAAGATATAGAGTACGTTTACTGGGATGATGTGAACGAGATTGTTGAAAGACTAAGAATGTTAATAGCTTCCAAGGATGCAGATAACACTTCGAATGACAATGAGATTGTTTCCATTATACAGGAACTTCGTGAAGCCGATTATATATATTAAACAAATTAAACAATTAAATATGCTCATTTCCAAAATGAGTCTCGACAAGTTTGGTCGGCGTCAACAACATTCTGATAAAAAGAAGACAAATCTGATAATCGAAGCACGATTAAAAAAAATCGAATTAGCTGAATTGTCATTGAACACATGTATACAGCAAATAAATGATAAAATAAAATCTCTGGTGAGTAATGTATCAACTCAAAAGTATGTAGATAACGCAATAGAATCAAATCGTGAATTTATACAGAGCAACATAAAAAAATTAAAGATACAATGGATGTAATACATAGGAATTATGATTCAAGGTTTGCTACTCTCAATACAAACATTGTACAAATGGCAACAAAAAAATATGTTGATAATGTTGTTTCAAAGTCAAATACTACACAGATGCACCAATTCGCACAAACGTATCGTACAAAATGTCTAATCAGCTTCAGAGGCATGAAGAAATTCAACAAGAACTTTTATGTTTTGGATACGGAAGGTACGGCGTTTGTATTTCCTTTTGATTGTAAAATTGAAAGCTGTAAACACTATGCTTCTGATGGGAGCGTTTTATTGAATAATAATATGGAATATCAGTATTATCAGTTAAATGGACTTATCATAAAGAACAACGATAAAGTCGAATTTAAATTGGGCAGTAGAGATTATTGTTGCATGGATCTTCTTGTACAATGTATTTTAGATAAATAATCAACCGCAAGCGGTGTAGACGCGAATAGATAAGCGGTGTAATTTAGAAGAATAATCAACTAACCGCAAAAACAAATAAGTCCCCAAGAAAATATTTATTTTGTTATTCAAAATAGATATAACAAATATGTTGCCAAGTTAATTGTTTACTATAAATCATGTCTGCAGACAGGATTCAACTTGTTAAGGAATTACATAAACTGATTCGACGCAATTATTCCCGTCGACGAACAATAATTCAAGGTCTTGATGACTTGATGGCAGATGGATCTAGCTGAAATGAGACCTTATGCAAGACATAATAGAGGATTTAAAATGATTTTGGTAGTTATCGATTGTTTTTCGAAATTCGTCCACTCAAGACGAAAACAGTTGAAGAAATAACTCGTGCATTTTCGAGTATTATCAGAGGCGGTAGAATGCCAAAAAATCTACAATCAGATCAAGGAACGGAATTTTACAATACTAAATTTAAAACTCTAATGAAAAAACATAATATCAATCATTATAGTACGTTTAGTACAAAGAAAGCTGCAATTGCAGAAAGAGTTATTAGAAAGCTCAAAACGAAACTCTATAAACATTTCAGCTTAATTGGGAAATACAAATGGATCGATATTTTACCTAAAATCACAAAGGAATACAACAACACGAAACATAATAAAATTGGATACAAACCGTCAGAGGTGAATCAAAGTAACGAAAAATTGATTTTAAATAAGAAATTCAGTTATTTGAAAATCGCCGGACCTAGAAAGTTAAATGTAGGAGATATTGTGCGAATAAGTAAAGCGAAACATGCTTTTGAAAAAGGTTACACTCCCAATTTTACAACTGAATTATTCAAAATTACGAAAGTGAAAATAACGAATCCTGTAACGTATTTAATAGAAGATATGAATGGATCACCTATCAGAGGTTGTTTCTATGAAGAGGAATTACAAAAAACCAAAAATCCCAACATTTATCTCGTTGAAAAAGTATTGAAGAGGAATCGTAATAGAATTTACGTCAAATGGTTAGGTTTAGATAAAAAACATAACGGTTGGATATACACTGATGATTTGGTATAGAAAAGGCAACCAATCAGACAAGTTCGGGAGCTAGCATATAAATTGAAAGACATTAGTTTGAAAATCAACAGTCGACAAGTGAGTGTAGTCAATATGAATCAAGATTCTGGGTATTATAGTGAAGATAGTGAGACCAGTGTTACATTTACGGATGAAGAACAATCAAATTACGATCGTGATTTGAATCAAATTCTACTAAATTACGAAAATGCAATAAGACAAGAAAAACATTATTTATTACATAGAGTTTTCAATGTTGGTCGATTTATGGTTGGGTGTAGCCTTAGCCCTACAAGAAATTTTGCACCTGTCATCATTTTATCAACATTTATCGAAGCTGTGGAACCTATCAAAATGTCCTTCAATACTTTCGAATGGGAATATGTCATAGATGCACTGCGTAAGAGTAAGGAGGAGTATCTCAATTCTCCAGATAACAAAAGTCCTATCGATTCTAATCTCTTGTACCAAGATTTTTGTCAAATGACTAAAGTCATTTATGATAATCAGAAATTTGTTGAAATTCGCCAACATGATGTAACTTTTGTTTTCGACGAAGAAGAAGAAGTTGTGGAAATTTTACGTCTTCAAGAAAATTTGCTTTTGTATCACCTTTCAATTTTAAATAAAGTGAACTTTTGCGATTTTTATTATAATATTGTTAATTTATTAAAGTCATTTATATCAAATCCAATGTGTGGATTTTCCAATTGTATAGATTTAATGTATGTCGTTTGTGATATTTGTTCTGACAACAGTTTAATAGGGAGATCACTTAGAGAGTATCTGTACTATTACAAAATCAATGTAATCAATGATTTAACATTATAGAATTATGAAAATATTCTTTTGTTTTTTATTTAAATATCGAATCCAAGTGTTATTTCGATAACAATTTCTCTGATGTAGAATCAGTATTAAAGCTAACGTTGAAAGTGAAGGATGCTTCTTCTTCTACTATTTCTATCTTTAGTTTCAAGTGGAAAAATTGATCTAAATTATGCCGTAAAATATATGGAAAAATTTGGATATTTTAACAAGTCGGAACATGATGTCACAGATATGACATCGATTTTAAGAGATTTTCAAGAGAAATTCAATTTACCTGTAGATGGCACTTTTAATCCTAAGACAATTCAACTATTAGAGAGACCTCGTTGTAGTGTAGGTGAAAATGATGATGGTGAACATTCGTATAGTGTTAGAACAAAATGGAAAAAAGGCATTTAATATTTGGCAACAAAATTCCAAATTTACATTTAAATGAGTAACGATTCCTGTGCCTTCGCCTGACATAACTATTACTATTGTGAATGAAAAACATCAATTTCGAGCTAATTGTCAAGGTAATCGATATTATGCGTTTAATTTTGATGGTCCCGGTAAGGTGTTAGCTCATGCTTATTTTCCCTCTGGAGATGGATGTATTGAAATTCATTTTGATCGTAATGAACGATGGAATCCAAACATCGATGGAATTGTACAAGACACTGAAACTAGCTTCTTTATGGTATCCGTGGTATCAGAAAAACATTACAATGCTCGATGAAGATGACAAAAAGGCGCTCGAATCTCTTTATGGTCCTACACAAAAAATTGTACATAATCCATCATTCCCAAATTTTCGTCTTTACATTGGTTTCAACAGATTTCTATGGAAATTTGATTTATTTGACATTTTTCAAAATTCTGTAGGCAATTTGTTTGCATTTAATAAACTTACCGGCGATTGTTATACGACATCTTTCCCAGATTTGACTATATTGGAAATAAACATAGTACCCATACCAACTAATTCGAAAGTCGATGTTATTTTTCAAACAAATAGTGGTCAAATTTTTGTGTTTTATGATCAAGCATATTACATCGAATTCAATGATGGATTTAAGAAAATTTTGAATAGAGGTCGAGTTAGCGATCGTTTTTTGGGGCTTCCGAAAAATCCTTCTGCTGCATTCCGTTATATCGATGGATAATACATTTACTTTTTCACTCAAGACACAACCACCACCACCACCACTTACTACAATTTCAGCAAATATTCGAGAAGTGTTGTATTATCTGGACCATTTGATTGGAATCTTTTTGGCATACCATGCCCCAACACCAGTATGAAGAGCAGCTAAAAGCACTTCTTACTCGTGCACTATCTATTTATGAATATTTTTTTTTTTTTAGATCTGAAAGTATTAGATTATATTATATTAGATCAAGTATTGAGCAGTCGTTTCATTCACATTATCTTTTTTTAATATATATATATATATATATATATATATATATATATATATATATATATATTTTGAAGTATGAAGTTTGAAGTATACATTATTTATACAAATATAATTTATCAAATAAAAAAAAAATTAAAAAATATCATAAATCACTATCATCTTCATTATCAGCGACAAATCTGCAAATTTAGTTTTCCAAACGATGAAGATTTCTATCACATTGTTTATGAGTTTTTATCATAAACAACACTCGATTGAATTCATTTTGACACCACGAAAATTTTGAACCATATAATGTATCAAAATCTTCGGTAGCATAAACGCGATGATAATGATCTCTTATAACATGTAATTTGAAATTCATATTATTTTTGTCTAAAATGTATTCGAGTTGTAGAAAACAACGTTGACATAGCACTAAATTTAAATTTTTCACATAATAGTAATGGAACCAAACATAATATTTTTTCAATTTATACAAATTATCCAAATTTGATTCATCAATTACACAATTACGCAAATTATTTGATATATATTGCGAGTCTTTAATGTTTTCTAAACAATTAATATGATTATTAGTGACTCTTCTGGAATTGTTAAATAAAAAGTTCCATCTGTGTGCGCTATATGTTAACATAACCTTATAAGTAAGCGTATGAGGTAATAAATTTTGATTTGCAAATTTTAAAATACTTTTAACATTTTTACAAATTTCTTTAATGAAAATATCTTGAAGTGAGGGAACTAAAACCATTATCTGAAGCAAACTAATTTCTATAATGACCCCTCGGCAATGTATCAAATGATGAAGAAAGTAATTGACGTTTATCATCATTATAACTTAAACCAAGTTTCTGTTGTTCTATGGAATAAATATTGTAAGCATAAGAACGAATAGACTGTTGTGTTATAATTTTATCGGTTTTTTCCTTTAAACATTTCACATAATCATCAAAGGTTATTTTGTTCTTTACGGTTGCAATTTTAACTCCTTTTGATTTTTTAATTACTCTCTGTTCCTCATTCGAAGAATTAATATATAATTTATATGCATACATTTTGGATCTTAATCTTATAAAATGACTTATAATTTTTCCGTTTGCTTTATCTTTCATTAAACCAGGAATTTTTTTATTGACTAATGGAATATCATAAGGATTATTTGGAGCATAATTGGAGGTGTCAAATTTTGAAATGTGTTTTTTTATATCTTTATAGATATTTTTTTAGTAATTTCATAAATGAAGCTGTCAGTATCTGTGTACATAAGCTTACAATTCTCAATTCCTACATTTGGTAACATGAAATTGTATTGAAAATCGTACATACAAATTTTTGATATATCTAAAATAACATTACCTATGTATATAGGTTTATTAAATATTACTTCAGTTTTTCTCAATTCAATTGCCATTAGATCTACATAAAAAAAGCTTCTACTTTGAAAACGTGGACTAGAAATCATATTCTTTGCACCATATCTTCCCTCATATTTATTTACGATCGATACGACTCTGTGACGTCTAATATCTTCAAGAGTTTTGCCATAGATTGAATTGTTGGCAAGTTTCAATTGATTTCGTTTAAAATCGTTGGTAGCTGTTGCTCTTAAACTAGTATTTAAATCAATGTAGGGCTTCAGCCATTTTGATTGTTTAAATTGAAGAATTTTATGAATTTTTTTTTAAAATCAATCCATGTTCCAATGCTTGCTTCAAATTTCTATAGTGTAATATATATTCTTTCTTATCAAACAAAGTTGTCATTAATTTCGGTAATTTTTATACGGGTGGTATACGATGTTCAGGACAAAATGGAATATCTCTATGCAAATCATGTAATCTTTTGGGATACTCCAAGTCCACTTGCAAAATAAATCCTTCCTCTGCATCGTCTGCTATTTCCATTACATTAAAGTTATCAAAATTTTCAAGCCATTTGAAATGTCCGTACGGTAGGGCTTCAGTCATAGCCCAACCATAAAGGTTATTACAATCTATATACAAGAGACTTTTGGAAGGTTCTGAAGGATTGTAATTAGGTAAATATTCATTATTTGCTTCGGAATAACGATTACAACACATCGAAATTCCTCCTCGTATTGCTTTCTCTATAAAAAGAATCATATCTACATCTTTTAAAATTTGAAGTTTGCATTTTGTATATTTCAGCATACAATCCCAACTATAACTGGGCATAGTGTAGTACCAATGTGGATCTAAGCCGTAAATTTCAAAAGTTGTCTGTCTGAAATTTTCCATCACTGTAGCAAGAAGTACAATGTCAATTTTCATATACAGATTACCTAATGATTTAATATCGAACATCTTCCAAACATTTTATGCATGTTCATACTTTTCCTTGCTGATTCCTTCATCATTTACTCTATTGTAAAAACATTCGATCGAGGGTAAATTTGTTTAATTTAGTTTGTCTACGCTGTCAATTAGCAATTCAAAGTGTTCTTTATCCAAATAATGAAATTCCTTTTGCAAAATTGAGAAATCGTCTTTAAGCAATAAGGAAACTAACTCATCAAGGCTAGCACTCATAAATCTGAAAGAATCTATGAATCTAAATTTAATTTTGATATCGCTTTCAAACAATGTAAAAGAAATATATTTTTCTTTATTAATTAGAAGTACGCTGACCTTTCCTTTTCGACATATCTCTCTAATCATTAGATGTTCATTGTAATTCGTTAGATTATGAAATAACAGAGGGCATATAAACAGTTTTTTGAAATTTAGATTACAAGCTCTATGACTAAATCCTCTGAATTCTCCGCTGAAATGCTTATGATCTGAAACAATGGAATCTGCAGAGGAAAATGGTTTCTCACATATGTGACAATGAGTTGCTTCCTCTTTATCATTGTTCGTTGTTACGGATTTAATATCTTTAATTTTTGATTCGATAAATTTCGCAATTATGGTCAATTCATTTGCAAACCATGTCATACAATCCATTCCACGATAACTTTTATAATAAGAAAGATTATCATCGAAAGTACATTTGACATAGTAACCCACACTGTATGCTATATGTTTTTGATACTTTGAAGTTTTTTTTGTTACATTGATTCGAAACCACCATAAATTACAAATGGACATTTTTGTTTATATACATAATTTTTAAAATGAACAAAATCGTATTCTGGAAATGACATTTTATACTCATTAATTTCAGCACACTAAAGTGAATGTTTTCTCAATTTTTCTTCGTTTAAAAAATAATTGAGACATCTGTCACAGATGAATTGTTTCCTTTTTGTTTTGGAATTTTGACTGGAAACAAGTCTAGATAAATGTTTTATCCAAACATAGTGATATTTAAGTTCTACATCATCATCATCATCATCATCATCATCATCATCATCATCACCATCATTGTCATCATCATCTTCTTCTTCTACTTCATTATCATGAGTTTTTCGATAATATTTATTTTGTACAATAAGCAAATTAACAGGACGTTCTACTTTATTATTAGTTAATCTTACTGGACAAACAATAAAAGATATGCTACTTTTTCCTTTTAATTCTAAACCATATAAGTTAATTGAAATATTATTCATTTTCTCAAATTTTCTAATATCATTAATTTTCATAGGAACTTTTAAATTTTCTTCATTCAAAACAGTGCTGTAGTACGGATATGAATATGTGAATTGTTTATTATTTTTGGTTGAAAATAAAGCACTCACTACACTCCAAAAGAAACATGCTTGATCATTATTTTTAACATTGATACAAGCATGTTTCTTTTCGATTTGTTCAGGTAGTTTAATATAAGATGTACCATCACCCATTTCAAATTTATTAATAGCAACTTAACAATAATTTCAGATAAAGCCCATCCACTATCCTTTTCCTGAAATTCTGACAATTTATTCAAAATATAATCCACTACATGTTCTTTAAACCAATAAAACAAATCTGTGCTCGAATAAATGATAAAGTTTGGAGTATTGAAATATTTTTTATCAACAAGTTCTTCATCATTTGTCATTTTTATAAAATCTGCACAAAAAGTAGTATTCACTTTAAGCATCGGCATTGAAAGTAAACATTTTTTTATTTTGTTTTTGAATAAACGAAATGAATCATTCAAGAAATCTGAGTTACATGCGAAGAATTCTTGAAGGACATTTTATAAACAATACAATTGTATCAAATATCATAAACATGTATCAGCATTTATTTTATTTTGTATCAAATATCGTAAACATGTATCAGCATTTATTTTACTATAAATAAGATTTTTGTAAACAACTTGATGATATTTAATGTTTATAATTAGTTCGATCTTGAGATTAATTGTATTTATTCAAATATTCAAAAATAAATTTTTTAAAAATAAATTTCAAAAACCGAAATTTATAATTGGCGCAGTCATTAGGATTAGTGCGGTCGCGAGTTTTACTCAAAGTACGATAAAAGTTCCAGCTAAGTACTCCAGTATCTCAGTACTAGACCTACGTATTCTACGAGGGACAGGACTTCAGATAGCTGTAAGTGCCAAGTTTCCCTATTATTTTTATTCCTTTTATTATCCATCCTTATCAAAACGTTGAATAAGGAAGAGATAATTTAATAATTTTAAATGTATTATTTTATGAACGATTTAGATAAATGATTAAATACATTCAGTAATTTAAACTTAAAAGAAAATCCAGACTATATAAAAATGGCAACTTCAAGTCCAAAAACCCTAAATTGGGAATTGTTCAAATTAAAATTAGAAAACATCAAACCTTACGACGGAAATAAAAATACGTTAAATAAATTTATAAATCGATGCGAAAACTTAATAGAGACGTACTCAGTTTATAACGATCAAGACATTAATAATCTTGTATTAGAATGTATACAAGAGAAATTAATAGATAAGGCTGAGTTAATGGTAGAGAATAGGATAGAATTAAATACTTGGTTTAAATTAAAAGAAGCGTTGATTCAGTGATTTGCAGACAGACATGATTTAGATTGTATTTTACAGGAATTAACTAGAACGAGACCATTTAAAAATGAAAATCTAATAGATTTTGGTAACAGATTACAATTATTAAAAAGTCAGACTATACAAATAATTAATAATAATTTAAACTTAGGAGAAATTGATAAAAGATGCCAAATTAATCATTGTGAGAAAACAGCTTTGAACACCTTTATTGCGGGATGTTCAGGTGTTATATGCAATAATATGTATTTAAAAAAGCCTAACTATTTAGAAGACGCTATGGCTTACGTCGATGAATTTGAAAATTTCGAAAAACTTTATGGCCAATTTTATGAGCCTAGAGTTAAGTATAATAATAATAATAATAATAATAATAATAATAATAATAATAATAATAATAATAATAATAATAATAATAATAATTAATAATAATAATAATTTTAAAACTAACTCAGTGAAAAACAATAGAAATAATCAATATAATAATAACAACTCCTACTATCAACAATATCAGCAATATGATAATAATTATAATAGAAACCAATTTTATAATAATGAAAGATATAACAATAATAATTATAATAGTTTCCCTAGTCAACCTATAAACATAAATCCTATGCCAGAGAGAAGGCAAAATTACCCAACGAATGCACAAGTGTTTGGTCCTAGGAAAAATGTTTTCCGCCCGAACCAAATACCTGTAAACCGTTTACCTAGACCAGAACCGATGTCTACGACATCGAGAAATTTTTCTGACAGACCTAGTAGACGTGTAAATAATAATAACTATAATAATAATAATTGATTTGCAAAATTTATTTGAGCTAGAAGAAAATAATGATCAAACCGTAAATTTTCGAAAAGAGCCTCGGAAAAAAGAATCAAAAACAGAAGAAATAAATTTTACTGCTAATGATCCTTTAACATATTTTGAAAATTTCATAAAAATTAACGAATCAGAACCCAGTGAACAAATAATTGAAATAAATTTTACATCTAATAATTCATCACCAAAAATTCAAAAATTCATAAAAATGAATGAATCGGGATTGAATCATTGTAAAGAAATAAATGAACAAATAGAAATAGATCTTAGTAAATTATTTCATGAACAAGAAAAAGATAAATTAAATGTAACAGAAAAGAATTCGGAAGAAAATATTATAATGGTAGGAGAAACGAATAATGATACAAAATTAGAATTAGAAGTAGAATTATTTGATAAAGTGGAATTAAACAATACAGGATTAGATAAAATAAAAATGAATGAAAAGGATAATGAAATTGAAGTAAAATAAAATGTAATAGAATTAAACAGAGAAATAAATGAAATAAATAATGATATGACAAGGGACGAAAAAGATATAAATGATGTTATAAAAATAGATAATGATATATTAGAAAAAGAATGTTATGTTATAAAACCTGAATTAAATACAAATATATTGGACGTACAAAATAAAAATAATATGATTAATAAAAGAGACATGAATAATGAAAATGAGAAAATGGTTATTAATTATGAAGCAATTAACAAAGAATTTGATAGAAATAATAATGAAATAAGTTTAAAATATTTCAATAGAAAATTAGATGCTATAATAAATGAAAGTTTAATTGAAGAACTATTTTGGAAACATAAATATTATTATTCATTAAAATGGTATGCAATTCAAGAAATTATAAAATGGATTTTTATGCAAAGAACTTTCTTATTTTTTTATTATTATGTTATAAAAATAGATAAGATTTAGAATTAATAGATAATGAATAAGTAAAATATAAAAAAAAATTTGTAAACTCTTAGAAACTAGAATAATAAAAAGTTATTATTAATTAGAATATATACAAGAAATTTAAAAATATAATTTATAACTTTGTTTATTTAACTAATGAAAAATAAAATAATATAAATAAATTCAAATTATAATCAGTATAACACAAATGAAATGTTTAAGACAATTTATATAATTTTAAATGAACCTCTTAAAGTCCAACCATTTGAAATAAACCAATATGAAATTCACAACTTTAACTATTTGAAAGAAGATAAAAAAATAATTAACGAAAATTATAATTGGCACGAAATTTATAATTGGCGCAAATATAAAATAGAAAACTTTGTTAATAATTGCGAAATGTGTTAGATGAATAAATGTAATATAGACCCTTCAATTAAATTTGATTTAATATATCAATATTATTAAGATAGTAGATCTTTCATATTCAACAATAACGAGAAAATGTATCTATTTCTCTCGTTACGGTCAAGCATATACAATGTCAAGTGTGAATGGAACCTCAGTTGTTAATAACATATTAAATTACAGTACTCATCATGGTTTACCTTACAAAATAACAGCTGATTGCGGTTGAAAATTTAAAAATAATGACATACAAGATTTTTGCAAATTACACAAAATTGAACTACATTATACAACGTCTAAACATAGCAATTCCAATTCACCTGTGAAACGTTTTCATTCCAGTTTAATTGAACATTTTAGATGCATAAAAGAAAATAATAAAGATTTAACTCCCAATCAATTAATAAAACATTCAATATTAACATATAACAATTCAATTCATTCTGTAACGCAATTCACACCATTTGAAATCATTAAAGGTCATATAAATAACCCTGATCCATTTGACTTAGATGATCACCTAATAATATCTAATTACGTACAAAATCATGAAGAAACATCAAAATTATTATATGAAAAAATTAAAGAAACGCTAACATTAAAGAAAAAATAATAAATAACCAAGACAGAGGACATAACAGTTACAAATGTAAATAACTTATTATTACCCATCAATTTAGGAATTAGTAACCTTATACATGCTAAACATACTTTCATATATTATATAGATTTGGAATTTATTCACAAACAAATCGATAATTTAAAACAATATTATTATAACTTAAGAAATAATTTATCTCAAGCGAACGCAACAAATCCTCTTTCATATCATAACTTAGCTGAACAATCATTGAGTAGAACAAAAATTTTGATTAATACTTTAGACAAAAAATCAGAAAATATTTATCCACATTTAAGATTGAAAAGAGGATTAATAAATGCTGTAGGCAAATTAGATAAATGGCTTTTTGGAACTTTAGACTCAGATGATGAATCACAAGCAAATAATTCACGAAGTTAATTTACAAATATCATTACATAAAAAATTAATTGATCATTATAACAAATCGATTACGACTCTATGGGTTAATCAACAGAAACTTTTTGATAATTTAGAGAAATTTCACATTTCAATTGAAAATAAAATAATAACTTTAAACAATTTTATAACATTTCAAAGTACAATTTCACAAATTAATCTGGATTGCCAAAAGTTTAATTACAATAATTGATAATATCGAAAATACAATAACGTTTTCGAAATTAAATACAATTCACAGTTCAGTTATATCAAGCCAAGAAATTTTGGAAATGATAAAATATTTAAGTACCATTTACAATAAAGAACAAATACCAAAATTTAATAATATTTTGACATATTATCTCTTTCTTGGTTCACAAGTAACCTTTTCCAAATCCAAAATAATATTTGCTACCCATGTTCCTATCCTAAAACCTAAAACCTATGAATATTTTCATTTATACCCCGTAATCCAAAATCATACAATATTTATCCCTCCTCAACCTTACTTGGCCAGAAGTCAAGAAGAAGTTACTTTCATTAAAGAAGAATGCCCCGAGTTAGAAGGAAAACATTATTGTAAAGAGACTTTCAAATTACAAGATAACTGTACTATTGACCTGTTAAATGGACATTCTGGTAAAAATTGTGTTATTAGTGAAATTGATCTTCAAGAAACAATATTAGAACAAGTAACAAATGATGATCTTTTAGTGATTCCAAATTTAGAAACTGACGTAATTTCTAAATGTGTCTCAGATCGCTATTTTAAAATAATGTATCCATCGATTATAAAAATTCCAAAGAATTGTAGTATTCAAATAGGAAGTGAAATTTTCTCAACCAATGTACAAATTAAAAAAGGAAAATCAATAATATTACCGAAACTAAACTTTAAATTTTTAAATAATCAAATTTATAAATCTCCTAATTTAACCAATATACATTTTAATAAATTATATGAAATTAATAACATTGCTGAAAACATAAAACCAATTCATGAAATTTATAATCCGCAAAGCCATGTATCGATAGGACTATTTACTATAATAATAATAATTTGTATAATTTTAATAATATTTTGGTTAATTCGTAAATATAAATATAAATTTGTAAGAAAACAAAAAATCGAAGAAACGAAGAATGAAGACATCGAATTAGAAGAAAGAAGGAAACAAGGGATGAAAAATACCTCCGTCATTTTTCATTCTTAGGGATGGAGGAGTTACATGCGAAGAATTCTTGAAGGACATTTTATAAACAATACAATTGTATCAAATATCATAAACATGTATCAGCATTTATTTTATTTTGTATCAAATATCGTAAACATGTATCAGCATTTATTTTACTATAAATAAGATTTTTGTAAACAACTTGATGATATTTAATGTTTATAATTAGTTCGATCTTGAGATTAATTGTATTCATTCAAATATTCAAAAATAAATTTTTTAAAAATAAATTTCGAAAACCGAAATTTATAATTTCTGTAATATTTTTATGTTTAATATTAATAATAACTCCAGTTATTATTCTACTTTTGAAAATTGTACTAATATTCTCCCATTTAACCTTTCTAATTTGTTTAATTCCAAAACCTATATGATATTTTGCTTTCAATAAACATCTTAAATGTTTAATTAGACCAATTTTATTGAAAATTTTACGCTTTCCTCCTACTGTAAATTTGAATTTTTTCAATACAAAATGACAAGTTCTGATATGTTTATCAATTAATTTTATATAATATCCTTCATCGGAAATACCTTTTCTTCTCGATTTAATCACATTATCTACACTGGTCAAAATATCTTTTTTTCATCTTACTATATATTTAAAAAAAAAAGGAAACTCAATTAATTTCTAATTATTTCGAGTGATGAAAGTTGATTTGATTTTCCAGTATCGATTTTCCCTCGAAAATGTATAGAATATTTCTTGTCTGTTAAATATTGCACTTGCTCCTGTTACGTTTTTGTGACTATTAGGCAAAAATACTTGCACCTCTTCTAAAGTCAATAGTACTGTTTGACCAAAATGAGTGTTTACCACATTGGCACTTATAATAGGATAGGGTGTGTCTTCAGTTAATTCATGAAGTTTTTTTGTTTCTTTCTTCTCTATCAGAGATACTCTATCAAGTTCATTTAAATCCATCTAAAAATATGAAAATTAAAAATTCCAAAAAAAAAATAAAAAAATGTTGATCAAATACTTACTGCAATTAAATTTAGCACACAACTCTGATAATACCTCATTAACTCACTATATATATATATATAAATATATATATATATATATACAGTGCTTTTCAGATAAAAGTATTTAAAAAGTAAAAGATGTTATTTAGAAAAAATACAAAAACACGTCAATTTATGTTGGAAGGGGCAAGCATTATGGCTTATTTAAACTTACTGGAAAAGCCACCCCCTCACCCCTAGCAACATCCCCTTCATTTTTTTAAATTACTTGTCATATTTTTTATGTAAAATTTGGATACTCCTCTTTGAGCTGATTTCAAAAATATATAATACTTGTAGGTTAAAGTGGTTAGTTTATGAGATAAACAATTTTTCTTTTAAGAGCACAAATTTTACTTATTATTTACTTTCACCTTATTTGCCTGTACTAAAATGGGTTGTACAACAGTTCAAACTCTTTAATCTTTTTAACTGTGCTATTTATTCTACTTAAACAATCCAAACAACAAAAAACTCTACTTTTTATTGAAGTTTGACATTGTCAACTAGAATTTGTAGTCACTATTGATAGTGTAATTTGATACATTATTTATTTTGTTTCTCTGAAATGGTTTACTCTTTGCAAGAAAGAATTGAAATTGTAGGTTTATACTACCAAAACAATAATTGTGCAAGAGCTGCTGCTAGAATATTTAACGAATTACATGACGGAAGACATGCAACTCATAAGTATGTAAATCAACTGATGGAGAAATTTACCACAACAGGGTCTGTTTGCAACAAAGTGCATAAGCGAGAGGGACTCGTAAATAACGAAGCAATCCAAGTGGCAATTTTAGGGCAAGTCAGCTTAGATGCTCAACAACCCCAATAGTTGTCAACAATAAGTAGAGCGATCGGTGTTTCATCTTCTACAGTTTTCCGAGTTCTACATAAATTCAAGTACCACCCATACAAAGTTAAGTTGGTGCACGAGTTGAATGAAGATGATTTTGATCGTCGTCTAGAGTTTTGCGAATCAATGACGCAAATTATCAATAACAATCCACAATTGTTAAACAATATTTGCTTTTCTGATGTATGCTCATGGTCATTAAATGGCTTAGTAAGTAGGCATAATTGTAGATATTGGGCTGAAAGTGATCCACATATTATGCGTGAATTCCATACACAACATCCCCAAAAGTTAAACGTTTGGTGTGGTATCCTAGGTGACCACATTGTCGGACCTTTCTTCATCAACGGAAATTTAAATGGTGAATCATATCTTGAGTTACTCAGGGAAGGGGTTGACCCACGGAATACAACAATAATAGAAAATGATGATAACCTTTCCGAAGATTTACTGGTATTTCAACAAGACGGTGCTCCCCCACACTATGCTATGCCTGTCCGACAATTTTTAAACGAAACATTCCCCGCTCGTTGGATAGGTAGAAGGGGGCAGATGATGGAGTGGCCACCTAGGTCACCAGATTTAACACCCCTAGACTTCTTTTTATGGGGGTATTTAAAAACAAAAGTTTATGCTACCCAACCAGAATCTCTGGATGATTTACGAGAGAGGAAGAGACAGAGAAACTCCGAGAGTATTGCCTCCTTGTCCGGAGGGCATATACAAGAAGTGGGGGTGAAGAGAGCTACAGAGCAGCGCATATAAGCAGGAAAAAAAGCTCTGGGCAAGTTAATAAAAAACTAAAAAAGGAAAAGATGGCGGGTTAAATGTGAAAATCTGGAAAAGGACATATGGGACGACGCATACAAAATAACAATGAAACCATTGAAGGTGGTCGCCCCATATAACTTGAATGAAGAATAGTGGCTAGAGGCCGCGTCGCTACTGTTCCCTAATAAAAGGGAAGAAATTTCCAGAAAGACAGCGACGTGCCTATACTAAAATTCACGACGGAAGAGATCCTGGCCGCTGCCGAAGACACAGGGTAAAGCCCCCGGCCCTGATGGCCTGTCACTAGAGGCAATCAAAACCCTAGTCGCAACGAGGCCTGAAACTATTACATCTGTCTTTAACGAACCACTGTGTAGGCAAGAGTTTTCCAAGGAATTAAAGATAGCAAACCTGGTATTATTGCTTAAGCCTGGGAAACCCCCCGATTCGCCAGCCTCATATAGGCAAGTATGCTTGTTAGACTGTCTGACAAAATATTATGAAATAAAAAAAAGACTAGAAAAATTCTTGGACAGCAGAGCAGTTCTATCGGAACAGCAATATGGCTTCCGCAACGGTCGCTTAGCAGTGGACGGCGCAAAGTGGGTATACGATGCGGCGAAAGCTTCGAGAAGAGGATGGGTAGTCCTCATATTATTAGACATAAAAAATGCGTTCTACTCAGCAAACTGGGACCTTATAATACAGAGACTTAATGAAATAGTGGCCCCAGCATACTTAACGAACGTGATAAAGGACTACCTAACGGAAAGGAGAGTATGCGTGTCGAAAGGACAAAACTTACAACTCACCGCCGGCGTACCCCAAGGGTCGATATTAGGACCGACCCTTTGGAATATACTATACGACGGGGTACTTTAACTGAAACTAGAGGGCGGAGCCAGATCGATCGCATACGCTGACGACCTAGCCATATTGACGGAAAGCGACATGAATTGGGGCATCAAAGATATCGTAAATGAAAATATAAAGATAGTGAAAAGCTGGATAGAGCGGATGGACCTACAAATAGCAGTATAGAAGAAGAAAATAATAGTGCTAAGAGGACCTAGAGCATCCCGGAATCAAATCCAATTCGATCTCGGAGGCCATTTTATAAATTCCCAGAAAACAGTTAAATACTTGGGCGTAATCTTCGACAATAGACTGACCTTCTCCAAAAACGTGGAAGCAGCGGTAAGAAAAGCAGAAGAAAAAATTTTTACCTTACAAAAAAGGTTGCCGAATGTAGGGGGCCTCGGTAGCCAAAGAAGGAGGGTGTTGTTAGAGATTGTCCACTCCACCCTCCTATACGGGGCACCAGTATGGGCGGAAGTCATGCAAATACAAAAATATAAAAATTTATAGACGTCGGCACAACGGGAACCGCTGCTTCGGGTCTGCAGCGCATATAGAATAGTTTCTGCAATAGCGCTGTAAACAATCATGGGAGCGATACCTATACACATATTAGTGGATGAGATGGTCAGAATATAGAAGAGGCTCCAAGTTGATAGAAACAAGGTAAAAAAAATAACGAAGAGGAAAGAAAAATCAGCTTGGACAAATGGCAGCAAGAGTGGGAAGAAGAGGATGCCAAAGCGGTGTGGACGAGGACGCTAATACTTACTATTTCACACAATTTCTGACGGGGCATGGGTCTTTCGGGAAATACATTTATGGAATAAAAAAATCAAGAGATGACCTATGTCCCAGCTGCGGTGTGACCAAATCCACCGTCAAGAACAAAAAGAAATCAAAAAATTATTGGGATAAGGCACCCTAGACTGCAGAAACATGATGATCGCTGCCATCAGGGATAAGAAGGTTTACGACCAGGTAATAAATATTGTTACGGGAATTATAAAGAAAAAGGAAGTAAATGAAACAAAGCATGGCGATTAATATACAGGTTTTTTTAACGGGTATGTGGTGTCTTAATTTATTAATTTATTTATTTTATCCGTTTTTATATATACAAATTTTTAAATTTTTAGCCTTTTATTTATACAACAATTTTAAATTAGTTTTAATCTATACACAAAGTGTCTATTTATACAAATATTTTAAGGTAGGATTAGATTAGGTTAAGTTTTATATATACTTAAAATTTTAAAGGTAAGTTTTATATATACACAAATTTTAAAGTAGGATAAGTTTAGGCTTAGGTTTTATTTATACAAAAGTAGGATTGGGAAACATTTGATTTATTTAGGATTATATTTATTTAAGTGTTTTGTCCAATATATTTATATGTGCGTGTGTTCTTTCGTAACGTTTCTTTTTAAAAGGAAGAAAAGAAAAATAAACCAAAGAGTACAGCCGGCGCATGTGAGGCGATGTTCGCTAAGAACGGTTCCACATGCGTCGGTGGAGAAGAGGGTGGGTTTTTAGCTGGTAGGCGTCCGGTTGACGGGTCAATCCCAGGCGTCTTTCGAAGATTTTCCCACCCACAAAAAAAAGTTTATGTTAGGTTATGTTAGGTTTCGTGCCCGGAGAGGTCGAGTCGAGGAGGCAGGAAGTGAGTCGGCCCAAATCCTCGATGCGAGTTCTCTGGGATGGGGTTTGGTCTACCCGACACGACGCGTCCCAATGGCTCATAGGGTGGCTCCGAAAGGAGTGGTCGGTCCTGAGTCGCTCAACCTTTTTGTAAGATAATCCTACGTTGTGAGCTACCGTGGCTACGGGATGAATGGCTGCGCGGAGTCAGTCTCGAACGTGTGCCTCTGGGGATACCTGGCGACATTCCCAGAGTATTTTAGCCTTAGCGAGGTAAGGGCGCACTGCCTCGCCGGACCTATCACACGTCCCAACTCGTGGGAACTATATGGAACCAAAAAATCAAAAACAAATTAAGAAACAGGAGGAGAAGAGGAGAACGGTGGAAGGAAAGGTTAGGCGAAAGGAAGAGGAGCAAGAAGAAAGAAGGAAATTTGAATGGGAGTTAATAGAAAGACAAAGAAAGAAAAAAAAATCAATAGAAGTACGGACAGGATGATAACACAATCAACGATACTGGAAGAGGAGAAAGAAGAAGAAGGAGAAGAAGAAAACCAAAAGGGAGACGAGAGTAGTGAGGGAGCACTACTGAAAAAAATAATATTCGGGGAAACTGGAAAAAAAGGGAAAGGGAGGAAAGCAGGGTTGAGGGGGAAATAGAAAATAAAAAAGAAAGGAAAGAGGAGGAAAAAACGGAGGGAGAAGAGATAAAGGGGAAAATAGAGGAAATAAAAAATATAATAAAGGGAGACACGGAGAATTTTTCGGACGTATTAAAAAACATTAAAAACGCAGTAAATGTCGAGAAAATAGGCGTAAAAGTCGAGTCCGTCCGGAAAACGGGAGGGGGAGACCTCCTAGTCAAGGGCCAAGGGGCGGCCGAAAGACTTAAGGAAGAGATAAAAAATAGAATTGAGACCAAAATGGATATGACGGTGAAGAGGAAGGAATCAATCTTCACCGTCATGGAGGTAGACCCTTCGGTCACCCCATCAGAATTAAAGGAGGCCGTCTGTGAATGGACTGGAATCTATAGAGAAGCAATAGAGGTGAGAGGCATGAGGGAGAGCAGGGGAGGCGGACAGACGGCCACCCTAGCAATTAGAGAAGATAGAGCGGCCGCCCTTAGATCTGCCCAAAAAATAAAGGTCCATTGGCAGAATTGCTCCGTAAAGGAGAGGTTTATCCCCCTTAGGTGCTATCGCTGCCTGGAATATGGCCACAGCACCTACAATTGTAGTGGCAAAGATCGAAGTAGGTGCTGCTTCAATTGTATTAAAGAGGGGCACCGGGCACAAGAGTGCCAAAATGAGGCGTGCTGCCTCTCGTGTGATAATAAAGGCCATAGGACGGACACGATGGCGTGCCCTAAATACCGAAACATAGTATTTGGTAAATAGTGACTGGGGAATTAGGATATAGTAACATCGACACGCTTTTAGAATAAAATAAAAATGGCCTCTAGCAAGACCGGCATTAGGGTTTTGCAGATTAATGTGGGAAGGGCTAGATTAGCTCATGACCTGACCCACGTTAAAGCTGCTCAACTCGAAGCAGATCTACTTATCGTTTCTGAACCTAATAAAAAACTGACTGAGGGGGGTGGTTGGGTACAAGATAAGAGAAAGGACGTGGCGGTATTATTCAGGAATAGGGATATTGGGGTGAGAAAATTACAAAGAGAGGCGGGCTACGTCGTGGTCGAGCTTGATTGCGAGATCACGATCGTGGCCTGCTACATTTCCCCTAATGTCTCTATGATTGAATATAGAAAAACAATTAAGAAAATAATGAATGCCGTCACCAACAATAAGAACTTTCTGATCGTAGGGACGTTAACGCAAAATCGTCTCAGTGGGGATCCCCTATTAATGATGATAGGGGTGACCTCTGGGACGACTGGATGGCCCAAATGAATATAATCGCACTATATAATAAAAAACATCGATGTGACTCTTGCTAGTGAAGGGTCATCCAGAAAAATCGCAAACTGGGACGTTCTCGACGATCAGATATTTACCCACCACAAGTTCATCACCTATGACATTAAAAGCAAAACAATTAAAACAAATAAAATTTTATATTTATACAATAAACTTTTAACGTAGAAAAAGAGAAAAAGGAGTCGAGGGTAAACCTGGCGCATTTGACACGATGTTCGCTAAGAACGGTTTCACATGCGTCGGTGGAGAAGAGGGTGGGTTTTTAGCTGGTAGGCGCCCGGGTAAATCCAGCACGCCTGGGACACCTTCCCGGAGGTCTTTTGAAGATTTTCCCACCCACAAAAAAAGGTTATGTTAGGTTATGTTAGGTTATGTTAGGTTATGTTAGGTTATGTAAGGTTATGTTAGGTTATGTTAGATTATGTTAGGTTATGTTAGGTTACATTAGGTTATGTTGGGTTACGTCAGGTTAGGTTAGGCTATATTGTATATTTTCAAATGCTTTGTTCAAATAAAATCACGATGAATCTGTTTTAAATTAATGTAATTAGAATTGAAATTATATATTATTCATTATTTATTTATTTCTTGAATAAATTTTTGTGTAAAATCGAAATAATACTAATAATAATAAATACACGATATTGACAATCTTTATTTAATTCGCAGTAATTCAAATAATATTTAAGCCAAGACAAATTAACGATGAAACTGAATTATATCTTATAAAATAAATAACTTATGCATTATATTTTGAAACGAAAATTTGGTAAAATTGATCGAAGGAATTTATAAGGTATACTAGTCGACATGTACCTATATTGGAATCTGATCTATCCTTTTGGAATCAACTCATAAATCACAAAGCACCAACATTTACCAAAATAGAGTCAATTATATAATTTGTAGGAATTTTTTCTCCAAACACTGTGTTTCAAAAAGTTTTATTCAAATTGCAGAAAGGTTCATCTTGAACTGAAACAAAAATTAATCTTGAACAAAATTGTCGAATCCAGAAAAATGCCTTTTTACAACGTGACGCAAATATTCTAAACAAGATGAGCAGAGAAAAAAATGATCATTGCAAATAGCATAAAATAAGTATTTGCCAAATAGCATAAAATAAGTATTTGCCAAATAGCATAAAATAAGTATTTGCCAAATGAAAACATACAGTATTGTTTTGCGAAATTTGAGGAAAAACCCTTTTGTACCAAACTGCTTATTTTCTTGGATTTTGTATCTTAGTTTTTCTTACAGCCCAGTTTTCACTGTATTCTTCTAATCATAACGCTTTGCAGTATCATTGAAAAGACGAAAGAAGCAACTACTGTAGAAAGTACATATGAAACGTTTACTCATAGGAAATCTTGAATATTTGAAAATAATGTATTGTAAAATAAGAAAACGCCAAGTATCACCAATCAATAGTTTAAGGTATCCTTAATCTTCTAAACAAACCAATGTTCATTAAATTTAATGATAATCTATGTATGAGTAGCAAAATATTTAAATTCATTTTTAGGACACTAAGTATATATTATATAGTATAAAGAACGTAGAATTTAGAGAGATTTATTTCAAGTTTCAAAATTTCTGTTTCATTTTCAACGCACTAATTTATTTATTACTTTATCAAGTGAATCCCACCAATCCTGATGTTCCCATTTAAGATCTGTTTACCATATATCTCTTATTTTATGCTCTATTTACCTAATTTTCTGTCTAATATTACTGTGACTGTAAAGAATCATAAATCTACCTACTCTCTATTGTATTAGTTTTGTATTGTAAGATTTATTGTAGACCGTTCTCAATGTCTTCATAAGCGTTTCCACATGTGCCTTAGACACTTGAAGTTCCATTAACTTGCCAAATTTCTTTTTTCTTAATGTGACGTGACAACCATAAAGATAATCAATTGTAGCCTTTCTATAGAATAGAATCAGTATTTAAGAAAGAATAAACTGGCTTACAGGGCCAGATATAATAGTAACATCCATCGAAAACGGTAGTCAAATTATCTAAAGTTGTGAATTAAGTTATTTAACTCGTTGGCATATTCTATTTGCTTCATACTTTCAATTGGTATGAAATTTGTCTAATAATGAAACCGGGAAAATGTTGAAGAAAAATTTTGTTTTAATTATTAATTAATCATATCGTGGACTGAAATTTGTTAGGCAACCCATATGCAATATATTTATTGACATATTAAATTGAATATAAAATACGTTTCATCAAATAAACACCTCGGTGAAGGTCGTATTATATCAGAATCTTAGACTATATTACTTCAATTTCAAGTAGAACCGTATTATCTTCCCTTTTAGTAACACAAACATCCTCTTTCAGAAATAACCGATAAGACTATTGATCACTACTCCAGCCTTCGCCTTATCAGGTGAAAACGGTATTTTATCTATATAGAACATGTATATGAAAATATATATATGTATATATATATATATATATATATATATATATATATATATATATATATATATATATATATATATATATATATATATATATATATATATATATGTCGGAGAATAAAGTACAGTGGAGTATTTTCTGACGAAGCGATGAGAATATTCTTTAGGATATATCTATATAATAATAATTTTAAGAAATGTACGGTTACTTTAATATTTTGTAAAATAAGGTTTAATCGAAACTAATTGCGACGATTAATTAATTGTATTAATAAAAATGAGTAAATCACAAGATTGATAAGTGATCCGATTCCAAGGCCTCAATCTGCCTACTTCTTGGAATTTGAAACGTTCTAAAGCTGTTAAAAGCCATCGAAAGTAAGATTAGATTAACAATATTTCAGTTATAATATTTCCAATCATTTTTATTTGAGTAAATATAATTGACTCTTGGAACTAACTATTTACGTTGCACTAAGCCGAGTAAGATCACTAGATGGATTACGAATACAAGAACTGGATTGCTTGAAGCTAACGGGAAAGAAGCAGTGCAACAACGAAGCGTTAGGTGGAAAGACTTGTGAAGTTGAAAGAACACCTGAAGTATTTAAAATATTGGTTAATTTTACTAATACAATTACGAGATTTAAAATAAAATATAATATCTAATAAAAAGAAACTTTTTTAGAAACCGTACTTTGGTATAATAGAGGCGAAAAAAAACAAGAATAGTATAAATATGTTGTGTTATATCCTCTCATAAAGCGCCCACACTTTTGGGACTGTTATTATAAATTTTTCATTTTTCTTTCTATTATTACCACCTTCTGACGTCATACGTACCAATCCTGTATTTATTTATATATTTTATAAGGTATGATTTTTAATAAAGTTTTTTATTTATAATAAATCATTTAGTATTAGATAATAACAATAAGAGGCCTATGAAGAGAAAAAGTGTGGTAACAATTTCTACAAAACCTGCAGTTTTTATCGCACCTATGTCTATGATAAAATTTATCGGTTGACTGAAAAACGCATAAAATCTATATTTATGCATTTTGAATAAATATTTGTAATCGTGTTTATTTAGAAGAGAGCGCTAAATACACATATTTTACTAAATGATCACATACTATACCCTTGAAATCATTCAAGTTTTATTTCGTTAACCTGTGTATTTAATTTAAACGAAAATAATTATAACTAGGAATTCTATGTTTGGAAATTGAATAGAAACTCCTCAATGGTACACAACATTCTTTAAAGTGTAACGTTGATCAATTAACAGTTTCAAAGTTATTAATATGTAACAGGTAAACATTATTTCTCAGATCTCTCCTGACATAAGATGGTCACCAAACTGGACCAAAATCGTGACAGAAATTAACATTTTATGTTGTAGATGGCAAGGTCAATCTCGGTTGTTAACCTTTTTCATAAAATATAAATGTACACCAAAGCACCGTATACAATTAGTAATAAGTAAGATTTGGTTGAATATCAATCGAAGACATTTATTTTATTTATGTGGTACTAATTATGCCAAAAGAAAATGACATGGTAGATGAATGTTAGGTCTATAAATATTGTGAGTGAAAAAACGAGAAATTTAAAATATGATTCAGCTGTGGATATTTTTCGTTATACTAATGCTAACAAGAGCTCAGGTACCCAGTCTTGGATCTTGTCCTGATTATGTACCTATGGCAGATTTCGATATTGATAGTTTTTTGGGAAAATGGTACGAAGCTGAACGATATTTTCAATTTATGGAAGTTGGATCGAGATGTGTTATTACAGACTATGCTAGAGGCCCTAGTGGTAAAATATATGTATCTAACGAGGTTACGAATCGATTGTAAGTAATTTTTATCAAAATATATTCCATTTTCTGTTTGATTAAGGAAATTATAAATTTCTTTATACTCAATAAGGTGGTGAAATATTGTTTTTAATAAAAATTAATGAACTGAAAATTAAATTATGCAATTCATGCATCTTGATACAATTCTTAATGTTTGCTATATTTATTTTTCTTCTTTGAGAAAATTACCAATTTCTGGAGGAAAAATAACAAATTTGGTAAAACATTCCACATATAAATAAAAAATTTCATTATAAAACTAAATTCCAATTACGAAAATCAATTTTGATTAAGAAAAGATTCCAATAGAGTAATAGTAAGATATTATTTAATGTAGGAATTTGATCTTTTTCGAAAAAAGAAGTTTGTAAATTCAATTCACACATTACATATTTCTGGTTTTACTATAAAAGTTTAATTTCATTGCCATAACGCTCTACGTCATCTTAATCTAACTTACCCCGTAACCATTTATTCGTTATCCATATCCATTGATTAAGCCTTTCTGGGAACGCAAAGCAAGATACAAATTTTGAAAGTTTTTGTCTAAAAAACTGATTAGAAACTCAGTTCTATTAGATTTTCAGGTCTGAAATGGGTTTTGAACTGTTCGTTTTTATTTTTTTGTTGTGTGTATTATATTAGTTAGAATTTTTTTAAAGCGAACAGTTTTGATAGCTCGAAGTAGCTTTTAAAAAAATTATTATTAAAATTTTCAAACCATAACAATAAAAGATGTATTGCTAATACAAAGATGAGTTGAAAACTGAATTCAGCGTTACTTCTCTTAGGAATATCGGTGATCTTGCTGACTTTCTAGATATGATTGATTTAGAGATATGAGCCGTCTCATATGTCAGCATCTTTTTATGGGAACTTACGTTGGGTCATGACATCCCCTCCCCCATAGATTCTACTCCCAAGAGAAGACTGACACCGTGGTGTTCTATCTGTTGGGGAGTTCGAATCTTGTTGATGAATTTTTTTGTATCCTATGTAGCAACGAGGAACTCTTGCCCTTGGTGGCAAGTGGAAGTGTTTTCGATCTTGAGCAGTTGAATTCCACAGTGGCGTTCTTAGGCTTCTTGCAGTTCTTGTTTTTCGCAAATATACCATTGAGGAGGGATTCCTTTGCAAGAGTTACATTTGAATGTTTATTAAGAATTTATCGGAATATAATGGAACTGAATAAAAGTGATATAATTAAAAATCAAAAGTAATTGGTAGATATATAAAGAATGTTGTAATTTTATTTAGTATGTAGCTATCGATTTTAATAAGTTTCTCAAGTATTCATTCTTTAGTTTTTTTATTGGAAACATCCTTTCGAAGCATTTATATAACAAAGTAATTAATTTTTTGAAACGTTGACAATCATAATCGTCTAGATTGCCCGTGATGGATTTGATTATTGAACCCAAACTATCGATTATTTCTCTGGATAATATGGCGTGAGAGAATATTTTTCAGTTTTTATTCAAATTTGTGAGAATCGTAAGATTTTTAATAGCTAGATGTATCGAGAGAATATTGTTTATTATAAGTATTACTTTGGTTATATTATAAGATTTCTAGTTTCTGAGAAAGGATTTTCTCCCGGGGTTCGAAAATTCCCAGGAGCTTGAAATAACAAACACGGAAGATTTTATCTTCTGAAAGTATAAGATTGATTAGTGGCCGTTTTATATTATCGTATGTAATTTTTCATGTGTTGGGAATTTAAATTGTTTTTGGATCATAATTAACCTTGTTGGTTAAGTGGATTCATTGAATTTGTTCATTTGTTTCTGCCTAATGTGTTTTCTCACGAAAGCTTTTTGTTTTGGCCGAAATATTTCCGGTTTGACTCGTTTAATATTTATATTATTTTTTGATGTAACGGCAATAAGATCTGAATTAATTTTTGAACAGTATAATTTTGCTTTCTCCTTACGATCTTTTATATAGTCAATTATCAATACCTAATCAATTCCCATATTAAAAAGGTCCTTACTTGTCTATTATATGTTAGTTTATATTTATGTCGATAAGTTAGAATTTTGTTGCGGTGTGCTGAAAATGATTATAAGCCAAAATTACATAAGCGATTTTATTTTGAAAGGGGTTTTTAAGAATCCTTTGCTGGATTCTTTGAGGGAAAATAACCACTTTATAGGTTTATGGTCGGTTACGATATTGAAAACGGTTGAAAAATATATCCAAAACTATTGAGAGTAGTTCTTTTTCTTTGGTTGAATAATTCTGTTCCAAGTTATTCAAGATTCGAGGAAGGTAAGCAATGGGTATAATTTTGGCGAAAAATGCCAAATCGAGAATGGTGAAATATCAAAATTAACAAACATCCAAGTATATCAAGAAGGTCTATTCTATTAGGAAGTGGGTAGGTTACTTATTACCAATGGTTTTTCCATTCAGCTTCCCATAGTCGTCCACGATTTTCGGAAGCGTTAAACTTTTTGTTTACCATCCCATATAGGGGGACCACGAAGAACTACTTGGTCTTATGATATTTTGGTCTAACATTTTTTTGATTCGACTTTTTTCTTCTTGTTTATGAATAAATGGGTAACGATAGGATTGTGTTTTAAATAGTAATTCATGTACACTATTTATTTTATTTCAATATTATTAGTGAAAGTTACAGGGATTTCATCGTTATAGAATATATCTGCGAATACAATTTAAGTATTTCGTTACATTCTTCATTATTCAAATGATCTACTTGTTATATCTGAATATTTATTAATGAAATCGTCAAAATTATTTCATTTAAATTTTTTCGAATCGAATGATTTTGAATTGGAGTAATTTGATCATTTTGGAAGTTCAGTGATAGTCTCCAAGTGTTTGTTGTATTTACACTTATTGGATTGTAACTAAACGTAATGAGAAGTTGTTAATGTAATGAAATTGTTTGTATTATTCTCTTTAATAAGGAGCTGTAAGACTTCCCTCAATTTTCGCGATTTTATATAACGTATCATAGTACCAAGAGGATCTCTGAACTTGATAAGAATGTTTTTAAAATTAAATCTTTATAAAAGTTAGATTTCAAAACTTTTACTTTTATAAAGCTTTACCAGTGAGATTATAAGAGAATTTAATGAGTGAATATTTTGAAGACTATCTGGATCAGCAATAACGTAAAAATTTTTAATAATCTGGTCGAAAATGCGAATGTATCGGTTCAGTTCAGTTGAACTTTTATCAAATTCGGGAACGCAATTTGAATATTTTGAGTTGAATTGAGCCATAGTAGACTGATTTTTTGAGAAGAGGATCATTTGAAGAATCAATCAAATGTAAACTTTTAAATATATTCGATATATTCTTGATAGATATTCAAAGGTACCAGAAGTATCGATTCTTGCAGAAGTTTACGATATATGTTCCGAGTGGATTTGAAGAAATATTATTAAAATAATAAAATAATTGAAACAACTATATACGGAATATGTGCTCTCTGCATCTTTTTATGTTGACCTATCTAGGGTTACGACATAATTCATCTCTCTCCTATTTATTTAATATCTAAATAAATAATCAATATTTGGTTTGTTTGTCCCAGCTTTACATATTTTTACTGAAAGTGTTATAATACTTTTTTCCTTTATTCTAACTATTCTATTTATTGAAAGAAGTGTTAGTGACTACATCATGTATACCCGAAAAAAGTTGTTTGAATTAATTTCCCAATAACACTTTTATGATAGGCGTTTTATTTGTGTCTAATAATTTACCATTCCTTGGTTTTTGAACATCTATAGTTTTTTATACGAAACTCAGCTTGTATATGTACCGATTCTTGCGTAAAAAAATCAGGGTGGTCGTTGCGACTTTGATTAATTTTAACGTGTAAGTAACTATTTCTTCGCGTTCTTTGATTGACTGATAAGGTTTTTCTAATTTCTGAATATAACAAAATAGGATCAGATGACTTTTTCTCACTGTTCCATAATATAGTAGAAAACGGTGCAATTTATAAAAAATTCCAAATCTTTATTTTTAAACTCGGAATGTATATCTATACTTAAAAATGGTAGGTTTACCGATAATAGTGCCGAAGAAACTCCAAAAGTGTTAAAATCTGTTCTTGGTTATGATATCGTAACTGAGAAGATTGTTTATAAGTGCACAAACAAACCTTTTTTATCGAACAGGTGATAAGGAGTACACGAACGTTTGCGAAACGATAGGCGAAAGTTTCTGAAAAATTTGCCAACGATTTTTTCTTTATCGTAACATGCATCATGGTACAAGTCTTCCTATTGATATTAATGAAATTTGACATATTGTATACCTAAAAACAATGATTCTGGGTTTATCAAAATAAAATTGTTCTCATGACTAACTGTGCTACTAGCAAAGCTCCAAGCAAGATACAGTAATACATGTTACATGGTCCATCTTAGTTTTTGCACAATATAATTGGACAAACTCCTTGCACTGAGAATTTTGACTTCGTTAAATAAATACATGCTGCATAGACAGCTTGAATATATATATATATATATATATATATATATATATATATATATATATATGTATATATATATATTAGCACCATGTACCGAATTTATACTTTATACTCGTTTATACTCGTAGATATTGCTCGTACTACAGGATCCGTTAGGTTCCAGTTCCGCATAAATATCTATAATATTGAATTTAACTTAGAAGATATTTGTATACATTAAACAAACGGCGCTTCACAAGCTGTCTATGCAGCATGTATTTATTTAACGAAGTCAAAATTCTCAGTGTAAAGAGTCCAATGATATTGTGCAAAAACTAAGATGGACCATCATCATATTCGAAGACTGAAGAGAACGAAACCCTACGAATTAGTATATTGTTTTAGGTAAAAAGCAGAACAGAGACCATAAGTAACATACCAATAAAGTGTGAAAGACTGGACAGAAATACTAAAGACGGTACTGAATGGACTTAAATCAGTTTTAATTAGATAGGAAACACAAGCTTTCTTTTGACTTCAATAATAAGATCGTCATGCTCTCGGTTGTGATGTCTTTACAAGCAGCAGAATGTTTTGTTTGTTTATTGTGAATTCCAAGGAACAATGTTGTTTCTGAAAACTGTGTGTTTGTTGAAGAACAATAGTTAATAAATCACTATAAAATGAAATGATTACATCTCCATATTCAGCAGAGCCAACTAAAGATTATTACAAAACTACAAATTATAAAGTGGGTAAAGAGAATCGTTTAGCAAATTCCCTTTTTACAGTTCAGACACACTCTTAATGACAACTCTGTTTGTGCTGAATCCTTCGACCTTGATGAAATATTTCTTAAACAATAAATACTGAAGTACACATAACACAAAAATGGCAAGCTTAGAGAATAGAGGTTTTTAGACAAATTGTAAAATCAAATGAAGGGTTTGTAATAAAAACAGTTCACGAATTAAGACCTTTTATGTTATTTTAGAGAAAATATAAATTTAACCGTTAATAGTATATTATTCACGATTGCATAATGGAGGTTATTAATCACAAGGTGAAATTTACGTAAATCACAGAGTGAATAAAAGCTCATTATACGCGAGTAGAATACTATACATTATCCACGCTTACTAAATACTTTTGTTGAAGTGTTTTCGTTAGAAAATTTACTTTTTCAATTTTTTTATGTTTACAGAACTAAATTGAAAATATTTAATAGTGTTTTATATGATAAAATTATAAAACCCGATTTCTTGCAACAAAATAATATAGCTGAATCAAGAGAGCATTTGACAGCAGTGATTGATAATACTTATTAATCACGGCTATTATTAAGGTTGAGCAAGCAGATGTATAATAGGTACATTATACTACTGTCGTGGATAAAATATATTTCGCAGCAATAATACAGGACATTAACATGAAAATTAACAAAAACAAACCAGTTACATGAAAAAATACCATTCGGGAAATCACAATATCCAATTATCCCATATTTTTTTAACCAATGTGAAATTTGCTCAAAACCAAGTATGAAAACACCCAATAGACAAATTATGACATCACGCGCATCACATTTATCCACAATTCATTGCGCTACCAATTACTTTTCATTTTCAAATCTTCTCTGGTCCATACGCCTAAAAATTCATTTTGATTGTAAATGAAACTTAACTCAAATAAAAAACTCTTTATTAAAGACATATATGATGAATATAAACAAAATGATTGTTAAACAAAACCAGAATTTGAAATTATACCCGAAATAGTTCTTAACCGTCTTTTGTATCTAAGGAAAAACAGACTGAAGTTACAAACCACTTTTATGTCATACATCCAAAAAAAAACAGACCTAAAATCGTTTTTTTTTTGACAGGCAAAAAGAGTTAATCCAGTCGGAGACGTTTCAGGAATTCGGGGATTAGTATGAAGATCGAGAAGCAAAATAAACAAAACAGTAATATACATTCTCATTAAACTTGTCATCCTTCTTTTTTTCAATTAGAGTCATATATAAGCAGTTGTTTTGGATATAATATTGAAGGATATTGTCGTCGTTACGTTAATCTTTTTTCCGATGAGTTGGGAATATTTTTTCTCTGTTAACAATTAGAATATTGCCTCAGAAAAGATATGAGGTATTACTAAAATTAGATTAATTAACTCATATTTTTCTAGTTTTTAACGTTTTATCAGCTCCTACTGATAATATTTTAATACGTTGATGAAAAAACAAATATTTGTTATCCAATATATTGAAAGATCTCAGAGGTTGATACCCAGATAACCAATAAATAACAATTGAAAATATGTATTTGAAATAAAATCAAATATTGTATTTGATACGTTTCTATGATAATCTATTAAAATATGTACGAATGTTATCTAAATTAACAAGAATTAAATTTCATTAAAACACGAAAAAACTTACGTATCAAAACAAATTACAATTAACTAGCAAGAAATATTTTGTAATTATATTCTTGAACGCAGCTTGACACGAAGCAAGAAATTACATGCATTTCTTCCTAAGTAAAAATATTGCACGTCGCTTGTCATTATGCACGTCACTTGTCACTTCATCATTGCTGTCGTTAACAAAAATTCCATCAGTAAATTATACAAATTACTACCTAAAATTTCAAATATTTTGTGATCGGTTTAAAAATGAAAATAAAAATGATATGTAAAATAAACAAGAAAAAAATAGCCAGTGAATAACTGGCAATAATTATAACTGGTGCTGCTTTGCTTTTGAAGTCAGATAAACAGGTTGCTTGTTACGACAGAGCCGATAATATTGCAAGTGCGACATATTGCATCAAACAATCAGCTTAACTTCATCTGCGCATGCTTTTGATCAAGAAATATTAAGTCTTGTACGCTGTATTGCATCATGTCAAGCGGCCTTAAGCAACAACAAAGCATGAGCCTAAAATATTAAATCAAATATCGCGCTGTTCTGAGATACAGGGCGTTTTGAGTAGTAATTTAAAAATTGGTTTTGCTTGATTCTTTAAGACCATTGAATATTTTTCCATCATACCTGGTAAATGGAAAAGAAAATACATTAAAGTTTGAAGTAGTATCGATTTATTATTTTAGTTGGATGACCATTATTTCTAATCCATTTTAGAGGATTTCAAATTTAACTGTATCGAGAAAGATGTCCTGAGACCATTGAAAAAGTGTAGTTTCAGATATTCATTTGGGTGAGCCGTTTTTTTTCTTTGGTATTCCTCCATTGACTATCCAAGACTGGAGATACAAAGCAGTACATCCTAAAAGTCCTAAGGAAAAATCGAGGCGCTGTCTGGTGGTTTTTATTCTTAGACCTGAAATTGTTATCATTAACGATTACGTAACTTGCGTAAGTGTTATTTGTGACTTGATTGAACAGATTGAACTCTTTCTACTGTTTACTACCTACCTTAGATGGGCACAAATATAATTTATATTTCGATATATACTTAGTAAGTGTGGCAAAGTGAACGGTAGTGAATTTTAGCTGAATCGTCACACATTCCTCACTATCTTGAGTAAATAAAAAAAATTACGTTAACACAGGGATAACCTACTGGTGTGACAGGATAGGGTTGGATGTATGAAAACTCTCTTGGCAATTCTAGGATTTTCAATTATTTTGAGGTTCACTACTATTTATTTTATCTTCAAAATTCTTTTTGTAAGTTCGTGATTTTGGTCTTATTTTGACCAGAAAGAGACATACATTCTAAACAAACAAATAAAATACAAATCTTCATTAGGAGAAATTTTAACCTTCCAAGTGTGAAGAAAGTGTAATTATTTGTAAACCCTCTAAGGAGTTGTAGGTTGAACCCCTAGAATTGTTGAGCGCTTGGCAAAACTTCTCTGGCGAGTCTTATTAATTGTAATCCACCCCTTCTTCAAATAGCTATTGAGAGAACAGATTATCAGGACCAATCTTAAAATATCTTGACAACCAAAGGTTATCATATTAAAGAATTTTCCTATGCTACTCAAATTTATTAATACGTATGGTAGGGAAATATCCAATAGTCTTTAAAAAATGTGCAGATGTAATTTATGTATTTTGACTAAGAACTCCCTATATCTCAGAACAGAGCGATATTTTATATACGTGCTCTGGTTAAATATTCATATTTTAGGCCTAGTATATTCTGTGTAAAGCATTTACAGATAATAATGAGTATAGAAGTTAAATATTGGAGCAATCGTATATGCTTTATTATACTTCATCTTACATAGATGGTCAGTCAAAATGATGATAAACCTGCTCGGTCATCTGCTGATGTAGACTTAACAAAGTAAAATAAGGTTGTTTGAAACGTTCTGCCTTAGTGATCAATGCACTCGGTTACATTAGCTGCTTTTGTGAGTTCATTTTAGTTTAGTTACAAACAAATAAGTTTAAATCCATCCAGATCTGCTCTTTTTCCTCTTAATATAATTTTTATATTACCGATCATGAAAAATTACTAGTTTAATGACATTGGAATATATTTGGATTGATCTGTATTTTACGTTTTAGAACTGGCGTCAAAAGAATTATCGAAGGTCATTTAGAACTTTCTGCTCGAGCTGGTGAAGGAAAATTCACCGTGAAGTATAATACTTCTCCATTAAATACCCAAGCACATCTTATTGTACTTGGTACTGATTATGACAATTATGCTGTTTTATGGAGTTGTAGTGGATTTGGACCTATACACACACGTAAGTTACTAATAATGAGCATAGTTGTAGACACTATACCTAATTTTATTTTTAGAAAGCGTTTGGGCTATGACAAGGGAACGTTTGCCAGCTAATCCAGTCCTTCAGATGATTTACGGTATTTTAGATGAATATAAAATAAGCAGAAACTTTTTCATTAAGACGGATCAAGAAGGTTGCGCTATAGCAGCATCGGACATCAATGCAGCTAATGGAATTACAAGTATATCCACAATAGTGGAGTCAACAGGATTACCTCAACGAAATACACAAACTTCAAGTAGAGAAATTGAAGAGGAACAAATTAAGCTTGCAGATAAAGGCAAATCTACTGATAATGATTCCAGTAGTAATAGCCACAAAACCAATATTAAACAAGAACGTCACTCTGTCGATATAAACGCGGAAACAAATAAATATGCTACCAATTTAGAAATGCAGCGAGAAAATGTTCAGCCAGAAAGTCTTGTACAAGATAAACTCATAAATCAAGTAAAGACTATTCCTTTTGTCTCCGAGCCTGTGAAAATTGAGCTAGTTAAAAACCCAGTTATAAGTGAATCAGGCAATATACAAAATGCTTGGAAAACTGTATTAACTGTTACTGAAGCTGATATTGAGTCAAAAACCGTCTCAGGAAACAAAGAAAAGACCATAGAAGTAGGCGAAACATTGAAAAACAATAAGAAATTAACAGTAATATAATAAAAAAAAATTTTGCAATTGAATCATCCCCATATGGTGATGCTACTCAAGAAGCAAAAGTATCAGTAATAATCTCTAAAAAATTAAAGAAAATATTATAGAAGAGAAATTTCAATAGTTTTTATTCTTAAAAAATAAATCAAGCTAAATTTATTTATTATAGGTATATACCATTTATGTATTATGTATAAAGTACAAAAAATGACTACTTAGCTAGTATGTAATTCGATCTATTTCTATTGATAACCCAGATAACACAGGATATAAGATGTAAATACATATAGTATAACTCGTTGAATACATAAATTATTCATTACTGATGCCTACATCACTATTCATAATATATAGCGGTATATTATTTAGAGTATATACATCTTTTTAAATATATATATATATATATATATATATATATATATATATATATATATACTTTTTGACACATAAATATAAAAAGAATGAATGATGCTCTGAGTATATACTTTTTTGTACATAAAATATTTTTTATTTGATACCCACATTAATTCTTTCAGGTACATAACTTAGTTATATAAAGAAAATGGTTAAATTCTGGATGCATTTTGATTTTAGGTTTCTATTGATAGAAAAATAGTTCCAAAAAGTGGTAAAAAAAGACTTTTCGACCTTTTTCGGTATTTTTGAGAATATTTTTATAAACACCGAAGTAGGTCGAAACTTCAATTTTTACCTGTGTTTTTAAACTAATTTTTTATCAAAGGAGACCTAAAATTAAGACAATTTATCTCGAAAAATTTCTAAGAAATAAAAATATAGAGAAAAATAGTCCATGTTTACCCAAGGAAAGTATAATTTGAGTATACACGGGATGAATGAGGTGTATCCTGAATATTTGACTATATTCTAGGTATAAGCCAAATATACACCATATATATTCCTAAAACATACTAGATATGTATTTGTGCTATCTGTGGAGCTGCTAGTATTGGAACTGTATGATTTTTTAAATAAAATATTTTATTCATTCACTCACTCTATGAGGCTATTTATTATACGATCTATCCCTTCACATCATCATTATTTGATTAAAAAAAATCTGTGGCTATCCTTTACAACACAGTTTTTGTCTGAAATTTTATTTTCTCTTGACAAAAATAATGCCGAAGGATGAGTAGAATTTTCAAATCAATTGTTATTAGTGATTGCAGTGAAAAGTCCCCAAAATAATTTTCAAAATTAATTTATTTGTTACAAATTACAAATTATCACTCAAAAATAGCATCTACCTTTAAACCAGACTCTCGCGAGGCAGCCTCCTAGAGGCTCGAAACGGAGCGACATCGAGGCGTGGTAAGGGAGGACAAATGGACCCTAACACACTGTCCACTTGCGTTACCTCGTATGACCACGCGGAGAGGATCGGACTTTACATATTTTTATGCTGTTTTTATGTTTCTACTAAATAGTTAATCTTAGATTCGAAATTGAAGAGAAGTCTTTATAAAAAGTGAAAAAAAATGTTAACAGAAATAATTCAAGAAGAAACTTCCGCATTCCGAAGTTTTATTTATAAATTCATGACCAGAAATCGTAAAACGATGTATTCCATTATCTCTTAATTGAATTGAAGGTCTCATTAATTGCATATTAAACATATTTCGTTGAGAGCAATTCTAGAATTAATTTAGAAGGCCTCATCAAAAGTACTTGACAGAATTTAAATGCAGTCGATAAACAATGAGTATTAGGAAAATAATTGCTGATAAGATTTTATATAGTCTCACTCATGGAAAAATTTGGCAACAAAGTAAATCGACAATGATCTAAAAAACTGGAAGCAATGACCTAAAAAAATAACTAGAGAAAATAATAGAGTGGGTTTTTTATGAATAGGTGGAAAGTTAAACCAAAAGTGAAATATATCCCTATGTTGTAAAGATTGGAATTGAAGTTTAAAATTGAAATTCTTCGAGATCATTTCATCACATAATAATAGATAAGACTCTTTTTTTTTAATATCCCTCTTAGTATTGGGTTCAATTCCGTCACAACTAACTCACGAATATAATTTTAAAGTTTAAATAAATCAACTTTCAGATGAGAAAATAAATGAAATGTCGATTTTCACTAGTGCAAAATGTATCAAAAAAACGACAGATAATTATGCACCAAATGCTTAATTAATAATGATTCAATTTTAGACATAAATGACATTTTCTACTTATTTTATTCCACATATCAAGATTATTGTTATAATAATGATGAAGCATCAATCAATTATTCATTTTTCCATATAATCATTAAGATCATTAGTAAAATGGAAATAAAGCACTTGGGAATAACAGATCAAAACCATTGATCAACCAAGTCCCATATTTTTGGAAGAAAAAAGATATGGGATAAAAATAAGAGATACAAATGTTTTACGCAAATTGTTTAGCTCCCCCTGTAAGCAATTTTAGTTGTATAAGTAGATATATATGTCGGTTCAATTTAATTAGTTTATTTAGTATCTAGACTTCCTTGAAGTGTCATACCTGTATTCTTTATTGTTGCCTATAATAACAAATTGAAAACATTATATTATTATAGTGAAAAAATTATCCAAAGGTTTCAGATAAATATTCGTGTACGGCAAAAACAATTGTATTAGTTTAGACGTTAAAGATGTTTACAGTCATCATATGCATATTGGTAGTTTCCAAAATTACTACAGCACAAATACCTTCAGTTGGTTCTTGTCCTAATGTTGAAACTGTTCAGCATTTTGATGTAGCAAGGGTTTGTATCATTTCCATATTTATTGTGAAGGTATAAAATCACTGAACTCATTGTTAATAATAAATAAATCAAAATACAATAGTGAATATTATCAGAATACCTATATTATAACGTTAATAAATAGTGAATAAAAACAGGTGTGATACGATGAGTATTGGATTGAAAGTAATGACAAATAGTCATTATAATAGTCTAAAAATAATAAGTTGTGAAGAAAACAGTATTTTGATCCTAAAAGAATAAACATATAATATATAAGTAGTTGACATGCTATATTGTGAAAACATGTTAATATTATCAAACCAACATTACGACGTAGAATTTCTCAACCTTCAAATATTAATTGGGTTGTTTTGTTAGTACTTATTGAATAATTTTTAGTACCTTGGAAAATGGTTTGAGATGGAACGATACTTTGCTATATTTGAACTTGGAGGTAAATGTGTAACCGCTGAGTATTCACTTCATGACAATGGTACTGTTCATGTGAGGAACCAACAACTACAATTTTAGTAAGTACTTTCAATAAGTGAAAAACATAATCATAATAATCAGTTTCAACCATAATACTTTTCTTATGTGTCATATTTCAAAATTATTTAGCATCAATTAATTTATTCTTAATTGCAATAAAATTTATAAAATAGAACTATACATTTTACACAATGTTTTTAGGCATTTTTTATCATTAGCAGCTTTTTCATTCTTATAATGTGAACCATTTTTGAAAATTCTGTTTTCCTTGTGTTTTACTCTGTTTCAAGAACTTTTAAATTTTTCTTATTGAATATATTTTTTTTATATTTCATGGTTTGTTGATGCAGTTTTATTTTTTATATACTGAGATATCTGTTCAATGATTACAAAGTAATTAATATGTAATATTTTACTTTTTCTATTTTTGGGTGTTCTATATATTAATGTAGTGAAATGTTTGGAAAGCGTATTATGTCATGACTTATCGCAATATCATATTTATTGCAATACGACAATTGTTTCCTTGTGGGGTGGTGATGAAAAGTGTGTTACGTTTTAATGTTTGAAGGTTATTTAAATCTGTTTTTTATTAATAATATATCGTAGTGTGATTGTGGCAAAATTAAAATTAAACACCACGAGCTTTCGAATACTTATATATTCATCGTCTGGGAATCAATTAGTTAAGAATTGTGATGTGATAAATTTTTTAATATCTTTAAAAAAATATTTTTGATATGTTTATGCTTCTAAATGTTCTTGGTTTTAGGTCTCTTTTGTTTTAAAATTATTAAAAAAAATAATTTCCAAACAGAAAATGTGATCGTAATTATTGAATTCCTTTATAGTACAGAAGCCCAAACTACCATTGATGGAACCGCTCGTCTAGCATCAAATACTGGAGAAGCAAAATTACTAGTCACTTTTCCGTCATTACCTGGTAAGTTTTCGAAGTTCAAATAATTAAAAATAACAAATAATTATTTTTACTAAGAAATCTACGAATTTCAACGAAAACTTCATTTAAAAAATTATAGAAATACAAAGGAACTTCCTATTAAAATGATTTTATGTAAAACAACTACTTACATTTCAATGAAATAAAAGTATGAATTAATTGCTGAATATGTAGGTTGGGCCTAGATTCAGCATACTCTCTCTCCCAGTTCATACAAACAATTATATATCGGCAATCCCTCTTAATTTCAAAATATATTCCATTATGATGATTGTTTCAGTTGCATTTGATGCCCCTTACTGGGTTGTTGAAACGGATTATGATAGCTACTCAGTTGTTTGGTCATGTGTAGATTTGAGTATCCTAAATTTTCGTAAGTATGAGATTTTATTTTTACAGATGAACTTTTATTATCCGTCTCTCAGTTATACGGATTTGCGATTATACGGATTACTAACTTATTTTGAAAAAAAACTTGTATGTATAAATATCTTATTTCCCCCTAATGATTATTATTATTACTCAATGAAAGAGGTAAATCAATATCCTGAATAGGTTCGTATCAAAGAATAATGTGCATATAGTTTCTAAATTTTACCCACAAACAAAGTTGATGTCTTTTTATTTTGTTAAGTAAAAGTTATAAATACATGATGCAGATTTAAAAGTGGGACAACAATAGATAACCTCTATTCAAAATGGTAATCATTTCAAAAATATATGAGATTTTTATTCAATCTGGAAAATTTAATCAATATACGTCTATTATGTTTTTAGAAAATGCTTGGATTTTGACAAGAGAAAGAGTCCCTTCAACTGCAACAATGGAAAAAGCCTACATGGCTCTGAAAAAGCAAAATATTTCAAGAACATATTTTCTAAAAACAAATCAAGCAAATTGTCCCCACACTTAATAATTAATTCAGCTTGAAGAAATTATATGTATATACGTGTCTGGGAGTACTTTAATAAATTTTTATGGATATGTTTTTTGCATATTTATTTTTATTTCAATTACTTATACCTATTCCCTCAAATTTCTTATTCAAACCATAACATTGAATACATACCATAAACCTATTAAAGGTAATGAACGAGCCCAAAAACGATTTTAAATAATGGCAACGCAGTGCAAGAAAGACAATATAAGATTGTCTTTCTTGCACTGCGAGAAGAAGTCAAAAAACTAGTAATTAAAGATAGGAGCATTGATACATTGGAAGTCGACAACGCAATGGAATGGATAATGGCTAAAGGTAAAAACACGAAAAACAAATGGAAGGATGTAGTGAGAATGGCATCATGGATTATCAGGACAATGCTGGCAATGGAAAAAATGGAATAAATTGCAAAAGAAATGTTGGAATACAAAATAACAAAATAGACATATTGGCACTCCAAGAAATACGATGGGAGGGAAAAGGACAAATAAATAAGGAGAAATATACTCTATTTTATGGCGGAGAATAAAAACAAGGGAGGATTGGTACAGGTTTAATGATCAGCAAAAGAATGGAAAGAAATGTGAATATCAAAGCTATGAATAAAAAATAGTATAGCAAACATAACAATAATTAATATTTACGCACCAACAGAAGAAGCAAAGACGAAGACAAAGATGAATTCTATGAAAACCTGGTTAAGGTATGCGAGGACGTCACAAGACATTAATTATTGGAGATATGAATGCAAAAATAGGAAAAGAAGACTACTTAACAAGTGTGGTAGGAAAACACCCTACACGAAACAACTAACAATAATGGAGGGCGAATATACAGTCTAGCCGAGGAATTCAACATGTATATTAATAGCACTAGCTTTAAACATAAGACGAAACATAAAATTACAGAAAGTCATTGGTACAAAATATATTAGAAAAAATAATGATTGGTTTGACATGGAATACACAATAAAAATTAACGAGAAAAAAGAAGCTAGGTTGAAATGGCTAAGAACTATGAAACAAGAGGATTATAATATATATAGAAAAATAAGAAAAGAGAGCACCAAGTTAATAAAGACAAAGAGAATAAAATGGCTAAATGATAATATGGACAACTTAGAAAATAACAATAAAAATAATGTAAAATTATATCAACATATAAAGAAACAAAATAGAAAACGAAATACAACAAATATTAATTAAAGAGAATGGAGTCAGTATTTCAAAGAATTATTAACGGAAGAAGTCAGTGAATATGAACCACCATACTAGAGAATGAAGAAAAGCCGACAGAAGCAGAATGTAATGACATAATAGACAAATTGAAACATGATAAAACAGGAGGATCAGACGAAATAGTGAATGAACTAATAAAATATGGAGGAGATAAACTAAGGTACAGGATATTCAAGATCATAGAAAGAGTATGAGAAACAGAAGCAATGCCAAGAGAGTGGTCTACTGGATTGATTATATCAATACTGAAGGGAGGAAATCCCATCATATGTAGTAATTATAGAGGTATTAGTTTGTATAATACTGTATTCAAAATACTAACAACATTAATACATGATAGACTGAAAAAGGTAGTGGAACCAGAAATAGGGGAATATCAAAAAGGTTTTAGGCAAGGAAAATCTACAGTAGATGCCATACATACCATAAAGCGACTTCAAACAAGCATTTGACATTCTGAAAAGGAGGACGGTTATAAAGGACATGGAAAAACTACTAGTACCCCAAAAGTTGATACGATTGGTGAAAATGACTATGCTAAATTCTAGGGCAAGGGTATTGTTTAACATTGCAGTTAAATGCATAATAAGAGAATGTAATATCAATGGAAGTATTATTAATAAATCAATACAAGTGATAGCATATGCTGATGATTTGACACTAATAGCAAGAGACGCATTAGAAAAAATTGTAAGAGAGGTAGGAAAAAGAGGATTGAAAATAAATCAGAAAAATACAAAATATATGGAAATTGAAAGAGAGAAAGAAATTCGCAAACAGGAAACAGTGAACATAAATGACCTCGTCTTCGAAATAGTCGACACCTTTAAGTACTTAGGAACAATGATAAGCAACAAAAATGACAAAGAAAACGAGACAGAACAAAGAATTCATGCGGGATATAAGGCATGTAATAAGTACAAATCTGTAATGAAGAGCAAAAGAATTAGCAGAGCAACCAAATTGAAAGCCTACAAGACTACGATAAAACCAGTAGTTACGAACGCCGCTGAAACAATGAGGCTAACAAATATAGACAAAAAACATCTAAGGATATATGAGAAAAGAATAATTAGGAAACTTCATGGACTAGTAAAAGTTGGAAATAATGACTATAGAAGACTAATGAATTATGAAATTAAGAATATATTAGAAAAGCAGGATATAGTAAATACAATTACAGCAAAAAAATACAATGGTACGGGCACATTAAAAGAATGGAAAAACGGCAGGGCATAAAGAAAATCACAGAGTGGAGACCGAGCGAGAAAAGATTGCCTGATAGACCAAAAAATAAATGGAAAGATCAGATTGTCCAAGATGCAGGACAAAGAAAAATGGAGAACAATAGTCGAAGCTGCAAAAATATGTGATAAAAAGTAAGTAAAAAGGGTAAAATGTGGGCTGACAACTCACAAAAATACATGGTCAAAAGAGCTCAATTTTGAGCGGTTACAATTCTCAATAGAATGTAATATATATATATAAGACAAATAAGTTTTATGATTTCTGTAGCCCATCCTGTATAATGTATATATTAAATATAAGATTTATTGTATTCTATTATTATTTATTGTATAATTCAGGGTTTTTACATTTCACACAGATTTACTATTTTATTACATTTTATGTACTTGTCCTAAACAAATATCAATAATTTAATCCGTCATTTTTAAACAAGAATATTAGATTTTAAGAAAATATTACCCCTCCAAATTTCAAACTGTACAGATGTAATAAATATTATTATTATATTGTATAAGTAAATCTTTTTAAATTTATAAATAAACTAGTTGGCATGAGATCTTTTTTTATTTATCATTTAATTGAAAGCATCTCTTACCTTAAATGAAATATAAAAATAATTATAAATAATTTTTCGTTTATTAAGTATTATTTTATTTCAATATCACTTATTAATAAAATGAAAGTAATTCAAATATGGTTAGCGACCAATATTGAGAATTAATTAATATTCAATTTGAAATTTGCATAAAAGTGTCATTTTAATTCAAATATTTGAACAGTTTTGCTGATAATCCTATTTATATTCTACAGATTTACGTGGCTTTTTGCCGTCTTCATCTCTATGTTGAACCTCTCTTTCTAATGTTGGCATCTCGAAACTGCGTGAGCGAGACTTTAAATAGGTCCATGATACATACTCACTTTACTGTCAATTCAATTGTTAAATTTTCAATAGTTTTTGTATGTGAAGATTAGTAAAAAATTCAGCTTTCACAAATTGCATTGCCTTTCTGCTTCATTTAGAATCCATATACACAAATAACTCTCATTTCTTTTTAGAATACTTAGATTTTCTAGAATTGTGAAAATTCTATATCCACATGCATAAAGTTAAAAAATTTGAAAAGTGAAACTTTAGCAAGAGAATAACAATTGAATGTTAATTTGGAGTTAATAACCTTAAAATGTTGGTTCACAACTGGTTTTATTCCTGTTGTTCTAAGTGGAAGAATGTTCTTAATGCAGCAACATGCTTTTTTCTTGGAAATCCAAGTTCATAACATTGAACTAAGTGTCATTATCTTTGTTCGTGGTAGATAATAATACTTCCGATCGTTTCAATTGCGAATGTTTTGTTCAGAACATGCATTCATCCACGAAAGATTTGTGAACGTCTAGTTTGCATATATGTAATACTTCTATATCAGTTTCTATAAATGGAAGCTGCTCCGACTAAGGAAGACAGAATGACAACGATTTCTCTATCCTCCGAGGTTTCAGCTCAGTTCTGTGCATTCTCAAGCATGAGCAGTATAGATAAAGTATTAATAGGTAGTCAAGATTTCGAGAAATTAAGAGCACTTATTAATTATGTAAATCATTCTATATTTTATAAAGATACCTTTTCACTTACAAGTCAATCCAAAATTATTTAGTCCCTATTCAGAATCTCTTGATAAGAAATATTTAAATATACCTGTAAATGTTGATAAAGGACAAGTTGTACTTCCAGAAATAAAATTAAATGACATAATTATTCCCGAATGTATAATTTTAATCAAAAATGGTTACTGTAAAATACCTATTCAACAAGAAATCTCATTAAATAATATCTATAAATTTCCATGAACCTCTTCAGGTTCAACTGCTAGGAAAATTTGATAAAACAAACCTTAAATCATTTAATAACAATATTAACGTTAACAGACTTATTCGAACAGATCACCTTAATCCGGAAGAAAAAGATAAAATAATTTCTCTTTGCAAAAAATTTAAAAATATATTTTACAAGGAAAATTCAGATGTAACATTTACTCACATAGTTAAAACTCACATAAGGACCGTTGACGATATATCAATTTATCAAAAATCATATACCCCTATCATTTAAAACAAGAAATTCAAAATCAAATCGTACAGCTTTCCTATTTTTCTCTTTCCGAAACGAATTGTTGCAAGTGGAAAAAAGAAATTCCGCTTAGTATTTGACTATCGGAAATTAAATGAAAAACACCCCTCTCCTTGCATCGATAAAATTCTCGACAATCTTGGTCGAAGTACTTATTTTTCTACTTTTGATTTAAATTGAGCATAAGGCTTTTATCAAATTGAAGTACACCCAGATTCGGCAGAAAAAACTGCTTTTACAGAAGATAATGGCCACTACGAATATACTCGTATGCCATTCGACTTAAAAAACGCTCCTGCAACCTTTCAACGTGTCATGGACACAATTCTTCGTCTATTTCTCTATAAGTCATGTTCCGTATACATAGATGATAGATATCTTTACTAAATCTCTTCCAGACCATATTCAACACATAAAACAAATATTTGGTGAATTAGAAAAATACAATTTGAAAGTCCAATTGGATAAGTCCGAATCCTTGGAAAAGCAGTTGCCTTCCTAGGCCATGTTATAACCCCCAATAGTATTAAACCAAATCCAGATAAAATCAAATTAATTCAAAGTGTTCCTTTACCTAAGAATGAAAAACAAATAAAATAATTTCTTGGTATGCTCTCATACTATCGCAAATTTATACAGAATTTCGCCAAAGTAACCTACCCGATAAATAAATATTTTAAAAAAAGGAACTAAATTGGATTTAAATGATCCGGAGTATGTCAATGCTGTTCAAAAATGTAATTCTCCATTTTTAGCATATCCCGATTTTACAAAAACATTCACTTTAACTACAGATGCTTTAAATATTGCTATTGGTAGAGTACTTTCACAAGATTCTCATCTTCTCAGCCTTTTACTCCCGAACACTTAATTCAACTGAAAGCAACTATAGTACAATCGAAAAGGAACTCTTGGCTATACCTAATAGATAGCTATAAACACTTCTGACCATACTTATATTGTAAAAAATTCATTATTGAAACTGACCATAAGCCACTCGTCTGGCTACATTTTCTTGGAGAACCCAATCGACGCTTAATAAGATGGAAATTAAAATTAGAAGAATTCGATTTTTAAATAAAATATAAAAAAGTTATGCATTATCTAGAATAGAACTCAACGCAATTGACAAAAAACCTCCAAAACGTAATCCCAAAATAAATATTATTAGTGATGTAGTTATCACCCCTCTAAATTTAAAAACAAACACTAAAGAATCCAAACATAGCTCTGACGATATTGATGCTATATCAGTTATAGCAAAGACAAAAATGAAATTTTAAGTAAAATACCCGACGATAATAAAAGTACTGCTTCAGCATTCTGTATTTGAAAATTCAGTTTTTGGTTTTCCGATCTCAGAAAAATTTTTAAATTCTGCTCACTTTCAAATAATCCTAAAATACGGAGACAAAAACGATATTGATCATTCCAAACCCTTTGGCAAAACCGCTATATTTTAAGTTTCAGAAAACGATCTGATTATAATGTCATAAGCAACATGTTTTTATAACTAATAAATCCAACTAAAGCATACTACGAGGATATATTGAAAAATTCTTAGCCTACTATAGAACCAAACAAAATTTCAATGTCAAAATATTTCATTACTCAACATATTCTTCTCCTCTTATTTGGAAACACTTATTACAGCGAACCTGCAACGTCTCTAGACCTTGCAAAAAACATGTTTCTTCTTGCTCTGCAAGCCAGACATCCACAGCTTCCATTACCTCCTCGTTGGAAGAAACTTCACGATCTTTTGAACTTTTTTTCATTTGAGGAAAGAGATGATAGTCGGACACAGCCAAATCTGGTGAATAAGAGGGGTGTTCTAGTAATTCAAACCCTAAATCACCAATTTTTTGCATGGCAACAAGAGATTTGTTGCAGGGGCGTTATCCTGCAAAAACAAAACACTGTTGGATAGCTTTCCGCGTCTTTTCTCTTTAATTTTTTCCCGTAGAGTGGTCAGTAATGTTGAATAGTAATCTCCAATTATTGTTCTACCCTTATCCAAAAAATTAATCATGATTACTCCATGGCAATCCCAAAAAACTGAAGCAAGAACTTTTCCAGCAAATTTTTGGACACGAAACTTTTTAGGTCTTGAAGAACCAGAGTGTTGCCATTCAATCGATTGTTGCTTTGTTTCTGGATCGTAGAAATGTTCCCAAGTCTCATCCATAGTAACAATTCGATTTAAGAAGTCTACATCCTTTTCAAATCGAGTATAGATCGAATGCGACACTTCTAGCCTTGCACGCTTTTGGTCAACATTCGCGCTTTTGGGGATCCATTTTGCAGCAATGTTTCTTATGTCCAAATTGACGTGAACTATATAATGAACGCGGTCGTATGAAATATTCAGTGCTTCAGATATCCGTTTTAGCCCAATTCGACGGTCTGATAAAATCATGTCGTGAACTGCATCGATATTTTCGGGGACTGACACAGAAACTGGCCTTCCCGATCGGTCATCATCTTCAATAGAAAATTTACCTCTTTTGAAGCTTGCAGTCCAATTTTTCACGGTCGCATACGAAGGACTTTGATCACCAAGGGTATTAAGCATATCTTCGTAAATCTGCTTACCTCTTAAAACTTTTAAAAACAAGTACTCGACGATGGCTTGATACTCCAATTTTTCGATTTTCACAATTTCGGTGGACATCTTTTTTCTTCTAACTTATTGCGTAACTCTAGTTTACTTTTTTGACGTCAAACTTTACACTGACACTTCTAATAAGTTATTGTTCGTTGCTTTGGTAACGCAATTTTTTGTTTATGCATGGAACTGGTATATGCTAACTAGATATCAATACATCCTCGTATATATACTGCCGTGATGATTCATTACTCAATAATGCTTCCAAAGAATTTTCTAAAGTCTTAGAACCAAATATAAAAATAAGGAAAAGATGAAATACTCTACCCTCCATAAAATACATAAACACTTAACCTCAATATATGTAAACATCTTTTAAAAGGCATGGGTAACTAGTCGGACGATTACTGAGAAAAAAACGTTCAAACTACATACTAACTCATTATTTCTAGCCACAAACTCTTTAATTTATAACAAATTAAAGAAAAAGAGACAATAAGAGATATACCTCGCGTTATTGATTTGTTTTGTTAAACGTTATCTAGTCGGTCAGTCTTTTCTGAGGGTGCCTTTTAGTTGGCAGTTCATAATATGTAACAATATTAGCATCATTTTTATTAGATGAATACCCAGATCCAATATGAACATGTTTATATTCGGCGTTCTTCGTGATGACCGAATCTTACCCGATATCGCTAGAAGTAGTTTAACAGAGTTGTCGCTGTTATTTGAAAGTAATAATATCACAGAATATATGGATCTAAGAAAAATTGGAATTGACTATACAATTAAATGAGTATTGTTTATTAAATTTATAGATGAAGATGAGAGTTTGTAACATGCACACTGTATAGCCTACAGAAATGTAATATATTCACAACAACAGTTTGAAGTATATATATTAATAGACATTAGAAAATACTATGATGTCAAGTGCGTTTATGTTATTATTATGACGGGAAGGCTAAGGGTCGGTTTCTTCATGTTTTAATAAAGTGCCAAATAATTATTAGCCGCATAACAACTTTAGTAGAAACTTTTAATTGTCGAATAAATGTTTACCATTTCTTCACCCTAGTTGGTTTAACTACCTAATAAGTATTTGTCACTTTATTATGTATTCAACAAATAGTCTAATGTTGGTAACATTATGAAAGATGCCTATATAGCAATCGTCCATGTATTGAATAAGGATAGAAATAAGCGAAAAAACGTTCTTACTTGACGGTTTCCTATGATTTGTGTTTGTGACAACTATCTGTGCGTAATTATATTTGCTCGTGTTTTGTTAAGGTTAATGTTGAAGTAGTCGCTAGTTGGAGAAATATTTGTTGGTCTGAAAATTATAGTTTATATTGAAAATATTGGATACGAAAGGAAAAAGAAAACTGTTCAAAAATTTCATCATAGGACAAAAAATTGTTGTGATCAATTTTATGACGAACGAAATAAGCTTGTTTTGAATATTTCCAAAAATGAACTAATCAAATGTATAATAAACAAACAAACCACTTTTGATATATATTAAAGGTTAAGTTTCTACTAAACCCTTTAATCTGATACTTGTGACTGCTTATTAACTTATTTGGCAAATAACTCAATTTAATCGGAGGTTTACTTAATTAGAAGGTGAAGACACCGAATTTTTGTTTATTCGGTAAATAATAGTTAGTAAGGACTTTATTAGGAAGTGAAGAAAACTGGCCTAAGAGAATCATCCCATATGGAAGAAAAGCTGTAAACGTGTGCAGCTGTAAGCTATAAATTACAGTCCAAGAACTTTCCAGAATACCGCTGGTGTAGAGAAAAGGCAAGGCAAGGTATATGAATGTATCATTTATAGATGAATCTAAATATGCAGAGTTAAAAAAATTAATTTCATTCCGATTAAAGTAATTCATTATTAAAAATTTCAACAACTTGCGTTATACAAAATAAGGTAATAAATGTGACCTTAAATAATTTATTTTATCCACTGCTCATTGTTCTCCTACACTTATTTGGCGCTTCCTTTAAAATTTACCCTGATGCTATTACGTTGCCACCCTTATTAACGTCTTTCGACGGACACTACTTATTCATATACACAGATGATTCTCCTCACTTTTATCCACCATAGTTATTATAAAATTTTAATTTTATAGATATGTATCTATTATATAATATTAAATTTACTGCAGGGGCAGCAGTAACGACTCAACCTTGCCTAGCAGTGAAAATTCAACTTTCTTCATAATGATCTAACCCATAGGTGGGGAACCTGCGGCCTCCGCGAGGTTCTTGTGCGGCCCTTTGCCACCTAGTACAAAATGGTAGAATTCCTTTCAAACAACTATTGTACTTCAACGCCATGGCAGTTGCGCGAAATATTCCGCCAAAGACAGTCATATTGTAACATGACGTCAGAATATTAGTCTGAAACGGATCCTAGCACACATGAGCGAGGCTCTGGCCCACAGACCATCCATTTCAGACTTGGACAATTTTTTAAACAGTTTTCAGCGCCCCCAAGTTGCTAATAGATTTTCTGATTTTGACGAGCACACTCCTGCTATGAAACTGGCATTTGAACCACATTTAATAGATATATCCGAGGGTCCTAAAGAACTACAAATGGAGTTAATTGATTTAGGGGATGATAGTATCATCAAATCCCTTTTTAATGCTAAAAAGGATCCCATAGAAATCTGGAAAAATGCTGTTGAATATCCATGCTTCAAGAACATGCTCGCCGTTTACTTTCCTGCTTCGGAAGTACCTACTGTTGCGAGACAACATTTTCTCTCATGTCAAAAATTACAAAAACAAATTTAAGAACGCAAATTACAGATGCGCATTTAGAGGATCAATTAAAGCTGTGTGTTACGAAGCTTGATCCAAATATACAATTACTGTCAAACAAAAAACAAAGCCAAATAAGTCACTAACTTCGTGAATAAAAAATATTTTTTATTGTATTCTTCTATAATATTTTTATATTATTTCATTTGTATATTATATTTAAAATTTTGTAGTATATTTTATTTTTTCTATATAATGCCATAAATTGTTAAATCTATAGAAAAACTGTAATAATTTCATAAAAGTCACTTTCTTAGGTCAATCAGCTTATGCGGCCTCCCTTATTGCTGCCTAATTTAAATGTGGCCTCTAATGGTAGAAAGGTTCCCCACCTCTGGTCTATGTTGTGATACCACTATCCACCTCTGATCTAGCCTATAAAAATTCAATGTTACCAAATTGTATTATTTTTAATAGATATTCCAAGCTTTCGAATACTTATCTATTTATCATCGGGGACTGAAACTATGGTCAAAGTACAATGTAAAGTATGTATGTTAAAAACGTCTACATTAATCAATTGAGAATTATAGTATCTTGAATTTTTTTCTTTTAAAAATGATCAAATTCATGTAATGCGAAAATAAATATGCAAAATGACACGTGTCATAAATATGGAGTATATTGAATTCTGGTTGTTATACAATTTTTTTAAAATGTTAAATTTTAGCATAGATCCGGTTAAGTCATTATAAATGGCAGAAAAAATATGAACCCTTTAATTGATTTCCGCAATCCTAACAAACAAATTGATAGTTCAAAGTTGGGTTGTGGGCGTTACGCTTTCTGATAGGCCCGTCGTGCTTCACATAAAATTTCCTAAGCCTGATATCTTTTGGAAAGTTAATCAGGCACTTTGCCTTGAACATTTTAATGTAACTCAGCAAACTGTAAGACTTATCCAAGAATTTAAACCTGAACGTGTGCTGGGCACTCATCGATGATGTGATCTGCACTTTCTTCCCCCTCCATGCTCCAGCGGCATTCCGGATCGTCCGGGATGCATATAGTATGGAAACGGCATAAATATGTCAACTGTCAGTTTGAATGTTGTATTTTGAATCATATAAATTTATTATTTTATAAAAAAACTTGATATTCTTGGTTAATTAATTTCTCGATGATGAATACATAATTATTCGAAAGGTAAAAATATATATTAAAAAGCGTATACTTAAGTTTTTTATGCCACAATCTCAGAACAATCATTTTTCATTCAATTGGGAATTATATTGAGAAACAAATTTTGGTGATTTGGCAACGTTACAATGGAATGTGGCACATGGTACAATGCGGGCGTTGCTGGTATGTTCTATGTATTCTGATATATACAAAACCGGGTGAAGAGAAAAGTTTTTTGTTTATGTAATAACGAAAAATATGTAAGGTTTAAGCTGTTCATTGCAAACATAACCAAAAATTTAGGTTGTTCAATCATGTAATACAAAGTCTTAACAGCTAAAATGAAATTTTTTTTATTAAGTCATAAAATTTTACTATCATCATATTTTTGTGTTGTTTGTGGGTATTTGAATTTATATTTGAGTCTTCCCGAAGTTCAGAGATTGCTGGGTAAGTAGAAAAATTAGTTATTTAAAATTTTAATTAATAGATTCATAATGGATTTACGGTTGAAAATTAAGATCACACTCAATTAAATTGTATAAAGTGCACTTCAGAAAACATTTATAAGTTTTGTACCTACTCTATGTGTATATATATAGACAGCTTTATGTGTCAGAATATTTTAAAGAAACCAAAAAAAGTTTCACATACTGATTAAGAAGAAAATTTTTATCTATAATAATATTATTTTATCATTTATATTATAAAACAGGATTTTGGACCGCTCTTTGTAGAAACAAGAAATTTTAATTACAATAGTAAATATTAACGAACAAAAACAATGATCCATGAAAATATATAGGTAAACTTTTTGATATCATTCATTAAATAGATTGGAATTATCTTTAAGTGCTAGAAAATTGTATATAAACCAATCAAGCATGGTGTGATTTATTCCAATCCCAATCTATTTTTCCAATTCTGGCATGTAAGAGTTTCAGTTGAAACATATATTGTTGAATAACTTTCTAATAATAAGTTTTTACTAAAAATTACAAGTTAAGTTTAAATCTGCCTTATAAATTTATTGATTCAGCACCTTCGATTTCAATCATACTAAAAAGCAAAACCACCCTTATTAATATCCTCATAAGAATGATGTACAAACAAATAAAAAAAATTGAGAATGATATACATTTTTTCTGAAAAATAATCAAGCTGTGTATAATTTTTATTTGATTTTCTTTTTCAATTGTAGTAGTTAGACAGATAGTCTGATTAATATTCAATTTCATAATATTTTTAGAGAAAGGAGAGGAAAAAGCTCTAGTACCTGGTTTTGTTAAATTAGTTACATTGGTTAGAGAAAGAACCCTTTTTTCTTTGTTGTTCGAGAGAGAAACTGCATGACTATGCCTTATATATTAAGTTGGAATTCATTGGTGATATTCGTACTGAACACACTGTTTACATTACCACTACATCAACATTCATAATTACCCAATGTGATGCATATTTTGATAATAAAGTTATCCTCTTCTGCGACTAAACTGTTTATGACATCTTGATTAACGAAACGGGCGTTGGACACTGTAATTATGAGTGTTAGTGTAGTAGTAGTAGTATGAACAGTGTGTTCAGTATGTCTTATATTTATCTTTTCTTGTCAAATAGAAGGTTGGTGTAGGCTTCACTGTAAAATATTCTTTTTAAAATAGAACATAGGGGCAACTCTCCATGAATTAGAAAATCATTTATAATTAAGATTATTGTATATCTTATATTGATGTTATTTATTTATTTCAATAGAATCATTTCTTTACTTTTTTTAGTAGGTAATTGAAACTTCTCCGTTTTGTTCATTTTAAATAAAATTTATGTATAAGGAAACCCAAATATGCAAAGGGAAAACCCTAAATATGCAAATCGTGTAGTTAAACTATGCACAAAAATTAGAAAATATGCAAAAAAATTCTCATACATCAATTTATTGATTCACTTGAAAATAAAGACATTTTTTTACATAGGTAGGTTATTAATATGCATTTATTACACAAAGCAAATTGTCATTAGTTGGTATTATCTAAATGTAAACCACTAAAATACCTCAATCGAAAAATATAGCTTCTGTCTGATTATAAAAAATTATGAATGGAAAAACTTAAGACATCAACTGATGTAATAGGGCGTTTTTAGAATTAAAATTTTTGAAAAATTATGTCTCCTGTTATGCCTGTGACTTTTTGAAAAGCTACCTCATATTATTTTATTAGTGGCAAATTAGATTCCTCTATCTATGTTATTATTCCTGAAACAAAGCTATAATTGGTTTTTATAAACACACTTTTTATTTGTGTTTTTTCGAATAATTGCTCAACATCAGTAAAGGATTGGGAAGACAATTCGGAAATTAAATCTTTTAGTTAACAGAAATTCTTGCAAAAAAACTGCTTCTGACCAAGTGCACCATCTTGTAATAATAGTTTGATGTGAAAGAGGAGTGTCAATAATTTAACTATTTACAGGAGCAAAATGTTTCCTAATTTCTTCAGCAACCCTATTTAAAGCACGCGTAACACATCTTACATGTATTATACTGAGGTGAAAATTTTTCAAATTTTGTCTAGGAACAGGTGTAGGAAGAAAAAATGTCAAGAGAATCTCTCGTACAAATCTGGCCACTATCAGTGCATTTGTTTTTCTAACTCTTTAGAAGCAATGAGGTGAGATTTTGGCAGTATGTCGTCGCTTACAATACCTATCAGTAAATGAACATATGAATGAATGAATATATGAATATATGAATGAATGAATGAAATATAACGCCCTCTAGAATCGGGGGTTTCATCGGTACATATATAAAAATTTTTATTCCGAACTTTAGCTTTAATTTCCTCAATTACCCCAGAATATAAGGAGCTAACGTCGTAGCTTCGTAAGGTTGATTCACCTGGTACATTGAATTTGCAATACTTTTGGAGAAAAGATGTGAAGTTTTGTTTATGCTGTTTTAGCAATGGAATATTTGATATTATCATTGCTTGACATAGGTCTTGGTCAAATATGTCTTGTTCGTTTACCTTTTTGGACATTGGTTGGAAACTTTGCGTTAATGTGGGTTGTGATACGTCTCCAGATTTCATTCAATTTAGCAATATGAGCAGAAGTTTTCACGTGTCGGTCTATATGAAATTTTTTATTGCATGGTATGTGCAATAAAAAACAGAAATGAAATATCAAATTGAAAAGCAAACAATATTGATACTTAGATATAAATTCCTAATAAATAAATTGAAAATTCAAACGTGTCCAAATGTGTAATTTTTGTAATTTTCAAAAAAAATAAAAAATATTCACTAATTTCGTACCACCCGTTGTATTAAGTATACACAAATTATAATTACTATTTTAACTCACGCAGAAAAGTACACTTTTCTGTTTTGAATTAGAAATAATAATGAAGAATGGTTTTAGTGCCGAGAATAACTAAGCCCATTATAATTGAAACTTCAAAATTACCTATAGCATCTATCAAATTTTTTCATGATCAAATAATTGTTAGTAAATTTTGATCCTTCGATTTCTTAAAATTTTCTTCACAAACCTTTTTATTAACTAAAAAACATGACCGAACATTTTGGTGATTCTGAGATCCCTTCCACACTTCTTCATCAAACTGATGTGTAACATCGACCTTGTTGCGCAGCATAATCAAAAGATAAGCGGACCCACGAGAAATTTACCGATTACACCTACAGTAAATATAGACAATTACATAAATTAGCTTCTGAATCGATATCAGATTTCATCACAATAGAAATAATAGAAAGCAATAAGTCTCAATTATTATTAAGATACTAAGCTTTATTGTTAAAAGTTCGTAATTTATGAAATTGATTTCAAAATTCGAGACCGTGGAAAAAAATTGGTGCCAGTATTACAACGTTTCTGTTGAAGCACAGCACTAAAAAATTGTATAAAAAACAGACATTAAATATCTGTAATGACAAACAACACAAAATTATTGGAAGCAACAACTATTATAGGGTTGAAGATGTTGCATATGATTTGAAAAGCTGCGTTAAAAATATATGTGCTTATCTACTTTCTCGGCATTTTACTGTTTATTAGCTACTATTAACAATATTTTATTTAGCACTTCTAAAGCCCTTGTTGAATATTATATATTTAATTTTATATAAAATTGTTCTCATCCATAAACCAAATATGTGAAGGTCGTGTTATATCGAGATCTTAGACTACGATAGTTTTGTCAATTTAGTAGCCACTCTCAGCTCCTTTTATATAGTTTTCGTCTCCCAATAAAAGTAAAATATAATAATGTAAGTAATCATATTCTAGTTAATATAAGAATACTTTACTGTATAAACTATTTTTAGTATTCTATTTCACATCTATAATAATAAACTATCAAGTTTATATAATAATAAACGGACTTCTATGTTTATACAAATTCTTATTCTTGTTAACTTCGTTATGTTAACAGTTTTTCAATTTTAATTCAAATATTTAGAATTTAATTTCCCGTGTAAAACAGGTACCAAATGGCCCACATATCCTCAAAAATATCCCCACAAACCATACAACAGGTAATTTATTTTAAATGAAGTTTCATTTCATCATTATAAAGTATTATCTTGGAAAAGTTTTTTCTTATAGTTTTCGTTGTTATATTCAAAGTAATTATTCAACTTTTCCAAGCAAATTTTGAAACCACTATAGATCTAACGGTCTCCGAATTTGGTTTTATACGTGATGAAGTAACATTTGTATAATCTAACCATTCCAGAATAAAATACTTGCTACTTGGAAATGGACAATGCTAAAACTAAGATGGAATTTCTGAAACCGTTGGTGATATTTATACTGAACACACCATTAATCTACCACTACAATAATACCATTACACTGTCTGGCGCGCTTTCGATAACCAATCTATCTTATTCAGAGACCTAATTTAAAGTGAAATTCGAGCTTCCTAATTTTTTCGCGAGAAAATCACTTCTTAATTTTTTCGCGAGAAAATCACTTCTATGGAAAATTTAGTATTCATTACCTAACTAATAAACTATAGAGTGGATTATGAGGATTGGGCCCTTTGTTCTTATTTAAACAATTTGTAAGTTTATCAATCAAATGTAATAAATAATCTATTATTGGATACATTTTTCAAAAGTTTTATATTTATTATACGATATTTCTTCATGATTACGACTGCAGCATGCTAGACAATACCCCATTTCAATTTCTTTTGGTGTAAGTTACTGAATTCTAATATTTTTGGGGCTGATACAACAGCCAATAGATTAACAAAAATAAGTATGAAAAAAATTATTTCCAATACAAAAATTAATTTTAACAACATGAAGGAACAACTGCAGATAAATTTCCTTTTGCCATTTATGGATGATTTATTTATGAGTCGCTCTGAAAAGTTGTTTTTCATTATTTTTTCAAAGTAAATGACATGTATGTGGGTGATATATTCGCTACATTTGTTACAAAAAAAACAAAAGAAGATGATTCCATCTCAGACCTCAATCAAAAAGATCGATCTATGAAATTCACATGAAATGAAAAAAATGGTCGGTTCATTTTTAGACACATTAGTACCTAATTAAAAATAGGAGGTTAGAATTTCATGTACTGAAGAAAACCGTTACATGCAAGTGTAATAGTTCAGTTTATCAAACTACTAAATGCAACAGGAAGAAGAAGAAATCGTTAATTTTCATTGGCTAGATTATGAGTGACATTGAATTTTTATCGGTAAGGTTAGTTCAGGCTATTGTGAATGATATTGAATATTGATTGGTTATTTAATAAAAGACATTGAATTTTCATAGGCTAGGTCGTTATGAATGGAACTGAATATTTATTGGTTCGATTATGAATGACATTAAATTTTATCGGTTAGGTTATTATGAGTGAACTTGAATTTTATATATTAGGGAAGGTTAATTGATTGTCAATGGTGTTGAATTTCTTTTATAGGATTTGCTTTTTGTGTAAATGTAAAAGATATGCACTAAGGTTATTTAAATCAGTTTTCTTATTATGCATTGATCATTTTGGGCAATATATGTTGTTTCTAAAAATAGACTTTTTTGTAGTTTTTTTTAATTTGTCAAAACTTTGGTAGATTCATAATTCATATTGTCTCCTTCATGGTAGATATGTATCGCTAATGAACATTTTTTAGGATATAATCTGCTATCGCTCTTGTGAGAGCTTATCCGATTGGTGAGTGACCTCTTCGTCTGACCAATGTACTTTTTGTCACAATTTGAAGAAGGAATTTCATATAATATGCTAGGCAATTCATTGATTGGTGTTTTACCTCTTATTTTATTTAATAGATTGATTATTAAGTGTTTGACTGTATGCTATCTCAATATTGTGTTTTCCAGAAATTTTCCAAAAATTTCAGAAAGTTTAAGAGTGGCTGATTTGATATATGGTAAGGGTGTATAAATAGATAAGAAGTCAGAGTAGTAATGTTTTGAGGCTTGATGTCAAAGTCGGTGTCAGATGTGTTTTATAGAATTCGTTTCAAAATATATGAGTTTTCATAAAAAAGTTATTGAAATATTTTAACATGTTTCTGATGAAATATTAGATCATAAATTTTGAGAACTCTATTTTTCATCTGTTCCCAATACCATTCAATTAAAATTTCATTATCTTCGTTTCTAAAAAATTTAGTGTCAATAACTGGAAACAAAAAAATTTGTGAAGATTCTTCTTATGGAATATTGGATCAGAAATTTTGCGGATTCTATTTTTCATTTGTTTGATTAAATTAATCTTATTGTTACTTAGGTAATATGATTGATGATTGATGTATCTTCCAGAACTTATCGGTTTCCTATACCAGTCAATTAAATTTTTTCTATTATCTTCGTTTCTAATGAATGAATGAACAAGAAAATGTATTGATTTTTCAGTATTCTTCTTTTACAGAGTGAATTGTATATATTGATCGAAACTATTGAAGTGAAATAATAAATTATCAATTTCAGTGTATGGAAGGGATAACATAATTTCATCTACATACTTTTTAATGAAAAATAATTTGAAGGATAAAATGGATATTACAAAGTCCAAAATATAATCCATTACATAATCTGCTAATATAGGAGATATTGAAGGTCATATTCCCACTATTAAAATGCTCATAATCTAGCTGGTAAAGACTTCGTTCCAAGAGCATGATGTCTATCGACCTTTTTGTCGATATCAACATCCCCAATGGCTCACAATTACAAGGAGAGGGCTGTAACAACTGAATAGTTTTGATGATTATTTACAGCTATGGTGTTGTTAAGATATTAATTCTTTTTCTGTGTACATGGTAATATTTTTTCATCTCATTCTTGATATGAGTCTGTCAAAAAATCAAGGTTCATAAAGTATTCGTTTTGATTGTAACTTTGCCGCCAAGACTCGAAGTATTTTCAATGTATAATATTTTATAAGACCGCATAAAACCACATCTAGCTTATATTAAAAAAAAGGTGATACACATCTTTTCAATAATTTATTCTTATTTTATAATAATTTATTTTATATGAATATATATAATTTCAACATTTTTTGTAGGTTTACATGCTGAACTTTTCTATATCCGAAAAGGAGTAATAAATGATTATGCCTTGAACTTCGTTGTTCTAATTCCATCCAATGTCGATTCTCTACATTTCACTTGGGAAACTTTAACACCAGGACATCAGGTAAGATTGTGGAATTGAATTTATATTCTTTATTAATATATAGAATAGTATTCAATCATTTATTTCTGAAATGTTGAATATGAATATTTAGAAATATAGATCGGAAAGACCCTGGCAGAATAACGACTGTTTATATAAAAAAATATCACATAGTTAGTTTCGTTTTTATTTGTACTACCAAAATAATATTATTCAATGATTTGCACCCTCTAAAAAAGTGAATAGAATTAGAAAATATCGTGTTTTTGAAAAACGTACACTTCAGAAAAATTTTTGATTGAATCAAGGAGTAAATAGCTTTATTTTAATTTGTACTATCGAAATATCTCAAATTTTCTATTTACACCCCTCTAAAAACTGAGAAAAAAATGATTCTGTGCACGCGCGGAAGAAAAACCCTAATTTTGGCAGAAAATTATTATTTGCTTTGTTTCTATTTGTACTACCTATAAATTATAAGTAATTAATTTTCACGTTGAGGTAATGTGGAGAAAACATAAAAGTAACATACTTTCTAAAAAATTATAAGATGTACAGACAATTGCACCACCTGAAAATTATTCATTTGCACCACTAGGAATACATAGAAAAATGTGATTTTCTTAGAATATACCGAAAAAGAAATTTCTGTGAGTAAGTAGAAAATTTCGACCCGTTTCGTATTCTGTTATCCGGTATTCAATTTTTAGTACATTTTTAGAGTATGCTAATCAGATATTTATTATTTATAGAAAAACTGCAAAAGTGGTAACAAATAAATATTCGTTTGTTTAGAGATGAATAAAAGAATTGGACAAACTACTTTCAGTTTTTATCAAAATATAATTTGACACTGACAATTTGCGTATTTATATTAATCAATATTATCACCTACATCATAAATATGAAAAAAAAAATAAAATCAAAATAGAAATCTGTTTTAACAAAAAAAATTAATTTTTCCTAGTTTTTACATCTCAAATATGTAGCAGTACTTAATTACTTAACTTACTTAATTAAATTATTTGTAGTTTTATTAGAATTTACAAAATAGAGCTATACATTTTACTTAAATGATTTAGAACTTTTTTATAATTTAAAGCATTTCATTCTTACGAATATGAATCATTTCTAAAAATTCCCATTTTCGTGTATTAGATTTCGTTTCAAGAATTTTTGAATCTTTATAATTGAATTTATGTTTTTTTTGATATCTCATGGTTCGTTAATGCAGTTCTATTTTTTTATCGTATTGATGACCTCTTAGTCTATTTTCTAAATACTGAGTTGTTTACCCTATGTAGAAGGCGTCACAATTAGTACAAGGCACTTGATATATAATATTACTTCTTTTATTTTTTGGTGTTCTAGATTTTAATTTAGTGAAATATTTGGATAATGTATTATATTCTTTATGACTTATACTAATATCATATTTATTGAAATAATTCGATAGTTGTTGAAAAGAGTTTTTGAGAACTATATTTTGTACATACAAGTCCTTGTACATATGGTATCAAGAAACGTTTTATGTTTTGATGTTTCGGTTTTACAATGCTTATCCCTAATTCTCGTTTTTTGTTTGGTTGTTGTCGTTTAATACATTTATTGCTTTTAATTTACAAGTTTTATTTCTATTGCTAACTATATTCAATTACGAAGAAATATTTGTCACAATTAAATTTTCACAATCTTCTAAAAGATAACGCTACTTACTTCTGTATTCCAGCAGATATAGAATTAATCTTTACCTATAAAATTTAGGTGGTTTCTATTTACAATCATCTCATATAGACGTACAAAACTTATATTATAGCCTTGCGCTTTCTCAATGTGTGGTATATGCCGGATTGAGGAATCACACTGATTCATAAATTAGGAACATCAGTAATTCATTTTCCTTTTAATTTTAAAAAGAATAGTGGAATAGTCACATTTACTAGAGAAAGAGTAAATTATAAATGGTAATAATAAAGTGGTCAACACCTCGTTTGGAAAAATATTTATTAAAACAGAATAGGTTGTTAGTTGAAACAATCTATTTATATTAGCAAATTAACCTAAATATAATAAGTTGAATTTGTTTCTGTTTGTAGGTGCATTATTCACTTCAAGTCTACACATCAAATCCTGTTGCCCTTCCACCTCCTAAGTTCAATATATCAGACTTCGGCGTAATTCCAAACTCAGTTCAAACTTTTCAAATTACCTTGCCATGTTCGGGTATCGTAGAAGCTGAAGTAATGATCACAATCAAAATTAATATAACTTTTTCACCGGAAAACGTTACAACACTCACTTTTCAAAGGAAAAAAGTTTGTCTAGAATTAGTTAAATCAACTACTTATATTTCTATGGACTCAGTGCCTCAATTTACGAATTCTGCAAATATTTTTTATATAGCGGTTTGCTGTGCCATTTTACTTATTTTAATTCTAGCATTCGTTGTTATTTCATATTATATTAAAGATAACAAAACTAGAAGAACGACTGAGAATGGTAGTGGACCAACTACATCGACAACAACGTTTTTGGCAGCTTTGCCTAGGAGTAGTGTGAATGCTTCTTCCTATGGTAGTTTTAGAAGAATGCCCAGCTATTCACTTATTGATGAGAGGTCTAAGGATTTACAAGATAAAGTCACAGAACTCTCAGTACAACGGTATGAAGCAATAGATTTCATAATTACAACATTTCAAATATATCAAATTTATCACTGGAATATGAGTTGGGCATGTAGTTTCTTTCTGTTGTTTTTGTCCAAGGTGTTTTTCACATGTGAAAGTTAGCTCTATATCCATTGTTACTTCCAGTTATTTGACTTTTTGATCTACAGAATTTATTTCCCATTGATATTTATCCTTTCTTGGGGTCGGTGGTTACTTTAACTTGAAGAATACCGCTTGGCTTTTATTGCTGTTTACTTACATTTTCCATATCTTACATCACGTTTTTCACTCCCACGCATCTTCTTGCTGTTGCCATGTTGTCGGTGTAGGTGCCATTACAGTGTTTCCTCGGGATATCCTCTATGTATGTTGTACAGTAGGGTTGATGTACTGCTCTTTGCGTGTACTCCTGCTTTGTTGCTATTAGACTTTTGATTTTTCGATGTCACATTCATTTGAAATTATCTATCGTTGAGAACTTATATGAGGGGTTAGTGTATCTTGGCTCTTTCATCTTGTAAAGTAAACTGTTGTGATATACTCGATCAAAAGCTTTGCTGATGTCGAGGAAAATCTCTCCTGAGGATTCATTATGAAACAGAAATCCATACCCTCTTAGTGTTTCGGCTTAAACTGAATTTCTATTGTGTTTTGTAGTGCATCTACTTTTCTGTGTATTTCATTCAATTCAATTTCATTAAATTTGTATGGGTACTGCTTCTGTTTTCCTGTGTCTTTTCTGGCATATTCGGTTAAACTTTTTTTAAACTGTTCATTTTATACAGAACTTTAGGCATGTTAATTTTCAGGCACGTCAGTTCTGCTGGTGTACTTCTACTTACTTACTTGTTCACTTCATTACTTGCGCAACACTCTATATGTACTTTATCATCTCCAAACAAGATCTTGATAGTTTTTGTAATGGTTTCTACTCTTAAGTAGAACAAAGCTCAACGTTCAAATAGACGCAACTGATCTGATTTTTTTAAAAACATTCCAATGTATTAATTTGGGTTCAAATAAGGACTTGGAAGACTGGAATTTTAATCTTGTTTAGATAATTAGAATTAAATATCAATAATATTCTTGTTTCCATTAATTGATATGTAAATATAAATTTCAGATGCAGAGTTCGACTGAGTAGTATAATTCTTGAAGGTACTTTTGGAAAAATATATCACGGCTCGTACACCACAGAAGAAGGAAATGAAGAAACTGTTATAGTGAAAACAGTTACAGACCACGCTAGTGAAGTACAGATCTCACTTTTATTGCAAGAAGGAATGTCTATGTATGCTTTGAATCATAAGAATATATTGAGCATTCTAAGAGTTTCGGTCGAAGAACACATGGCTCCATTTTTGCTGTATCCATACAAAAATTACACTAATCTCAAATTGTTCCTACAAAAATGTAAAGTCTCTTCTGAGGGAGTTCATCACACTTTAACCACACAAGAAGTGGTTGACATGGCATTGCAAATTATTCAGGCCATGCAATATTTGCATAAAAAGCATTTATTGCATAAAGATTTAGCTGCTCGCAATTGCTTGTATGTTTTTATTTATATAAATGTCAATAAATCATTTTAGAACAATCAGGACATTTTAATAGAACATTCTATGGATTTTATAATTGTTTTGTAAAAATATAAACTTTCCATTATTTTGAGAATAATTTAGAGATAAATTAATGATATTCAAATTCTTCACTTTTTGTTCCTTTAGATTCACAAGTCTATTTGAATATTATTAATATCCAAACATATGTTTGTCACTTATTTCTAAAATATTAGACATTATTTTGAACATTATATGAGAAGCTTTATTGTGTAGCCTATTTTGTAAATTTTCATGTTTCTGATCCTGCTCTTATATATCCGTTATTAACTGATATATAGTCGTTATTTGGTTTCCGCCGTTTCAGCTCTAGATCTTTTTTGTCTTGTTCCCCATACATGATAGATAAGAAGTTTGTACCAGCACTGAGACATAATCTAGAGCTTGACTGTACATGTATGCTTCATCTCTTCTTATAGTCCCAAAGAATATCATTTGAGAAGGTTGATTGTTCACTTTAAATCTCAATCGACGCGAATATTCAGGCAGAGGAGCCTGATGTGTCGGTGCACACAAAAATTATGTGTGACCTACATTTGATGGCATTTTTCTCTTTTATCCATTTACTGATTCAAGTAATAGTGTTCCGTCAGCAACCCTGTGAAAATGTGTAGTTTTTTCCTATTTAGATCGATAAATTTATTACAACTTTCTCAGTCCTAGTTTCCAAAAAACCGTCTCGAATGTCTAAGACTGGATATAGACTCCTATCCAAGTGCTCGGCTGTTTTTTAGCTGTGCTTTTAAGTTACCACTTGGGAAACAGAATAAATGGATCTTAGCCCCCTTTTCATCAAATTATTCACTTTCTTGTTTCCCTTTATACTATTGTTTGCTGTTACCTAGGTTCCATGTTCAACCTCGAATTGATTGTGACTTGATCGCTCTTATGACTGCTTGAGTGTCGGCTAGTATTGGAATAACTCGTTTCCAATAGTTCCTGTCCCTTTTAAATTGCGTACTTCTTCCAATAGCTAGAACTTACATATAAACCTATATTCAGTATATTAAAAAACTTTTCTCTTCAACTAGTTTTATTTGCTAGTACATATCTAGTTCTTTAATATTTTTTTGCTATTTGTATTCTTCTATATGTAACCATTTCCTTTCTTCTTTTTATCATTGATTTATTTTTTTAGTGTAGTTTTCTTTATTGATTTTCTCTGTTTGTTTCTTCTATTTACATTATTGATCTGTTCTTGAGCTCCTATCACAATCGTTTCATTTTCTAAGCGCTTTTAGTGTGTTTCCATGTACAATTGGTTTTACTGTCGCTTTTTCCTAATTTGTTCAATTTATTCACAATAGATTTTCTTTCATTCATCTATCTATAACTAATTTGTTCAATATTAAATTGATTACAATAGACATATTTTTAGGGTTGATGACAAATTAAATGTATTAGTTGCTGACAACGCTTTATCTAGAGACTTGTTTCCTTCAGACTATCACTGTCTGGGTGACAACGAAAATAGGCCTGTTAAATGGTTAGCTATTGAGAGCCTCCTCCATAAAAGTTTTTCACCGAGCTCTGATGTATGGTCATTTGGAGTATTGCTGTGGGAACTTACCACCCTTGCTCAGCAGCCCTACGTAGAGATTGATCCTTTTGAAATGGCGGCTTATTTAAAAGATGGTTACCGTCTTGCTCAACCGATTAATTGCCCAGATGAATTGTAAGTATAACAAATTAATTATACAAAAGCGAATAGTTGAAGTCAATTTGTGATTTCTTAATTTTGAGTTTTAGTGATATATTCCATCAGGTTTCTTTTGAAAAGAAATGTTTAGATAACTGCAAACTAGGTAATGGCAACTCAAGCACAAATCAACCAATTCAGAGCAGTTTAACCTCGATTGAATAATCCCTGTATGGATAAAGATTAATATAGGGTATCGTCTATAAATATCACAATCCTGTGATCATGAGCTACTACATCCTCTTATCTCTCACCAGGATCGAAATAAACCTTTACTTTCAAAGATCCTCAATCTAATAGTCAGATTTTTTATTCACAAAGTTCTCACTTAAACCCCGATTTAGGTGTTAATGGAGCATCATTCATAATGCATTATGTTTGATCCAATTATATTATCCTTTAATAATCTAGTTCAACTTTTTACCAATCGTGGTTTTTGGTGATATCTTTTATGCGTTGAATTAAGCATCTCATTTTTCGTCTCATGCAAGTCACAAGTATTTATGATACCTGTTTGGTAAAGCTTCTCTCATCAGTAAGCATAATATTTTCTGTAAAATAGTAAAAATTATTCACGTTATCTAATAACTACCTGCAAAAATTACTTCAAAGTTACATATCTTCCTTCTGTGAAACTTTAATTTTTGGAGGCATACAAGGATGCTACTAATGTTTTGAGATAGACAAATAAAAACAAATATTTATAATTGGATATGGCTTTATTGCTCTTCAAAATATTCTCTATTTAGATCAATACACTTTTGCATGCATTTGAAACAATTGTCGAAGCAATTTTTCATTCCGATTGAGGTACCAACAAAACATGTAATTTGTACGCATCAACCGATTCTTCAGGTGTATAAATTGTATAAATACGTTGACCTTGCAATTTATTTTTCATCTGCGAGAATAAGAAGAAATCATCGGGTACCAAACAAAGACTGTATACTCATAAATTCGATTTTTTGACTGTTTAAAAACGTTTTTGTTTGAGCGAATGTATGAAAGCTCGTATTGTCGTGGTGAAAAATGATTTCTTCAATTGGGTTCGCTAATTTTTTCGAACACTTCTGGCAAACACATGCTGGTGTACTATTCAGAATTGACCTTTCTACGTTGTTCAATAGAACAGTGGCAATATGTCCAGTTATTCCGAAAACAGGCGACCCTTTGCCTCGAAGTGCTTCGTACGCGATATAAACTTTTTTTGAAGCGCAGCGATGGAATTTGTTTAGCATTTCTTCGCACCAATCGAAACGAGCGATTGTCAAATTATGCGATATCCAATGCAAACCTTTTTGTCAGCCAAATAATCATGTAATGTAAAATGTATACGAGTGGAACTAATGCACAACATCCAGAATAACCTTATATACAGGGGGGGCAGATAAAGAATGTTTTTCAAAAATATCTAAGCCATACTTTGAGTTTTAAATTTAATAATTCAAAGGCAATCTATTATCAATAAAACTATTTAAATTTATTACTTAGTCCTGAATGAGTACTAACTATACCAAATTGAAAAAAAAACACATTACATTACTATGTATTTTATGATAATTGATATATGCAGTTAACGTAATAAATAAGAGATATTTTTATTTTCAGATTTGCAGTAATGGCTTATTGTTGGGCAATGAGTGCTGAAGAGAGACCTAACTTTACACAACTACACGTATGTTTGCAAGAATTTTATGCACAATTGACTAGATATGTGTGAGCAAAAATGTATTTATAATTTTTTGGTAGTGACAAAATTACTAAAATCTGATTTATTATAAATGCAGGGCGATTCCATAGTTAAGTATAATTTTGTTATATATCTGTTACTCAAAGCAGAAATAAAAGAGAATCAAAACATAGATGCCATTATATACAATAATGGTCAAAACTTGTAAGATATCAGTGAAGTTGGTGAATTATCTCTGCTAAAAACATAATTAAGGTTAATTGTAAAACAACAGACATACCCAAAAATGATCAGTGAGTTTATAGAAATGAACAAATACAACTACACTTATAAAATCAAAGATAATGAGCAGACAGGAAAGGAAGCATATTAACACAATAAATTATTATTAAAAATAAGAAATATTTTTAACATATTTTCTAAAAATCTATATATGGGGATCCCACAACACATTAGAAGTAAAGTTACACCATCCAATTGTATAATATGAGGAAGCAAATTACAGATGCTGAAAACCATACTGTAAAATAACAAGAGTACTATAATATCAATAAAAAATTTGTGCCATTGCAAGACAAATCATATAAAAACCTTCTAACAGTCAGACACAAGTACATCTATAAAAAGGTGAAACCTATGCCAGTGTAACCAGTGGCAACTCAAATCAAAACGATGTTTATGTTTCTATATAGTCTTGATTTTAGGTCTCTTCTGATTGAAAATTTTTTTAAAAAAAGGTCTAAATTTAACGATTTGACCTATTGCGGTCTTTATCAAAAAATTACTTGGTATTGACAACTTGCAACATTATATTGATTAATAGATCACCTACAACATGAATATCAAAGAAGAAATCTGTTTTAACTACAATAATTTCATTTTTTTCCAGTTGTCATTTCCCAAAAATAATTAAAAGCTATCAATTGAATTTTGTAGTTGCATTGAAATTTATGAAATAGAAATATTGATTCTACTTAAATTGTTCAGATCGCCTATATCATTGACAACTCTCGTTCCTATGTATGTAAATCATTTCTAAAAATTCTCTTTTTCCTGTATTTGTTACCGTTTTAGAATAATTTAATTTTTATAAATGATATTTCATGGTTTGTTAATGCAATTTTATTTTTTTTAACGTATTGATGGCCTTTTAATCTATTATCTAAATACTGTGATGTCTGTCCTATGCAAACAGCATAACAATCATTATAAGGCACTCGATGTATATTACATATTTTTTTTTATTTTACTTTGGTAAAATATTTGAACAATGTATTATGTCCTTACACATATAGCCAGGAGAAGTGCATCAATAGAAAATAATTGTCTTGAAAAACTGATAAAAATAAACATATACTACAATTAAATAAAAAACAAAACAAAAGCCAAGAATAAAAACGTTAACCTCTTGTATGTATATAGATAATATTATTTTATCTCTTTCATATATTGAAATTAATAATTTACTGTTCAAGAGTTTCTATCCTCATATACAATTCACTGTAGAAGAGGAGAATACTGAAAACTCTTTACCTTTTAATGACACTAAATTTTTTAGAAACAAAGATATTGAAATTTTAATTGACTGGTATAAGAAACCAATAAATTCTGGAAGATATATCAATTATCATTCAAATCACCCACGTAACACTAAGATTAATTTAATCCAACAGATGAAAAATAGAGTTCTTGAAATTTCTGATCTAATATTACAAAAGAAAAATCTCAAAATACTTCAATAACTTTTTCATGAAAACTCATACCTTTTGAAAACATTACTACTTTTGACTTGTGTGAATCATCATTTTTGGTTTTGATTTATTTTGTGAGCTTTTTGTGTCTACTCTATTTCTCTTATTTATTTTCAAGTTCATCTAAGTTTCATTACCAGACTGGTTGTTTGTGAGTGATTTTAAAATTTGTTATTTGTTGTTGAGAAACATTCTTACCAACGTTACTAATACCAATTGTTGTCTTCGGCGCAAAAGATGATATTTTGAATTTTATAAAATTTAGGTGTAGTAAACTTTTTATTTAGGATCGTGTGGAAGAGAATTAATTTACCATCTTTGCTCTCTCCCTCAATACCCAAAAGACGACTTCGCTAAAGTGATTTTTTTCTCATTCTTAGAGTTTTTGTTTTTCTAAGGGATATGATTTTGTTAAATATTATGCTTAGGTTGAAGTCGCAAAAATGTTTCTTATGTTTTTCAAAATTTTCACGTAAATTAGTTCCCATTTTATTTAATTTAAATTCTAGTATGTATAAGCTTTTGCTTTCAATTCCTTTAGCTATAAGTTTATTATTTTTGTAAATAAAACATTATCTTTTTTTAAAAATAATTTTCAGACCTGCGCTTTCCAGCTTTCTATCGGAGAATAAGTTATGGGCTAAATTTTTAACATATAAAACATTTTTGATTTGTACAGTTTCGCCAGTTTGCAAAACACATCAATTGAACCTACATGTGTAAATTTTTAAGTTTCATTACCTTTAGCTACATTAATTAGGATTTGATGTTGAGGTATACATACTTTTAAGAATACACTTATATCATTTATTAGATGATCTGTTGCACCCGAGTCTATATACTATTTAACTATGTTATTACTACAAGTAGTGTTCAAAGTCTTTCCAGAAGTTATAAATGTTATGCTATCACTTTCCTCTGTTTTTTAAACCAACATTGGCTCCTTGTACGAGGATGTATTGATATCTAGTTAGCTTAGACCAGTTCCATGCATAAAGAAAATATTGCTTTACCATAGCAACGAAAAATAACTTATTAGAAGTGTCAGTGTAAAGTTTGACGTCAAAAAAGTAAACCAGAATTACGCAATAAATTAAAAGAAAAAAGATGTCCATCGAAATTGTGAAAATCGAAAAATTGGAGTATCGAGCTATCATCAAGTACCTGTATTTAAAAGGGTTAAGGGGTAAGCAGATTTATAAAGATGCTTAATACCCCTGGTGATTAATGTCCTTCGTATGCGACCGTGAAAAATTGGACTGCAAGCTTCAAAAAAGGTAAATTTTCCATTGAAGATGATGACCGATCGGGAACGCCAGTTTCTGTGTCAGTCCCCGAAAATAATCGATGCAGTTCACGACATGATTTTATCAGACCGTCGAATTGGGCTAAAACGGATATCTGAAGCACTGAATATTTCATACGAACGCGTTCATCATATAGTTCACGTCAATTTGGACATGAGAAAAATTGCTGCAAAATGAATCCCCAAATGTTTGAATGTTGACCAAAAGCGTGCAAAGCTAGAAGCATCGCGTTCGATCTGTACTCGATTTGAAAAGGATGTAGACTTCTTAAATCGAATTGTTACTATGGATGAGACTTGGGTACATTTCTACAATCCAGAAACAAAGTAACAATCCATTGAATGGCGCCACTCTGGTTCTCCAAGACCTAAGAAGTTTCGTGTCCAAAAATCTGCTGGAAAAGTTCTTGCTTCAGTTTTTTGGGATTGCCATGGAGTAATCATGATTGATTTTTTAGATAAGGGTAGAACAATAACTGGAGATTACTATTCGACATTACTGACCACTCTACAGAAAAAAATAAAGAGAAAAGACGCTGAAAGCTATCCAACGGTGTTTGGTTTTTGCAGGACAACGCCCCTACGCACAAATCTCATGTTGCCATGCAAATGATTTAGTGTTTGAATTACTAGAACACTCCCCTTATTCACCACTCTTTCCTGAGTGTAATTTTGTTTGTAATTGCTTGTATAAGCCACTAACATGTATGAATTGTTGTTTGTTTGTGAACTATTTCCCTTTATTTTATGATCTAACAAAATCCAATTTCAATTTTGAAGAGTCCATAGTTTCTAATGCAGTTACAATTGTATTATAACTTCTTAGTAACGTCAGAAGTAGATGGCAGACGATGTCTATTTCCTCAAGAGTAGCACCTACAGACTTAAGTTTTCTGATCGTTTCTTTAAACTAGGTACTAGTTTCATAGTAGCAGCTATGCCTTTTCTTTGAAAAACTGACACTAACGCTTTGCACACCTAAAAAGCCGTTTTTTATCCTTCACGTATTCAAGTTGCAAGTTTGAGATGCACCGCACAATTATTGATTTACATTGTTTGTCGAAGACTTTGTCATCAAATGGTTTTATTTCAATTTTTTCATTGTTTATACCGGCCATTTTATTCTTCACTTTGTACCTTCCCCATTTTCATCAAAAACTTCAATGTATGTTTTTGTTATTCTGGGCCTATAACCTGTTGAGCAGTGAACCATAGAAGTTTATTTTATATTTTTTTGAATAAAAATGCTACTGATGAACTGAAGTTAATCTTTATTCTAGTCACTAGACATGTTCTTATTCATACCTTAACATTACATCTTATTCATTACAGGAAGTAACACCTGACATATGTCAAACAATAAAGAACACAGAATACAAACTTATAATTTCATTGTCTCAACTACAGGAGAAAATGTATCAACTTGATCAATACCTTCTCGTTGAACAAAACCTCTAGCAACTAATCTTGCTCTGTAGCATACAATTCCATCACTATTTATCTTACGTTTATACACCCACTTGTTGTTGACTACCATACATTTTTGTGTAGGATGAACCAAATCCCAAGTTTCATTCTCATCAAATGAACGGAGCTCATTTTCCATTGCTTTCTTCCATTCCACACCATCTGATCTGGAAAATGCTTCCTTGACTCTTATAGGATCAATGTTTATGCTGGTAGCTTGGTTCACATTTGTTTTTATACAATCTTTGACATCAGAGCACATATATGTCGCATACTCATATTTTTTTACCTTCTGTGTCTGACGTAAATTCTAATTTTTCTGGATTTTCAAGTAATTTGAGTTATCAATTTCTTTAGTGTACTCCCCATTTTTCATCCTCTGATTTTTAAAATCTTTGTTTTCATTTTTTGATAAATTTTGCTCGTAATCTTATTTTTATCAAAGTTTCTTTCTCTTTTTTAATATTTTCCATTACTACTACATCTCTACTTATAATAATGGAGTTAGTCTGTGGATTGAACAATCGGTATCCCTTGACTGTTTCACCGTAACCTATCAAAATCATTTTCTTAGACTTTCTGTCAATTTTTTTTCTTTTACTTTTGGTTAAGTGTACCATTACAGTGGAACCAATTATTCTTAAATAACTTAAGTTTGGTTTGACACCACTTAACACAAATTTCATATGGTGTATTGTCAGTTGATCCAGATGCTATCGATCTATTCCGAAGATAGGCTGCGGCTTCATCCCAAAACTTTTTCTCAAGATTTCCATCGAACAATGGCTTCATCTATCCTATTCATCATTTCACTTAAACCATTTTGCTCTGGTGTGTACGGATTTGAGGTTTGATTTGGTATACCATTGTTCTTAAGAAATTCTTCAATAACTCCTTGGCCCTTGTACCAATATGGTTAAATGATGGACCACTTTATTTTCCTTTCTTAACAGACAATGCAGTTTCCTTTTTCTATCCTGCCTTCACAAACTAGTCCATCAACTATACCACTATTCATTTTATTTAATTCTGTAAAATTGATGTGCTCTACCTTCTGTGCCATGTTTTAGCAGTCACTAAACAACATCATTCTATCTTGCTTGGTCTATGAACATTCAGTTTGTAAACATTGTCAAATAAATCAGCTGTAGTTATTGAACAATTGTTTTGATTGACAATTCTGCAAAAACAACAGAATTTCGATTTTTAATGAGCTGACTCACTGATATAAGATTTGTTGTCAGTTGAGGAACACAAACAGCATTTTTTATAATAATATCAGTTGTTCACCAATTTTTGATTGATTATTTACCTTTTCCATACATGTCACTGGTACTTTGTTAATGTTATTATTTCTTAAAGCTTACTTTGTTTTGAGTCTTCAATTGTACTTTCAAGCACTGTAAAATGTGCACTGGCCCCGAAGACTATACACTAAATGCATTTTTAACATTTTTGTCACCGGTATTTTGTTTTTTTTTTTTTTGACCAACTTGTTAACAACCACAACACCTAACGTCATTTAGATATTTTACAGTTGGAATTTTATATGATCAACTAGTAGCGTTGCCATATCTGCCCGTTTGTATGATTTTTCGTCGGTGGTTAAGGCTATTCCAGATTGTTCTATAGCCATTATCGTGGATTAAAATTTTTTAGACAATCCTGCAATCAAAAGAGATCCAATTTACTCATTTAAATTTTTTAACTATTTCAACAAGTTGATCACTTAAGAGGCCAGTCACAGTTTGCCAAACGCAATGATATAAAACTTAGTAACAAACTTATGCGTCTCGTGAATCCAGAATCATCAAACAACTCTTTGAGTTTGTCCCACGGGTCTTCTTCCCATCTATGCAATCATGGAGATTGCACATAACTAGAAAATTTTCCGCAGCAAATGTCCACTCACTGTAGTTTTCTCTTTCTAATAGCTTATGAAAACTTTCAATACAATTCTTTGCCGTCATTTTCACTTAAAAATCACGAATTCCGCAACTTTCCTGGTTTCTTTTTCATACACGCCACGCTCCTGGGCCCATAACCTGTCAAATACCAAAGTGTGCCCTATTTAATATTATCATATTCTGAGCTTTCGAATACTTACTTTTTTATGTCTCAAACATACTGATTTCGATTTAAAATATTTATTTTTTCACCTTATTTTGAGATAATATCGAAAATTCTCTTTTTTCATTTAAATCTCTACTTTCTGATGGTGTCAAAAAAACCACATTATTATAGTAATTTTTTTCAGAAAATGCGATTTTTTTTAATCATTATGTACAATTTTTACTTATTTAATAAAATTTTAAGCAATGTTACATTGATAAACACAAGTAATTAAAATATTAAATCTCATAAATAACTTAAAAATGTACGTAATAATTAAAAAAATATTTCGGATTCGAATTTTCTATTGAAAATTAGGGTACTTACTCAATATTATATCAAAGTAAGGTAAAAAAATAAATATTTTAAATAGTAAAATTACACTGTGCTCGGAAAAGTTAAGTTTTTACCAAATTTCGTAAAAAAACAAACAAAAACCCGCTTATTTGAATTTTTTACTTGAATTTCGAGGTTATGTGAAAAAAGTGTGCATGAAAAAGTTTTTTTCTACCTACAAGTAGTTTTACCTTAAATTGGATAAAACGTTTTTTACCTTCAAAAACTCCTTCCAGTTCTAGACCTCATATCAGCATAAATTATGTTTCCTTCCATCTTTATAACAGTCTCTTTCTTACTTAATTTTTTATCAAAATAAGATAACAAAAAAATATATTTAAATATAAAAATTATAAATCGTTGGAACATCCATTTGGAGAAAAAAAAATGTTAAGGAATGGTTCATACATAAAAATAAAAAATCTATCAATGATTGAAAACTAAGTTCGAATTTTTGGAACCATGGGTGATCACACCAACACTCACGAGTAAACTTACCTACCTGTGTTCAGAATGACTGAAAATTCATCATTCTATTTTATATATTTTAATGTAATTAAAAATAATTTATATTGATAATTGCTTCTCTTTCTAACTTGAAATTTGAATATCAACAATTAAAGATAGAAAATGTTGGTGAATTTAGAAGTATTGTATTTGTATATTCTTGGATATCTATCATTTATTCTATGCGTAGGTCTAAACGTCAAAACTCTTTCGTATAAATAAACGTGTTATTTAATAAAATAGACCCAAATCAAGATCAATCATTCACAAGAATATACAAAAAAGGTCTAAAATTGAAGAAATTATTGGTACAAAACTTCAAACATATGGCTAAATAATTAATACATTGTTCAGTTTTAAACATTCATCGAGAAATTTATAAATTTAATGTAATTTACAATACATGAAAATTTTGTTCATACAGAAATAATTTTGAATAAAGTATGACTTAAACAGTCATTGTTTATTTGGCGTAAGAAAATAAAAATTTGTAAATTTGACATTCGTTTCTAAAAAGAAAACTTTTATTTTAATTACAAAAGTGTTTTTACTACTAGACAAAAACTGAAAAACTAAAATATTATCATGAACAGCTAACAAAAAGATAAGTGTACAATTCTAAGTAATATATATTATATTTTATAGGTGTTAGCAAACCTTCGGCGCATAACTAGGAATTAGTTTTTTGTAACTAATAAGTTGATTAAAATAAGCAACCATATTATTCATCTAAATTTCACTTAATCATATATTATTAGTAATTTTTTCACAAAAAGTTCTTAAAATTAATTCCTGTTTCAAATTCGGAGAAATCTTATGTAATTATGATCTGAATATTTGTACAAGTATGTAGTAGACGGAATAATTCAGAAGAAATTCTTTTAATATGTATGTTCTTGTATCTTATATGTTTCGATCGGTTCGAACTTTTGAGATTGATAATACTTAAGGTCCTATTGTTCAAATTTCCGGTAATTTTTACTCCAATATTAGTAATCAAACTATTTGCCCATAACTTTTTGCCTATTTTTACACTTGTTTGAAATTTTGATGGAAATTGTGGTGAAAATTTATTCTCAAAATTTTCATTATCGAAAAGTAGTTATAACTAATTACCATTGTATTGTGGCATTTTATTTGAAATTATTGAAACTATCCGGATTCGACTATTTTGGTTTGTCTACAGATATGGAAGACCTCGCCTACGAAAGAGTAAGCTTAAGGATAAATAACTGACAGTTGTTAACTTTTGTTGCATGCATACATTTTCTGTGGCAGCGCTAATCTCGTTGCTTAATAGCCACAACTTATTTTTATTCTTCATTGCCATACGGTTACTATTTATTTTATTCATTACATTTTTTTTTACAATGGATATTTAGATTTTACCTTATGGCTAAGATTCTTTCTAAATTTCTTAACTTATTCCACAAAACAAACAGGTTGCATTTCTAGGCAAACAAGTTAACTATTGAGAATGTATAACTGATATTTCAGAAAGTTTCTTGAATTTTTAAGCTAATTAGTTTTATTGACAATAGCTATTCTTGCATTCGAATTTTATAGAATAATTTTCAGCTCATGAAATATATTTTTATATGAAGAATATTAAAACGTTTGCGAATTGTGTATTTTTTTTTATTATCCCCTCATTTGCATGATAAAAAAATTAAAGTTTGGTCAAATATCGAGAAATGCAACTCTATCATATTATTTGGTTGTTCCACATATTAACGCTACCTATGCGAGTGAAATCTAGTGTTTCTCTTTCTATGTATAATGCTTGATTTTGGGTTGATTCATTGAGACCTGAATTATTCTTTGTGTTATCCTGTTAGAACCCCTTCAGATCTCTTTTGATCATTGTTTTTAGTAGTATCTTCTTGGCGTGAAACAGCTATTACAATTCAATTCAATTTATAACTATATTGTGCACGAAAGGATTCTGATCTTTTGATAATTTATCAGCCATTTTGTTTTCTTCTACGTCATTGTACTCCAGGGTAACTTAATTATTTCTGCAAATTACATTAAATAGGTAAGTTCATATTATAAAATCGTTAAATTGTTGCAGCTAATGTGGCATTGTTTTATGAAGGACGCTGATTATGCGATAAGTATCAATATAAAAATAATCTGACATTCTCTGAAACTTTTATCAATAAATAATTATTTTTTTGTGTTGAAAAATTTTGATTTTGATAAACGAAAATCGCAAAAGACTCCTTTTACTGCAAAAGTGAAAAAGAAAAACTATTTCTGGACCAACAGCTAATGAATCCCGGCAAATTGTTCTACACAACAAAATCTTCCTGAGCAGCAATTTTTGTTTTCATTCAGTCAGCAAACTAATCATAACCCTTTCTCTGTAACTACCTATGTCAAATTCCTATATTTATAATCCTTTGAGCGATTTATCTGCAGATTCATAAAAATCTTGATGCAAAATTTAAATATTAGTGGAAATTAAAACGATTACAATGACTTTTCCACAAATAATATTAAAACTCAGTTACTGTTCATGCTGTGGTATTATAGCAATGTGGCCTAACCATCTTGCTATTTGTGTTATTTTCGACTTCTTGTATTTCATCATTTGTATCTGTTTGCACGTTTTCTCCAGATACCTTAAGTCAATTTTACACCGCTATATATTTTCATGAGGATTTTCATGTTTCCGGTTTATTCTCATCATTCTTTGTTTTTGCCCATGTTTCACATATGTAACTGCTTGTTTTACAATTGTTTCATATGCTATAATTATGACTGCTCTCGGTATTTTTTATTGCGATCCCATTGCTCAGTTACCTTTCAAAATTGTTTTATCTATCTCATTTTCTTACTTATTAGATAATCGAATCGATCATTTTTCAAAATTATAATCTTTTCCACTTACTATCCATTTAGTATATTTGCTTTCATCTATGTCTTCAGTGCGCTTCTCCATGTATTTATTTTCTCTTCATTTATTTGTGAGATATTTTGCTTCATCCACAAATTTTTTCCATTTCTCTCTTCGGTCTTTTTAATAATATTATGTCATTGGCGTATGTAATGCATCTCATCTGCTTCGTTACCTAAAAAGCTAGCATATCTATATTGTACTTTGCTTTATTTCTTCATACGTACTTGCGAGCGACTTATATCAGTTTACTGTGAATCTTTTCAAAATCTGTCATCATAATTATCACATCGTATTCAAAGTTTCAATTTAGTATAATTTACCTTTAGTGAATATGCCGACATGCATTTGATATTTGGTTTGATTTCTGGTAACTCGTCAGAAGCCAGAAGGTTGTATACCAATGCTTTTCGGGTAGAATTATACCGACTGTAGAACTTTTGTTAGGGTTCGTCGCAACTTGGGAAACAGGTTTGTCTACATAAATTAAGTAAACTAGTTTCCATTATTTTTAATGAAATGACATTTTAGGTCCTAGTGTTCTACCAAAAAAGATGGCGAAGGTCAACAACGAAATATACCAACACCAGCTTTAGAGCAAACTGCATTAGATACAGTTGATGCTCATCCCAAAACTAGCATACGCAAAATGTCACTACAATTTAAGGAATTAGCTATTCATAGTATTAACCAGGAGCAAAATCTTCACCCCTTTCACATCAAGAAAGTACATGTCATGGAAGTAGAGGATTATCCAGCAAGACTGGTTAACGCTCGTAGTTTCTAGATAAACAACTATTTGATAATACATTTAGTAGAAAAGTATTGTTTACTAATAAAGCTGGTTTCACGCGAGACGGTTTTATCAATTCCTATTATTTACATTTAGAATCAACATCGATTTTGTGTTAATGTGTGGGCAGAAATAGTGAGTAATAATTTAGTAGGTCCATATTTTTTGATAGTAACCTGAATGGTCAGCGATACTTAGATTTTCTCCAAAGTGATTTCCCACCCATGTTATATGATTTCCTCCAAACATTCGCAGAGACATGTGGTTCATGTACAATGGAGCCCCTCCCCAATTTCTAAATGATGTAAAAAATCATTTCAATTACATTGTTAAAAGCTCAATATATGCAACCCCAGTAAACACAAGGAACGAAATGATCGATAGAATAAACTTCCATATCCAGCTATAAGGCAGAATCTTTGAATACTCTTCCCAGATCAAAGAATATCCTCCGTAGACTCCGGAAGTGTGTAGGAGTGAAAGATGCCCACTTCCAACATTTATTAAAGTTTTTTTTTTGTTTTTATTTGATAAGTTATAAGCTAACCAACTAAATTTTTCTACATTTCAACTTTTATGATAATTTTCTTTCTTTTTGGCACGTACAACGTATCTCATATTTGACACCGGATCTTTAAATTTTTGTCGCTTTTAATCTTCTCGCCTATTCCCTGTTTTTTATTCAAATTTGATAGCGCTGTTTTGATACATAATCAAAAATAACTATTCCATCCAATTACTACGTGATTATATTATACTTGTATATACCTATGTGGGAATAAACTCCGATAATATTTTTCTCACATTTTTGTACAACCCTACATTTCAATAAAAAAAAACAGTTTTTAGTATTAAATGAATATGTATACAATAACTAATTTGAATATACCATTTTTTAAACAGAATATAAAAAGTAATGCTGAAACAAACTAGAAATTATAGAAAAAAAAAATTTATTTGAATATTGATCACAATATATATTAAACGTATTTGTCATGTATCTTCAGACTTATTAACGATGGTTTACCATATTCTTAGCAATAAATCTCCTCTTTTACTTAATTGAACGAACATTTTCAATATCAAGATCTAACCAGTGTTGGCTGGATAACCTCACAAAAAGTTTGTATCTGTCGGGGATACAAATATGCAATGTTACCTAATTATAAACAGAAATTATGTTCGAATAATAACTGAAGCGAAGAAATTATTATAACAGATATAATTATAAAACAATATGTATAGTTAGGAAATATGTCATACAATGGTAGCAGAAGAGCTATACACTACATTCGCTGAAGTTCAACCAATGATTATATTTTCCAACGTAAATCAAGTGTCTGAACTAAATACATCATCATACCAATAAATATCTGATACCGAGAACAGCTAAAGAAATGAAATCATTTCTAGGACTTCCTGATTATTACAAAAAAATTATCAAAGACTTTGCTATCACTAAACTATTAACTGCATGTTTAAGAAAGAATACCAAAATTGAACATACTCTCAAAACAGTGATATGCAGAATTTGAAGTTGGCAATGACGACCCGTCACTGTTAAGTGTGAAACAAAATAAAAGTAAAACGATGAACTCATTAACGAAGTGGAATAATCACCAAATTTATCAAAATTATAATCATTTTGACAGAAATAGATACTTTGTAGATATTAGAGGCAGCCGGTAACAAGTCCGCGACCAACGACTGTTTTGGAAGCAAATTATTTATGACCTCTTCTGCCACTTTACGTACCCCTGGAGGATAAATTTTTCACCTTGATCTTTGCTCATTTTCTTGTATTTCAAAGGAAAACTTTGAATTATTATATATTTGACGTGTCAACAAATAAAAATTTTAAACTTGCAATTATTCTTATAGTTTATCAGTGTTACCACCCAATTTTCCTAGAAAGTATAATGTTCTAACAACTTTTTAATAGAAAATAGAAGCAAAATAGAGAAAAAAAAATTGTATTACACTTGTTTTATAAGATGATGTTGTCGCACTCGTTGCTTTATAGTACTCCTCACTGCCCTCATCGTGCTCTAACAAACGCGTGCGACAAAATAGTGTCTTATAAGACCTGTATAATAAATAAGTATTAAAATGTTTCTAGGAGCTTGAAAACTTGCAAGAAAAACCAAATTCTAGAAACATTATTTTTAAATTTTGTCGCCGTCGTTGGAGTTCGAAATGTTCGGGTAAAGTCTGTATCAGCTGGGCAATAACTTTTCCTGAATGTCCTCGAATGTGTGCGCTGATTTCAGGTTGTATGTTTTATGTCAAAATTTTCAGATCTGTCCTATAAAGAACAAAAAGAGAACTACGCCGCTCTATAGAAATTGGACTTGGTTTTCAGACCCATATATAAGACCATGGATATAATTTCCGAAAAGTCCATCTCTCAGACGTTCTAAACAATAATGACATTGTTAGAAAACCTTCCAGAGATGCATCCCTTAAAACAGCAAAGATCGAATTCGGTCAACATGGCTTCATTAATTCAACCTATAATAGCTTTAGAAGTCCATTTTTTCATATAGACATACAACTACCACTATTTTAAAGTAAAAAACATATCCTTAGTTACCTTGAAAATATTTATAATGGAACCCGTTACCAATTTCTTATAAATAGGACACCGGAAATTTCAAACCGTATACACTCTACCTAACATCAAACGAGGTTTAATAAACGGTTTTGATAGTATCATAAAAGCAATTTCTAAAAATTTCAACCAATAAGACGCCGCACGCTACGACAGAACAGTATAATTACAAAATAATGAAGATATTTCATTATTATTATTCCATAAAACAATAATCAAAAATAACAGCTAATGAAATAGAGAAGCGCAGAATATCCTAAATCCTCTAAATATGACTTCCGTTAGCCCAGCACACCTAGGCTAAAAATCATCAAGTGTAATATATGAAAAAATTTCGCGTGATCTACTCGTTACGAATCTGTCGCCAAAAAAATTCTGCGTCTTTTTGTTACCGAGATATTGTTAAAAAACTAGTTTGTGCTTTGTGAAATTAATTAATTTTTTCCTTACAACTTATTAAATCAACCTAAAATGGGGAATATGTAGTAACAATTTTTCAAAGAAAAATTAAAATACTTATCTTGATTTGTTGGTTTTGTGCAATAGGTAAATTACTTGTATCATTGATATAAAGTACATTATTTAAATAGCAAAGATTACCTAAGTATAATTCTAAAAAAAACTAGTTTTGATCAAAATATTGTGTGTATCAATCACAATCTTTCCACCTTAAGCATAATACTGTAAAAAATTATTACATATATTATTATATCTACCAACCAATTATTCTTCTAAACAATATTAATAAAAAACTTGACTTGATGAGCATCGAACAGATCGAATCCAATCTACAGGTAGTGCATTCCACTAAGCATTCGCGGTGCTTAAAATACTCTTTTGCGCTTTCCACATAACTACTACGATCGTTGTGGTCGCGATGAGAACGTCATGACTAACGTTCACAGCGACCCTTGTCATGAGGTGGGTCGAAGTGAGCGTTAAAATAACTAGCGGAATTTTCAAAGCTCAAGCTACGCAAATTGCAACCATGAGAATCTATCTCATTATTTGATGCTGTATGGGATATTATAAGTACTTTATAAGCATTGTTGTGACGCACCACCAAAAATTTTACTATCCCCCAGAAGATATTTCGATTTTATTTGAATGTAAAATAGTTAATCCCCCGCTAAAAAATTCAATGATTAACAAATTGTAACAAAACTTCTTATAGCATTTGCTTTATTTTTTCTGTTTTTCCATTCGTTAATCTTTACCTCAAAATTCCTCGCAAGACATTCCACTTAGATTTGCGATTATAACGCTCTGGACTAAGTGGAACGAGAAAGATCGTAGCCATGAGTGCCTAGTGGAATGCTTTCGGAATGAGCGGTTGCGAGCGAGATAAGCCGTGTAGATGTGCAACCGGCGAAGCGCTGAGCATGCGCAACAATAAACTGTTATCAACAAAAAGCTCTGACATTACGATAGTAACCAATTATTAGATTTATAAAAAAATTGATTGAAACATATACTTTAAAAATGTAGGAATATTCAGTGCAAAATTCCTTCTGTTTTAAGATATACTTTTTATATTTTAAGTTTATTATAATTGGAGACTGAAAGTTTTAAATGTGAATAAGTAATATTTGGTGAATACATTGTCAACCTTGTAAAAAAATTTTAGTATTTCCTAAAAGTGAAGATAAAAACTTGTGAGCTACAAGTTATATAACCAGATATAATTTTAAACATAGAATACACCATACAGACCGAAAATATTGTTTAGGTTAACCATAATTAAATCGTAGTAAGTAGTTAGTTCTCTCCAATCCTTGATATTGTTAATACATACTCGTACTTCCAAAACTCTAATTCGAATTATTAATGTCTCTAATTATTTTCACAAATACAGCGTTAGCTAATACATAATCCCAGTAGGTCATAGGCACAGGTTACATTCTGGATTAATGAAATTGATAAAATACAAACTAAACAAAGTACAATTGATGATCAGTAACAAGTGTTCAAGTGATTCTCAGTGAAAATATCAACTATTTCTAATTATAAAAATTATTATACAGGCAGCACGGAACCTTAAAAATCGAAAAGAAACCTTTAATCTTTTAATGGTGAAGATTATAATATACGGAAGCTTACAGTCTGTAGTCTTTAAATGAATTCGAAGTCATTCATTTACCTATGAATCCTGACAGCAAGTGGAAGAAATTCTTCTGTAAGTTGTGTGAAATCGAAATTATCCACAAAACAAATTATTGCAGCGTTAGACAATATCTTGTGTTGCGAAAGAAATTATTCTGTTTAAAATTAGAAGGTGATACGGATTAATGCAAGCACCTTATACAGTTTGATTCTGTGATATCAGAGTTAGCATCAGCTGGAGCAACTATCTCGGAGGTTGATAAAGTGGCCCAACTATTACTGACTTTACAAACTTCTTACAATGGCGTTATAACGGCAATCGGGAATTCATAGAAAAACAATATATCATGTTAGGTTTTATAAAAACTCGGTTATTAGATCATTAAGTTAAGCTTGAGAATGAAAAGTACTTTGTGTTCTATGTGGAACAGACATAATGGCATTTTAAGCACATTAGAAAATCGCCCCTAGTGCTACCTACCGTCAAATCTATAAATGTATTAGTTGTGCTAATGAGCCATTAGAGTACCTATTTCAATTAGATTTATGCATTGTCTATTATCACCATTAAAGTTCGGGTGTAGGATATATTCGTTACGTTCCGTACTTTTGGGATTGTAATTCGGGTTTGCAAGTATTTTAGACATTGAATATTTTTGAATATGATTTCCCTCATTTATTATATTTATTTGTTATAATTATTGACATTTGATAGGTCAAGTGCAGTTTTTCGGCAACAGAAATTTGAATAGTGTAAATAAGTTTTCAAAAATGGCAAAAGACTAAAAGACGTGATAATTTGAGTAGTTCAAGCTCCGGTTCTAGCTCGGATTCAATGAGGTCGAAATCAAGATACCGTAATTTAACGCCATTAAGTAGAGCTGATAAATTTTCAACAATGGTAAAAGACTACAAGACGTGATAGTTCGAGTAGTTCAAGCTCCAGTTCTAACTCGGATTCAATGAGATCGAAATCAAGATACCGTAATTTAACGCCATTAAGTAGGGCTCATAAGTTACCCTTATAGAAGCAAAATAAAACATGAACTAGAGCACGTTATTTGAGTCATATGATAAAACAATTACGTACGTCATATCATATAGAAGCTAATATAATTAGTCTCACATGTTGGTAGTTTCTTCTGAAAAAGATGATGTGGCACCATGCAGTAGTACCTTATTATCTGTGCTTAATACAACAATGGAATCTGTAGACGAAGATAGAATAAAAAAGCTTCAGAGCATTATCGATCGTTTGTCTAAATGAACATTCCCAACTTACGAACAGAGTTTTGTCCAAAAACGAAAATATAATGGCAACAAAATGGTAAGGAAACCATGACCAGATAAAATTGATAATTGATCAATCAATGAGATGATGTCACAACCTATTAAAATAATTTAATATTTTAGTGGAATAATACGCGACGTTGTTTCCTTTCAGGTAATCAGCAAAAGACTGACACGACTTTTTATTAACATAACATGACATACTTCACAATTTTGTTTCAACAGTGATACCAACTAATAAAATAAAAACATTATTGATTAATACCAACATTTTGTTTGATATCCAAAGATAAACATATACTAACACCCCCACTTATCAACAAAATTCAAGTATCTATTAAACCAAGTAAATGTATCAGCCTGAAATGCTTTTCAGAAAGTAGACTTCGTTAAAACATCTGATGGCATAACATTAGTCGATAAATACTTCATCTGTATAACCTTATTTAATATTGTTTCTCTTACAAAATAATGGCGCACATCTATATGCTTTGTTCTTTTATATGGGATTGCTTATCAAATTTATTGCGCTTTGGTTATCATTAAATAAAGTTACACAAGGTACACTCCCTGCCAATTCTTCCAATAATCCCTTTAAATATATAGCTTCCTTAGTTGCCTCAGAGATTGACATATATTCAGCCTCATTACTCGACTGCGCAACTGTCTTTTGCTTTGAGCTCAACCAGGAAATCTCAGAACCACAAAGTTTGAAAGCATATCCTGTATAGGACTTACGGTCAGGAGCATTACTCGCTCAATCAGCGTCTACAAAACCTTGTAGCTCTGAGTTATCTTTAGAATATCTCAATGAATAGTTAATAGTACCTTTTAAGTACCTAATAATGCGCTTTGCACATTTCCAGTGACTTTCATTGTATGAATTATTAAATTGGCTCAGAAAACTCACAGAAAAAGAAATATGTCAAAACAGATAAATACATCAAGCAAGTTATGGCACTCATTTCCAAGAACCCCATATAGAAGAAGCTGACGACACTATAAAATTTCGCTTATCATAACATACACATTATGTATAAATAAAAGAGACATGTTAATTAGTCAGTCAGTCAGTTGTCATATAAGAAAACGTAAATTTTATTGTCGGGAGCTTTTTAAGTGTAAAGTAATAAATAAAGTTTTTTAAAAATTGATATTCCACCTTCGGTGATTTATTTGGCGCAGTCAGTAGGATTTTTCGGGTCGAACATATCGTATGTGCGATTTCGTTTTAACGATTTACCGAAATAAATCGAACACTTAGCTACATTTGCTGGATTATTGTAGAGGATATTTGTGCAGTGAGTTACCATATCTTTGGTCTCTTCCATCCACTGAGGATCTGTTCAAGCCGCTACCAACTATTCAACGAGATCTGGGACCCATAATGCCCAAAATCTGCGAGAATCCTGTCGTGAGTTCTCATAGCTAATAAGGCATGTTTAAAATCATCCTTTATGTTCTGTAAGTACAATTTATGAATTCTGAAGTAACTATTAACGAACTAACTCGAGCATTGAATAATTTATTATTAGAAACCACTACTGACTCTAACCCGATAAATTCAAGTAGTACAGTAAATAATCAAATAGATATGGCGGTACAATCTTTCAAATGGGAATATTCAAATTGTATTCCTGATTTTGACGGAAATCCAAATGACTTGAATAGATTTATTTCTGTTAGCGAATCACTCATAAGCAATTTCATTGATAGAACTAATCCTAATAATTTCCAAAATGTTTATTTGTTGAATTCGATAATAGCAAAAATAAAGGGTAAAGCTAAGACAGTAATTAATATCCAAACATGTAATACTTGGAACGAATTGAAAGATGTCTTGATGAAAAATTTCTTGGATCAGCGAGATGAAGTATGTCTCAATAGGGATCTTGTAATGCTAAGACAAAGTTCTAATGAAAGCCCACAATCATTTTACTATAAGTGCTTACATATTTTGAACTTATTTTGCAGTTATGTGAACGAATCTACAGAAGAAGGTAAACATTTAAAACGACAATTATACCAAAATTTAACCTTGAAAACTTTTCTTTTTGGACTAAAAGAACCTATTGGGACTACAATACGTTGTATGAAACCAACCTCGTTAAGCGAAGCAATGCAATTCGTTTTACAAGAGGAAAACGTGTACTATTTACAAAATCCATCGAGAAATAATCATAGAACACAACCTTTTAAAAATAACTCGAGACCATTATATGATTTCAAACCTAATTATCAATTACCTATCCAAAATCAGAATCGAAATTTTAATGCGCTCAGTTTCAGTTCACAATAATTTGTTCACAAGACAGCACAACTTTCCTTCACAACCAATCCCAATAAATCCAAGAACTACATATCAAAATTTTCCTAGAACGTCGCAAGTTTTCAACAGGCCCAATCAAAATGTAAACGTCTTCACGCCAAATCCGAACGCAAACTTTCCTAAGCCAACACCCATGTCCATTAGCACACGAGCTACCGCTTCAAATACTCAAAATCAACCAATATATAAAAGGCCGCCGCCATCTACAAACAATTTTAGACAATCTAAAAGGCCGAACTAAACTTCTGAAGAATTATATAACGTCGGTATTCAAGAAAACTATGATCCCGAAAATTGGGAATATTTGAATAATAATTATGATGATTCTGATCATACTACTGATCAACTTTACCTAAATAATTCTAATTCTAATAATGACGATAGAGTAGATAGAAACGAAAATTTTCGTTTCGAAAATTCGCCTATAAATAACAATCCTATCATAATACCTTTTAATAACGTCAAATCAAGTGAATTACCTTATATCATTCTACTTGAATATAATCTAAAATTTCTCGTAGATACCGGATCAAGTCGATCATTTATAAATCCCGACTTGGCTTTTAAATACTATTCTAGCGAAATTTAAAATGACCCTATCGTAGTAACAACAGTATTCCAAAAGTCTGCCCATAAATATCGAGCCGACATTCCGGCCTCAAACAAATTTAAACTCCCGAGTCCAACAAAATTAAAATTTTATCTTTTCAAATTCCATAATGTTTTTGATGGACTTATAGGATTAGACAATTTAAAGATATTACAAGCAAAACTAAATTTCCAAGAAGGATTTCTTATCACTCCTTCTAGTAAAATAAAACTACATTACCACGAAGTTAACGTTGACTTAATCTTGTAACTGTATCCCCTAGAACACAACAAATTGTTAAAATAAAAACAAGTGTCACTCATGGAGATATTATTGTACCTTATCAAAATTTTTATAACTGTGAAATTCCACAATGTCTTACTACTGCAAGAAATGGATATGCTCTAACAACAATATTAAATAAATCTGACAGTACCGTATCATTAGATTTTTCAGAACCATTTCAAGTAGAAAGCTTTGACGAAAACGAATTACAAAACGTTGACCTAAATAATATTGACTCACACAATACACCATTAGACCTTAACAAAATTAGAACGGATCACATGAACAAAGAAGAGAAAAAAAATACTAAAACTTTGTCAAGAATATAGCGATATATTTTATAAAGAGGGCGAACCACTATCGTTTACAAATAAAATTAAACATAACATACGAACAACAGACGAAATACCTATATATTCAAAAACTTATCAGTACCCTTTCATACATAAGCAAGAAGTTGCTAATCAAATTCAAAAGATGTTAAATTCTAATATTATAAGGCCTTCAAATTCACCCTGGTCTTCCCCTATATGGGTCGTAAGCAAAAAATTAGATGCCAGTAATCAACAAAAATGGAGGGTAGTCATCGACTATAGAAAATTAAACGAGAAGACTATAGAGGATCGATACCCACTACCAAATATTACAGAACTACTTAGTAAATTGGGCAATTGTCAATACTTTTCTACAATTGACCTAGCTAGTGGGTTCCATCAAATAGAGATGGAAGAAAAGTCATTGAAAAAACAGCATTCAACACCGAAAATGGCCATTGGGAGTTTCTGCGCATGCCTTTCGGATTGAAAAATGCGCCAGCAACGTTCCAATGTGTTGCCGATAATATATTAAGAGGTATACAAAACGAGATGTGCCTTGTATACCTAGACGACATTATTGTGTATTCAACCTCCTTACAAGAACATTTAGAACGCTTAAAAGCGGTTTTCCAAAGACTCAGGGAAGCAAACTTTAAAGTTCAGCTGGATAAATCGGAGTTCCTAAAGAAAGAAGTCGCTTATCTAGGCTACGTGGTTACGCCAGTTGGAGTTAAGCCGAACCCTGAAAAAATTCAAGCAATACTTGACTATCCAATTCCTAAAACACCCAAGCAACTCAAAGGATTCTTAGGATTACTTGGATACTACAGATGTTTTATAAAAGACTTTGCACGACTAACCAAACCTTTCACGAAATGTTTAAAAAAGGGTGCAAAAATTGAACTTAGCAACGAATACTTGACTGTTTTGAGACTTGTAAAACTCTATTGACTAACAAACCAATATTACAATATCCAGACTACAATAAAACATTTAATCTTACTACCGATGCTTCTAATGTAGCACTAGGTGCTATCTTATCACAAGGTCCTATCGGACAAGATCTCCCTATAGCATATGCTTCAAGAACACTCAATGACTCAGAGCAAAAGTACTCTACAATTAAGAAGGAGCTACTTGCTATTGTTTGGGCAACAAAATACTTTCGTCCATATTTATATGGCCGTCAGTTCAATATAATAACAGATCATAAATCTCTCGTGTGGTTAAACTCTTTAAAAGAACCAAATTCCAAATTACTTCGTTGGAGAATTAAATTAGAAGAATTTGACTATAAAATTTTCTATAGAAAAGGAAACTCAAATAATGTAGATGGTTTATCGCGAATAGAACTCCATACTAAAGATACCAATTCATTTTGGAACGATAAGACATTTTGGAAAAACGTCGATGAAATTTTAAGCGAAACTTCAAATTATTGCAATAACCCTAGTACGTCAAAACAAACGAATCAAACCTTAAATACCCCTTCACCAACTACCAATAAACTAATAAACGACACCACGATCGACAATATCCTACAAGACAATGACGATTTCTCAATGATAGTCAATATTGAAGAAACAATTGCAGAAGACGACAGAGGAAAACTCTATTGACCAACAAAATAAAGATGTAACTGATAGCGGAGATACAATACATTCGAATTATGATGAAAATCCAATTATAGGCATACCGTCGATTGAATGTGCTGTTAATTATGGCAAAAATCAAATATTCCTTAAATCAGTTTTACATTCACCCGCAAAAATAAAAAGAATCGTTTTATTCGGCAATAAACAACGGTTCCTAGTTCAGCTATCTAAAAATAATCTTGAAAATGATGTAATCAATCTTATTAAAGAATATATAATTCCAAATGTTCAATATCATCTATACTTCGAAGATCCTAGCCTTTACGAACCATTATCAGCTTGCTTACAAAAATATTTCAAGTCATCATCTATAAAACTAAAAAAATGTACCATAAAATTACTAGATGTCACAAACAAGGACGATATCAAAGAAATAATAAAAAATTATCATGAAAGTAAATCAAACCACCGTGGAATTAATGAAACCCTTCAAAGAATCAAAGAAAGGTATTATTGGCTGGAAATAAAAAAATCTATTCAAACATTTATTAACGAGTGTGAAATATGCCAACAGTGCAAATATGATAGGCATCCTGTAAATTTAAAAATGAATTTGACACCAACTGCGAATAAACCATTCGAAATCATCCACATAGATTCCTTCACTTTTGAAAACTCAAAATTTTTAACGATAGTTGATAGTTTTTCTAAATATGCCCAAGCATACCAGTTAAATACACTTTCTGGCACAGAAATAGCAAACAAATTGATAAAATACTTTTCCCATCACGGTATACCAAATCAAATTATTTGTGATAATGGCACAGAATTCAAAAATACGGTAATTACAGAATTACTAGGATTACATAAAATAAAAATTCATTTTTGTTCCCCTGATCACCCTCAATCGAACGGAATTATAGAACGATTTCATTCAAAGATAATAGAGCATTTAAGACTGTTAAATTCAGAATGATTTTCCAACACATCTATAGAAACTAAAATGACAAATGCTATACTAGCATATAATAATACATTACATTCGGCTACTAAATTGAAACTAGTGGATATAATTAACGGACATATTACTGACAATGATCCATTCGATATCGAGATCGATAAACTTCTAATCAATGACTATGTTAATAAACATAAAGAACGATCCAAATTATTGTATGCCAAAATCAATGCTGATTTATCTAATCAAAAAGACAATCGATTAGAAATAATAAATAAAAATCGAGAAGGTCCTGAAATATTTGTAGCAAACCAAAAGATTTTGATAAAAAAGAAAAAAAGACAGAAAAACGCAAACAAATTTAATAAGCCGGTTAGTATCAAATCAGTAAATATCAATCGCAAAGTAGTCTCGACGGCAAAACACGGAAAAATTCACATGAGTAACATAAAACGGCCTTTAAAAAGAATATATTCATTTGACACGTAATTATCATTTCAGGTTACCCGGAATCCTCGGATTCAAATAAATAATTACACTTAGAAACCTCCAAGATAACTCTGGTCTACTACCCGTGAAACTTGGCACCGTAAAAGTAACCGAATACTATCACTCAATATTTTATTATTATGATATAAATCCCATAGTCACACAATTTCAAAATTTAAAAAATAAGCAAATACTAATTCTTGATACTGCAATCAAAAACAAAATTTGTCAAAATGAAATAACTAATCACAAACATTTCTTAAAATTTGCGGAAAGAAAAATAGAAACAAAATTAACAGAATTACTACCTCACGAAAACAGAACCAAACGAGGGTTAATTAATGGACTCGGTTCAATTTTCAAAACTATTAGTGGAAACTTAGACTCTAATGACGGAGAACGTTACGACACCCTTATTAGACAACTTCAACAAAACCAAAATCAATTAAGTGATAAAATTAAAACTCAAAATTCCGTAGCAATATCTCTAATAGACAATTTTAATAAAAGTATTCAACAAATAAACCAAAATCAATTTATATTACAACGCAAATTGGAATCAATTGATTCATATATAGGGAATCAATCTAGCTTTGAGACAACTGCCTTCATAAGAGACGTAATCTTCCAAATCTTGAATTTGTACGAAATATTAAATTCAATATTACAAGATATAGAAAATTCAGTATCATTTGCAAAAGTTAGGATCATGCATAAAACCTAGTGAATTGTTCAAACTTTTGGAAAAACTATACAGTAATGTCAATAAAGATCGAGTGCCTATAAAACTAAAGATAAACAATATCCCAATTTTTGAAAATTTAATAAAAGTCTCCTATTACATAAGAAACAACAAAATCACATATATTTTACATGTACATGTAGCCTATGCTTTTGATTTCGAACTTTATCATTTGTATCCCATACCAATTCAGAGTGAGTGTCAGTTGAAGGTTATCATTCCTCAAAATAAATTTCTATTAAAAAATGAATTGTACTACAAACTTTTGGACGAACCATGCTTAAAATTAGCTAGACAAGAATATATGTGTCAAGAGATGAACCTACATCGAGTTGACTCCAACACTCCATGTGAAGTTCAACTTCTAAATCTCAAGACCACTTCCACCTGCCGTCAGATGCTCCTAAGTAACTCTCAAATATTATCGAAAAGACTCGAAGAATCAAACCAGTGGATCGTCGTCCTTCCCAAGAACACAAACATCCGATTAAGCTGTCACCAACAAGAAGAAATCCTCAACTACATTGGTACCTACCTAGCCACTATCCCAGCATCCTGTCAAATTACCATGGATTCCGAAGCTATAATAAATAATGGACCGATAGAAGCTGAAAGCCAACCCATTTTTATCCAAGATTGTACATACCCAATCATGAAAATGTCATTAACAAGATTCCTAATTTTAGCCTTCCAAAAATAGACCTAGATGACCTCAACACCCTCCGAGAAAGAATTTTCAGAAATACTCCAAATTTTAAGAATTATACACCTCCCTATATTCCAAGCACTTGGACGATAATAATTTACTGTCTCCTAATCTTTCCATGTTTAAACTGGGCCCTTAAAATAATTCGACGCAAAAACCCAATCCAAGAAAATTAATCCGAAGATGTTCACCTTCCTTAGCTGCACCCCATGGAAGCTGAAACTTCAGGAGGGAGGAGTTATGGCACTCATTTCCAAGAACCCCATATAGAAGAAGCTGACGACACTATAAAATTTCGCTTATCATAACATACACATTATGTACAAATAAAAGAGACATGTTAATTAGTCAGTCAGTCAGTTGTCATATAAGAAAACGTAAATTTTATTGTCGGGAGTTTTTTAAGTGTAAAGTAATAATTGAAGTTTTTTAAAAATTGATTTTCCACCTTCGGTGATTTATTTAGCATATTAAATTTCTTTAATAAATGTTTAATATAATCACTTTGATTTAAGATGATTACACCCTTTTTTTCATCAAAATTAATTTGCATGCCCAAACATTCTCTGATTTTACCCAAATCTTTCATTTTAAATTTGGAACTTAACTCCATTTTTAAATTATTTGCTTCTATTTCGTTGTTAGAGAAAATAAAAAAATCGTCCACATACAGAGCAATTATTGTGATTAAATTATTTTCCCTTTTTATGTAAATACAAGGTTCAATTTTTGATCTTTCATAATTTAATTCAATTAAAACATCATTCACACGATCATTCCAAGCCTTAGATGATTGTTTTAGCCCATATATTGCCTTTTTTAGTTTCGAGCATTTATCATTATCCGAACAAACAAGCCCTTCAGGCATTTGCATATAAACATTTTCTTTCAGGAAACCGTTAAGGAACGTTGTTTGCACATCAAGATGATCAATGCTTAAACCAAGCTTCACTGATAATGAAAAAAGTAATCTTAGGCTAGAATGCCGCACAACAGGAGCAAAAGTTTCCTCATAATCTACATGATGTTTTTGAGAAAAACCTTTAGCTACTAATTTGGCTCTATACCTCACTACGCCTTCACAATTGACTTTCTTTTTAAACACCCACTTACATTTCACAATTGAAGCACTTGCTGGCCACTCGGCTATTTCCCAAGCATCATTTGCTTCAAAACTGTCCAGTTCATCTTACATTGCTTTCTTCCACATTTCTGCATCTGGGCTGGACAAAGCTTCTTCAACTGTGAGAAGGTCTTCTTGAAAATCATTTTCTATGCACATGTAAGTCACAAAATTATCCATTCTTTTAGGTTTTGAGACTCTTTGTGAACTTCTAATTTTTTCTTCAATCACATTTTTTGTTCTACAAACAAACTCTTCATCGCTAGAATTTTCTGACGTACTTGTCTTGGTACGGCACAATTTAAAAAATCATTTTCGGTGTCAGACTCAGGATTTTCTATTTCATGTTCAATGATTGAAATTTCTCCTGGTTGTTCAGCAACATCTGAACCCCCCACTGAAGCTGCTACTTCATTTGTGTCTTCTATGACAATATCAACTTCATCGTTGATGTCTTCCATTATTTCAACGTCTCTACATATGATTATGTTGTTGATATTTGGATCATAAAGACGATATCCTTTGCTGCATTCACTGTACCCAACTAAAATGGTCTTCTTAGATTTTTTGTCCCATTTTAATCTATTGCTTTTAGGAATATGGGTCATTACTTTGTTACCGAAGATTCTAATGTGTAAACTGTACTTCTATTTCTCAGGTAAACTGCAGTATTTATTGCTTCTGCCCAGAACCTTTTATCTAATTGGACATCGAACAGCATACAGCGAGCTCGTTCAACTATGGTTCGGTTTAGGCATTCAGCTGAACCGTTCTGCTCTGGTGTATGTGGGTTTGATTTCTGATGCAAAATACCTATTTGTTTCAAGAAGTTTTCAAAATTATGTCCACAGTATTCACCACCATTATCACTTCTTAAAATATTAATTTTTTTGTCCGTTTGGTTCTCAATTAAATTTTTAAATTGTCTAAAATAACCAAAACTTCATCTTTAGTCTGCAAAAAATAAACAAAGGCCATCTTGCTAAAATCATCAATGAAAGTAAGGAAATATCTCGCTCGACCAAGAGATTAAACTTCCATGGGCCCACACAGATCAGTATGTATTACTTCTAGTATTCTACTAGCCCTTGAGCCCTTACTTGGAAAAGCTAATTCTACACTGCTTACCCTCATTGCAGGTTTCACAATTATGCTTGATTACATTTATGTTGCCTTTACAAACCATTCCATCAACTGCACCATTTGACATTTTCTTTAGCTGCTGCTCATTCAAATGTCCCAATCTGCGCTACCAGATACCGCTGCTAAATAACAATGCTTTGGAATATTAGTTTCTAATTTGTAAATATTTTCTACTAAATTTGCAACACCCACCAACTGATTATCTTTGTGGAAAATTTTACAGCCTTCATTCTCAAAAATAACTCTATTACCATTCTTGATAAGTTGGCTGACTGACAATAAATTTGCAGCAACCTGTAGCACATATAAAACGTTTTTTATTTATATGTCGAAATTTTTCTTATCAACAACTGTATTGATGTTCACATTTCCTCCACATTCAACAGTTATTTTCGATTTGTCGGCTATACAAATTTCACTCGGGCTTTGAACACTTTTTACATCAACTAACCAGTCCTTGTTTGTTGTTAAGTGGACACTAGCCCCTGAATCTAAATACCATTCATCTTTTTGGAAATTATGTCCTCCCAAGAATATCGCACTAAATACAGAATTTCCAATTTTTGACTTCAAATAAGGACATTGGCTCTTGTAGTGCCCCATTTGTTTACAATTATAGCATTGAATTGTTTTGGTTGAACTGCCATTAGAGCCTGATTGTGACTGTGACTGACTTGACACTGACACATTTCTTCCACTATTCCCAAACTTCTTTCCTTTGGGAACAAATTTGCCGATGAATGCGCTACCTGTATAATCGTCGGCTTCCATTTCTAGCAATTTGGTCTTTATGGCATCAGCTCTAATTTGGATTCCACTATGCTCAATGGCCATAATCATGGGTGAAAATTTCTCCGGAAGCCCCGCCAGGAGCAACGATCCAATCCATACATCGTCAATGTTCAATTCTATCCCCCTTAGAAATTAGAAAATAAAGGAAAAAACTTACAGGAGGATACACTGGAGGATCATCTGCGAGCTTCTTCCTTGTCTCGAATTCTCTGAAGGAACTTGAGCCGTTTCTTGTTAAAACAACCGTCTTCTTCGCTGAATGAATAATCGGGTTGGAGTCAGCTTCTTCACCACACTGTCATTTAATTCACCGGAGTTTTTTTTGGGTTCGAATACCGTCTTAATTTCTTGAAAGAAAATGTAGACTTTTACCGCACTGAAGGGGTGTATTTCTACAGACAGTATCCTTTTCGCAGCGCCAGTAATATTTTAAAAGTAAAGATTTACCTTTTTAAAAAAACTTTATTAACTCGATGACTACAACAATAGGTGATAGAATGAAGACTAACTGTATCAATGAATTAACAAACATTAAATAAAATGAAAAATGCTGAATACAGCAAAGGGTAACAAAATGATTGTTATTAACTGCACTGTTATCACTCAATTATATTGATTTATGTAGTTGTCTCTATATGACTCCTCCCCTCTTCGTTGAAGGTACGTCCTCGTGGCTTCGGCTTCAATAGGGATTGTGGTAATTCTGTTGGTTCACCCTGGTATCGTTCTTGTTTGTTTCTAAAAATTCTTTTATACAAATACAAAAAAGTGTGGCTACTAATATAAAAATTATTGTTGCTGTTATTCCTAGATGGCTTTGATGGACTTCTATAGGTAACAAGTTTGGTTCGCGAAATTGTGGTAGCAATTTGGTTGGATCTTCCAAATGTAAATTGTTAATATTAATTTTGTTATGAATTTCTGTGGGTTCTTTGAGTCTGGGCCATTCTTGACTGAACGTTCTATTGGATCCGGTCCAGGTGTGTTTTCGGAATGAATAAATACAATCGCTTTTTCCTAGTATGACGTTGCATTTTGAAATTTTCAATGATTTAAAATTGTGTTTGCAGTGTTCGTTTAAACTTGTTATTCGAACAAATGATTGTATTTCCATTAGTTAATTGTGTGAAAAGTGAAAAGTCGTTTTTTACTTCGGCGAAAGAGGCGTGAGAGGTCTTCAAGTTGCAAGGGTCTTCGTGAGGTTATTTCTCGCAGTACCAAAACGAGAAGGTTTTCTTGCATTCTTCGTTTGTCCATTTTGTTGATCCTTGAGAATTTAGTGCGAATGTGTACGGGGTAGGAGGATAATGTTTTCTTTGCTGGGAATAGGGATAATTTTGGAGATATGAAGCAATTCGTTGGCTAATATAGTTACATATAAAGTTTTGGAGGTAAACATAAGATTTATTTTAATTATTTCTAATAAAGTAGGAATATCAGAAACAATTTCATCGTGTGAATGAATTGTATGTAAAAAATTAATGGTTTCTTCTAATTCTTTTTGTTTAATTAGTTCTACATTTAGGGCTTCTTGGTTACTGAGTTATATTGTTCTAAGTAAAATTTGAATATAGTTTCTTAGGTTCCTAAATTGTTCTAACTGAATATGGATAATTATTTTGTTGTTAAGTCTATTATTCAAAGTATTCGATTCTTTGAGTATGTTTTCTGCAAAAATTTGAATTTTACGTAAATTTGTTTGCCAACTTTGGGTAATCTGTCCTGCAAACGTATGTAACTTCGAAATTTCGGTCATTAGTTTATTTTCATTTAATTTAACTTTTTCGAAGGTTTTTTGAATCTCTATTAAGTCGTTTTAATCGAGATTTCCGGAAATATATTTTATTACTATACCAAGACCGTCTACTAAACCTCTTTTGATTATTTTAGTGGGTCGTGCATATATTCTAAGTTTGTTTATATCTTCTGAATTCAACATCTCTTTGATAGATTTTTGCCAAAGTTACTGTTGAGTCATCAAGTCTACTGGCTAAATGAACTTGATTTAAAACTAATTTAATATATGAATTTTCGATTTCTTCTATATTTATACTAAAATAAATCTTATGATAGTTGACCTTATATTTTCCTAATCCTAAATTATCTAAAATGTAACCTGGGGGCTCAATTGTTTTGACTTGAAGTGCCTGGCTGGCTATCTTCATGGTTAACCTGGAAAGATTTGATATTTTTATTCATGTGTTTGCTGATCTTTTTAGATTTTTGAGAAACTATTTTATCATTTGATCTATTTGTATCTACTAATATTTTTTTATATTTTGGTATAATTTTATTTCGTGGTTCCATATCTAGATAAACAACGTCTGTTTTGGGGATATCATATTTTCTTTCTATATTAATTTTATCCAGTTGTTCTGTTCTTTTTGTAAGTTGTTTTTGATAAAGGTCATTAAAAAATGAAATAATTTCTTTTTTCGATATTCGTTTTAGTCTTGGTAGATTTGTTTATGAGGATCGTTTTCGTGTAGATTTAGATTTTCATATGGTCCATATAGGAGTGAAAATGGGGTAAAATTTGTTACTGAGTGAATGGATTGGTTATATATAAGAATAGCAGTTGTAACTAAATCAGTAATATTTTCTTTTGATTTCTGTCTAAGAATTCTCAATTTTTCGGTTAAAGTTGAATGTGCTCTTTCTATGGGAGTATTGCCGGTATGAGATTGGGGGGTTGTATAGTGAATTTTAATGTGGAAGAGTGACATGAATTCCTTGAAGGTTTCACTTGTAAACTCCCTTGCATTGTCGCAAGTTATTTGTGAAGGGTAGTTATGATGGGAAAAATAATGACGAAGTTTATTGAGTATAGTGATTGAATTCGAATCATTAATTTCGTATGCTTGGAGGTATCTGGAGAATAAATCGAGTATTGTTAAAAATTGTTTATTTTCTATATAGAATACGTCTATGTGAAGGTTTTCGAAAGGTTTTTTAGAAATAAGAGGTCCAGAAAATGGTATTTTTCGAGGATTCCTATCGTATTTTAAGGTGAGACATAATTCGCAATGATTAATATGGTTCGTTACTAATTCTTGAAATTTTTGGGAAATAATACAAGGATTGTATGTGCTTTATAGTTTCAGTAATACCGTTATGGGTTTCTAAATGATAATCTGAAATTAATCAAATTTGTTCATCTTTACAAGTTATATCTTTGAGAAAGTTATTTGTTCTAATTATTTTTACATTTGGTTCTAAAATTTTAGAGCATTCTCTAGAAGCAGTATTAAGTAGCGAATCGTCAGGACAGTATATATAATATGTCTTTTTTGGATCAATTATTTCTAAACATTTGGCTTAAGACATTATCATCAGATCCTTTCCTAAAACTAAAAATATACCGGTTCTTGCCAAATAGTTTGGAATAATCGATATCATTTTTATCTCCGTATTTTAGGATTATTTGAAAGTGAGCTGAATTTAAAGATTTCTCTGAGATTGGGAAACCAAAAACTGGATTTTCTTGAGCAGAATGTTTAGTTTCGCCTGAAGCGGTACTTTTTTTATCTTCAGATATTTTACTTAAAATTTCGTTAGCGTCGCTAAGCGCTAGATTTGTGTCGGAATTTGCTCTCGCAATCATCGAAGTAGCATCGATATCAGCATTTAGTTCGGGGTCCTTAGTATATATTTTTCGATTTGCGGGGGTTACAATGATATCACTTATGTTTATTTTGAGATTGCGTTTAGGAGGTTTTTTATGGATAGCGTTGACTTCAACTCTAGATCGGCAACGTAATTTGCTTTACCTTTCTTGTATTTGATTTCGAAATCGAATTCTTCTAATTTTAATTTCCATCTTATTAGTCGTTGATCGGGTTCTTTAAGAGAACGTAGCCAGATGAGTGACTTATGTTCAGTCTCAATAACGAATTTTTTGGAGTACAAGTATGGTCGAAAGTGTTTACAACTATCGATAATAGCCAAGAGTTCTTTTTCGATGGTGCCATAATTTCTTTCTGCTGAATTGAGTGTTCGAGAGTAAAATGCAATTGGATGAGAATCTTGAGAAAGTACACTTCCTATCGCGATATTTGAAGCGTCTGTCGTCAAGGTAAATGTTTTTGTGAAGTCGAGGTATGCTAAAACTGGGGAGTTACAAAGAAGTTGTTTACATTTTAGGAAGGCACTTAGATATTCTGGGTCATTTAGGTCTAATTTGGTTCCTTTTTTAAGGTACTTGTTTATTGGATATGTTATTTCGGTTTTCGGTTTTGGGCAAGGGGTTTTGTTTTGTATGCATTCGATTTTATTTGGGTTAGGTTTGATACCATTAGGAGTTACGACGTGGCCTAAAAAGCAACCTCTTTTCTGAGGAATTCAGATTTGTCTATTTGCACCTTCAAATTATGTTTTTCTAGTTCGGTAAATATTTGTTTTATATGAATGATATGGTCTGAAGGGATTTAGAGAAAATTACTGTATCGTCCATGTATACGAAACATGAGTTATAGAGAAAAGGGCGAAGAATAGTATCCATGACACGTTGGAAGGTGGCAAGAGCGTTTTTTAGACCGAATGGCATACGAGTTTATTCGTAATGGCCATTATCTACTATAAATGCAGTTTTTTCTGCCGAATCTGGGTGGAAATTGCTATCGAATGATATATCTTTAAAATTTTGGTCGTTGTTTTCTACATTGAATAATTCTTCGGAAATAATGTTCGGAGGTCCTGTTTGTCTAAAGAATTATGTTGGGGTCTAAAGGTATTTGCAGTAGATATACTCATTGGGGTTGGTTTGTAATGACTTGTAGAAGGTTGAGATTGGCGAATAAAATTTTGGTTATTAGGAGGGTACGTTTGTCTGTTATACGATTGATAATTTGGCCTTTGATAATTATTTTGATAATTTGATCTTTAATAATTATTATATCTATTAGATTGTCTGTTATCAGAGTTTTGAGTTATTTGTGGCTTTTGAAACGAATTATGGAATGATGGTTGTGGTTTCGGTGATTGATTATAAGGAGTATTTTGTTTTGAAGGTGGACGATTTCTTTGGGTTTTCTGTGATCTGAGGAAGTGGGCGAACTCGATTTGAGATCTTTCGTTATCTAATCTTTTGCATTCGTACAGGGCTTGCTCAAGAGATGAAATTGATATATGAAGTAGATGATCTCTGTAAGGATTTAAGAGACCCGCTTTGAATACCATAAGGGCTTGGTTAGCGCACATAATTTCTTTGGATACTCTAACTTCCTGACTATCAGAATTTATAGCTAGGTGCTCTTTAAGGACTTGTAGTTTTTGAGATATCTCGTCGTGAAATTCGGAGAATGATTGGGAATGTGATTGGATAGATGTATTCAAATCGTGTGCTAATATTTTTTCGGACCTAGGATCGCCAAAACGAGTGACAAGAGCTGATTTTAAATCGGGCCAATTATCAAAAGATCTATTAATAATTATGTCTCTTGCTGGACCTGAAAGTTTAGATTTCACTTGTTCCAACAAAAGAGAGTGGAATAAGTTGTTATTGTCGGTTTTTAAAAAGTCTATGTATTTTTCAGACTGTCTCAGGAAATAAGCTAAATCTTTAGAACCACCATTATATGTTATGAATGAATAATCGGGTTGGAGTCAGCTTCTTCACCACACTGTCACTTAATTCGCCGGAGTTTTTTTTGAGTTCGAATACCGTCTTAATTTCTTGAAAGAAAATGTAGACTTTCACCGCACTGAAGGGGTGTATTTCTACAGACAGTATCCTGTTCGCAGCGCCAGTAATATTTTAAAAGTAAAGATTTACTTTTTTAAAAAAAACTTTGTTACTCGATGACTACAACAATAGGTGATAGAATGAAGACTAACTGTATCAATGAATTAACAAACATTAAATAAAATGAAAAATGCTGAATACAGCAAAGGGTAACAAAATGATTGTTATTATAATTACAGGCTGTCTACATATGTCTGCTGATAACATTAAAAATATTCTCAGGTTTTATGAGAAAACTAGAAATGCTGAATACAATTAAATATAAAAGAAATAGTAGATATTTGTTAACAGGATGTTTTTACACATGTTTGCTGATAACGTTAGAAAATTATGATCAAGTTTCGTTATAAGAAAATAAGGTGTATGAACTGCACTGTTATCATTCAATTATATTGATTTATGTAGTTGTCTCTATATGACTCGCATGGATGTATCCTGATGTGTTATTTTATTATATATGGCTGTTAATACAAGTTGAAAGGTTTCTTTCTTCATCGGAAAGTAATTGTAAAATTTAGTTTCATCTTCTTCCAACTGCGTAAAAATAGTAGAAAATGCACCATATTCTTCCCCTTCCAATAATATAGAATGCACCCACAATGACCTTTTACGTTTTTCTATTTCTCTTTGTTTCTTCTTGTACAAAAAGTAGGCCAATACGAGTTTTTGTTCTTATTATTTATTTCACAAGTGCATCATCTCTGACTACCAGTTCAAAACTATTAACTAGCGCATGTAAGACGGCAGTCCCAGGTAACATCCATCCGGTACCTATATATGTATACAATTGACGGTCCATTGTCCGGTGAAAAAACGGACGTCTACAAGCGCTCTAAAGCATTGGAAACTGATGATGAGGACGATACTCCGTGTCGAAGTCTCGTCGGGTACCTAATGTATTTAATGTATGTACAAGACCCAATTTTCCTCTATGTTAAAGTATATTAAGCAGACATGAATAAAAATAACCAACAACTCTGGCAATGTTTAAACTAGTACCTAGAGGTTCTATAAATTTAAAATTGAAATATGTATAGGGAACATATGACACTATATTTACAGGGTATGTTGACTCTGAATGGGGAGGAAATAAAAATAAAAATGGAAATGAGCATCCATATTAAGATTCTAAGAAAAAGTACAAAGGGTTATATCAATTGAATGATAGATGTACTATCTGTTGGAATACAAAAAGGCAGGCATCTATGGCAAGTTCATCTACAGAGGCTGAATATACGAGGTCTGGCTATTAAATAACGAGACTGGTTATGAAAAAGGGTTTTATTATAAAAATTATTCCAAACTCGAATGTTTTCCTTCAATATACTCTCCTCTCCTTACTACACACCTTTCCATACGTTTTTCCCATTGATCTAAGCAGTGCTTGAGTCTTCTTTAGTGAGTGCCTTTAGGAGCTCTGCCGTTTTTTGCTTTACCGCTTCCATCGACTCAAATTGGGTCCCTTTCAAAGCAGATCTTTTTCTAACCTTTCAAGGAAATTTGAGTAGACCCGTTGACGCAAGAGCTTTTGGTCATGAGTCAAATTTTTTGGCACCAACTTCGCAGACTTTTGTCATGTGTAATTCCTCGTGAAAAATATATCTAACCGTTTCTTTATCGGCGTTTACAGCCTCGGCAATCATCCGGATGCTCATTTAACAATCTGCACGCGCAACTTGGTTGATTTTGCTCACTGTTTCCAAAGTTGAAACAGTCACAGGGCGACCTGGGCGCTGGTCATCTTCAGTGCTCTCTCGGCACTCACTAAAGCGCTTACATCACTCAAAAACACGCGCACGAGATAGATAATTGTCCCCATAGGTCTTTTGCAACAATTTATAGCACTCAGTCGGAGTTTCTTTCAGTTTAACGAGAAATTTGAGATTGATACGTTGCTCCTGTTTTTCGTCACATATGTTTTTCGGCACGAGAAAAAAACACGTTTGTTTCAAACCGCTACTACACAAATATAATAGTGACGGAAACGTGTTTTGGGATGTGCATAGACAAGATATCTAGATACCCAACGCATTACTCGTTTTTTACCCCACCCGTCTAGGGCGCCCTCTAGACGCGCAGTCTCGTTATTTAATAGCCAGACCTCGTATGGTGCTGTATAAAGTTGTTGAAGAGGCAATGTGGTTAAAAATTTTAGCATCAGGTATAGAACTGGAAAGAATCTTAGTATCTTAAACAATGGATGTATTAGCATAGGGAATAATCTTACACAAAAGATATTAACAACTAATATCATTTCTCTTGGAAACAATGTAAGCCACTACCAAAGGTCAAATTCTTGGAGTTGAGAGCCAAAATGGGATTGGGAGATTTATCAATATTAATATCTAAATGTAATATAATTGTAATTGTGTTTTTAATTTTCTGATCTGATCACTATGTAAGCGGTTAGTATCAACCGTCCCAGAGATTAATATTAAAAGTATGGTATTCAACTATTGTATTTAGTTATCGTATTATATATAAATTCTTGTAATTGATATGTTAAATCATAAGAGATTAATTTTTAAGGGGGTTTGTGGAAATATTGAGTAGAAAAATCCTTATCTTTTAACATATTATACTTTTCACATTTTAAGCTCATTAAAATTTGAAACTGTAAATTTTCTATTTGAATAACATTTGGCGAACACGTTATCAACCTTGTAAAAGATATAGTTAAGTGATTCAAATAGATTGTTGTTGCAATATCGCACATTATGTTTTATGGCCATCAACTATAACCTCATTAACTTACCTTCTTATCATCAATGACTTTTTTATGTTTATGTAAGTATCATAATCGATCATTTACTTACATCTAATATGTGATTATAATTAACCATCAATCTCATTATTTATTGTTTGTATATTTATTATTGTATACTCTTATATTCAGTATGTAAGTCACTTTGGGCACTAATATTGTGATCTTAATTGTTTGATGGTTGAGTACACTAATCAGATTCTTAAAACCAAAAATTACTTCCACGAATACTTCGACGGAAATCTTATGGTTATTGAATTAGCCCTACATGTAGGATAACGCTTTACTACAGAGAAGACTTCAATTTACAAAAAATTGAAATTTCCGTATTCTCAAAACCCATTACATTTAGATGAGAATAACGAATATTTTATGCCTCACAGCAGTAAATGAAGTTATTCAAATTTCACCCAGCCTATTACAAGTTAAAATAAAAACAGTAACCTTAGAAATAAGAATCCTAACAAGTGAGAGAGTAATTTTATCTTTTTTTTTCTTACTCAATTAGACAAAAAGCCGAATTATTTGAAGCTGAAGATTTTGAAATATTCCACTTCTTATAAATCTCTCTAAATAAAAAATTTCAACCAAAATGTGAGGTAAATAACATAAATTTTTCTGATTATACTTATAGTGATGACTTTAATTAGATCAGATCATCTCAACCAAGTAGAAAAACGTGAATTGAAAAAAATTATTCCTTAATTTCCTGAAACATTGTATAGGCCTTACAAAAAATTTACTTATATAAATATATATATATATATATATATATATATATATATATATATATATATATATATATATATATAAATAAAAGATGAAAAACGCAAGTTCAAAAACAAATATCACAACTGGTAGATGACGGAATGATAAGGATTTATGGATCGTTCCAAAGAAAATGGATATATCTAGAATTAAAAAATGGCAAATAGTAATAGGCTATAGAAAACTGAATGAGAACACTTCATCAATTTTTTTAGATATCTTTGGGAGATAGTAGTATTTCACAACTCTAGACATGGCTTCTGGATTTCACCATCCAAAAAACCGCTTTTAATGACGAAAATGTACCTTATGAATACCCCGTGAATGCTTTGGACTTCTAAGTAATCTGTTGAATTTTTAGGACATTTTATGACAATAGATGGTATAAAACCGAATCCTAAGAAAGTTAAGGACAAAAAAATTTTTTCAGTTCGGAAAATTGAATCATTTCTAGGTCTAATTGGATATTATAGAAAGTTTTTCCTAATTAACGAAACCTATGAAAAACTCAACTCAACAAACTCAAAAAGGAATAAACTTTAGTACACAATTAAGACTTCATAAATTATTTTGAAACCTACAAGAAAATATTGACAAACGATCCCAATCTGGAACACCCTTCGTTCTTGCAACAGATGTTTCTAATTTAGCTATAGGTGCGCTATTATCACAAGGACAAATTAACAAAGACCTACCAGTTGCTTAAGTTTTATTTATACTGAACCCAGCAGAAATTATTAAAGTACGAATCAACTAAGAAAATGCCACAGGCGTCATCAATTAGTAATTGTCTGCCTCACTTTAAAATATTCCCTCTCCGTCGCTTCAGACTGATATACCAATGGCGTAGGTTTTTATTTAAATAAAAATTAATGCAGTTCACACCAAAACATTTATTAGATTAAAAAATACAAAAAAAAATATATTTTAAGGATTTAAACATATATTACAGTAGGATATTACTTAGTTAATTATATATATATATATATATATATATATATATATATATATATATACAGTATCTTATAGAAAAAGCAACTGTTCACACCAAAACATTTATTAGATTAAAAAATACAAAAAAAAATATATTTTAAGGATTTAAACATATATTACAGTAGGATATTACTTAGTTAATTATATATATATATATATATATATATATATATATATATATATATATATATATATATATATATATATAAATACAGTGCTTTTCAGATAAAAGTATCCACCTTTAATAACTTTTGTAATACTGGTATTTAGAAAAAATCCAAAAACACGTCAATTTATGTTGGAAGGGGCGAGCATTATGGCTTATTTAAACTTACTGGAAAAGCCACCCCCTCACCCCTAGCAGCACCCCCTTTATTTTTTTAAATTACTTTTCATATTTTTTATGTAAAATTTGGATACTCCTCTTTGAGCTGATTTCAAAAATGTATAATACTTGTAGGTTAAAGTGGTTAGTTTATGAGATAAACAATTTTTTAAGAGCACAAATTTTACTTATTATTTACTTTCACCTTATTTGCCTGTACTAAAATGGGTTGTACAACAGTTCAAACTCTTTAATCTTTTTAACTGTGCTATTTATTATGAAGTTACAATAAGTGTTCAAAATGAGTACCATTCACTTCCATACAATGGTATAATCTATTTTGAAATGCCTCTCTGACATTGCTTAATACGGCTGGATTTAATTGTCGACATTCATTTTCTATCCTCTCTCATAAATCATCCAGAGATTCTGGTTGGGTAGCATAAACTTTTGTTTTAAATACCCCCATAAAAAGAAGTCTAGGGGTGTTAAATCCGGTGACCTAGGTGGCCACTCCATCATCTGCCCCCTTCTACCTATCCAACGAGCGGGGAATGTTTCGATTAAAAATTGTCGAACAGGCATAGCATAGTGTGGGGGAGCTCCGTCTTGTTGAAATACCAGTAAATCTTCGGAAAGGTTATCATCATTTTCTATTATTGTTGTAATACGTGGGTCAACCCCTTCCCTGAGTAACTCAAGATATGATTCACCATTTAAATTTCCGTTGATGACGAAAGGTCCGACAATGTGGTCACCTAGGATACTACACCAAACGTTTAACTTTTGGGGATGTTGTGTATGGAATTCACGCATAATATGTGGATCACTTTCAGCCCAATATCTACAATTATGCCTACTTACTAAGTCATTTAATGACCATGAGCATTCATCAGAAAAGCAAATATTGTTTAACAATTGTGGATTGTTATTGATAATTTGCGTCATTGATTCGCAAAACTCTAGACGACGATCAAAATCATCTTCATTCAACTCGTGCACCAACTTAACTTTGTATGGGTGGTACTTGAATTTATGTAGAACTCGGAAAACTGTAGAAGATGAAACACCGATCGCTCTACTTATTGTTGACAACTATTGGGGTTGTTGAGCCTCTAAGCTGACTTGCCCTAAAATTGCCACTTGGATTGCTTCGTTATTTACGAGTCCCTCTCGCTTATGCACTTTGTTGCAAACAGACCCTGTTGTGGTAAATTTCTCCATCAGTTGATTTACATACTTATGAGTTGCATGTCTTCCGTCATGTAATTCGTTAAATATTCTAGCAGCAGCTCTTGCACAATTATTATTTTGGTAGTATAAACCTACAATTTCAATTCTTTCTTGCAAAGAGTAAATCATTTCAGAGAAACAAAATAAATAATGTATCAAATTACACTATCAATAGTGACTACAAATTCTAGTTGACAATGTCAAACTTTAATAAAAAGTAGAGTTTTTTGTTGTTTGGATTTTTTAAGTAGAATAAATAGCACAGTTAAAAAGATTAAAGAGTTTGAACTGTTGTACAACCCATTTTAGTACAGGCAAATAAGGTGAAAGTAAATAATAAGTAAAATTTGTGCTCTTAAAAGAAAAATTGTTTATCTCATAAACTAACCACTTTAACCTACAAGTATTATATATTTTTGAAATCAGCTCAAAGAGGAGTATCCAAATTTTACATAAAAAATATGACAAGTAATTTAAAAAAATGAAGGGGATGCTGCTAGGGATGAGGGGGTGGCTTTTCCAGTAAGTTTAAATAAGCCATAATGCTTGCCCCTTCCAACATAAATTGACGTGTTTTTGGATTTTTTCTAAATACCAGTATTACAAAAGTTATTAAAGGTGGATACTTTTATCTGAAAAGCAATATATATATATATATATATATATATATATATATATATATATATATATATATATATATATATATATATATATATACAGTATCTTATTGAAATAGCAACTGTTTATTGCATAGAGGTTTGGTGTGAATGGTATGTTTATAGTTTTTGCACATGTTGAGTGTAATATTTTATCTATGTCGTTAATTAAAAAAAACATTATTCGCTATCAGAAACTAGAGACGAACATTCTAGTTCATCCTCTAATGAACTATCAGTATCCTCGCTGTTTTTGGCTTCACTTTCTTCCGATGAACCCGTATTTACTGTAAATGTTAAGTGATCTAGAGTGTGGTCTAAGATGTGCTCTTTTTGTATAAGGTCATTCTCATATTTTTTAATATGTTGGCAAATATTATACCACTCTTGTTCCGATACCTCCTCAAATTTTTGCATAGCGAGTGCCTCCGTATCGGACAGTTTAAATGTTGTATTGTGCGCAGCTACCCAATTTTTTACTAATGCCCAGATTTTTTCGATCGGGTTTAGTTCTGAATGATAAGGAGGTAAACGTAGTACACGGTGCCCATGTTGTTGTAACAGTTCGTCTAGTTTGTACTTTATGGGGAAGCGAAATTTATTGGCTGCTGTGTATGTAAGTTTCATCAGTATAACATATATTGCGGCCTTCGTTACGGTATTCTATCAGCTTCTTTAGATAATTTATTCGTTTCAGGCGAATGTCTTGTGATTCACAAAAAATTTCTCTTCGGTTTGGCATTTTCTGCCATCTACAAAAAAAATCTGTGATAGACATCAAGATTATAATTATCGTAATTATCGTAATAATGGACATCTTAAAATCAAAATTATTACCTGAAACCAATTTTTTTAAGGAGCCGATTCAAGCTGCTTACACTTATTGCTTCTGTCAAGATTTGCCGGTCATTAATTTTCTGCAAAACACCTGTAATTTCATCATAATTTAGCATTGCACGTTTGCTCTTTTAAATTGAATAGTAACAACGGTAAACCTTAAACTTAGTAGGTACATGACTTGGCTGCGTATAATTAGACCTTGCTTTCCAACTTTTTTTGCGGACATTATTTAAAACGATTTTGCCCCTAATGTTCAAAAACAGCGCTATCTGTAGAATAAACTATGGCACAGACTAAAAATAACACCGAACACAATAAATCACACTATCTACTGAACAACGAACAATACTAAATGCTGAATGTCCGATGTTCGGTCGGTTATGCATCTGCGCATCCATAAGCGCAAATTATTTATATTGCTTTTATATTTATATTTCCTTCCTAAGTAAAGGCTTGGCAACATCGTAGAGGGACTCGCAATGGTAAGAGTTCCATGGTTACGCGACGATTCCCTTCGAATTCTGATTTGGACCATGCGGCAGACGTGTAGCGTTACCAGACTATTTAGCACTTGCATTTCTATATTAAAAATACCGAACAATCGTAAAAAACGCCACTGTCACATAAATGGGATGGGCCTAAGAGAGAAGGAAATTATTGCGGCCTTTGTCAGGTATGACGCGTCTGGCCTTTTCTTAGTTGATTCGTACTTTACAAATATACTATAATGCAGAAAATCGTATAATAGGAGCCCTTAAACCCATATAAAAATCAAATCGTGTTCAAGTATTCGAACGATAATGTAACCAAAATCAGAAAAGAAAAAAAGGGTTTTCCAAAAATATTTCAAGAAATATCCTTTTTATATATATACAACGATACATTATTGGAGGATGTAACGTACAATGAGATCCTACAACAAAAAATAAAATTTTACCATGAAACAGAACTTCTCATAGAGGCATAACAGAAAACATTGCTTCCCAAAAAAGGATATATGTATTATTGGCCAAATTTAGAGAACGGTGTGTGTGAAAAGTTATGTCAACCTTCAAAACACATAATACATTTCCAAATCGTAAGAGGAAAACTTGATTATCATCACCCTCTTGAATCAAGCGAAGAACAAATTATTTCTTATCTATATGCAAGAACACAGAAAATAATCAAGCAATTATACATCATTTTTTAGTCTTAGTCTCTTAGAAAAGAACTCGATTCATGAGATAGTTTTGTGAGGCTTAGTACCTGGGATTTCACCGATTATATCTGCTTTTCATCCATCACCTGCACTACATCTTTCCTCTCAATCAAACCAGAGTGTTTGGAGGGTGAGTAGCCATAGGAAAATGGTCGATAGGTGATGGTGTTGGCTACGTGTTGCGCCCACTTAAACAACATTTTGCCTTAAGTTTAATGAGTAATAATTTTTTTCCTATTTCTCCATTTTTTTGTATAAAAACTTTAATTATTTTTTTAATAACCGCTGAAATGTTAAAAAAATGATGTCATTTGTTAGTGTAGTCTTACCTTATTCAGATTTAATCATAATTTCATACAAACTATTCAAAAAGAAATAACAGTGAAGTATCAAACTTTCATAAATCGAAAAAAAATCCTTATGTCAACTTCAGATGGTAATAATAAAAAAAAATACAGTGTATGGCATTTACAAATGTTTTTAAAAACTTCTCTAGTTAATATTCTTTCGAACGGTATGTAACATGTATCATAACTAACCAGGTAACTCAACAAAAACCGGTTTGTCGTCATGAATGCATTAAAAGGGTGAAAACCTAAACTATTCAATTGAGCAGGTAAAAAGTTTTGTTTTGGATGACGCAACGAAATAGGTTTAGCTATTGCACTTTTTTGTCTTCTATTACTATCTATGTACTTTATTTTGGGGCAATTAAAACAAAATTTTTTTTTAAATCATTTATTACAAATATTGTTCAAATTGATGTCCATTATTTCTGATACATGCGTAACATCTCTTTCTAATTTCCGTTGTGGTATGACTTAACCTGATTTCATGTTTCATTATCACAAATGCATTATCTATTTTTTCAATTAATTGCTCTCTTGTTTCAATGGTTTCCGTATACACTAGAGCTTTAGCACGACCCCAGACATAGAAATCAAGCGGTGTTATATCCGGCGACCTTGCAGGCCATGGGATGGGACCATTTTTGCCAATCCAAGCGTTGGGAAATGAATTGTCAAGGTGTTCCCGGACTGCTAATGTCCAGTGCACTGGGCAGCCATCTTGTTGAAAAACAATGGGTTCTTGATTCTGAACATTTGGAACTCCATCCATGAGTTCGGGCAGATCATTTATTAAAAAATCTAGATAATTATTGCCATTCAAATTGTCTGGTAGATAATATGGACCAATAAGTGTATTGCCAATTAGTCCTGCCCAAACGTTAACCGAAAACTTCCTTTGATGTGTCACCGCTCTTTTCTTTTTAGGGTTTTCATCCTTTGGGGCCCATTGACGCAAATTATGAAAGTTTACAATGCCTTCCCTTGAAAACTTTGATTCATCCGTCCACAGGATAATTTTTAAGAAGTCGTGGTGGTCAACATCCATGTGTAACAAGAGACGGCAAAACTGGACGCGTCTTTGATAATCGTTTTCTTCTAGACCTTGCACGGGAGTGTAATGAAAAGGATGCTTTCCATTAGCGCGAAGAACAGACCACACTTTCCATGCGCTTAGATTTAGTGTTGCAGCTACAGTGCGGATACTTGTTGTGGGATCTTCATCAAAAGCTTCCAAAATGCGTTCGTCATCAGCAACGTTACGTTATCTAGCAACTCCAGGTTTACGGCGATTTAGATTGCCAGTTTCCCTTAAGCGTCTAAATGTCGTTTCAAAAGTATGACGATTAGGTTGACGTCTATTGGGAAAACGCTCTTCATAAATTCTTTTTGCTTCTCTTCCATTTCCATCAGCTTTGCCGTAAGCCATCAACATATCAGCGTATTCCTCGTTAGTAAAAGCAGCCATTAAAAATAACAGTAACAACAAAACTTAACAACAACAAACGAAAACAAAAATAATGCGCAGAGCGGAATTGTGAAGTACAACACGTGTAGTAGCGAAGAACGACAAGTGTCGACTAAATGCACCCGACAGGGTGCGCAAGTGCCAAAGGGAGCATAATAGTCAACTGATGAAAGAGATAGCACAATACTTTTAGCTGTGTTACAATGAGACAAAACATTTTACCTGCTCAATTGAATAGTTTAGGTTTTCACCCTTTTAATGCATTCGTGACGACAAACCGGTTTTTGTTGAGTTACCTGGTTAGTTATGATACATGTTACATACCGTTCGAAAGAATATTAACTAGAGAAGTTTTTAAAAACATTTGTAAATGCCATACACTGTATTTTTTTTTATTATTACCATCTGAAGTTGAGATAACGTTTATTTTCGATTTATGAAAGTTTGTTACTTCACTGTTATTTCTTTTTGAATAGTTTGTATGAAATTATGATTAAATCTGAATAAGGTAAGACTACACTAACAAATGACATCATTTTTTTAACATTTCAGCGGTTATTAAAAAAATAATTAAAGTTTTTATACACAAAAATGGAGAAATAGAAAAAAAAATTATTACTTATTAAACTTAAGGCAAAATGTTGTTTAAGTAGGCGCAACACGTAGCCAACACCATCACCTATCGACCATTTTCCTATGGCTACTCACCCTCCAAATACCCAAGAACATTCACGATTCCCAACATCTCAACAAAGCAGTATACGAAATGAACGAAACGTACATAGTAGCGAAAATATTTTCTCAAAATATTAAAACGTGGAACAAATATCGAAAACGATAATGTCATAAGCCAAAACAAAAGAAAAATTAATAATAATAATATAAAGCCACAACTTTTTCTATATTCAGATGACACAAATCTATCAATTTTAAGACTTCAATTAGCGGCCGCAATTCAAATAAATGAAATTCTAAACCCGGTTCATCCCGTCTCTCGTAAGTATAGTTCTTCCAATATCAATTGCAAATTATAAAAAATCTTGCCGACAATTTTATTTGATCTATCTACCATAGGTGTAGATACCTCATTTTATAAATTTATTATATACTTCTAAAAAGATGTATATCTTATAGCGAGAAAATATATGTTAAAAGGCAATCGAATTAATTGGACAGCACTATCCGCCGTTATTTAGACAGATGCAGTCCTACTTGAAACTTGGAAAAAAATCATTATTATACCTCGTCAACTTGCTACAACTGAATATTAAATTATAAAACGTAAATAAACGAGTAAAATGTACCTGTCTGTAAGGAAGTTTCGTTTAAACAGGGTAACAGACGTGAACTGAACCTTTTTTTGTACCCCATTCGTTTTTTTTCTGAAAAATGAAATATCAAAGCAAAAACCATAGAGGAAAATAAATTCTTTGAAAAAAAAAACAAAAGAGAAAAATCATTTCAATTCCAAGGTATTTTTATAAATAATAATGGTAGTCAGAATCTTCTGAACTAGAGTCATCATTTGATTGAATTATGAAGGGTTGTAAAGAGGATGATACCACATACTCATCTTCTTCTTTGATAACATGTTGAACATAGTTTTTCCAAGCTCTTGGCAGTCTGCTACTAGAACTTTCTTTACCAGTTCTACAACCTCTTTACTCAGTTCTGGAGACTGATTACATTTTCGTAATTCTGATTTTACGTTTGCTCAACTTTAGACCTTTAATAATAGTAAGCAATTCTTTGTTTGTAGGGCCTTTTTAGGATCAGTGACAGGAATAGAAATATTTTTTTTGACATAAATGCTAAATTTTGAGCTTTGTTACTACTACTATTTGGTATATATGGTATATAGGATGCGTTGTCCATAACGATTACTGACTGTGGTGGAATGTTAGGTAAAAGCCGTTTATTAAACCACTTTTCAAATAATTCTGATGTCATATCTTCTGCACAGTTTTTAATATTTTAGCATATATTAATAAAACTGCGTCTTGCTTCTAGCGTGTACTATTATAATGCGTTTCCCTTTAGAACATGGCCCATTCAAACAACAATTTTCACTATTGTCAACCCAACCGAACTTTACTACATCGTGACTGTCAAAACATGTTTCATCTACATAAATTATGAGTCTATTAGAACTTCGGTAGTCTTTTATCTTACGCAAATAATCTTGTCGCCATCGAACGATCCTTGACGATTCGGTTATTGTCATCCGTTTATTCAGTTTTTGTATTTAAAACCACATGCTGAGAAAACTTAAGGCAATGTTTCTAAACTGGTATAATTGTATTCTGGATAATCTGCTACCTTTTGCTGTATTACTTCTAATGTCGCAGCCCCGTTTTCCTTATATAAACTATAAATTGTCCTACGTATAAAATCTTGAGTAGCTTTGTCAACTGATTTTAGTTTTTCTTTACATGTTTTTCAGTTCTGTGAATGACCCACAGCAACTACTTTTGTGACTACTCGATAAATGATTCATTTACTCTAGTTAATTTAGCAATTCTTATTATGATTGCATGAGCAGATTGCTGAATTTTTTCCTTTTTTAAACATTTCAGTATTTTTAAAATAACTTCCTGTGTTTGTATATCTTAATCTTTATCATTAAATTCATACCTGTCTTTATTCTCACTACACTGTGCAATTTCATTGTCTCCATTCGCCTATGGTCTAAAGAACGCAATATTTCTATTTATTTAAAGAATTTATGAATAAAATAAATCTCACCAAGTGACGCCACCGCTTATCGCAGGCTGTCTGGCAGGAATATTTCGAAGAAATTGAGTATATACACCTTCCGACAGCTTCGGTCAATAGAAATGCATTTATGTTTACGATTCGATGTTTTCATTGGTAAACAGTGGAGATGATGAGTCCACGTGGTTTGTTAGATGTTTACCGAATTTTATACGAGGAGTAAACATTATTTTTCATTTCTTAATTTGGTATGAGTACCGTGCGTATTTATAAAATATTGATTGTTTCACTCAAAACTGTCTTTCGCAATTAATATTGGAAGAACCATAATTAATTCGCAATATATATTTTTATCACATATTAATATTAGTAATATAAAATCTATGTTTCGAGCAGTTTAACCATATATTAATATACATGAATACAAGTTTGGGTACTTACTAACCAACAATTTAAGTTTATGACCTATTAAAAACTAAACCACGCTCTTAACCTCCTAAATTCCAATACCAATGCTTTTGTTTTTTGTGAAAAATTTTACTCTCCCTGTCTAAACGTCTATCAACAGTACTTAACTGTTCAAACTGACAAAGGTAGAAAATAGTATTATAAATACCCTGTAGCATATGTAATAGTTGCTTACAATCCTTGGTATTTGGGTCAAAAACTCTTAGTTGATTCTCAACTTTTATTTTATGACATATTAACATTTATAATAAATACATTAAGTAAAAAAGATTGAGAGCATCGAAAAAACTAAACATCACTCATTTATAATAAGTAGGGATTTTAATATTTGCCGAATTTCTGACAAATTTTCAGAGGTCATCACAGCTTGAATAACATTCTGCAAATAACTCTGTTCTTCCAAGGTTTTGGCTACTTTCATAGCATCAATAATTACTTGACGTTCAAGTCCTGCAAGTCTCGCAGCATTAAAACCATAAGATTTGGAACATCTGCCGGTTGCCAACTTGTAAAGGAAAGTTACATTCTCAATAGTCGAATCTGGATCACTTTCAATTAGACAAGCCTAAAATTTAATATGTTTGTAATGCAATGAAAAAACACCTAACATCTTTAAAACAAAATATTCATTTGTTAAGTGTTATCCAACTCTGTATCAGAAAAATTTGCTGAATTCATCTTCATCAAACAAACACCTATGATGCGTCACACTTTATTAAATACCTATATATTATATATATATATATATATATATATATATATATATATATATATATATATATATATATATATATATATATACGAGGATGTATTGATATCTAGTTAGCCTAGAGAAAATAATAGATGACCACCGAAATTGTGAAAATCGAAAAATTGGAGTATCGAGCTATCATCAAGTACCTGTATTTAAAAGGGTTATAATCTTGATAGATTTGTTTATTGGGATCGATTCAGTTTAAATTTTCATATGGTACATAAAGGAATGAAAAAGGGGTAAAGTTTGTAACTGAATGAAGTGATTGATTGTATATAAGAATAGCCGTTGTAAAAAAGTCAGTAATATTTTCTTTCGATTTTTATGTGAAAGAGTGACATGAATTTCTTAAACGTTTCGCTAGTGAATTCTCTTGTATTGTCGCAAGTTATTTGTGAAGGGTAATTATGGGGAGAAAAATAGTGTCTTAATTTATCGAGAATAGTGATAGAATTTGAATTGCTTATTTCGTAAGCTTGGAGATATCTAGAAAATACATCGATTATTGTTAAAAATTGTTTATTTTCTATCGATAATACGTCTGTGAATATTTTCGAATGGTCTTTTATAAATAAGGGGACCAGAAAATGGGATTTTTCGAGGATTTCTATCATATTTTGAGGTGAAACAAAGTTCACAATTATTAATGTGATTTGTTACTAGTTCTTGAAGTTTTATTTTTATATTGCTTTTGGTGCACCTTGCACCAAAAGCGTGCAAGCCTAGAAGCATCGCGTTCGATCTGTACTCGATTTAAAAAGGATGTAGACTTCTTAAATCAAATTGTTACTATGGATGAGACTTGGGTACATTTCTACGATCCAGAAACAAAGCAACAATCGATTGAATGGCGTCACTCTGGTTCTCCAAGACCTAAGAAGTTTCGTGTCCAAAAATCTGCTGTAAAAGTTCTTGCTTCAGTTTTTTGGGATTGCCATGGAGTAATCATGATTGATTTTTTGGATAAAGGTAGAACAATTACTGGAGATCTCATGTTGCCTTGCATAAAATTCGTGATTAGGGTTTTAATTACTAGAATACCCCGGTTATTTACCAGATTTGGGTCCGTTCGACTATCAACTCTTTCCTCAACTGAAAAGAAGTTTAAAAGGTCGTAAATTTTCTTCCAACGAGGAGGTAATAAAAACTGTGGAGGTCTGGTTTGCAGAGCAAGAAGAAAATTTTTTTTAAAGGTCTAGAGATGTAGCAGGTTCGCTGTAATAAATGTGTCCAATTAAGAGGAGAATATGTTGAGTAATAAATTATTTTGACATTGAAATTTTGTTTGGTTCTAAAGTAGGCTAAGAATTTTTCAATACATTCTGGTATATAAAAATCCTAAAAAATCATTTTAGCAAATCGTAAAATAGATAACTCAAAATTTACTTACTTACTACAAAGTTGATACATTTAATTTTACTAAACCATGGTTACCATATATTGAATCAAAAGTTACCAATTAGGTAGTTCAACTCACCATATGTCCTAATTGCACATCTGAACAGTCGAGAAAATTATAAACAAGAGAATGATAGTGAGTAGAAAATGCAGTTCGGCATTTAAGTTGGATTAATTTATTTACATAGCTGGTTGCTATAGCATTTCCATCATGTGTAGAAGTTCCTCGCCCTAATTCATCAATAATCAATAAAGAATGTTGGCTAGCATATTGTAATATACTAGCTGCTTCTGAAAGTTCCACATAAAATGTAGATTGAGAATTTTTCATATCATCTTGAGCACCAAGGCGAGTAAAAATTCGATCTATAAGAGTAAGTTCACATTTGGATGCTGGTACAAAACTCCCCTAAAACATGTTATAGAATGACGTTCTTGTTTGTACGTTAATGTTCATTTTTAAAATTCAAATAAGCCTTACAATTTGGGCCATAATAGAAATAATAGCAATTTGTCTCATCAATGTTGATTTTCCACCCATATTAGGACCCGTGATTATTAACAAACTAGGCAATTCATCCACTCCCATTTTCGTATCATTTGGAATATAATTTTCAAGATTTTGGGCAACTGGATGTCTACCATTTTCAATTAGTAGCTTGGGCTAAAACATATTTTCTAAAAAACAATAGATACTTTGAGAGCTCAATTTTATACCTGATCATCAAAAGGTAAAATTGTTGGCAAACAAATTTCGAATGAATATGTTCTAGCATACTCTGCTAGAGAGCATAAAACATCTAATATTGTCAAGCACTGAATTACTGTATCAAATTTGTCTCTCCTAAAACAGACAATTATAAAAAGCAATTCAGTTTCAACACAAAAAAATGAATTATCATGGAAGTATTGTTTCCTTCTATGATTGAGTATTTAAAAAAGAACATACTTATCATTAAATTTTTCAAAAATTTTTCTGCTTAGATCAAGAATAACTTTCTCCTTAGTTGACTCTGCATCTATCATCTGTGATAATAAGTCCTGAAATAATATGAATCAATTGTAAAACTAGATATAAGCACATAAAATCAGATTCTTTTAGCAAGATGCGAGATCAATATAACGAACTTTATTATTTCAAATTTATTTTTGGAAATTGTTTTGTTTTTCAAATCTGTCCCTAATATTTTTTCTAATACCATATATAGCTGAATGACTGAATAAATATGCATTTATTGGTAAATTAAAATTATATCAAAGTTCAAAGAACAAGTAAACTATTTGAAATAAATAGAATAAATGTTTTTTAGCGGGTAGGACTAACAATCAATTCAATATCCTCAAAAAATCTCGAAAGAAAGAAGAACTATTAATTTTACAACAATAATACATCTGTTATTCATAATAATTAAATTTTTGGGCTGGTATTCATGGAAATAGTATTATTGAACTTTTTTCATTGAGATATCTAAATTATATGAGGTACTTGAGAAATACTAGGCCCATTAATAACTGAACTTGTGACATATTTATGAGTTTTATGTGGTTACATATTCAAATTTATGACCATTATTATATCTGATACCAGTAAGTTATAGCTTTTAGTGCAATAATGTAAATTATGAAGACAAGACTGTTTTTATGTATTCGCTTTTTGAATAAAAATAATAGTATGATATTGTGCCTTATTAGTAGTGGCAATTTCTATCAATTTATCAAGTTAATTGATCCTAATAATGACAAAAGAAGAATGCTACACATTAATTAATTTTAAATGGGTAAATAATGAAAAATATTATCAAAACGTAAATTTAAAAACTACTTAAAACCCAAGTAATAAATTTTAAATTTGATTTCCGATACCCTTTTAGTTACACTTTAGAGTAGTTACCCTTGTTGTTGCAGTAGAGAATCTCTTGACAGGTTTTGCTCCTTTCTTAGCACCTTCTAATCTATACTCATCAGTTGCTTTATTACTTTTAATTTCAGGAACTTCCAATTGATACCGTTTCTTATCTGTACCAACATATGTTACATTACAACCAAAGAATTTAGATTGTTCATTCAAGTAATTATCCAATTTTTTTTTCAAATTTTCTATAATGACTTCGATCTCATCATATTCATCTATCACACCTGTTTTGGGAATTATTTTTCCATCTTTTTCAGCTTGTTGATGATCAAAGGCATTCTACAAATAAACAAATCTCAAATAAACTACAAAACAAGGCTTTTCAATCAAAATGTGCTTAATACTTTCAATAAAATGTACAAATTATAGTGAAAGTATTCAATTTATTCAAGTTTTTGTAGATGAGAACAACTTTACACTAAACACAAACTCAACTTATAAGAGAGAACAATCAAAACAATGATAAACATTTTCAATCGGCAATAATCATCATTTTTACTCTCCATTACATCTCAGGGTTAATAATACTTGAAACCAAAATAGCTAAACCAAGAAGATACAGCAACTTGCACCTTTTTCTTAAATTATTTGTTTACAATAACAGATAAAGTTCAATTTTCTTCCACATTATTGTATTCTAACCACAAGTACAATATAATCTGCCAAAAGTTTTATTAAAATAGTACTCATTAAATATCCTTAAAAATCAATGAATCACACATATTCTAAAAATATAGAAAGAATAGAAAAGTGGAAAACTCACTGTGAAATATGAAATGGTTTCCATGATATCCGGATATACTCCATTTGGTTCTAATTGTGTTAATTTTCTCAACAGCCTATTTTCACATCCTAAAACAAAATGTTCTTAGATGTAAAAAATTATTCTAGAAAAATGAGCAGAGTCTATGTCATAGGTGTAGAGCCTGCGGCCTCCGCGAGGTTCTTGTGCGGTCCTTTGCCACCTAGTACAAAATGGTAGAGTTCGTTTCAAACAACTATTGTACATCAACGCCATGACAGTTGTGCGAAAAAGCCCGCCAAAGACAGTCATATTGTAACATGACGTCAGAATATTAGTCTGAAACGGGCCCTAACACGCATGGGCGAGGCTCTGGCCCACACACCATCCGTTTCAGACTTGGACACTCAATGTTAATTTTTTAAACAGTTTTCAGCGACCCCAAATTGCTAATAGATTTTCTGATTTTGCCGAGCACACTCCTGCTATGAAACTGGCATTTGAACCACATTTAATAGATATATCCGAGGCTCCTGCAGAACAAATGGAGTTAATTGATTTAGGGGAAGATAGTATCATCAAATCCCTTTTTAACGCTAAAAAGGATCCCTTAGAAATCTGGGAAAATGCTGTTGAATATACATACCTTCGAGAACATGCTCGCCGTTTACTTTCCTGCTTCGGAAGTACCTACTGTTGCGAGACAACATTTTCTCTCATGTCAAAAATAAAAACAAATTTAAGAATGCAAATTACAGATGCACATTTAGAGGATCATTAAAGCTGCGTGTTACGAAGCTTGATCCAAATATACAATTACTGTCAAACAAAAAACAAAGCCAAATAAGTCACTAACTTAGTGAACAAAAAAATATTTTTTATTGTATTTTTTTATAATATTTTATATGTATATTGTATTTAAAATTTTGTAGTATTATATTTTATTTTTTCTATATAATGCAATAAATTGTTAAATCTATAGAAAAACTATAATAATTTCACAAAAGTCACTTTCTTAGGTCAATCAGCTTATGCGGCCTCTCTTATTGCTGCCTAATTTAAATGTGGCCTCTAATGGTAAAAAGGTTCCCCACCTCTGGTCTATGTCGTGATACCACTATTTCAGGACACGGAACACTTGAACTTCAGTAACCATACATAAACGTTCCAGTAGTCTTATATTTGTTACTCTTAACTGAAGTTATACTTCACAAAATTAGCTATTAGAGCCTGGCTAGTGCTCAGGTTACTAATTTCCAAGCATAGATATGTTTGTAGGCTAACTTCTTAGGAGGAAGCAAGTTTGAAAATGTAGAAGTCCATATCATCATTAAAAAATGACATTGTCATTAAGTTCAAGTTATAATGAATATAAGTTATGTTTATTCAGGTGTTTTGTAACTTACCCTGGAATAAATTTATTATTTCATATGATGTTTCAAAAGCTTTTAAAGTCTTTAAAAAATCTTTGATTTTATTTCTAGAATAAGTGTTATTCTCATATAACACAGCTCTACTATCTGGATGGTTTGTTGACAAAAACTTGTTACCATATGTGTGTATTCTGAAAAAATAAAGAATGATTATGAGGCGAATGCAATTCCCATATTGTACTTTACTTCATTAGAAAACGTTCCAAATCGGGCATTCCTTTAAGTACCATTCGAGTATTATTGAGCAAGGAGCTGTTATCCACTAAATATTTAATTGCATTTTGTCTTTCTTCAATCTTCAAAGAATTACACAATGGTCTGCAAATCCACCTAACCAGTAACCTGGAATATATATTGATCTATAGATCACCTTCATCATGAATATCAAAATAAGGATAAAATCAACTTAGAACTTCGTTCCAATAAGAAAAATTAGTTTTTTCTTTGGTGTCCACATCTCAAATATATAGCGGTAATCAATTAAATTTATTAGAATTTACAAAATAGAGATATAAATTTTACTTAAATTATTTAGATCTTTTTTATCATTTATAGCTTTTTCGTTCTTATGAATGTGAACCATTTCTAAAAATTCCCTTTTTCGTGTATTAGATTCCGTTTCAAGAATTTTTGAATCCTTATAATTGAATTTTTTTTTATATCTCATGGTTCGTTAATGCAGTTCTATTTTTTTATCGTATTGATGACCTCTTAGTCTATTTTCTAAGTACTGAGATGTTTGCCCTATGTAGACAGCGTCACAATTAGTACAAGGCACTTGATATATAATATTACTTTTTTTGTTTTTTGGTATTTTAGATTTTAATTTAGTGAAATATTTGGATAATGTATTATATTTTATATCAAAACAAATACTATATCAAAAACACATGGGATTTCAAAGAAAAAATTAAAAGTATCAAAATTCCTAATGAATATGTATTTATTTTGTTAGATATGGTTTCTTTATATATAAATACATATTCCTATTACCGTTGTGAAAAATATTTTAATGAAAAAATGGGACGAAATTAAAGAATATACAGAAATACCTCAAATGAATTTATAAAAGCTATAGAACTCACACTTACAACAACATATTTCAAACATGAAAATGAAATATACAAACAAATTGATGGTTGTGCTAGGGGAGCTTCAATTTCAAGTGTTATAGCACAATTGGTAATGGAAGATCTTAAGGAAACGGTTCTAAGCAAATTTGATGTAAATATTCCATTCTTTTTCCGATATGTAGATGATTGCATTACTGCTGTACCAAAGAGTCAAATTGAAAACATGAGTAAAAAATTCAATTCTTATCATGAAAAACTTCAATTCACAATCGAGGTTGAGAAAATAATAGAATCAATTTTCTTGATGTCACATTATATAAAATTAACAATAACATAAGAACAGAATGGTATACAAAACCAACTTGGTCCTCAAGATATGTAAACTTCAATTCGTGTCACCCTTTGTCACAAAAAAGATCAGTGATAATAAGTTTGGCTGATAGATCTATCCAACTATCAGATCCTGAATTTAGATGCGTAGCTATTCAAAATCAAAAATTGCATTGAAAGAAAATAATTATACGGAAAAAATGATAAATAACATATTCAAATATTCAAGAAAAGGATAAACAGATACTAGAATCAATTTAAAAACAAAACTGAAACAAAACATAAAACATTTTTAATTATCATATGTACAAGGACTTTCCCAACAATTATCGAATTATTTCATTAAATATGATATTAGTATAAGTCATAGAGGATATAATACATTATCCAAGTATTTCATTGAAGTACAATCTAAAACACCAAAAAACAAAAGATGTAATATTATGTATCAAGTGCTTTGTACTAATTGTGACGCTGTCTACATAGGGCAAACATCTCAGTATTTAGAAAATAGACTAAGAGGTCATCAATATGATAAAAAAATAGAACTGCATTAACGAACCATGAGATATCAAAAAAACATAAATTCAATTATAAAGATTCAAAAATTCTTGAAACGGAATCTAATACACGAAAAAGAGAATTTTTAGAAATGGTTCACATTCATAAGAACGAAAAAAATATAGATGATAAAAAATGAAAAAAAAATAATTTAAGTAAAATTTATAGCTCTATTTTGTAAATTCTAATAAATTTAATATATTTGAGATATGGAAACTAAGGAAGAATTAATTTTTCTTATTGGAACAAAGTTCTAAGTTGATTTTATCCTTATTTTGATATTCATGATGGAGGCAAATTGTCAGTGTCAATATCATATTTTGATAAAGATTTAAAGAAAAGTCGAAACGTCAAAATTTATCTTTCCTAAAATCATAAAATCAAGAACATTTAGATGCATTAATTAATTAATATATATATATATATATATATATATATATATATATATATATTAATATATATATACATGAGTTATAAGTAGATGTTTATTTAAAATGATTTATTTGTATACTTTACCTTTTACCAAAAGCCGTTTCACAGTGATCTAACACTTGTTTTAGTGATCCTGTAGTTCCAAGTAATTCCAAATTGTCAATCGTAATAGCATCTAAGACTAAATAATCTTGTTGTTTTTTTTTATTCATCGCATATTCCAATGGATCATACCATTCAAATTTTTGTAATGACAACGTTTGTATATCTAGTTTAGAATTTTTTAAATACCACATACAAGCGCCAAGGCATCTGGTTGTTAGTTCACAGTTAGGTTTGGCTACACCTTAAACAGTAGCAAAGAGATGAATTTACTTTTTGTTCCATTTGAGTTACTACTGATTGCCAAGCAACTCAAACATATATAGAAATACGAAAATTCAATCGAGTTAGAATTGAAAACTGTCTTTGGTATGAGTTATTAGTGAACAATAAAAATTTGTGAAATTTAAATTTCTAACATCCTGCATTTTCACGGAGGTATGAATTCAACACACTATATTCAATATGTAATAGGTAATAAACACGATGTTAATATCGACAAAAAGGTCGATTTACATCACGCATTTTAGAGGAGTTGTAATTCAAGATTCGTCGAGGCATTAGACAGGGAAGTAGTTGTTTTCTCCTTTGAAGAACGGCGAATACATTTTCGAAATATTGAATTTTGAAATTCTTTACTTTGATTTATATATATATATATATATATATATATATATATATATATATATTATATATATATATATATATATATATATATATATATATATATATATATATATATAAAAGCGGTATTTATTGGGAAAGTGGCAACGAAACACCATAGTGGACTAACTATAATATATTTTCCGAGCTCATGTATTCATCGTCTGGGAAATAATTAAAATTTTCGGTGGTTTTGGATAGTATTAATGCTTGCAACCAATAATACTATCTAAAACCTAACCTAAACCTCAATTAATTATTTCCCAGACAATGAATACATAAGTATTCGTAAGTTCGGAAAATATATTAAAGTTAGTCCACTTTGGTGTTTCGTTGCCACATTCCTACGTTCTCAATAAGAAACCGCTCATAATAAAGCTGACAAAGACTTACAATATATATATATATATATATATATATATATATATATATATATATATATATATATAAGCAATTATATATTTTCCATTTTGCTCAATGACCTTTTGTCACCTTTGTTTCAGCTTCATGATTCCGCACTCATAAAATTTCTGGTTCTTATCATTATCATACAGGTAGCCATTCGCAACCTCTCGAACAGTTATGATGAAACTCTTCAATTATGACTTTGATTTGGTCATCATCAACTTCAGTAAGCCGCCCAGAACGTTGCTCATCTTTGAGGGAAAATTCTCCAGAACGGAATTTTTTATAACAATTCTGACACATGTGCTCTGTTAAGCAATCAGCAACCATAAACTTCACATATTTATTTGAGAGCAGTTTTCTTTCCCATACGGAAAAAAGTAAAAAATGCTGAAAATGTTTGTTTCTTCACTCCATTTATTCCATACTTTACGACCGCACTGTATTGTAAATATACTGGTCCCAGTTCTAAGGTACTTTTTTTATCATCACTTCGGGAAAGTGTGATATCGGCACTGAATCGAGGGCACTGGCATCAAAAATCCGCCATTTTATTTCTACTGAATAACAACTAAGTTTACATTTCTTCTTAGAAAATGTTCTGTGTATTATACTTCAACTTTTTCCTATATTTATTACATATTCTGAAATTGGTATATATTGGTTCTGTGTATTGGTATGAATAATATTATCATCAATTTCGTTGTTTGATCCTTCAGTTTCTAGACTTCTAGAATGACTCGGTTTCTATAATTTTTGTAATATTTAAGATTCATCAAAATATATAAACTAATAATTTATTGGGAGAATCAACTGAACAGCTTACCTCACTCATATTCAACTGAATTCGTGTTCAATGCGCATTATTTTTAAACTATATCTTAATCGTATTCTTCGAATTTTAACCTCCATCTACTTATTTTAGAACTGAGGTCGTTTGGGGAAAGAGTTATTGAAGAAACTTATTATCTGTTACTGTTTAATACAGATAAATTTTGGAGAGTGGCAGAGTCAAGTGTCGACCTCGAGAACGTAGAGACATTAACATATAACACGCTAATATATGAACATGTATCAGAATTTATTGTATCTTTTTATTATTTGTTGTTTTATTATAATTAAAATTTAAAATCTGAGTGATCAGTATGATTACAGTCTACTTACACGAAAACAGTTACTATAGTGAATATTCTTATGAAAATATACAGACGGAAATATTTCATAGCCCAAACAATTGCAAAGAGTTGTACTAGTGCATGCCACAGGTAAACCAATTCTGATTTTTCCTTAACTAAGAACAGTGCCTAAAGCGAAATTGCTTGCGTTAGTTGTGAGATTGAACGGACAAGAAAAGTCCAGAATAACGTTCTTTACATGTACCAAAACAACATAATCAGAATCGTTTATGTTGTTACGACTTAGTCGTTTGGGTTAATGATTGCATTTTTTTCAGTTGAAGGATTACCTAATTTTTAAAAATATAACGAATTTCATTTCATACTTCTTTTAAATTATTGATGTGTTTGTGTGAGATTGTACTAAATACAGCGATATCATCAAGATATACTAAACATTTTTCATTTTGAACTGGATTTTGACCTTTGCTTTTTTTTAGCACTGGTTCTCCTTTCCAGTGCTACTCTATTGAATCTCTTTTGAATGTCTGATCTTAGTGAAAGACCACAGTTTCTTTACTCGTTACAATTGATAGATTTACACTTTCTTGGTCTTCACGGCAAAGCTCTAAAAGTCGCTCACAACATTCTACTCGACGCTGCTTTTGCACTGCGCTGAGAATTTGAAGCACCCACTTTGCACTAATTTTTGTCATATTTAAATGCTCATGTGGGATCCTTAGAGCACTTGTTTTGGAAATTATGGTCTGTACTGCAATATCTTTTGTTGTTAGTCAGTGAAACAATTTTTCTATTAATTTCTGGAGTAGTTTATATAATTTTTTCAATCTCTCATCCCATTTTAGATGTTATAAACATCCCATTTTAGATGTTATAAAAAATGCCATGAAAAGGTATATCTGTTTCTTTACCAAAATTCATTGCAAAGTTTGGTCATAAACTTACGTTTCTGCAACGTATTCAGGAACTGTTTATTTGTTACAAATAATGTTTATTAAAAAATTATTCAAATAGTTCAATGATTGAACTAGTAATCACATCTGATTTCTAAGTACTGTAAATACTGTAACTATATTTAATAGGTTCTTTTGAAAAATAGACCCATTTGTATATCATTTGGAAATTTTCTGTTCTATTTAAGTACCTAATCTCGCTATGAAATATTCCAAATAAGAAATCTATGGAAGAAGTGATGACAACTACAATATTCTGCCAAAGTGAATCATATACATATATTTTGATGATTTATTTCCATTTTAAATCAAAGTTCTGTACTTGCAAGGGAACATTTTCTTATATTTCATACTCAATCAATTTTTTATTCAACTGATCTTCATTTCTCATATAACTCACTTTTCAAAAAACAAACATCCATTGCTCTCTGAATTATTTGTCTATTGTGGTTCCTTCATTTTGAATTATTTACATTTAATCAGAAACGACTCAGATCTTATTGTTTTGAAATTTGTTACACAAATAACTTTTCAAAACATCATGTGTTACCAAATTTGACAACTGTATTAACCTTCTCACAACCGTAGTCACTGACACAGTGTGAATCAAGTTTCCTAAAATGCGTCCTCCTAGTTCAAAAATAGGGTATATGAAAATAGGAACAAAAGCAGAATGATATACATTGGTGTCATGCTGTCACAAAACAGATCAGTGATTATTTCGCTGATAGAACTATCCAACTACATATTAAATACATAGCTATTGTAAAAGCATAAAATGCTCAGAGGAAAAATCATTAGAAATTTATAGATAACATAATCAATAAAATAAGATAAAAAAATATAGGGAGTAAGAAATTAAGAAAGGTGTTTATAGATTAAATTCGGTTATACACAATAAGAATATTTGCTTGGTACTCAGCTCTATGACACCCTTAAAACTGTAATGGAAAATGAATACAACTTACAATCATTAGCGATGGTTTTAAAAAACAGAGGCCAATGAAATTGTCCTTCCTTGTTTCTGAAATAACACTCTGATAATAGAGTTTCCAATGTATTTGATGCAGTCAGAAATTGAGTATTTGGAATTAAAAATTCTTTCTTAATATCCTTGAAATGTGAATTCAATAAATTATTGAGCGGTTTATTGAGTCCTCCCTTTTCAATTAAAATCTAAAATAAATAAAATTATATGAATGGTATATATTAAATTCACTGTCAATTGTTTTTATTTATAATCTGTTAGTTGTCAACATAACATTTTACTAATGATAAGCATTGTAATTTTAATCTACCAAGTAACCCAAAGTCAAAATAAAGCATTAAAAGTAGTAAATGCGTTCCATACTAGTGTTGGTACAAATAATGATATAATTAAAAACATTTTTTCACTGACAAAAAGGAGCATAGCAACATCAGGATTGACTGGACGAATTGCCAGATAAGAAGACTAACGAAGTGTTGCAGCCACCAAATGCAGAAGCGAAGTGGAACAATCCAATTGCTGTGTGAATGAGAAACTGGCCGCAAAGCTCTTGCACGCAAGAATAACGCCCTATGCTCTGTCTGCGTCGAAAAAGGCAACACAAAATCACATCGCAGGAAGTAGCAGATATCATGAAGAAGCACTCCAGAAGATTAAGAAAAAACGAGTATGAAGTTATTGCAGATAAACCTCAATCACTGTAAAGCGGCGTATGATTTGCTTTTGCAAACCGTGCGTGACCCCAAGCCAGATCTTGCATTACCACAAAGACACCTTGCCAGTACACCTTGAGAAACGAAAATACCACTAACGCTGTCAATTGCTCATGTGGCAGGCACCAGTTGCAAGACGCTATCAATGATACTGAAGCTGGGTTTTGTAGTGGCGAAGCTGGGCAGAAATGTTTGAGGAATAGCACTGTTGGAAGCTATGTCATGTTTTCACTAAATACAGGCGGTATTCCTACATTCCTGCAGCAATCTAGTCAGAAATAGTTCGTAGGAGGTAATGGACAGTGATCAATGTGTGATCCTATAGGAAGTATCAACTGGCGGGAAACGTAGAAAACATCACAAAAAATCAAATGCAGTTGAATGAAAAGCGAAGACCTTTAATGTTTGAGATAGCACTAGACACCCACCCCATCAGTAGAGGATGACCCGTAGGACAAACCTACAATGTAGTTATGACACACTTGAAATCCCAACTAATTTCATCACCCACGTGTCCCAAACTTCTTGAAAGGATCATAACAGCCCTGTTTCTGCAGCAATGAAAACTCAAATACAATGCAAAAGAGTGAACATTGAAGAAATTCCAGCTATCACAGGACCAAAGTTAATGGAAGCATAATCCAGAGTGAGAAACACAAAAGGAGTTTTTCCTATGAAGTGGAAACAACAGAGACTAGTACATCTGCCTAAGGGGAAAAACCTCCTGACGAACCATCATCCTACCGTCCGCTCTGCATGCAAGATACCACGAAAAAAATACTGAAACGGATTACCTATAATACAATTGAAAAGAGAAACGTTGGTCTCTCATAAACAATATGGCTTCAGAATAACCGCTCTACTCTGGATGCTATTAACTACGTCGTCAACACAGCTTAGGACGCCATTGCAGGAAGAAGATGGAAAGTAGGGACGAAGAAGTACTGCTTGGTGGCAGAGACCTTGGTGAGCACCATGCTCTTATTAGAGGCAGCCTGGGAAGAGACAAGCTTTTTCGCGTTTCGTTTATTTTTGCCACACTCATAACATTCATAAACTAGTTGACAAAGACTCCCTTCCATTACACACAATCACGTACGCCGCGCACATATTTATATATATATATATATATATATATATATATATATATATATATATATATATTATATATGAAAACTTGTAAGAATTCAGTAATAAAATATATATATATATATATATATATATATATATATATATATATATATATATATATATATATATATTTAATTACTGAATTCTTACAAGTTTTCATATGTTTTTGCTAATTAATGTTCTTGGTTTGAAGTTTATTGTAATTAACTAAGTCAATTTAATTAAAATACTTACTAGGGTAGGGGAGTATTCTGCAAATAAAGACAGTAACCTTGAAAAGTGTTTATCATCTTCAAACTCTGATAAACGAAATACACTTATTGAAGTTTCTACAAAACATACTCCAATTTGAATTTTATCAGAAGAAAATTCCTAAAAATGTCATCATATGGAATTACAAATAAAAAAGCGAAATTTCATTGGAAAAATTTACTTACCTTCATGCACAAAGCATATAGATAATATGGTAATTCATTTGACCATTCTGGCATCTGAGGAGTATATATACAAGTAGCTTTTGATGTAATTTGACAAATTTCTCTATTTGTAACCTTATCGAACTTAGTCAACAATTTCGTATTTTTACATCGTTCTGCTAGCATTTCAGGAGTCTCAGTTTGTTCGACTCTTGCAACTTTATATCCTTTATCTATCAGAAGATTTGCCATTTTACCATAAGCACTTTCTGGGAATCCAGAATGTGCAAAATCTCCCTGAAATAGCACACATAATTCTTCATAAATTTAAGCAATAATGACCACAATAATTGTAATTATTATTATATTATTTGCATTCATTGGGATAGTCAGAATACAATGAAGAAATAAAATGTAGAACAAAGAATATAAAAAGTAGATTTGTTTCTACTATGGAAGAACACTTGAATTCAACTCTTCCAAAAACCTTGATGATTTGCAATAAATCATTAAATAAACACAAGATAAATATTGATGAGAGAAAATAAAAATAATTTTATAATCAGATTTGCTTTCTAACAACCAAAGTCAAATTTTAAAGCAGACAATAGTTGTTGAACAATTATTTAGACCCTACAGTGGTAACCGATATGGTAACTCTCAGTTTGTAGTAACTGCGTACAGTGGCGTAGCACATGTTCCTGGCGCCCCCCGCAGACTTTCTGAAGCGCCCTCCTTGCTTAAAGCCATTAGACTTCCAAGAAAACAAATTTTATTTTCTTCTACTAAAGAATCCATACCCGACTTAGATTGACTTTAAAACTAATATAAAAGATCAAGTTAGGTATGATAAAATCAATAAACACGATGTTATAACATTAAAAACTTTATTCAATTATACATCTAGCATAATTTACATGACAAGAGTTACCTACAGCTATATACACAATGTAGTCTTCTTCTGATTTTTTAAAGAGATAAAATCTCCGCCGCTTATTTTTTTACTAATTCCCTGCCAATTCTTTACTTTACTTGTGGTCCAAGTCTCCTTGAAGTTTGGGTCATTTCTATCAGCAAACAACCAACACTGCTCCATCAAAGGGGACTAACACAAACAAAAGCAATCAAGTTTTTGTTTCTAAGTAATAGAAATCAGAGTTAAGTGATCTATTTTTGCCGTCTTCTGGAAACGGACCTTTTGGTCGTCACGGTTATAAAAGTAATATTGTAAATTTCACTTTTTCATTCAAAGGAGCACTGTAGATTGCAATATATCTGGATGCTAAGATCAACTGCTCTTCTACTTTATCGTCGCAATCTTTTCCCTCCTCTTCAGCTTAGGATGAATTAGATATAATTTCCAGCTATGAGTCCACTTCTACAGTTAGATTTATGGGATTGCAGGTATTAGGGACAACTGCTGATTCAATCTCACAAACACTAATGTCCTCTTTAATCTCATATGTAGACAGTTTTAAAAAAGAACTAATTTTTGGCAGTTCCCTTACTTTTTCTAGCATTTCTTTTTTTATTTTTCTAATTTCCGAGTCACTAAATTTTTTCGACATAATCAGTTGATATTTAGTCACTTCCAAAAGTTGGCCAGAGTAAGCGGTAGAGCCAACTGCAGTAAAAGTAGCCACACTATAACAGACTTCAGACACTAAAACAAGAAAATGTAGGTTGAAAGTACACAACAGCACAATACACTTGTCACTGGATAGTCGCGACTGCTAACATGACCAAATGAATGTTAGAGTTGCCGCCTTACATGCCACTGAATGCCAAATGATTATGGAAAGACCTGAGTTAAACTACTTGTAAGTTGAAGAGTAGTCGTGATTTCCAGGCCCACCTCTGTAGTTTTATGCACGGTTGTTCCAGATTCCAAGCTTTAGAATACAAATATACATATAAATATTTTTATTCTATAACATTTTACATTATTTTGATTTCTAACCTTTCGTCAGCGTCTGGTTGACTCCGCCCCCTCCCCCGGCACCGCGGGGGTTGCAAGGGTGTACTTTACGCCACCAACCATAGCTTAAGGTAATAGCCAATAGTCAAATAATACGTCTCTAGTATTTAGAAATGTTAATGTAGTTTGTAAACCAAAATAACAGATACAATCTATATGTAAAGCAAGGCCGAAGTTGCAACAAATTGCTATTGATACCTTATTCAAGTTTTTACTAATAAAATGCCCAAGGAGTTGGAGCAATTTATTAGTGAACATCAATTATAGGATGAAACAGTGAGTGAATAGAGATCATAACTTTTCATATTACTTTCTCTTCTCCACAAAATATTGAAATGGTTGAATAATTGTTTGAATCACAATATGAGAGAAGGCTATTTATTTATTAGAATGGAGTAGACTAAAACAATGTGTCTATGAGACAAATATAGATCAAAATTTAAAAAACCCCAAATTGAATCTACATTTTTACTTCATTAGAAACTTTCAATTACAGCATTTAAAGAAGAATGGAGACTATTGTACCAATATCAAAATAGTTCTTGTCATTGTTAAAGATTTCCTTTTTTTAATTCATGGGTCAATTCATACCAATATAAATGGTCCAAATAAATTAATTGCTTGATCATTTTTGATTTTTTAAAATTTTGTATGATGATTCCTTCATCTTAGTAGATATTCAAAACAAAATAAAAAAATTCCATCCTCAGCTGTTTAAAAATAGCAGCGTTAGCATGGGCAAATTTTAGTTAATGAAAGCGGGCAAATTTAAGTTAATGAAAGCATTTGCATTTTATCAAATATCTTAAAAACTGAATGACATAGAAAGATAATTTAAACACCATGTTTATGGCAATATCTTAACCTAAATATGTGTTATTAGTGTATTTGGAACATTCTCACAAGGTTTCTAAAAAACTCAGTGAAGAAATTTCAAAGCAGAAATCAAAGTAAGAAGATCATAGTACATTCATTCAACATTTTTGGTTGTTAATATGGATCCATGCTATAAAAGTATGTTTTCATTGTTATTCAAAAAATTGCTTGATTGTTGTGTTTTTTCCCATTTTTAAGCAGTTGCCAGACTTAAACCATGAAAATAAACAAGTCAAGTTTATATTTCATATAAACCTTACCAAAACTCTATGACTACTAAAATACTAAAACTCTACTCAGAGATATCAAGTCTTCAACTTTAAAAAAAAATGAAAAATGTAAAGTTCATGTAAAAAATTAAGAATACCTCAAGTAATGAGGGAGAGAAAAAAGTAAGAAAAATATTTCGTTGAAAACAGTTATTAAATTTGTAGAATTTTTTTCGTATTAGAGCTAGGAATACACCAAATTATCTAAAATTGCATTTTTTAGCTTAAGAGATTGGCATTAAAATGGTGATTAAATTATCTTTCTATGTCATTCAGTTTTTAAGATATTTAATAAAACACAAACGCTTGCATTAACTAAAATTATTGTTTTAAATATCTACAAGCATAAAGGAATCATAATAAAAAATTTTAAAAAAATCCACCTCTGGACCACTTCATATGGATTGACCCTCATCCAGATATTAATGGTTTGAAAGCTAGTTCAACCAATCAATTACCAACTACATGAAAAATCTAATACCTTCATATAGGAAAGTCCAAGCTGAGTTACACCAGTTACAGCATCCATGTGATAAAGTTCATAAAACTTTCCAACTTTAAAAAATAGAATTGAATCGAAGTGTTGACTTTTCAAAACCCACCATTGTCTCATAGCAGGAGTTACACTATTCAAATAGCTTTCTGGAACAAACAATGTTTTTGAATCATAATTGGGATGATTGGGTTTTCTTTTGTTACTATCCATAATTCTATTTGGTTGAAGAAAATCCAATGTTATATGCAGCCAATTTGAGTGGATGTCCTTGATCTCAGATGTTATTGTGGTACATGTAAACTCTATTGGATTAGGAAGATTTTGAATTTCTTTCTTGAATGAAAAATATTTCATGTTCTTTTTTGATTCCCCATTTTGTACATCAGAATCCCCCATTTTAGAAATGATTGGATTACTTTTGTTTAAAGCAAAATTTCCAGTTTCTGATTCGTTATCTGAAAGATGAAGTTTTTTGTGAGCTGGTGGCTTTTCATTTTCACTATCAGATGAATCTTCTATTATTTGCCTATTTCTCTTTTTGGAAAATGATACAATAACTTCATCATCATCTTCAGTTTTAGGAACATCTAAAAATAAATTACAAGGATAAATTGAATGATTTCTGTTGAACATCAGACATCTAGGTATCAATGTAGATAGTCACTAAAAAAATCGTAATTGATAAGAATGGATTGAATAACAAATTTGAGATGAGAAAATTTACATTTGGTAGTTTACGTGGTTATTACTATAGAAAATGATCAATGTTAAAGCGCTAATACAAAAAGTCTTTTGAATGAAAAAAAATTCGACATCGACAATAATGCACTAATTTGAAAAGGTGATATTGGCCGGAAGACGTTTCTTATGTATTTTTTATCGAGATAATATACTAGAATCGCTAAATACTTACCTTTTTTCATCGGTTGTTCTTTTTTACATGTTTGTTTTGGTGATGAAAAATAGTTGAAGAGGGTACTTTGCCGTTTTGCCATATTATTGATAAAAAATCATCTACATAAATATATATTCACGTGTTTGACAATTCACCAAATAAAAACTTGCTTATTTTACTTATCATATATTTTTAATATTAAAAATTAAAGAAACACATTTACAATAATAAAATGTATAGCAACCGTAAACCACCAATTTTACTAATTAACAGACGTCAGATTTGAACCGACCGAACACAAAAATGTTCCATGTATAGATCAACTTCCATGTTCCATACACATAAACATGGCCTTTAAAATGGATAGTTCGGTTCATTTCACGAGCGCCTAATTATGTCACTCTCTGGGTGTATTCCACTAAGCACTCACGACAATCAAGTCCACAACCACGATCTCTCCCGTTCCACTTAACCCAGAGCGTTATAATCGTAAACCTAAGTGAAATGTCTTGCGAGGCATTCTGAGGTAAATATTAACGAATGGAAAAACAGAAAAAATAAAGCAAATGCTATAAGAAGTTATGTTACAATTTGTTAATCATTGAATTTTTTAGCAGGGTGATTAAGTAATTTACAATGAAGTAAAATCGATAGTGAAATTTATGGTGGTACTTATAATATCCTATACAGCATCAAATAATGAGATAGATTCTCATGGTTGCAATTTGCGTTGCTTGAGCATCGAAAATTCCGCTAATTACTTCGACCCACCTCATGACAAGGGTAGTCGTGAACGTGATTCATGATGTTATCTGTGACGTTCTAGCTACGAGTATATTGATCGTAGTCGCTATGTGGAACGCCATAAAGAATATTTCTGACGCCGTGAACACTTAGTGGAATGCACCATCTTTGGTCGCCGAGTCGGCGTTGTGATTGAGGGATGGATAGTCACATGGGCAATGAAGTTTAACGGTGCCAAACGAAAATTCAAAGCAAAAACCATAAAGTAAAATAAATTCTTTGCAAATAAAAGAATCAAAACATTTCAATTCCAAAGTATCTTTATAAATAATCGTGGTAGTCAGAATCATTTGATTGAATTATGAAGGATTGTAAAGAGGGTGCTACCACATACTCATCTTCTTCTTTGATAACATGTTCAACATAGTTTTTCCAAAGACCTTGGCGGTTTGCAGCTAGAACTCCCTTTACAAGTTCTTCAACCTCTTTATTCTGTTCTGGAGACTGATTACATTATCGTAATTCTGATTTTAAGTTTTCTCATACAGGGTGCGGCAGCATAACTTCCTTTTTTAAAAAGTTCGCCATTTAGTCGGTAGATGTCGTAACGGAGTGCTAGTGGTCTCGTTCGAGAGGGGGGACTATAAAGTTTTGTCCCGGCACAGTTCAGTCGCCATCATGCGTTGCAACAGTGAGGAGCGTGCGGTTGCCGTTGAGGTTTACTTTTCGAGCGGATGTTCTGTGATCGCAACCCAGCGCGCCTTTCGGAATCGCTTTAATTTAGCTCCCTTGGCCCCTGTCCCGGACCGGAAATCAATTGTTACGTGGGTCACTACGTTCAGACAAACTGCAAGTGTGACAAGACGAAGAACTGGAGTCCCTCGGCCCATTAGATCACCGGAGAACATTGAGTTAGTTAGAACTTCAGTGTTGCGATCACCACGGCGTTCTGCGCGCAAACATGCGTCTGCCCTTGGACTTTCCGATCGTTCTGTGAGGAGAATACTTCATGATGATCTTCATTTCCATCCATACAAGATGGCAATTGTGCAGGAACTTTCTGAACGTGACTTCAATTCTCGGAGGAACGCGTGTGAGGTTTTTCTGGAAGTCGTTCCTGAGGACGCTATTGTTTTTTTTAGTGATGAAGCCCATTTTCATTTGTGTGGATCCGTAAACAAACAAAACATGCGCTACTGGGCTGATACCAATCCTCGACAATTGCATCAACGGCCTTTGCATTCACCTAAAGTCACAGTGTGGTGTGCAATTTACTCACGTGGAATTATTGGTCCCTGGTTCTTTGAGGAAAATGAAGTCACAGTGACAGTGAATTCGCACCGGTATGTAAACATGTTACAGGAATTTTTTTTCCCACGGCTAGATGAGTTGGACTTAGGGGACACTTGGTTCCAACAAGACGGAGCAACGGCACACACTTCAAGAACATCGATGGCTGTTTTGAGGGAACACTTCCCAGAGCGCCTTATCTCAATTAGGGGCGATTTGGAGTGGCCAGCCCGCTCTCCCGATTTGACCCTTTGTGATTATTTCCTATGGGGTTTTTTGAAATCCCGTGTGTATGTGAACCGTCCAAGGACCCTACAAGATTTGAAGACGAACATCCAGGAAGAAATTGCCAACATAACGCCTGCTATGCTGGCAAGAGTCATGACAAACGCCAGAAATCGGTTTACTCAGTGTATGGAGAATGGGGGACGTCACCTAACTGATTTGATCTTCAAAACTCAGTAAAACAAAACTTTATGTATGTGCCTGTATTATAAAAAACGAATAAAAATTTTCTGATTCATACAATAAGTTTTATTAACTTTTGAAAAAAGGAAGTTATGCTGCCGCACCCTGTATTAGCTCTATAGGGTTAAAGATGCAATAGTAAGCAGGTAGATTGAGAAGAGTTCTTTGCACATCTTGTCAATATAATAAAATTTCTCTAACTTTAGACCTTTAATAACAGTAAGCAATTTTTTGTTTTGTCTTTTTAGGATCAGTGACAGGAATAGAAATAGGTTCGAAAAAATTTTTATGTAGAAGCCATTTTTAGGTATTTAGATGCGGTAGACACATAAGAATATTATCTTCTGGAAGAAATAATGTGGGATTTTATGATATGAGATAGACATGAGCCTAAAATTCCTATAGATAAAAATATAGCAGCAATTATTAAAGAATCTAACAACCATATTGATTTAACTGTACCAAATATACCTTGATTTAATAAGCACAATTTAGTTACATATAATAGATCAATACAATGGCAGCAAAATAAATAATTTATTTAACAGGAATATTTTGATATAAACTGTGAGATATTCAATTTTACTGAAGTTCTTTCACTAGCTTTTGGTGTTTCAAAATTGAAATTCCAATTTCATGTTCCTCTTATCTGTGTTTCTTTGGTTGTTTCAAGTCTAGATCATCTTTTTTTCACTGATGTTTCAGTTTAAGCCTGACTCTTCTAGATACATTGCTCTTGAACCATCACAAAATCTTACCTGAAAAAATTTGAAATTAGTTGAAATGTTATTTTTTTAATAGTTTTATTCACATTCATTTTCTGGAATTCACCCTTCCAGTGATTAGAATGTAGCACATGCTCATAATATAGGTACATTACTTTCTGAAATGAATGAAAGTTTTGAGTAATAGTTACCTCTTTTCCTTACTGTTGTAAGTTCAGATGAGAGGGTTGTTTTCAACACAATTTTTCCCAATCTCTTTGTTCAATAAGTTATTTACTTTTAGTATTTTAGATCATTATACAACTTTATATGGGTACCTGGTTCGTATTTGGAATCCAATTACCTCAAATGTTCCCCTTTTTCCACTGTGAATATTGGCTCTTCCTCACTTGCATCTGAAAAAAATAATGAAAAAACCATTTAATGAAATATTACTCAATATTTTAAATTTTCTGGATTATTAGGCAAAACCAAAAACTAGTGTATTCATCCATTTGGGAAGGACCAGTTCAATATGCACACCTCTTTCTTTTATTTCCTTTTTGCTTTAAGGAAGCATTGGAAATTCCAAATAAAAACACAAATAACTTTCACTCTCACTAAGATAACATAAAATAAAACAAATATGCCATACTATAATGTTTGTTTACAATCGCTTCTTGACGTGTGATTGATTGACTTGTCGGTTATAAAATGGCTGCCTGGCACATACACATAAAATTTTGGTTATCCAAAAACTCATATGTTTCTTTTCTTTAGTTCTTTCTTTAGTTTAATTATGGGTTGCTGGGATGTTGCATTGGTCTATGTTTTTATGTATTCATTTAAATGGATGTCTACTATCAATTCTCATGAGCAACGACATTGATAGGTTCCTAAACCTATTTTGAGATATTGAGCTCATTCCCAAAACTACTTAATATTAAAATAACAATAGCATAACTATATATATATATATATACATATATATATATATATATATATATATATATATATATAGTATAAATATGTACTATAAGTCATTATCATCCATTATCAAGCCTTTCAATTCTTTGGATTATGGTAATCACTTATAGTGCTTTAAAATCCCTTTTTTTGAGGGAAATTACTGCTCGTTTTCTATTTTTATTTTCTTTATAGTTTATCGTTTGTCTTGGCTGCTTTTGTTATTACTTTCCATTCCTTTCGGTTCTGGCATTTTGCCCTCCAGTTGTCTATATTAAGTGCTCTCATGTTCTCCTCTATTTCGTTTTTCCAAGTCTTTCCCGGCCTGCCTCTTCTCCTTAGCCACAATGGAGTCCATTGTGTCATTCTTTTGATAATTTCAGTTGATTTGATTCTCAATATATGCCCAGTCCAGCCATAAGTAAATATTTCAAACCTTAGTTACACAAACGATATGGATATGGAGCATTAGATTAACATTACTATTACCTAGATTTTTAAGCACAGATCATATAACTTTAAAAGTTTTAAAATACGTTCATGAATTCTGGTATGGAATTTTATGTTCTAACATCTGGCCACATGTCATAAGTCAAACTATAGACTAGGGCGAGTGAAATCATTGATGCACTTCAGTATTTTCTTTGTATGATAAATATTTTGATTTATTATGAAGGTATATTAGTTTAAACAGAAATAATATGGTGATGAATGTTCATAAAAGATGACCTAAAATAATTGTCACTTGAATAAAACCTAATAATGTTGAGAAAGAATGGAGCATAAAGCTTTAATTTTGTGTTTTTTTTATTTTCATTTTTTAATATGTCAGTGTATGCACCAAGGTAATATTTTGTTGTTTAAATTGAGATATATGCTAACTTATTTATTTTGTAGCTTCTTTTTATGGTAACAGTTTTATAGCTCTTCCTTTTAAGGAAGCAAGAAGCTCTACTGATATATACTTTAAATTTAAAACCCATTTATCTAGTGCTTTGATCTTTTTGGTTGCTGGCACTACCGATTATTGTATTGTTCAATTGGAAAATGGAAAGATAAAAATTAATATCAATTTGGGCTCTGGAGAAGCGGAAGTAGTATCCCCAGACAATGTTAAACTTAATGATCTCAAATGGCATGATGTTTCTATTAAGAGGGAAGATGCTAACTTAACATTAATTATTGACAAATCTCACAAAATACAGTAAGTAGCTACCTATAAAAATAATTAACGTTTGAAAACATTTTACATTTTAAGTTATTTCTTCTGTAAAGGGTGAAAAGTTTTGCATTGTTAAAATGAATAGATTTTTTTTCTTAAAAATTTTATTCCTATCGATTCATATCGAATTATGATTACTAATTTGAATGTGAAATCAATTCCCATTTGAAATAATTCTGACATCCTAATATTGATATTTATGTTATTAGAATAATTTTTAATGAAATCAATATTTTAATAATATGAATGAGTAACTAAATAACATTGCATTCAGTAACATTCATTTTAATATGAAACTGGAAGTATTCATGGAAAATTCATTAATAAACAAAAAAATGAAAACAAAAGTTAACTGCCAAAAAGAATAAATGAACAATAAAAAAGAATTATGTACCCTAATGAAAACACCTCATATTATAAATACTGCATTCATTTGAATGTGCTAGCAAGCTCTAAATTATCACTTGAGAATTATTTTCCATTGAAACATAACCACAACATGTTCTTCCATCTTTAGCTCCATACCATACTTTAATATAAATATTCAATATTTCAAATGCATTATAGTTTCACCTGTAAATAAAGTCTACCAATTTTAGATTATCTAATGCTCCTGATTTTAAGTAAAGCTAAATCTACCAGAACTGTCTCTGACACAAATACATAAAATCAGGTTTTTACACTAATTGTTATAATAAAAAAATATTCATTTGAACACAGGCTGGCCATACGTCCCGGTTTGGCCGGGACAGTCCCGTTTTAAACCACTTTTTTGGCCGTCCCGTCGGATTCCGAAAATAATCTACAATGTCCCCGGTTTCAATGAAATAATGCTATAAATAAATATTTTTATAAATCTAAGTAATAACTTACTTATCATCAGTTTCATCATATCTCATAAAAGCTTACAGCAATTGGAATAGTCAGTACAGTATTAAAAAATGTACAAGTATTCATAGTTTCTGTGCTGCTTCGGGCATATTTGCGTGCAGCGACTGCACTTCATCAAGAGCATAGCTTTTCTTGCTGACTGTACCGCCGCGCCTGCGCAAGTCGGTGACAGCCGCCATTGCCAGTCAAGAGTTCTCGCTACTCACCAGCAGTCGCCAGTCTGGTCTGTTGTATTAACTCTGTGTGTACAAGTACAGTCGTATACGTGTGCTCGGTTTTGTGAACTTCGTCTGTGTAAACTTGTGATTTGTAAGTGTCATATAGTAATGTGAATAATGTCTCTCTCAAAACAGTTATGTGTTTTCAATGACGATTTGGAGAGAGAATTTAAGTTTATTAAAATTTATTAAAACTGACATTTCTACTACTGACATGTTTGCTTATCATGCAGTTGTTCATGGACACAGTTTTAGGTCAAATGACTGGCTTTCCAAACTGATTAAAAAGCTTTATGAGCCAAAATATTCATCCGGAAAGACCAAAAGTGAGGCAATTGTGTGTAATGTCTTGGCGCCGTTATCCATTGATGAAGTGGACCAAGAGATGAGTTCTTGTGGGTCTGTTTCTCTCAGTATAGATGTCTCAAACAAAAAAGCAGAAACATGTTTTCCTGTACTTGTTCGTTATTTTTTGCCATTATATGGAGTCCACGTTAAAATTATTTCATTTTCGTCACATGAACAATCTGAGACCCAGAGCAAAATGCTTGAGGAACTAGTGAAGAAAAAAAATCTCAATGAAAAATTGGTGGCTATGTGTGCTGACAACACTAATACAAATTTTGGCGGGTCCGCTAGAAAAGGGAAGAATAATGTGTGGCGACACCTTCAATAAAGTCTAGGCAAAGAGATAATCGGAGTAGGGTGTGGTGCTCATATAGTCCACAACTACATTCAAACAGCTGTCGACACTCTGCCGTTTAATATTGAATGCTTCATCGTTAAAGTGTATAAATACTTTCACATTTATACCGTTAGAACAGAAGAGCTGAAAGAATTTTGTCAGTTTGTTGGAGTGGAACACTCAAAGTTACTAGAGCATGGAAACACTCGTTTTCTGTCCCTTGGCCCAGCTATTACACGTATTCTGAAGATATTTGAAGGCCTGAAGTCCTACTGTCTCTCCCAGGACAAATTTCCATACTTTATAAGCCAGCTTTTTGAAAATCCATGTTTTAAGCCATGGCTGAAGCTCACTCAAAAGTGTGATGAAATCTAGAGAGGAAGAGGAATTTATTCCAACTAATGTGATAACACTAATATTAGACTTAGAGAAGGAAGGAGAACTGAATGTCCAAGACTTTAAAACAACTGTGAGAAAGTTTTACAAAACATGTGTTGACTACTTAGACAAATGGGAATCGAGCTTTGGTGGCGTACAAAACTTGAAGTGGATTTTACTACAAACAGTTCCGTCATGGAGTGATATCCAGACCAGCCTGTCTAATCTAAATGCTAAGCAGATAAAGGAAATATCTGAGGATCAAGCTGAAGAAACCAAACTCTTTGACCAGTGGCAGTGTGTAAAAGAGATTGTGTCTGAAAACATAAAGGAATGGAACAGAGTGGACAAAACAAAGGCTAAAACTCCTGTTGACGAGAGATGGAAGCAAATATTTTCAAAGCTTAATAGTGAGGACATTGCATATGATGCTATTTTGACAGTAGTTAAATTTGCAATGTGTTTGCCAGGAACCAGTGCTCCCGTAGAAAGAGTTTTTACTATTATGAACAATTTGTGGACATCTGAAAAATCACGTCTTGATGTTATGACAAAGAGTTCAATGTTGATGGTTCGAGTAAATTTTAAATACACTTGTCACCAGTTTTACGAGATGCTTTTGAAAAACAAAAATGTATTGAGACAGATAAGTTCTTCCCAAAAGTACTTTTGGTATGATAAAGATAAAGCTGATGAGCAGGCTGGACCCTCAAACAGACTAGGGGGTCCAACAGACAAAGTTTTTAACTCAACAGACTTTCCATGTGTAGCCAAAGTTACAAATATTACTAAATAATTAAATGCAAACTATAAGTTTTATCTACAGTGGGAACAATAAATTAGAAGAAAATAAATAACTCTAGTTTTGATTCAACAACAAACTCAACCCATTCTCAAAAAGTCTAAGGTAAACCGCCCTAATTAATTACGACCACCTACCTAACACCATTGATTTTAAATTCTTATTTTGTCCATATAATAGCCTCCGTCAAATATTTTAATGTATGAAATTTGTTTTTTGGAATAAGTTACAGACTGAGAAATATTTATATAGCTTTTTACTTTGTTTGTACAAATAAGAATCAAAGATCAACGACGGTATTAGGTAGGTGACTGCATTTAGGGTGGTACTGGTTTACCTTATAGGTTTTCGGACTACACAGGGAACCCCCCCCCCTCCCCACCGAAGTACTGCAATGTCCCGGTCCAGGCTAGGACATTTATGGCCACCCTATTTGGACAGCAACATTAAACAGTTCTCATACTAGATTGAAATGGCATAAATATGAAAATGCTTTGATCAAGATCCAAATGTCATACAATATAGTTTGAATAATTTAATACTGTCTTAAATATTTCATGATCTGCCTATAGTTTCTTAGTGAAAGAAAATTCAACATTGTTTTGAATAATTAAAATATGATGAGTATGATAATTTTGGATAGGCATTGCTCTATGTTTTCAACTTATAGGTTTCTTTTATTTGGTTTTCCTCATATGTTAAATATTTAATTAATTCATGTTTTCCCAATATTTGACATAGAAGAATATAAGATAAATTCAATTTGTCTAGTTATTTCAAAAATGTATTTACTTATTTAATTAAATACCATTTTCAAATGATGAGTATCATAATATTATTTAATTATTTGCAGAAAACATTTACCAGGAAAATTTTTTGAGCTAAACATTCACTATGGTCTGTTCATTGGAGATAACACAAATAAGAATAATACTGATATATTTTTTGGGCATATGGACAAATTTAGAGGCTGTATATCTGATGTATGTGAACATCAATTTATCAATTACAATAGAATCTTAGTTGTGTTTAAAAAGCTGCTTCCATCTCTATATAATGTGACAAGCATAAAATAAGGGTCATCTAATAATTTTGAGTTGTTTTAAAATACTGATTATTTCGGTAAACAAAAAAGTGTTGTTTAGGCAATTTAGGCAAAGCCTTTACTCAAGTTTCTAAATTCCTGCATTTTTTCTGTATTTAAAAGTGTTTGTGTAGTTTATTATATTGTAATGGGTATATATTGGGTTATTACAGCATACAATGAGTATGCCTCTTTTGTGTGCAATGAGTATTAATCACATTCATAAACTAGTTGGCAAAAACTTTGTCAGTTAATTAAAATATGTATAGCTTCTATTGTAAGCTGGATTCCATCTTAGGTGGGTTGTGGATTCTTATTTGTTCTTCTGTATATGTTCTTGTGTATAATCCAAATGAAAGCTAATATTATTGCTGGATACAGAAAAATACTTCAAATATGAAGGTTATACTTGCGTTACTAATTGAATTGGAATATTCTTGATTTTCAAACTTTTAAAATTAATCTTCATTGGAAACAAATCTAATTAATTAAATTTCAAAATTAATTCGTTTATCACAAGAGGCTATTCATATGTTTTTTTGTTGAAAAATTAATTCTTGTAGATTATTTTGGATGGTAAATTTTCTATTAAATGAATGCCTCTGTGAGTTATCAGTTCAGTTTCTTGCTTAAATTTTATAATCCATTTTTTTTTTTCGAATGGAAATATTGCCAGTATTGATTTATTTCTGGAATGATTTCAATGTGATTTGTTCTTATTTCAATTTTCGTACTTTTTTTTCTAATTTGATGAATTTCTATTTAACAAAATGTGTTTTTTATATGCACAATTATTGTTATCTTGTAAATAATTAGGACATTGATAAATGTTGTCACAAGTGCAAATGTCATGAAGAGTTTACATTCTAGAACTGAATAATCGAGAAATCCATTTTTCATATATAGGCGCTTATTTATCAGCGAAAAAGTCAGTCACCGTATACAAATAGTTGAAATTAATTAGAAGAAAAACATTACAATATTAATATTTTAAATTATGTAATTTTCTCAATATGACATGCGGTACCAGAAATTTTTTGTAGCATCCATTTTTATCAAAGAAATCGTCATATATCAATTTAAAATTTCAAAAAATCTTATTTATTCAGGGTTGTGTGACTTTAAGGGTCAAGATTGACACACTATAAGTTCTTTTATCAAAATATCTTTAATGAGTTTTAAGGCTGGCATAATTTTATAAGGATACTATATATTTTCTTGCAAGTTATAATATCCAATTCGGTATCATTACTTATCACATTGGCAGCAGCTTTTTCATTCTCTTTACATGACCAAGCTTGAGAAACTGGTTTTATATTTCACTTTTTTCCCCTGAGACATGTAAATTGTACATCATCTTTTATTTCCACTAAAAACTGATTCTAATTTCAGTTGAAATATAATGGTATTGACGTGTTGGAACTGGCAAGGTACAGGCAATCACAATCAACTGTACAGTCCATAACATGGAACTGTGCTGCTGAGTTTGAAGCAACTGTAGATCAGCCTATCAGCTTTATAGAAGACGATGCATATGTAGTAATTTCAGATAAGATTATTAGCTCCAAAGAACTTAGTATTAATTTTGAGATAAGAACTATAAATAAAGATGGACTGCTTTTTCATAACTCAGGATATAAACACAAACAAGACTTTTTATCCATAGAACTGAACAATTATTCCATATATGCTGTAATTAAAATCAATGAAAAAGTAACTAAATTAATGAGTAAAAATTCCAAAATATCTAATGGAGAGTGGCATAAGATTTCTGTTAGAATGACACATACAGTGATAGAACTAAGTATTGATGAAAGAATATTTAGTGAGAAAAATACACAGAACAGTATTTTTGAAATGACTGATATTTCATACTTGGGTGGATTAGAGATTAGTAAAAGATTCCGTGCTACTCAGAAAGGCTGCGACTTATGTGACACAAGTTTTAAGGGATGTTTAAGATATCTAACTATTTCAGGAGTTGAAAAAGGTTTACCAGATGCACAAGTTACAGAACGCATTATGCCTGGATGTCTCTGGCACTATCCATGCTTACAAAATCCTTGCAGTAATAATGGAATTTGTATTCAGCAAGGTTTAGATTCGTTTCATTGTCAGTGTAAAGAACAATTTTGTGTTCATGTTAACTATAGTGAGGGCTATAAAGTATTTTCAAGAAGTAGCTTAGCAACTGAACTTGAACTCCTTTCTGTTGAGCCCTTGGTTGTTTTAGAAGGTCAAAGTGAATTATTAACGACAAATAACTTGCACATGATTCTTGACTATCATAAATATGGAATATCTGATTCTGGTATAACTTTTTTTGTTATGGAAGGTCCTGAGCATGGAAGCATAACTCTAGATATATGGCCTCATGATAAAAATTCGTTTACCTTTTATGATCTAGCTTGTGATAGAGTGCATTATATTCATGATGGTTCTGAAGAAGACCATGATCATATTGTGATGGAAGTTATATTTTCAACATCTGATTCGTTTATCCTACCTGAGTATCTACAGGGTAGATTTAAATTTAGTTTGACAGTAGCAGTAACTCCTACTAATGATCCGCCTATCTTGGATATATCAGATGCCACTGTTTTAAGGACAGTACAGGTATTATTTTTCTTTATATTAATAATAGCAATAAAGCATGGAACTTTTTGAATGTGTTTTTTGTTTTAGTACCATTAATTCCTAGGTTCTAAATGTGCATGACTTTTTGTGGTGTGTTTAGAATAATCTTATTAAGTTATTTTTACATTTTTGTTAAAAAATTTAAATAATAGGACCTTTAAATTTCATATTTAAATAGATATTTAAGTTATGTATGTAACTGTATTGACGTTTATCGTTTTTTAGACTTGAACGTTGGTAAGGATCAGTAAAAAGCTTATGTTGAAGTTTTTAGAAATTTAGCTTTATAGAGTAAATAAAATAAATTTGTCTATGTCACACATACAAATCAAATAATATAAGGAATGCTAATTGCCCAATAGAAATCAATCTTTGGGACACACTCAGTAAAAGTAGAGATCTAGGCACTTACGAATACAGTAGTATCTACTTTAGATAATTTTACTTCTTTTTAACAGAAACGATAAAAATGCAAAATTAGGTTAAACTAAAATACATCCCATAAGCTCAAAGTTTATGTTTTATCATTTTATCTATGCCTTTGTCTGTACATGTCAAATATTGTACTGCCAAGCCATTCTTCCTGAATGGCTTGACCGGAATAGATTTCTGCAAAGGACATCCCATAATAAGCGAATCTTCTTCACTCGGAGAACACGCTACCTTCTTCCAAACCGAGGAATGCTGTGATTACATCGCTGTAATGAAATGCAGAAGCGCGATACTCAATCGCCAGAGGAACACAGTAATCTCAGTCTGCTCATATAGCAGAGCTGCCATACAAACCATAACGGCTGAAAATATGTCTTCTCGGCTAATGCTGGAATACAAGAAAGTTCTACAAAATCTGGTGAGTAATTGCTGCAAGATCCACCTCATTTGACGCGAAATCCGACTAGTGACCGGACTTATAACTGGACACGGTCATCTAAGACGCCATCTCCACACCATGGGTATCACGGACGATCTGGACTGCCGTTAGTGCATAGAGGAGGGTGAAACTGCAGACCACCTCACCTGTGAGTTCAAGGGCTCAAGCCAAAGCAACCCCACAATGCTACTATAAACTATGATACATTAATTTATCTACAATGTCTATAATGATTATACTAATTCAATCAGTTTAGGTGACACATATATAATTTTTATTTCCCAACAACGTTGGGAGATTTTGAAATAAGTGTCAGTTATAAGTGAATTTAAAAGTAAGTTTTTTTATTGAATAAGCTTGATTCAAATTGAGATTATAAATATGTTGTCAAGTGATAAAGACGAAATATGCACCCCGCCCGAAATCTATTATGAAAATCATTTATTGTCAGCTATTATTTGAATCCCAGAACTCAGGTAATTAATACGCAGAAAAATGTTGAGGCGTAGATAAAAATCGTATTAACATAAGTTGTAATTATGTATAAGTACAACTACACATTCGTACTTAAAATACTACTTACCACCATTGATGTGAAATATACTATCATTCGAGCCCATTTAAACATGTTCAATATTCAAACTATTATAGGGAAAACAGTTGTGGATATGATTATATCAACTATGAAATCGGGAGTTTTGTGTATAATTATGAATATTATTATTATTTTTTTTACAGTATAAACCTGGCTAATCATTATAAATTAAGCTGTCCTTATCATCGTTATTGTTGATTAGAGAGAAAGAGGTTTTATGCAAAAATTGTGTGGTTAGGTGCCGAATTTTGTTAATGTTTTTTAAATTTATAACCTCAACTTCCCCGACAGGATACTCTTCTTCAGAAAGTGGTATTCGGCCTCAGTTAAAGTATTTAAATAACTGGTACTCAGATGGGATGAACAATTAATATTAATTTGGACGCCACCAGCTTTTTAACGGACGACGTTAAAATGAATATAAAAGGTGGAAAAACTGGAAACACCTTATGAATCAAATTGATAATGAAAACTAAAATATATATATATATATATATATATATATATATATATATGTATATATATATATATATATATATATATATATATATATATATATATATGTATGTATATATATGTATATATATATATATATATATATATATATATATTTGGCAAGAACAATAAAAAAAGTTTCAGCAACAAACAAATTGATTTAAAAAATAATAAATTTGCATTAACTGCGTATCAAAAAGAGCACAACGAATAGAAAGTGTTTATGAATTAAAAACAACTCAGATTTATATAATATATTAAAGATAAGACTGGACTTATCTATGGAAATCCGGGTTGGTTGCAGTCCTCAACTGAATTCGTAGTTGTTGGAGTTGAGTTCAATTTGTTTGTTTGTGGTGTAGAGGGTTGAGTCCTTTGGATGTGGTTGAAACTCCAACCTGGCAGCTATAGAACTGCGGGAAAAAATAAAATGAGGAAGAAAACGGGAACTTAGATGGAAATTACTGAAAAGGAACGAGTAGAAAGAACAGATTTGAATAAAAGGAGCTTAAGTTGTAACAAAAACTGAATATTTTTTAAAGTATTACTAAACAGGAATCTGTTCTATTCTAGGGTTTTAATGTGTATATATAAAAAAACCAAATAAGAATGAGCTGATTTTACCATGTTTTTCAAGTCACTTTAAATAAATTCAGATTTCCGTAATATTTAACTTTCCTACTTTATATTTTATATTTATTTAGTTTTTTTATCAGTATTATTTTGAATCAGCTTATTTTTTTATAACTTGAGTCGTTAATCTATTTAATAGACATTAATTAGTAACTTTTATTTTATTATTTTTTTTTAAGTCTTTTAATGAATGTGTTCTAGACCTTTTTACGGCATGAAGTACATATTAACATAGAAAGGTAAGTATACTATAGATTCGCAATTACTCACACATTTTATAAAGACCGAAATAGGTCGAAACGTCAAAGAGACCTAAAATCAAGAAAATTTACATCTTTATTTTTTTATATGGATATAAAATTAATTGTATAAAAGACACGTCAAAAATTGACGGTTCAACCTACTTTGGCCCTTATCAAAATATGACTTGACATTGAAAATTTGCTATATATATGAGGTGAGGCGTAGAATTCCAAAACCAGCCAAGTCCATTTTTAAAAATTTTTCACAGCTGGCCGATAAAGGTCACATATTTTTGTGTTATCAGTGAACAGCTGATGTTACCTCTTCTTTTTTTTCTTTGCCACTTAGATACCAGTCCTCTAACAGCAATACAAAATTTTCGAGAAAAAAAAAATTAATTTACCTAAAAAAAATCTTCGAATTGGACTTGGCTGGTTTTGGAATTCTACGCCTCATATATTGATTAATAAATCACACAGAACATAAATATCAAAATAGAAATCTGTTTTTGTAACCATAATATTTTTTTTCCTTTTTTCTCAGTTGTTATTTCTCAAAATTAATTAAAAGCTATTAATTTTTGTAGTTGCATTCAAATTTATAAAATAGAACTATAGATTTTACTTGAATTGTTAACATTGACAGCTTTCTCGTTTCTATGAATAGTTTCTAAAAACTCTCTTTTTCTTGTATTTGATTCCATCTCCAGAATTATGTTGTTAAAGCAATTTTACTTTTTTTACCATATTGTTGGCATTTTAATCTGTTTTCTAAATACTAAGAAGTCTGTCCTATGTAAACAGCGTCACAATCATTACAAGGCACTTGATATATAATATTAATTCTTTCGTTTTTGGGTGTTTTTGATTTTAGTTTGGTTCAATATTTTGATAATGTGTCATGTCTTTTATGACTTATATTGATATATTTATTTCGTATTTAGATAGTTGGTGCGAGCATCTTCGTACATATGGAAAGGAAAAGTGTTTTACGTTTTGATGCTTAGTGTTTGTTTTGTTTCTTATTTGATTGTAGTATTTATTTATTCTTTTTTTGAATACATCATTTATCATTTCTTCTGGATTGTTATTTTCTTTTTTAATGGCTAAGCTTCTAAATTCAGGATTTGATGGTTGGATAGCTCTATCAGCTAAACTTATCATCACTGATTTTTTTGTAACATAGAATGAGAAAATTTAATTTAATTTTTGAAAAATAACAACTGAAAAAAATATTTTGCTTTTTTTGATTTCTATTTTTATATTCATATCAATCAATATAATTTTCCATGTGTATATATGTTAAGATATAAATATTTTTGTGGACTGTAAACACTTTATTATTTGAGGCAGCCATGATGGCGAGAGAGACTCATTCGCTCGCGTTTTAGTGTCACCGAACGTACGCTTTGACATACCGACCGCCGTAAAAGGACATTGTTTGATCTTTCAATAAAAAAATAAGCATACAATAAAAATTCAGAAAAACTATCAATTTTCAAAACGATACAAATAAAAACTTGACATATAAACAAAAATATATATAACTTGCTCAATTGAATTGCATTTTTGAAGACCTTAGCCATATTAATGCTTTGTTTAAAATGATGACTGTTAATAGGGGAAGCACACATATACGATTAATTGCTCGTTTCACTCTTCCTGGTCGCACTTTTATAGTTACTACTCTAAAAATGTTATCACTACCACGATAAAGTTCTATGACACGTCCTAACTCCCATTGAAGGACTGGTGCATTATCGTCCTTTATAAGGACCAACAATCTTATCTTTACGATTTCTTCACAGAGTCCTGTTTGGAGCTTCCCTAAATATTATATCTGATACTTCTTCCAATAGTGTTGGAAATGATTGTGCGGCCAATTAAAATATGAGCTGCTGTTAGTGCTGAATAATCTCCAGGATCCTTTGTCAATGGACACAAAGGCCGAGAATTCAAAATATCCCAGGGATGGCCAATCTCTTGGGATCCGTGGTCTACTCCACATAAAAAATCGAAGGCGGTCTACCAATGGTAGAGCTAAATCAAGTAACATGTCCGTTACATACAGTTTATATTTATATACATTATATAAATAATCAAAGTATATATCAAAAAGTGACCATCCCATTCACTTCGTTTAGTTGAAATAGCTAAATCATTAATTATCGCGAATTTGTCCAATATATCTTTGTTATTGCATAGCCATTTGCAGAGCTGAAAACCCGATTTGTTTGATATATTTTTTTAAATCTACAAAAGTTTTTCCTCCGTATCTGCGCCTGGTCATCCATATAGCAGTCTTATTTTATTATTTTAGTAATGAACGAATTACCCTTATTTGTTCAGCTGTATCAATAAATATTTTACACCAGAATATTTTTTGATAATTCCTATCATTTTCAGGACAGAGGATTTGACGTTACATTTCATTTAAATCCCCCCCGTCATTTTTAAATCAATATTCTTACTCAATAATTTTTCTAGTAAGTAAAAGCATTACAAAGCTATGTGGCGAACAAATGCTTAGTTGAAAATAGATTTTTTAAATAGTATTTTAACAATATATCTGCCGCTCTCATTTTCACTTTTTGTTTATTCAAAAAAATATTCTTATGTGAATCAATTGTTATATTCCCTGCAGTTCTCCATCCTAATAATTTTGAAGAATTGAAAATGTATTCTTTTTATGCCAAAGAGCCTTTTGACCTGTCTTAGAATGGACCAAAATATTTCAAATTTTAGCAAAATATCAATTTCTTGTGATACTTTAAACTTAAGATCAAACATTTCGATAGAAACAGGAATTTTTAATTTATCTTTATTAAATGTAAACAAGGGTAGATTATCAGTGATTATATTAATAACTAGATAATTAATTTCTCTTTTAAAAATATTATTAACATTTGCAACATTCAGGTTGTTCACATAAGCTAAATTTTGTTCAATACCTTTTAACTGTATGTTTTCTACTTTTTAATGACAATTTCAATTTTCTAGATAGATTTTCTGTAATGAAATTGCTTGCGACCCACTATCTAATAGAGCACTACATTTTAAATACTCATTATTCACCTTTATTTGAACGATTACCATTGAAAACAAAACTTGTGAACAACTATACGGTGTGACAATCTCGCTCATTCTAGAATGCACTTCAATCGTTTCTACGTTATACATAATTTGGTGAAACGAAGATAGAGAAAAATTTAACGTTTCAATCTGTTGCGGTCTTTTTTAAAATATGACTTGACATTGACAATTTGCGAATTTATCTTAATTAATACATCACCCATATCATGAATATAAAAATCAAAATAGAAAACTATTTCAACATAAAAAATTAAATTATATATATATATATATATATATATATATATATATATATAATTTCTTAGACCTTTTGATATATTAATGCATCTAAATGTTTTTGATTTTAGGTCTCTTCTGTTTCAAAATTAGTTTTTTTTTATATTTTTGAGATGTAAATACTAACTAACTTTTTGATTAGATTTGCAATTATTCAGTACAAATAATAATATCCAACGGTGATAAATGAACAAATGTTTTATTAATAAAAAAATTAAAAAATTATTCAAAAAATTAAAATAAAATTAAAAAACGTAACAATACTTCTGAAAATAACAGTACAAAAATAAAAATCACTTCTAAATTTTTAAGTAGGCTTTTAAGAAGGGCTTAACCGATGCTATCATAATCTAATACTTCAGTAAATTGAATGCGTTCTCTTCGTAAATCAATGGGTTTTTTCAGAATATAGAAAATTTCTTCTAGTGTAACCTCGGCAGAGTCTTCGACATTGGGGTATACAAAAAAATTACCCATTTTCACCGAATATTTTTTTCTTAGGAACGTCACGAAATATGTGTGTTCTTCAACGTTAATGATCTTGCCCACAAAATTGAGATGTCTTTTTTGTCTGACGAACCGCACAAGAACGTATTGCCCTATACTGAAACGTGTTGTGGGACTAGGAATGGAAGGTTCAGTAAGCGTATTTGGTTGTATATCACAATCGTTTTCGTTATCAGTCTCGTCATTGTTGCTACTTTCATTAATACTTTCATCTTCTGAAGAATTTTCTTTTTCAATCCGATTCAGTTCTCCTGATTCTATTTCATCTTCTCCGTCACTGTCTCCAGGTAAAGTTACACTTCGTCCTGGCAATATATTTAGTCTTTTACCTCTTGGTTTTCTGGTTTTGTTTGGTGGAGGTGTTAGATTTTCTTTTATTAAATCGACAAAACTTTGAGACCAAGCATCAGTGTCATTACCAGTGTCACTTTTGTAGTCGGGGAGTTTTTTTAACACCCTCTCTCTATCCAGTGGATATATTCCAGCCGATGCGAATCCCGCTGTAATATTGTCCTTTGACCGTAAGCCCAGTTTTTCGAAAGTCTCGCCTAATAAACGCGGAAAATCGCTTTTTTGAAAAACTCCTCTATTGGATGATTTCCAACGTCGTAAAACAGCTCTCCACTCGCCTTTTAGTGGTCTGAAGAACGCAACATCAAGTGGCTGGTGAGTAGAATTAGGTGGTAATAATATAAAATGAATATCATTTTCTCTGCACTCTTTTATGACATATGACGATATATGACTAGACAGGTTGTCACAGATTAAAACTTTTTTGCCTTCAAATTTTGACAAATACAGCACAGCCACTTTTAGGAACCAGTCTTCAAAACAAAACTGGTCGAACCAGCCACTTTTGCTGCGATTGTTCACTGCACCGGGAGGACCATTTTCGATCCATGTAGGGTACAAATGCTGAGCTTTGTAAACAATATATGGCGGAAGAATTTTCCCAGAAGCAGATCCAGCTACCATAACAGACACACTGGTTTTGGAACTACCCATTACAATGTCACAGTGTTTACTTCCTCTTTTTGTGACAACCCTGATCTTTCCAGGGTCGTCTGAAAAATTTGTCTCGTCGTAGTTAACTATTTGTTCACAAGGGATATTTTCCAGGGCTACTTGCAGTTCATCAAAGTATGCATTAACGACTTCTGACGTCACTTCGGCTCGAGCTCTTCTGATATTACTGGCCAATCTCACACTAATTCAGCATGCCGTTGTAAAAAAAGTTTGGCCTATTCCACTCCAGGTAGATTATTTTTAAAAATAGAAACAGTTGTTCCTTGTCTATCTAAATAATGCTTCACTAGTTATCTTATGTCAATAATTTGTAAAGGAAAATTCCATTTTGCTGCTGTTGAAATCCCGTCGGCTAATGTGTTCTGTTCTTCACTTAAAGCTGTTTGCCCACCATATCGTTGAGTGCATTTAATGCCTTTAACATGATTATATAACGTAGATTTTGGAACGCTAAACATTTCGGCGGCCGCTCTTAGAGTCATTTTTCTTTTTTTTACAGCTTCCACAGCCTTAACCATCGATTCAGGTTTATAATTTTGGTAAGGCTTTGTTCCAAGCGGTCTTTTATACTTGCGCACCATTGTCCAACTTCACGCTGTAAGAGGTACATAGTACGGCCCTGTTTCTCAATCAACGTTAAAAATGTGACCTTCAACACTTATTGTTGGTTAAATACATATCAAAGACTTTGCTGATAAAATTTCATGCATGAACTATTATAGAATAATTTTCCCCAGCAGTTTTAAAATAAGTGTTTTAAAATTGACAAATTTTATAACAATATGTATTTCAGAATTTTTTTTTTCATAACTTACCGAATGCGTCCACACATAACCACGTTCTTACAAAGCCTGATGTGTATGGTTAACGCTGCAACCAATCACGCAACGAGACAATGTATCTCTCTGATTGCCTAGATATATATATATATATATATATATATATATATATATATATATATAAATATATTTTAAATAGGTATATATATACATATATATATACATATATATATATATATATATATATATATATATATATATATATATATATATATATATATATATATATATATATATGTGTGTGTGTGTGTGTGTGTGTGTGTAAATTAAATAAATTTTAACGCAGCTTTATTTTATAGGGAACTAAGAAATTTTTATCTACAGATATATTTAAAGTAACTGACTCAGATAATTCACCTGGGCAATTGATTTACACTATATTGAAGTGTGGAGATGGCTATTTTGAAAATGCAAATCAGCCTGGTGCTAAAATAAATTCTTTTACTCAAGATGAAGTAAATGGAGGACTGATTCTTTATTATGACAAAAGTTCAAACAAAAATACATCTTACATAACTATGCAAGTGTCTGATGGTGTTGAAACAAGCCCAGTATATCGTTTGAGAGTAGCTATTTCCCCCCAATATTGGAGAATGGAAAGAAATACTGGTTTGATATTATTACATCAAAGTTCAGCAATTATAACCCCATACAACTTGAGTTTCACATCAAATGTTGCTATACCAGATTATCTTGTATATTTTAGTATTGTGAAAAATCCCACTTATGGTATCATAGAAATAGAAAAGACTGGAAACTCTTGGGAAAACTCCGATTCTTTCACTGGAAGCGATTTAAAGCAGCACAGAGTACGTTACAGACATATATCAGCAAAACCGGATTTTGATGAATTTCAAGTAAGTACTAAAATTTGAAGTTATACATATATTGACTTCATTTACTTAGAATTAGATTTAATTTGTAATGTTATCTACCCATAATTTTGTGTTCAAATAGCTCTTACCAAAATAGTAATTATACTCTCTCGAATGCACTTCTTAATTGTTCTATTCAAGGAAAAGTACTTATTGATCAGAAATGCTAAGAGAAAGGTTACATTCAAATAGAGTGTGACGCCGTCCAATCATTTATAGAGTGTGAGTTTAAGAAGAGGATCACCAAGTTACTATGTAAAATTAATGAAAGGACCTCGAATTACCATTTCCATTAGAGGCTGTATACATAACCTACGACTTTTTTGGATTATGGAGATGAAAAAACTGATATACAACAATAAGACTAGACAATAAGAAACGTGAGTGATCCAACTGTGACTGACTTGCTTCAAGATATAATTTTGAGCAAAAAGTTGATGAATACGAAATAGATTTTTACGATAACTTCTCGTATGACCTCCTAAATATTTAAACATGAAGTGCAAGGTGCTTCCTCAATGCAGACTGAAAAAAAAGTGTGAGCACATTCAATGGATTAAATGCGTGTTATCGAATAATTGCCATAGCTTTTATGACAATTTGCTGCTCTAAGAATGATCCTATGAAGAATAGCGAAGTTAAGTTGCTAAAAAATTGGTGTTGCACTTGACTTATGCTTATTATAATATCCCGTATTATAACATTTTTTTAAGTTCGTATATATTCCAATAAATCGTCTTAATTGGATATAAAAAATATCTAGCAAAAAATTGTATCTGTTAATTAATGTTCAAATTGTGACATAAAAAGAAGTGTTGTGATCTTCTAATATACTGATATAAAATGCTTATACATACAGTTATGGGTTATAGTGAAACATTTTTTTTCAGTTTATTACGATGGACAAAACAATACTCTATACATTTCGTATAATATTTGCAAGATGCACACTACAAAAATTGAAGCTAAAAAATATGCATTTAAAAGAAGAGTGGGAAACAAGGATATCGATAAATGATTTTGCGTTTGAAACAAAACCACCGAAACCCCCAACATCGATACAGTATGTTTTAGTTGAACCTCCACGATATGGTTATTTGTTTTCAGCAGAGTCAAAGTACAAACTAAAATCTTGTGATACATTCACTCAAGAAGATATAATTTCTCATAATGTTCGATATAAAATGTATCAAAAACCTTATTCTCAAGTAGAAGATGCTTTCATCTTCATTGTTTTATCACCTGGTTGTAATAATGTTACTTCAAATTTGACAATAATATATATTCCGTCAAAAGATGACCAAACTAAAGTAACTGTCAAATTGAAACCTTTGCAAGTTGAAGAAGGAACTTCAATACTAATAGATCAATCACATTTATCTTTTCAAGCTCAATTTTTATCAAATGTAACTTTTAACATTACAGAGAATCCGAGGCATGGTTTTTTACAGAAAACAGTAAACGATTTTAAAGCAAACTATACAAAATACTTCACATCTGAGGATATAAAAGACAATATGATATCTTACATCCATGACAACTCGGAAACTAAAACTGATTCCTTTACATTCATGGCATTATCTCTAAGTGATGAAGTATTTCAATACGTAGGAAATTTATCAATAAAAGTTATATTGAAAAACGACAACAGTCCTGTGAGAGTCATTGATAAAGTTTTTCACGTTGTTGTTGGAGGAGAAAAATTATTCACAGGAAAGGATTTAAAATATGTTGATTCCGATTTAGATACACCCCCTTCTGCAATTGTTTACACTTGCAGAGATTTTTCAAATGGATATTTTTATAACACAGCTAATTCAAATATTAAGATAACAGAATTTACACAAGATGACTTGGATAATAACAGAATTACATTCAAACATAAGGGTCCTGAGTTCGGCAAAGTAAGACTTTGGGTGACAGATGGTCAGTTTCACGTCAATGGGATTTTAGAAATCCAAGCTTCAGCTCCATTTATCCATGTTAGCATGAAAAAAAAAATAATTGTGGAACAAGGAAGAATAGTGACTATTACTAGTGATCATCTATCATATTCAACAAATCTTTATGCTTATGATAAAGATGTCTTGTATGAAATTGTTAACAAACCCATTTTTGGAAAAATTGTTTTATCCAAAACACTAAAGGTAAGTTATATTCTTCACCATCTTAAAAATTAGGTATACGCTACTTCATGTTAATTTTTAATGCACCTCTATACTCTTTCGAATAACTATGTATTCATCACCGGAAAATTAATTAATCGAGAAATCGCGGCGTTACAACTTTGGGGATTCAGAAAACAACTGTCAAAATGACAACTTCATATTCACGTTCGTTTTCATTTTGAAAAATGTTTTTCCTATCCAATAAGTTCAAGATTTTATAACAATAATTCACAATTTCGAGAATTATTGGTTGCAAAATTTATTGTTTTCCTATAATCACGTACCACAAAGATCAATTTGATGTAACAGATGAAAAATTAGATATAAAAAAAGAACAGCATCTTATAATCCATTCTATTTTCAGTAAGATTGAAGATAGAACATCAACTAATAAATTGGTTTACATAGTTTATGAATTATTTTGCTTAAATTGTGACAAACAATACATTGTTCAATCTGAAATGGTGTTTCCCAAAGTGGTAGATTTGACAGGGGTCTATATAAATTTTCTAAATCTAATCTAAAAGAATACTTCACCAATCGGATTGTTCTCACAAAGGGGAAGCAAATTATATCCTGACAGAAGTTCGCGTGCCGAACGCGTTTTTTATGAATGCCATTCTAAGGATTACCTGCCAAAGTATTAACAGAAAATAATTACAAAAAACGCCTATTCTTAGAAACAACATATATTGCACAATTCATAAGATCAGCGATTTCATAAAAAAACTGATTCAAAATACCTCAGTTTAATCGGTGAATATCTTTTAGATTTCAAAAAATCAAATTCTATAAAAATTCAACGACATTCGTAACGACATAACCTAACATTATCTATGAAAATTCAACGTCATTTATAACGAGCAAAACTAATTTGATGTTAATGATTATTATACAAAATGTTGTATTAATGACTAAAGTGTACTCATATGTTATACATATTGTATTCCTAGCTTTAGAATATTTATTCATCTTGGGGAACTAAAATTATGAGTATGGAGTATAAAAACATGAGCATAGTACCTATATATAAACAAATTGAAGAAAGAAATGACGTTGAGTTTTTTTTCTAAAATGGATAGATATGTATATTATACACTAATGTTTTCAAATCAGTTTTCTGCACCTAGTTATTTTCTGTTGTTAATACTTTGACAGCTCTATAATCCATAGAATGGCCCTCATAAAATAAGAGTTCAGGGTATAATTTGCTGTGACTTTTGAGAGATTTAATCCCATTGGTGAGTGATCTTTTAGATTGACCAAAATTTCATAAACCTACTTCAAGTTAGACCAATTGTGGCATAAATAAACATTCCAATTGAACCTCTCACTTTTTAGTTGAATGAAATATTGATAAAAATGTATAACTATAACAATTAGGAATACATTGACAAAACTTCTAAAGACGTTTTTGTCTAACAGCTCTTCGACAGAAATGGGTGATATAAGTAAAAACTGCAAACTCTGTTAAAATTAGTTACATTTTTAATAATATATATTTTTCTTACAATAATAAAATTTATCATAAACACCAATATATTCTGTACTAGCAAGTTATGTAATGGATTACATTTTGCTCTTTGTTATTTGTTTTACCAATCTTTATTGAAATGTTCATTGTTGACATAATTTTATTTGTAACGAAGTCTTTGTCAGCTATATTATGAGCGGTTACTTGTTGGGAACGTGGCAATGAAACACCAAACTTTTTAAATCGTTTTAATGACATAATAAAAAATTAAATTAAACGTCTCACACGTTTCAACTTGAATATTGATTTTTGAATCACATGAATTTAATAATTTTTTAAAGGAAACATTTCATCATTTTTAATATTGTTTTACTTTTGTATGTATTTTTACATTGTACTTTGACCATAATTTCAGTCCCCGATGGTGAATACATAAGTATTCGAAATCTTGGAATATATATTAAAAAGAGTACAATTTGGATTTGCTAAAATTCCACTCCTAAGGTTATATGTTCGAAAAGGTTTCCACCGTCACGATTGAAAGCTGAAAACAATGGATAAAAAGATTGAAATAGAAATAAATAAAATGTGCTCACCATGGAGAACACCGTGGACACAAACACTATCATTACTGGTTTTGAGCCTACTGTTGGCGGTGTTCTCGATTCAGCAGATTTTCTTTTATTTCTATCTCAAGCATTTTTATTTATTTTTCTGTCAGCTTCCAATGGCTTCTTAGTTCACTTGTCACTATCCCCATGTTGTCACTATGATACCAAATTGTTAACTAACTCCAGCAGTTGCTGGAGCCTCATTTTATATAGTATTCTAGAATCTTCAAATCCTGGAAATTAGTAATTTTCCGTAAACATGCAAAAGACCTTAGAATCGCCTTTCTAAAAACAGGTCACAAAAAATACACTGTAAATAAGATAAGATGGACACTCTTGCATCCACCAAACTTTAGCTTTGATTTATTTATTAGAATAGGACTTGCTACATGGTATATATGAGTGAACGAGTTCGTAACATTAAAATCAGTAAACTGTATAATAATCGAAAAACTTACATCATTGCCTGGATATTGTGTCTAAGAAAAGTTACTGTTTTGTACTATTTATATCATCTCCACATCGTTTCAGCAAAGTATCTCTCAGGATATGAAAATAATGAAACTACACAATTGCATAATAACCAAGAGTATAAATGACTGAACTACAAATTTCCAAAATCAAACTGTCCAGAAGATCAAAGTATTCACACACTGTATTATTTTCATTTAAATAGCAATTACAATTTTTGTCATTGATTCAATCGGTTGTTATCAAGCAGCTACTTGCAATTTTGAGTTTAACTTCAACTTTAATTTTAAGGGTATCAAAAATTTCACTCAAGATGACTTGAATAAAGGTTATATAAGTTATTTGAACGAACACTTGGGAGTTAGTGCAGATGAAATTGGTATGAAAGTAGTATGTAAAGATGCTGTAAATATAGCGCAACTTGGCATTTGGATGTTACCATCATATTATTGGGAACTATTAGAAATCAAAACTTTGAAAAAATTATCCGTCGAAGAATCAACAAGTGTATTAATCACAAAAAAGACTTTGGAAGTAAGTATTTGAAACTCTTTTGGTTTCTCACACCCCAGGTATTCATGATCACTATCATAAATTTTGATTCATTCTTGTTTATTATAGCGTCAAGTTTTCTGATTTGTTAAAACCATATTTTTCCCTATTACCATCATAAACAGCAGTGGACTTAAACTATCTCCCTATTCGATGATGTTTTTCACATTCAACTGTTTTTCATTGGGCTTAAAGTTCGAGTTATATTTTCTTCGTTTTCATCTTCTCAATATATTGCTTATAAAATCTCGTCGAAATTCCATTTCATGTAAATTTATCTGTAAATAATAATTTTATGAGTGATAAATTATTTTAGGTTTTCCAACGGAACGTTCCTCCATCATCAATAACTTACCATATTGTCCAAATGTCAGAGTATGGTTATCTGACAATCTTATCGGATGTTAAAAATAACGAAGAACCCGTAAATGTGGTATCATTTACACAAGACTTGTTGAATGAAAACAAAATATTGTACATTCAATCTGTAATGAATCAAACTAAAGATAAAATAACCTTCAATGTAACAAATGGCGTAGTTTGGAATAACAATTTACAGTTAGATATAGAAATAATTCCTGAAAGACTATTCTTAGGATCTACAAATCTTATTGTGAATGAAGGTGGATCTGCTGTTTTGACTATCTCCCACCTATTTGTATTGACTGATTATTATAAGTCAAGAGTAAGTTCTTATTCAATTAAAGAAAATGTAAAACACGGCTGTATACAACTGTACAAAAGATGCTTAAAGACAAAAAGCTTCACTGTCAAAGAATTGCAAGCTGGTGTAGTTCAGTATCTTAATGATGGCACAGAAAATAGCAGTGATCAATTGGTGATTGTAGGAGAGACTGACAAGAAAAAAACCAGCTATCCACTAAATATAAATATAATTGTTTTTCCAGTAAACGACCAAAAGCCAAAGTTGGTCAATAATACAGGGTTAACTATGTGGGAAGGAGGAGTGGAACATATAACCAATGATATGCTAGGTAAATTTAAGATTATTGTTGTTAGTTTTCTAATAACTCCAGAAAAAATATTAACCACGAAAACCAATATAAATTCATTCCTATCGATTCAACATAAATAATAACATCAACATAAGGTTTAATTAAAATTTCATCTTTATGAAGTGTATTTATCATTTTTAATGTGTACTCGTCTAATCTTGTTTATTTTTCCTACGCCTTAGCAGAAACAACTAGTTTCCACAACGTAGACTTCATAACTTTTATTTATTTTTGTCAAAATAGGTGCTCCTCAGTTATTATACAAAGCTGTAGTATTTGTGATAATTTAAATGTCTAACTATATTTCCTTACTTTAAATAGAACTTTGCTATTAAGTATGATTTCAAAAGGTGCAATACCTGTTTATTGATTTTACTGAAAAATTTTTCAGCGGCTGTCGATGATGATAGGCCTAAACAAATCTTAAAATATCAAATCAAAATGTGCTGGTCTGGTACTATTGCTCTAAAGTCAGATACTACTACTCAGCTCAATCATTTCTCTCAAGACATGATTGACAAACGTTTAATAGTTTTTCATCATTACAGTAAGTTTTACCAATAAATTGTTTGTATATGTTTATAAAAAAAAATATTTTAGATGGTACTGGAGGAAAATTCAAATTTAACATAACAGATGGTATACATACCACTAAAGACTACATATTTCACATAAAAACTAAACCAGTCGAGTTGCAACTAATAAACAGTCCCCTTCATATATTTCCATTACAGAAAAAATATTTAACATCAAACCACTTGCTAACAATTGTATCAGATTCTCACAGAAAAATAGAATATGACATCATAGAACCGCCAAGTTTAGGAAGACTAATGATGGAATCAGAACAAGTTGGAGTATTCAAAGTTGTTTCGAGTTTTTCCCAGGAAGATTTAAATACTAGTAAAGTCTTTTATGAGCATACACATCCATTTTCTGATTTGTACGCAAACGATTCTTTTGTTTTCAATGTTAAGACTCATTTAGCACCGAAACTCTTTGAACAGGTAAGATACTCTGCAAAATATTTAGCTTAACAAATTTCAACTGCTCTGTAAAATTTGTAGGCACATTAATTATGTGCTCTTAAATCAACAGAAATATAAGTATTCCATTCAAAAAAGACAGTAGAGTTTTAAATAAATATAAATTATTGACACACTATGTTTCTCAAGTTGGATTCTTCAACAAAACAAGTTTTTATGTGATGTAATAACCCATGTGTCGGTTATTGATTAAATAGATTTTTTTGTTTTACTGTAATTCTATATATTTATACTATTTCAAGATTCATATTTAAAATTATGTTGAAAAATTTTTAGTTAAGATGTAACTTTTTGATAATAATTGAATGCACACGTGTCAACTATCCAATCGCATTTATTTGCAGATTTTATAGTGCAGATGAAATTTGTCAAACTATTTGTGAGAATTACTAAAAATATTGTGTTTTAGGTTTTTAGAATCGATATTTCTGTATCATCAGGTGGACTTGATGCGTATGTAAACATTCCTAAACTATCAGTCGATGAAGGTGGTACCATAACAATTCGTCTAAACTTGTCAGGAGTAATAATGTTTTTAGAAAATCATGCTGGTCTTCGTTCTCCAATAATTCACTCATCAGTTATGACTCCTCTACATGGTCAAGTCTATTCTCAACAAAATAGAAATTTGAGTACATTTACTCAATTACAATTAGAGTCCGGACAAGTTTATTATGAACATGATCATTCTGATACCTTAGGAGACAACGTACATTTTTCTTTATATTTAATTCCTGGTCCTATAATGTTATGTAACATCACTGTACCTATAATAGTAAATCCTGTTAATGATCAACCGTTTACTCTAGTTACTCCAGCTCCAAATTTAATAGTGGTACAAGGGGAAAAACGTACTATTACTAAACATGATTTGGCCACAGAAGATGCTGATACTCCACCTTCAAAATTAAAATATGATGTAATATCAGGACCTTCACATGGTAAATTAATGTTAGAAAATATTTCTGTGACTTCTTTTACCCAAGCTGATATTGATAACAATAAAATAGTTTATTTACATGACGGAGGAATTTTGAAAGATTCATTCCATTTTAGAATATGGGACGGAAAATTTAGACCCGATTTTACTGTATTCAATATCATTGTTGCTCCTATAAATATTAGCATAAAAGCTGGCATGCCTGTATCTTTACTACAAGGATCTTACAATGTAATCCTATCTGAACAACAATTTTTTGTATATACAAATGCCGATAAACACAAGATTGAGTTTACTTTGAAAAGACCTCCAAAACATGGTCTGTTATATAAAGGAAATCAAGCAAATTTAACATTCTTTTCTTATGCAGATTTGATTAACAATAAAGTCATGTACCTTCAAACAGATATGAGTGTAACAAATGACAGTTTTGAAGTCAATGGAGCAATTTGTTTGGGAAACAATTCATTTGGAGACAGTATTGAGGTATTTATCAAAGTAAAGCCATTTATGCATATTCACAATTTTACTGTTAAAACTGGAGAAACAAATAGATTGACCCTTAATTCCTTGGATGCTTCACCATTAGCAAAACTAACCAACGGCAATCCTCGATATACCATCCTATCGTTTCCTGTTTGTGGCGAAGTAAGAAAAATAATAAGGAGTTCTGGTGAAAAAAGAAACATTCTCGATACTTTAATTTCGAGTTTTAGTCATGAAGATATTCAGAGTGGCCTCATATTTTTTGTAGTCCGTGATCTTGAAGTACCAAGATATGGTTTAAAAGATCAGTTAAGATTTGTTTTATCTGCCAACATTGTTCAACCAGCGGTTGGGGAACTGAAAATAATGGTTAAATCTTCTTTGGATGACGATATTTCACCAACCCTTACAGGGCCAAGTGATCCAGCAAGTCATGAGGGTGGTCTTTATGTAGCAAATCCTAATATAACAAAAGACTATCTATTAATTGGTAAGTATTTGCAGTTATATTATATTTTTGCATTTATATTTCTACTAAATTGGAAAATCGCGAATATCTCAATTCACTTTGTTTATTGGCTTCTGAAATGTAACTAACTGACAAGAATTTTGATTTCAAAAAATAAACCATCACTTCTGTCTTACCCCATATTTAATTATTCTTAGGCAAACTAATCTACCTATTTAGCTACTAACAACATTGTAATGAAATTTGTATGAATATGTTTTGGAAGCTCATACATCCCATGAATTTATTTTTATATTTGACTCTCATTTATCCGTGTTTTCGTGATGAGACTCGTATACCGAGCTATTTATCGACGCCCGCACAGATAACCGCTCTCTATGCGATTGAAATATCAACTTTGTTAATCAAAATGTACTCAAATTTTGGATACACCGAGTGTTTAGGAAAATCTAATACAACTGTTATGCGTTATACAGAAAAGTTTTCTAAAAGAAACTTAACAAGTAAAAATACATTCAGAGCTATTGAACGACGTTGTCAAGAAACTAGGAATGTGAGAACACCAGAAAAATGACTTCTAACCTGAGAACAAGAACCAACTTGATATCAGTTTGAGAAGGAGATGAATGTATTTCACATATTTTTTTGTATTTTTGTATAAATTAGTGAAACGATTTCAGAAGCATCTATAAATTTTATTATTTCTTTTGTGTATTTAATGTTATCAATATGTTTTGAATTCGTTTAGCAATGGAAAGGATTGAACGTTATTATTTTTTAATGATATAATCAGTTAGTTTTTCGACAAAAAAATAAATCAAATAACCATTCATCATTACTAAATTCTAATACTGGTTTTTGCTCATTTATAACATATCTTCACCTTCTGTAGTACCTTCTCGACTTTAACATTTCTTAAGTTATTTAGAATGATTCATTTACGTCACGAACGATTATTACAAGTTGAGCTGTATCTGATATCTGTAATTTCGGCAATGCTAAATAAAACTGTTGGAAATCTTGAATGCGATCGTGTAGATTTACAATAATTTGGTTTGAAATGTCATTAATTCAACCACTGTTTTTCAGGATATACTTATATTTGAAAATAGTTTATTTTTATCTCCTTTGCTACAGCTTCCAAATATTCTTCCACAATTTCATAATCCGAAAATATTTTTATTTTTGTGCATTCAAAAATGAGACAGTCTAGCTTGCTTTAACAATATTTGATGGTTGCTGTAATGGTGGACTAAACATTTATTAATTGTGAATTAAATTCCCTGAGCTTCGATTGTTTCACTATCAAATTACAATTAATAAGTTTTGTTTCACAATACCTTTCAACGTTATATTTCTTTAATATTGAGATTTACACCGAAAATTAAACGTGACGTTCAGAAACACTGATCTAAATCTCGTTCTGGGATAGGATTCTTGATCAGCTAATGTAAATATTTGGTAAATCTCGCGGTTCGCAAAACTTTCCCTGGCCTAATAATACTAATTCTGAAAATAATATCTACCTATTTATACATCTTTATTATATATAAAAAGATCAGTTATGAATTGTCTAGATTTGAGATCTATTTGAAACTAATATTTCATCAAAATAGACCTTAAATCAAGACCATTCATCACGGAAAACATATAAAAATGTCTAAGATGGAAAAAGAAATGAACTACATGTCTATTGAAAAGTACTAATTTATAATTATTATAAAACATATAACCAAGAACATGGACTATGCTACATTATAAAAGAAAAATTTTTTAAAAAGTTTATCTGAATTTTATATTGTTTTTTATTAGTGAGTTTTGTTTGATGACTAAATGTGAATTATATTGGTATATGATGAGTATTGAAATATTCTAAAAGTTTTCTATTTAATGAGTTTTTAAATTGTTCTGTCAATCTTCTATTATTTCTTTTTTTCAGTGAGTATGGCCGTAGGAGTAGTAGTTTTGGGAATAGCAGTAATTGTGGTAATTAAATGTCGATCAGTAAATAATAATATGGATAAAGAAGAACACTGCGTTCAGCCTATACCATTACCCCGTCCACCTGATAGACTTATGACGTCATCTCCATCCTTAAGAGACTCTATTCCAGATGAATATCCACAGGAATTTGCTTCTGAATTCACAACGTCTTTTGCACCAGATTTTTCTTCAGATTTCACTCCAGTTTTTACAACTGATTTTACACCAGAACTATCAACTGAATTCACTTCAGAATTTTCGTCTGATTTCACACCTTCCTTAAGTGCTCTACCGCATTGCAAAGTTACTCCATTAGGTAGAATCGAAATAGATTCTCCTCATATGTTCTATCCGTATGGAATAGATGATCAAATGGATAATTGGAGTGAAGTACCTGATGTCCCAGAGATACCAGAGCCAATGCCTTGTCCTTCCAATAGCAGTATTCTATTGCGTAAAAATCAATATTGGGTTTAAACTATTTTTTATTCAGCTTATTTCAGAAAAATGTTATGTTATTAAAAATAACAAAGATAAGAACTGATTCAATAACTTCCGGGAGTTATTTAATTATTGAAAGTATAAATATATCATTCAAAATTTAAACTAGACTCATCCTTAAAATAAAACTGATTTTGATTAAAATTATTGTCGATCTGCATCTTGATATTAATTAAAAAATCCTAATGAGTATATCAGAATGCTTTACTGAATGTACTCCAATAATAACTTTAAATTTACTAAAATTCATACCTGAAATAATGACGAATGGACGAAATGGACATAACCTAAAAAATAAAATAATAATTTGAAAAAGTGTTATAAAGATAAACAGAGTTCAAAATTGGCTAAAAAAATTCCCATATGATTGAAAATTGATCTCGTTTGCTAAACGATTTCTTGTTAAAATTAGGGAATTAGGAATTCAATCTATATTTACAATAAAAGTAACCTATTTAACATATTCAATATGCAATTGTAATTTAATTGAACGAAACTTTATCCTTCATACGTTCATATTCTTTGATTCCAAATATGAATTTTAGTGACCGCTTCTCTTCATTAGTTGGACAAATACTATTGTTTTATATTGGTATCTATGCTTGGAAGCATTCAAATGAAGAATAACCAGCAAATTTTATTTCCACCTGACAATATTCAAAATAACGTATATAGTATGCAGTATGTTCCGAAACTGATAGAAATGAAAGAGTCTATACTATTGATTTGTCAAAATAATTTTATATTCTTCACCACTTACCTGAACATCCAGACGAATTATGGCATAGCACTGCAGAATCTTCTATTTTCATCATCATATATATAATACTCATGTTTTTTACTCGTGCACTATTTTTATAATTTCTGTCACATAAATAACTTGAGATTCTTGATAAACAGATTAATTATGTCAATTCAGTTATTTCATGTCCAATTTATTTTATACTATTGAATATTTTAGGCATTTTTCCATTGTATATCATTTCAAAAAGTGTGATATAAAACATGTTTTTCACAGATAATGCTGATAGTGCACGCGCATTACATATACCATTTTGAAATATTAGTATATTTCTTTTAGGAAAGAACTAGCTCTATAATAATTATTTAGTAATAAAAAACTAATGGAAAGGACTTCATCGACTTTTAGTCGTCAAAAAGAAAAAAGCTTTGTATATGGTTCATTCTTCAAAATGCATACTGCATTAAGATTGTACATGATTCTAGATTTGAAAGGACAGAATAGTTCGATTCGACTCCAATACTAATGCATTTTATAATCAAATGAAAAATATTGTAGAACTGCCAGTAAATTAGTGAAGTAGTCTCACAACGAAAAACCAATATGACAGACAGGGATTTTCGAGAGAAACATCCATCAAATGAATGACTTGTTTTTCATTTAGAAAATTTTTTATCATTACTAATTTAGATTATTTTATAAATCAAATAGGTTTGTCGCCTTGTCTCAAAATGTATTTGAATTCTACGTGAGATCTGAAAAATATAGTGAGTCGATGTTGTAAAAATTCAGTTCTTGTTCTATGACTTTATCGTCAGCAATTTCGAGGTATCTTCATTGATATATAGTATTAAAATCTGGTTTCATAATAGTAGGCACAAAATTCAGTCACTTATAATTAACAATTATATATGGCAACGTTGCTTTTATTATGATTTATGTCAGTAGAATATAATTACCATAAAGTAGGAAGAGACGTATCGCTCAGGTCATCGTTAACATTCTTTTTCCTCACTTGAAAGTCCATATCAGGTTAATAGGATTCAAATTACGGTGATAACGATGCAGGTGGTATACAATTATGTTCCTCTTACGAGGAAAACCTTCCAATGAAATATTGTCAACATCAATTTCCAAATCATGTCAAAATTTTGAGACAGACTTGATTTAGTCGGATGTTATCTGAATAATATTTTTTTTGCGATTTCCGTATAAACTTCTCTCTGAATAACGGAATTGATTTCACAATCAATATGAAAGCGTTTTATTTCTCTGGTTTCTATCTTTTAAAGATATACATTATCTATCTCATTAACCATCATATTGGAATTTATTTCACAAAACCCACAATACACGTTGAAATAAAATTTTTTTCTCCTGCTGAAAGATTCGAACGACGATGTTTACTACTTTCCACCTTCCATATTACTTTAAACAAAACTATGTAGTGCATAGCAAGTTTGTAATACATAGATAAAACAACGTGAATTGCGACTGTTTCGGAAAGTACTGTCTCCGTTTAATATAGTGCTACACGAATTACATGCTTTTTAGAAAATTGCTGTAACTGCACTTCCATGTATGCTAATTAAAAACGTAATAATGGGCAATTTTTTATAATAAATTTTGAATTACAAATTCCTACTTGCATTACCTGGTAATACTAATAAGACCCTTTACCTTTTTTGTAGCATAATATTCAAACTTATTTTATTTGAATCAATCTAACAACACAACAGTAAGTAAGTCCTAAGTACCTAGTGTATGCGAAAATCTATAATATTCAATATTCGTACAAGGATTCATATATCAGGAACAATTCACTGGACGACACAAAGATTGGGAGTTATTACAATTATATTATGTTTTATACAACAATAACAAAAATAAAAGCAAAACACTACCTTATATTTATACCTAATAATTCAATTGTAGTAAGTTTTCTTGCAACAATTTATAAAATTGAATACACACCAATGGAAGGCCCTTAAATGTCACCATCAATTCTAAGAATTTAGTGCTTACTATTTTGAAATCATACTGTAGTAATTATTATTTTTTCATAAAATTCTCTGGCTTTTTGTGTTTTGTTAATAAAGATAAACTACGAATCGTGCAAGCAAACGTTAAAACATATATTTACGTTTTTAATTACGATAGAATAAACAACTGTTTCTTTTAACTTTACTAATACGTTCTTTTATAAGGTGCATTGCAGTTAAAAACTGAATTAGTATTTGAAATTCATTAAGATATGAATTTCTTATTTAAAAATTATTCAGACACTGACATGTAGAGATGTATGTGTAATGAGTGAATTAGTGCCGGGATTGAACTTATTGAATAATTACATGATGTAATTTTTTCAATAGTTATATATTTGATTGATGGTATTGATGATATATATTGGAACGAAGTCATTGCCAAGTAGTTCATGATTTTTTTTGTAACAAAATTTAACACCGAAGTGGACTCTATTTAATATGTGTTAACCAAAATGAAAGACACCACAATTCTCAGTTAAATAATGGAAGAAATCTTTATTTAATTTAATATTTTTACATTGTACTTTGAAGCTCAGATACATACACTTGTTTTATTTCACAAAATTAGGAATTATACCACAATCCCACTACGAAAACGCTCATGAACTAGCTGGCAAAGTATATGACTAGTATATATATATATATATATATATATATATATATATATATATATATATATATACATTTATTTTACTATCTCGCGAATTTGTTTAACTTAATTTTAGACTTATATTTTAGTTAATAAAACCTACTAATTATGATTATCAAAATTACATTACTTAATTTTAAATTGTGGCCTTATAAGTAATTCAGATACACAGGGTCTTCACAAAAAGAACTTCCAAAAACCTGGTAGGAATTTAGGGAAAAAACTTATGACTTAAGGTCACAATTATTTGTCTACTATATTTTCGCCCTCATATGCAACGAACTTATTGTGTGCCTAATAGTTTTAGATGTTAATCTTCAATCATTAGATATATTATTGATTAAAATTAGGTTTTTAAAAGTTATTTAAATTTTATTGTACTTTCTAAAATTATATTGTAGGTTGTGTTTGATTGCTATTAAATTGTTGGTATACATTTCCTCTTCTATTCAGAGGAATTGAACAAAAATACGACGAATATGAATAATATATCTGTTAAATTATTTGCCTATTAAAAGTTCACTTTTTTAAAACTATTGTTTAAGTAGTAGTTAATACTTATTCATCTTATATTAGAAAATATTAGATCTTGTCATATTGTGCCATACTGTTAGAATATCTTGTCCCTATCTGAAATCTACTGAACCGTAAAATATAGTAATGTAATTTTGTATTGAATGAGAATTCTATAAACTTCAGAAATGTATTGTTTATAGTTGCAATGTCTTACATGTTTGTAAAATAAAAATAATTTTGAAAAAACAAATTTTAACTTCTTAAGTTCCCACAAGCATTCAGATTAATTTAGGAAATGTTACAACGACGTTCCAACAGTTAGAATAACAAGTTTAAGGCTAACATGTGTAACAATATCTCGAACTACCGAAATTATCCTTCTACATGTAGGTGAAGCTAAATCAGTTTAATTTGCACTTAAACTAAAAAGTTTGACATATTAAAATAATTGAATTTTTTCTATTCGCCACTTAAATTATTTGACAAAAAATGAATCGTCTTTTGGTCATCGAAACATACCAAATTTTCGTTTTCTAACAATCAAATTTTTAAAATGGAAAATTGGGAAATAATCAACATAATATGTCTAAACTAATGTCAAATTTTTTATATATTGAAAAACTGCATAGTCAGCAACTCCCAAAGAACAATGCGCCATTAGCTGCAACGAGGTAACAATTTTTTAATACACAAGGACTTTTCGGAAACTATAATCCGGGTTCCGGAGACCGTGGATTGAGTAGATCACCGATCAGCTAATTGCGGATGCTAAGGGGGGAATGGACGTTCGTTACGATTATTATAGAACGGAGTGAGCCAATCAGCAATTTAACGCATGCGATAATGAATTCCACATCCAGCGCGTTGCCTGAACGTGAGCGTCATGAAAGTGCCAAACATAATATCGTTCAGTTTGTATTTTGATGTTAGGTCTACTATTTGTGTATTGAAAAATGAGTGCTATAGTATATAAAAATAACAATTGCCGTCATAGCTGATCTAGAAATAAATCCTCAGTCTCACTAACTCACCTCAGTATATAATATATATCATATGAATAACTTATGAAATTAATGGAAGTTTTTAGGTGAAATTGATATTTTTATGAGTGAATAAATACAATTTTCAAAAAATTAATTTATTATTTTTTCCGTCAAATCTTCTCTCCGGTATTGTTGTTTACCAAATAATAACTAAACTTATATTTTCGACGCAGTTGGCATGACGTACGTAATATGTCTACTAGGTTCACATGATAACGGAAATGGAAGGGATGCGTCGAAATCATTCCAAAAATAGAAAATCGCAATAAAAACATTTATTTCTAACATATTTAATTTGATTCAAAAAGGATGATTAGAAACTGAATCACAGTAACTTTTTATTATAACTGACTGATTTTCATTCAAATCTTATTTCAATAACTTTTTCACGTAAAAGTTCATGACGCACATTTCGCTCCGCATTTAATCCGCTTAATGTGAACATAGTGGGCCAGATAATTTCGTAACAAAAGATGCTTTGATGTGCTGATTGGCTCTCTCCGTTCCACAATAGTCGTGACGCACGTCCACTCCGCAACATTTGATTGAGCCGTAACCCAGAACGAGATTATTGATCACAGTTTCAAATTAAAAAAAGATCTAAAAAAACTTTTGGTTTTGATTACTTTTTTGTGCGTTAATTCTTTCATGATATTTATTTAGTTGTATAATAGATTCTCCTCATAAGAATATATAATATTGACTATATTTTTGCATTGTTGCTGATGTTAGCGATTATTTTCAGAAAATACCTAATTTACACAGTAAATTTTTAAGTTTCAATGTCTACATAGGCATGGCAACCATAATTAAATGTTTTTATACTTTTCTACCTTTATGTTTATTATTAAGATAGTGTTTGGTAGCAACCGGTTAGTTAATTGCATTTCTCTGTAGTTGTCACTATTGGTGCTCTAAATGGTAACTGATTCCTTAGCGATAGTGCATTACTCTGTAAGATAAAATATTTTTATTCTTAACAACAACGATATACTATAGCAGTAAATTATTAACCAAAGCGGGCAAAATTGAGTTGAAATACCAGGTAGAACATGTGTACCAGACTATGTACTCTTTTCTAATCATGTCATCCCTGCCCAAGTAAAATCTTTTGACTATCATTTTGGACGCTGCAGAAAGCAATTTCACCAATTTCAATTGTCATCTCAGCACGTTCTAGTATTAATAAAAATTATGATTAGCTAATCAGACAACGATACAATTGAATTGCACATTAATTAATTGAACTTAATTGTTGTATTTTATACTATCAGATCAGTTAAAATCTATCAATTTTATTTATTCTTCTCTAAATCTATAGATTCACACGTAAACAAACGAATATTTATTGAACGGATAAAAATTTTGTACGTTTTGTTATAAATAATAAAAAGCTGATTGAATAAAAATGTTGGGTTATTTCTATATTTTGATTTAGCACACGCCAAAAAAATGTACTTAAAATTGAATACAGAATACGAAACGGGTCGAATTATTTTACTTTACTCATAGAAATATCCCACTCGATCTATCCTAACAAAATCATATTTGATATACTGATACAGTGTGGATAGTTATAAAACTGAAAATCGACTATTGACACAAATGAATAGTAAATAACTTCTTACACTATCTTATTGGAAAAATTTGGTATCCGAATGATTCTGGATAAAGTAATGGAAAATGTAGAATAAATATAAGCAGCAATCTAAGTATTATCATTTTTTAACAAATTCACTTCTTCAATATATATATATATATATATATATATATATATATATATATATATATATATATATATATATATGTATATGTATATATATATTTCTTCAATTTCTTAGACCTTTTGATATATTAATACATCTAAATGATTGCATTACTGCTGTACCAAAGAATCAAATTGAAAACATAAGTAAAAAATTCAATTCTTATCATGAAAAACTTCAATTCACAATCGAGGTTGAGCAAAATAATAGAATCAATTTTCTTGATGTCGCATTATATAAAAATAACAATAACATAAGAACAGAATGGTATATGAATCCAACTTGGTCCTATTTAAACTTCAAATTGTTTCATCCTATGTCACAAAAAAGATCAGTGGTAATAAGTTTGGCTGATAGATCTATCAAACTATCAGATCCTGAATTTAGATGCTTAGCTATTCAAAAAGCAAAAACTGCATTGAAAGAAAATAATTATCCGGAAAAAATGATAAATAACATATTCAAGAAAAGGATAAACAGATACTACAATCAATTTAAAAACAAAACAACAAAACATAAAACATTTTTCCTTACCATTTGTACAAGGACTTTCCCAACAATTATCGAATTATTTCATTAAATATGATATTAGTATAAGTCATAGAGGATATAATACATTATCCAAGTATTTCATTGAAGTACAATCTAAAACACCAAAAAACAAAAGATGTAATATTATATATCAAGTGCCTTGTACTAATTGTGACGCTGTCTACATAGGGCAAACAACTCAGTATTTAGAAAATAGACTAAGAGGTAATCAATACGATAAAAAAAAAGAACTGCATTAACGAACCACGAGATATCAAAAAAACATAAATTCAATTATAAACATTCAAAAATTCTTGAAACAGAATCTAATACACGAAAAAGGGAATTTTTAGAAATGGTTCACATTCATAAGAACGAAAAAGCTATAAATGATAAAAAAGATATAAATAATTTAAGTGAAATTTATTGCTCCTTTTTGTAAATTCTAATAAATTTAATTGATTACAGCTGTAACCTAAAAAGTCACATTTTGGGCTCCGACTAAGCTCATCATGTTAATGTGTATTGTCAGGATTCGTTGCAAGATTTCAAGTTCCAAATGGGGCGCCACTCAGTTTTTTAACCTAAACTGAGAAAAGTATAGAAATAGGTTGAGGTATCTTCAGGAATAAAGCTTCTTGTTGAAAATAAAATACAATGATTTATATTTGAAATTATAAAAAAAATAGGTTAAAAAAAGTTACCCGCAAAGCTCATGAGTTTTGGTTTACAGGAAATAATGAAATAAATATTACAAAAAAAACTAATAAGAGTTGATCTGACTTTTAACAACACATGAAACTCCCTACTTGTCAGGAGAATACAAACTGGAACACATCCGTGGAATGCGGTCAGGAACCAAAGAAGTTCATTCAGTCAATCGTCCCGGACTAAGTAGTTCCACGAGTTAAAGTTTGACGTTAAATCCCAATTAACGTTTTAAACCCCAATAAAGGTCCTATGTCCAAAACTAGGTCCCTTCCTTTTTAACGAAGGGAACTTATTTCTACTTCTTCTTGGATGTCAATTAACACTTTAATATTCCAGAATTTTTGAATTCGGCGGAAGGCTCCTTTAGGTCGGCTAAAACCCGCTTTTTAAAAATCTCTGGAGAAATTGATCTTAACGCTACCACAGTCGCTGACCAAAAAGAACAGTCGGAAATACCAAGACTTCCGCAAATATAGAATTTGGAGCCAAATTTAAAAATTTATAATCAAATCCCTAATGAAAAATGCCAAATCGGTTGACAGTCAAAAGTAAAATATGAATGAAGTTAGCAGCAGACTTCTTGAGCAAAATCAGGTCACACGTCATGACGACAATCTAGCCAGGTGCAACAATAGCTCAATTTCAAAAACACCAGCTAACAAACTTAATTCGTGAACAGTTAACTAGATGTGGCTCTAACCTTCTAAGAGGAAGTAACTTTGCTTTTACAAGCAACATAATTCTGCAACCAGTTATACCACGTCTGGCAAATTTCGAATAATGCTTGCCTCCTTTAGAACAAGACTTAACCTCAAAAGACAATAAACCAAACATTCAATTTGTGTATATAAAAATAGTTCAACAAAAGGACAAATTAAACTTTGCTAAATTACTTAAATTCCAGGAACCCAGTATGTCACAAGTACATACAAAACTACAAAAGAGGTATGAAATATAATATGTAAATATTTCTACTCAAAGATAATATGACAAAATATCTTTACAAATTATTTACAAAAAGAAGTTGATAGGTTTATATCGTATAATGTTTATAACAACAAAAGTAACGCAAGCTGTGAGCAGTGAAAACGTTACACCGCTATATATTTGAGATGTGGGAACCAAAGAAAAAATTAATTTTTCTTATTGGAACAAAGTTCTAAGTTGATTTTATCCTTATTTTGATATTCACGATGAGGGTGATCTATAGACCAATAGATAGAAATATTTCTATCAACGTCAATTTGAATATTGAATTCTACGGGTTTAAACATTTTTAATATGTAATATCACAAATCACCGGAAATCCTAATTAATTATTTCCCAGATGATGAATACATAAGTATTCGAAAGCTCTGAAAATATATTTAGTTAGTCCTCTTTGGTGTTTCCTTGCCACGTTCCCAATAAAAAACTATATATATATATATATATATATATATATATATATATATATATATATATATATATATATATATATATTATATATATTATATATATATATATATATATATATATATATATATATATATATATATATATAAATTTTTTTTGCTTTCATATAAATTCAACTGGTTCCCAGTGATAATTTGGACTTGCAAATGGCATGTGGCAGCTGTGACTATTGGCTCTCCACTCCTCCGGTGGACCCAAATGACGAGGAAAGCAATAACGTGTTTGCATCCTCTGACCATGAAATGAATGGTATACCTCTAGGGATTATGAGTTTTTATATCAACAATATCTGTTGACAGTACAAAAATAATACCATATGATAGAATTCAAATAAGACCATTTGAGCTTCTAGAGAAATGTCTGTGGAAATTAATTACGTAAAATTAGTATCACTTGAATCAAATGCCAAAAATCTTAAATGGTAAATTAACATATAATTCAGTCATCAAGGCCAATAAAACACTTAAACTCGAAAATATTTTGATTAATGAACAAATGATTATTCATTTTGAAAAATTGTTATACAATGTCAAAGGTAGCTTCTACATTAAATAAAGAGATGCTTTACGTTTTTTGAATGACTAAATCAAATACAATGACAATGTTAAGAAAAACAATAAGAGCAGACTTTTTTTATTCCTTCAAAATAAAATCTTAAGTGATGATGGTACATAACTAACTATTCTCAAATTATTTATCAAATCCAATTCAATCGTTTTAATTAAAAGGTTTTTCAAGAAAATAAAAATTAACTTATATAGATATAGGGTCGCTAAAAATACACATCCAATAATAACTATTTCTATTATTTAGTAAAACAAAATTAAGTAAATTGATTAACTAGTATAAGTTTCTAAAATAGAACTAAAATGTTTATATATCACAGCTAAATGATATATACAATAGAATATAAGTCTGTCTAAAGAAAATCAACTTTTTTCAAAACTACATAATCTATAATGGTTATCTTCACAATATCCTGAATCTTCTCTATTAAATGGTCTTCTTACTCTAATTCCAATGGTGGTAAGCCTCTTATTTGGATCTTTGCACAGCATATTTTGCAATAGTGCATACTAAAACAGAAAAAAATGTTAATTATTTAAAATGAAGCAAGACTAATTCAATATAATTGTAACAGCATATGTACCTCATCTGGAAATTTCTCGGCAAATCCTTTGGGATAAATGCTTTCCTTAACATCGCTCAACAACTTTATTCGTTCCATTTCAGTTGAAAATGGAACTAATAGTTCAAAGAATATCAGTCCTAATGAATAAATATCTACTTTATAATCATAAATTCGACTTCTAAACTGTTCTGGACTCATATATAATTGGGTACCTAAAAAGAAATCCTGACATCACATAGATGAAATAAAATTATTATCAACAGAAAAGCTACTGAAACGGTTAATTCATCCTCACTGGTAGAAGCATAGAAAAATTACATTTTCTATCGACACTGATAAGGAAGTTGGTAATATATATATAAAATATACTCGACACCTCTTATATTATTTTGAATTTTAATAATTCGAAATTGTTTGCCAATCTTTAAAGGAGAAAACAACTACTTTCCTAGCTAATACTACGACGAATATTGAATTACATCTTCTCTGAAGAACATGATGTCCATCCATATCCCTAATGGCTGGCAACTACAAGGAGAGAGTTCTCAACGCTGACTATTTTTGACGCATTCGCGTTTCTTCAGAGTGGCGTAACAACCTCTCGTTCGGAGTCTCTAATCCAACCTGAAGGCAACATCAGCGAGCGCTGCAATTTGATTCGTGTAGTTAAACTTTTTCCAGCGAACGCTATTTGGGGCCATCCTCACTTCCAACTGTGAACCATTATATTTATGTTATAATAAACAAGTCATGCTTGGTGTAGCACTTTTAATAATAAATATACTCATAAAAGTGTAAGCTGGCATCAACAGTTTTTATACATAAATATCAAACTTCAAAAGGACTTTTAATACACTATAGTATTTTGACCATAATTTCAGTCCACGGTGATGAGTACATATGTATAGCTTTAGCAATAAACGGTTACTGTGAAATACCCATAGAACAACTAATCTCATTAAATAATATTTCTATAAAACTTCATTAACCTTTTCATGTTCAACTCCTATCGAAAGTTGATAAAATAAACCCCGAATCACCTTATAATATATTATAGAAAAAAGATGTTTAACTTATACAGTTAAACATCACACCAATCGACCCATTTATCAAAAACAATACATACATATTCTTATCATTTGAAGCAAGGAATTCAACATCAGAATCTCGTCCCCAAACGAATGGATGTTAGTGGAAATAATAAATTCGGTTTAGTGATTACTGAAAACTAAACTAACAAAGTATCAAAAACAAATATCCCCTTCCTCGCCTTGACAAAATTATCAACAATCTTGGTCAAATAGTTATTTGTATCACGTTATTATTAGCTCGCTTTGGTGTCTGTTTGTTTGGTTCATTTGATATTGTTATTTGAGGCACTTAAGGTCAGATTGAGTTGAAACTTACAGAGCCTTCTGATACATAACAATTTACTATTCAATGTGTACTCATAGTTAGTTTGATGCGGAATGTATTAATAAATTTTAAATGTGGAAAGTTAGCATTTGAAAATGTAATTTACAAAACCATTATGTTTATATCTGCAAACAAAAACATTAAATCAAAAACAGAATAAAAATCAAAAAATTAATTAAAATCATGAAATTAGTTGTGGATAGGTGAAGTGAATTGAGGCTATGAAAAGCCAAGTGGAGTAACCCACAAAATTGTACTTTTTTTTGATACCATTTGAATTTTGAAACCCATATCTATCAACAGTAAAGTGGACTAAGTCACCATTTAAAATAGACCGCTAGATGGTAGTGCTATCGTTGTTTTGCTTTTTCGCAATTCACATATTCATTAAAAAGCATAGTGGAGTATCCGCGCTTAGTCCATTGTGCCGCAGTCAGCAAAGTGGTAAACGTGATAGAAGCGTGTGTTTATTTTGTGTTCAAATTGATTAGTTTTTGACTAACTTTAATATTCTACAAATTTGTGAATACTATGAGCGATATAATTGACCGTAAGTACTCTATTAATAATGAAATTTTCATGAAAAAGAATGAAAATAATAATTTCTTGGCTATGAGGCTATTATGTGTTTAATTTTTGAGGTTATTTTTATTTTATTTATTGATTACAAACATGATTATAATAAATACTATCCTAAAAGTAAGATCATAATAGTACATTCAGCTTAATTGTAAAATGAAAGTTATTCATTATTTTTTACTGTTAAACAAAATGAAAATATATTGCAGAGTCGACTCGGAACCCTTTGAGGAGTCATGTTCGAAATCGGACTTGGAACCATATCAGTCTGGTTCGGAATTCGTGTTTTCAGATGAAGATTTTGAAGAATCATCAGACGAACCTTCTGTTACTGACCCACCAACAACATCCAGGGATGTTAAGAGTAGAAAGCGAGTTCGCCATGAAAAAAAGTGGAGTAGAAGTGTTGCCAAGAAGAAACGATGTGCTGGTGAAAAGTATACAACTAGATCCAATAGAGTTGTTCCTGCCAAGTCTTTCAGTTCATGTGTATGCGGTTGTAAAAATCACTATAACAATTTGATTCCTGATGAACGTCAAAGAGCATTGCATCAACACTTCTATTTATTGGATATCTTTGATTTTCAAACCGCGCATCTGTTTTCCTTATCAAAGTTAAAAATAAATTGCGCACGTACACTGGAAAGTCACAAAGTAGAAGGGAAAAGGCGAGAATCTTCCTACTATCAGACGAAAATGGCGCAGAGCGAAAAGTATGCAAAAAATTTTTTTAAGCTCTGTATCAGGTTTGTATTTTTTATGTTTCAGTTCAGAAATATTTTAATAAATATGTTAACCTCGAGTTTCTCTTGATGTTTTAATTTTTTCAGGTTTCTACTGGAAGAATCGAAAAGAAGAATAAATCAGCGGGAGCACATGCGCCTCAGTACCATCGGGGCAAACATATTCCAAGTAATAAGACACCCATTGCGAAAACAAACGAAGTAAAGTCCTTTATTTAAAAATTTCCATGTTACGAGTCTCATTATTCACGTGAGAAAAGCAATCATAGAAAATATCTAGCAGCGAACTTAAGCATAGGAAAGATGTTTGAGCTGTATAAAGCTGAAACCATGGATCCTGTTACATATGCTATTTTCAGATGAATCTTCAATACAGAGTTCAACTTACACCTTCATCCATCTATTTCTGACTCATGTCGAATGTGTGACTTTTTCAATATCAAAATAAAGGCATCCAATGAAGAGCAGAAAAAACAACTTGAAAAGGATCTAGATTTTGGTCTAATCGAAAAAGAGAAAAAATTTCATCCATACATTTTTATACCTTCAGATTGGATTTCGGTCATAGAAAATGCTAGGAAGAAAAATCTATTTAAGGTAATTCAAATGACTTCATCTGACTTTGTGTCGATTAAATCACTGGAAAGTAAAATTACGAACAGAAAACAGTCGGAGACAAAAACCAAGAAGGAATGACTTAAAATCCAATGGTTACGGTTTAACAAAGAATCTCTTGATAAATTCAATATAAATATTCGAACAATGAATATGTTGTCTTGAAACTGTCGATATACGTAAACGAGGATCACGTTCGACAGAACTTATTACACTTCCACTACTGTACCCCAAGGGTAATGTAATAAATGAGGCCAAAAAGAAAGATTTGCTTCAACTAATTGAATTTATTCCACCCGTACATTACTTCTACAGAAACATGAAAGCATCTGCCCAGGCGACAGGTGGAGAGTTACTAGAGGAACAAGATTAAGATTAATGTAGATACTATAGGTTGAAATTAAAAAGGTTATAATTTTTTTGTTATTTTCGCTAATTTTAAGTGCAGTAATAAAATAACTGCAAAAAATTTAATATTTTACTACTACTATTCGGAAAAAAACAGAATCATATACAACAATGTGAACTAATCCACACAATCATCAGAGAACAAAAGAACTAATCCACATTAAAATCTAAGATTGAAATCATAACTTTATTATGTTCAATTTTTGGTTATATTCAGTCACTTTTTACATAGTAAAGCGAATTGGAACCAAAAAAACCATTACAGCCAATTATCTCCATTATGCAAATTTGGGGTTAGTTCACTTGGCTTTTCATAGCCTCAATTGAAATCACTTAAACTATAAAGGAGTAAAATAATAATATAATAATAATTTTTTTAAGAGAAAATAAAAAACACGTATGACATCTAAAAAGAAAATAAATCTTTTTTGGAATTTCAAGAAACTTTTATACTTTCACAATCCCATCACAAATATGAAATTTTGTATGATATGTGCAATATATATATATATATATATATATATATATATATATATATATATATATATATATATATATATATCAAAAAACCTTCGAGTAAGAGTAATTTAGTCAAAAAATTTAAACCGAAAATATAAAAAAAATATTAGTAGACTAAATTAACGCAAACGATACGTCAGTTTCTATCTAAAAAGATCAGCGACCATATGATTAAAAATACTAAATTTTTCTAGGTTAACCATAAAGATAATTAACTAGACACTTAAAACGATAGAACCAGTCAGTTTAGGATTATGTAGAAATGTTTTGAAATAAATTCATTTAGTTAGTAGACTTGACGACCAATTTTATCGAAAACAATATCATTAATATGAGTAATCATGAAATTTTAAATGTATAATTAATTAAACAGAATTAGAACAAGTTTTAATTATTTGCATACGATTTATTTCCATAACGAAATTGCCTCGAAAATTCCTTCCTTACTAGAAATAAAGTCTATTTCATGTTCACTTCCAAAACCTATTACTCTTTAAGCACCCTTATAAACCGATAAATAGCTCCTACATTTCCTAAACTATTCGTACTCCTAGTAGAAAAGTAATATCCATCAACTCCGTACACTTCACATTCAATTCCAAATATTCGATATTAAATATTAATGTAAGGAAGAAAATAGACACTATTTGTTTAAATTTTATACAATTGTCAATCATAATTTATGTCAAAAGTGCTAGTAAAACACACACCACTTATTTTATAGATGTTTCACACAGATGGCCCAATGTTGAATCATTTTTGTAATTAAAGTTCTACCAGCATTACTATTTATCAAGTTGATACAAAACTGATAATTTGATGTTGGTACACATTGAACAGTTTTTCTTATGGTGCATTCCACTAAGCGTTCACGACGCCAGAAATGCTCTTTTGGACTTTTCACAAAGCGACTACGATCGTTGTGGTCGCAGCTAGAATGTCATTCATGACGTCATGACTAACGTTCACGAGAACTCTCTTTATTTTTTCTGTTTTGCCATTCGTTAACATTTATCTCAACACTCAAAATGCCTCGTATGCTATTCCATTTGGGTTTACGCTTATAACTCTCTCTGGACTCTGGACTAAGTGGAACGGGAAAGATCGTGGTCGTGATTGTCGTGAGTGCTTATATTAGTGGAATGCACACTTAATGATTCATTATCGTTGTGTTGTGCTCGTGTTTTTGTGTCCTTTTGATTATGTACAGTGTTGTTGTCAATTTTTTAAAATAAAAAAAAAATAAATGTTGTGTAGAAAATTACGAATCTATTAACGTAATGCATTTGTTCCCAAATCCTCATAAGGACTTAGAAAGTTTTAATAGATGGCCGCCAGCTATAAGCAATACTTAATTAACTGCTATGGATTTGTTATGAAGTTTAAGTGATATAATTTATCAAAATTAGGTTTAATTACTCAATATGTTACATTTCAATTGATTATTTTTGTATGCGATTTTTTTTTAAATATATATTTTCTTCAAGTTTCATTTTTATATTTTTATAAATATAAAGATAATCATGGAAAAATAATACAAGTAATCAGTAGCTCAAGTTTGAAATGTTTATTGAGTTAAAGAACACCCAACGATCACGACATTTTTATTTGTTATAACCCAACTGATGTCAACTGGGCGTCTGAATCTGAACTACTAATATGATATCTTTCATAAAATACTAAAAAATCAAATTTTATCCGCAGAGCATAATTTAAATTATTTAACTGCTATTTTAGAACTAATTAACTTTCAAATTTATGTTTTTGTTTATAATATAAATAAAATGGCATATTATCAAGATACAATATTAGAAAAGTTGACTATTATAAACAAAAAGTAAATTTGAAAATTTAATAGTTATAATAATCTTATTAGGTTGAAAATATTAAAGTTATTGTAATAGCACTTATTTCCTTACTCAAGTGAAATGTGAACAAATCTGTTTCAATGGTAATATGATAATCTTTCAATTACAATACTAACGTGTTATTATTTATTATTGAGATGAAAATTAAACTTGATTTTAGGTCTCTTCTGTTTTAAAATTAGTTTTTTCATAATTTTTCGAAGATACGTTTCGACGACTTCTTCTTTCTTTAAGTCTTTATCTTTCTTCCAAAAATTATAAAAATACTAATTTTAAAACAAAAAGCCCTAAAATCAAGAACATATAGATGGATTTATATATAAAAAGGTCTAAGAAATTGAAGAAATTTATATATATATATATATATATATATATATATATATATATATATATATATATATATATATATATACAGTGCTTTTCAGATAAAAGTATCCACCTTTAATAACTTTTGTAATACTGGTATTTAGAAAAATCCAAAAACACGTCAATTTATGTGTGAAGGGGCAAGCATTATGGCTTATTTAAACTTACTGGAAAAGCCACCCCCTCACCCCTAGCAGCATCCCCTTTATTTTTTTAAATTACTTTTCATATTTTTTATGTAAAATTTGGATACTCCTCTTTGAGCTGATTTCAAAAATGTATAATACTTGTAGGTTAAAGTGGTTAGTTTATGAGATAAACAATTTTTCTTTTAAGAGCACAAATTTTACTTATTATTTACTTTCACCTTATTTGCCTGTACTAAAATGGGTTGTACAACAGTTCAAACTCTTTAATCTTTTTAACTGTGCTATTTATTCTACTTAAAAAATCCAAACAACAAAAAACTCTACTTTTTATTAAAGTTTGACATTGTCACTAGAATTTGTAGTCACTATTGATAGTGTAATTTGATACATTATTTATTTTATTTCTCTGAAATGGTTTACTCTTTGCAAGAAAGAATTGAAATTGTAGGTTTATACTACCAAAATAATAATTGTGCAAGAGCTGCTGCTAGAATATTTAACGAATTACATGACGGAAGACATGCTACTCATAAGTATGTAATTCCACTGATGGAGAAATTTACCACAACAGGGTCTGTTTGCAATAAAGTGCATAAGCGAGAGGGACTCGTAAATAACGAAGCAATTTTAGGGCAAGTCAGCTTAGAGGCTCAACAACCCCAATCGTTGTCAACAATAAGTAGAGCGATCGGTGTTTCATCTTCTACAGTTTTCCGAGTTCTACATAAATTCAAGTACCACCCATACAAAGTTAAATTGGTTCACGAGTTGAATGAAGATGATTTTGATCGTCATCTAGAGTTTTGCGAATCAATGACGCAAATTATCAATAACAATCCACAATTGTTAAACAATATTTGCTTTTCTGATGAATGCTCATGGTCATTAAATGGCTTAGTAAGTAGGCATAATTGTAGATATTGGGCTGAAAGTGATCTACATATTATGCGTGAATTCCATACACAACATCCCCAACAGTTAAACGTTTGGTGTGGTATCCTAGGTGACCACATTGTCGGACCTTTCTTCATCAACGGAAATGGTGAATCATATCTTGAGTTACTCAGGGAAGGGGTTGACCCACGTATTACAACAATAATAGAAAATGATGATAACCTTTCCGAAGATTTACTGGTATTTCAACAAGACGGAGCTCCCCCACACTATGCTATGCCTGTCCGACAATTTTTAAACGAAACATTCCCCGCTCGTTGGATAGGTAGAAGGGGGCAGATGATGAAGTGGCCACCTAGGTCACCGGATTTAACACCCCTAGACTTCTTTTTATGGGGGTATTTAAAAACAAAAGTTTATGCTACCCAACCAGAATCTCTGGATGATTTACGAGAGAGGATAGAAAATGAATGTCGACAATTAAATTTTGTATGGAAGTGAATGGTACTCATTTTGAACACTTATTGTAACTTCATAATAAATAGCACAGTTAAAGAGATTAAAGAGTTTGAACTGTTGTACAACCCATTTTAGTACAGGCAAATAAGGTGAAAGTAAATAATAAGTAAAATTTGTGCTCTTAAAAGAAAAATTGTTTATCTCATAACCTAACCACTTTAACCTACAAGTATTATACATTTTTGAAATCAGCTCAAAGAGGAGTATCCAAATTTTACATAAAAAATATGAAAAGTAATTTAAAAAAATAAAGGGGATGCTGCTAGGGGTGAGGGGGTGGCTTTTCCAGTAAGTTTAAATAAGCCATAATGCTTGCCCCTACCAACATAAATTGACGTGTTTTTGGATTTTTTCTAAATACCTGTATTACAAAAGTTATTAAAGGTGGATACTTTTATCTGAAAAGCACTGTATATATATATATATATATATATATATATATATATATATATTGCGTGATAAAATCAAAACTCAAAATTCCGTAGCAATATCTCTAATAGGTAACTTCAATAAGAGTATTTAACAATTAAACCATAATCAATTTATAGTACAACGCAAATTGGAAACAAACGATTCATATATAGGAAATCATTGTAATTTTGGGACTAATTCCTACATAAGGGAAGTAATTTTTCAAATCTTATACTTGTACGAATTGCTTGATTCAATATTACAATATACAGAAAATTCAGTATCATTTGTAAAAGCTGGGATCATGCACCCTAGTATAATAAAACCTAGCGAATTGTTTATTTGGAAAAATTATACAGTTATTATATATATATATATATGTGCATTATGTAATAATAATTTTTTTTAAATAGGGATATTGTTTATTTTTAGTTTTATAGGCATAAATATCGAATGCCTATAAAACTAAAAATAAACAATATCCCTATTTAAAAAAAATTATTATTACATATATACATATATATATATATATATATATATATATATATATATGTGTGCATTATATACATTATATTATATTAGATTATATTATATGCATATATACATATATATATATATATATATATATATATATATATATATATATATATATGTGCATTATGTAATAATAATTTTTTTTAAATAGGGATATTGTTTATTTTTAGTTTTATAGGCATTCGATATTTATGCCTATAAAACTAAAAATAAACAATATCCCTATTTAAAAAAAATTATTATTACATAATGCATATATATATATATATATATATATATATATATATATATATATAGTTTGAATGTACCTGTAACATATCCTGTTGATTTCGAGCTGTATCATTTGTATCCCACACCATAGTGAGAATCAGCTAAAGGTTATCATTTCTCAAAATAAGTTGCTATTAAAAAATGAACTGTTCTACAAACTTTTGGATGAACCATGCGTAAAATTAGCTAGACAAGAATATATGTGCCAAGAAGTGAACCTAAAACAACTTAACTTCAACAGTCCTTTCGAAGTTCAACTTCTAAATCTCAAGACCTCTTCCGCCTGCCGTCATATGCCCCTAAGTAACTCTCAAATATTATCCAAAAGACATAAAGAATGAATCAGTGGATTGTCGTTCTTCCCAAGAAAACGAACATCAGCTTTTATCAACAAGAATAAATCCAGCTACATTGGCACTTACAGATTCCGAAGCTATTATAAATAATGGCCAACCCATTTTTATTCCAGGATGTACATACCCAATCATAACTATGTACATTAACAAAAATCCCAATTTTAGCCTTCCAGAAATAAACCTATTTGACCTCAGTACCCTCCAAGAAATAATCATAAGAAGCAATCTAATTTTTAAGATTTATACACCACACCTCCTTATTTTTCAAACACTTGGACAATAATAATTTATTTTCTCCTAATCCTTTTATGTTTATACTGGGCCCTTAAAATAATCCGATGGAAGAAACCAATCCAAGAAAACCTTTTCTTAGCTGCACCCCAAGGAAGCTGAAACTTCAGGAGGGAGGAATTATGGCATCCATTTTCCTGAAGACCATTTAGAAGAAGCTGACGACACTATAAAATTTCGCTTATCATAGTAATTCACACTATGTAGAAATTCTAAAAACATGTCAGGCAGTTAGTTAGTTAGCGAGTTGTCACATAGTTAAACATAAATTTTATTGTCGGGAGCTTCCTGAGTATAAAAAGTAATAAATAAATTCTTTTAAATTGTGTTTATCTACCTTCGATGATTTATTTATAATCATCAAGGGAAACTCTACAATGTATACCAGCTTGATAACTATTAATGTTGTTATATCCATCTAGGGTTCTGAACTTTAATAAGAAAACTGATTCAAGTTTGGGTCATTTATGTAAAATGTCTAGAAAATAGGTGCAAGACAACTTATAAGAAATTGCATACAATTTCTTGTAAGGTCAAAATATTGCATAGATGAATAATGTACGTCGCTTGACATTTGCATAATGTCTCTTCTCAGTGCATCATGGCTGCAACCAACCAAACAAAGTGAAACATTTCTTAACCTCAAATTTGACCGGTTAAAAAATAAAAATATCAAAGCTAAGTGAAGTAAGTAGGAAAAAGTGGTCAGTGCATTTTAATTACATCATACAAATGAATTTCTCTAGTATTAGGCAGGTTGTTACTTGATATTGAAATGTTATCATGAAATAGAACTGCTATTTGCTCAATTGATAAATTATTTTATATGAGTTGTAATTTGATGCTTTTTTATTAATAGTATGATACATCTACCATTGGCATCAGCATGGCGATCAATAAGATAGTTGGACAAGAAACTAAAACAGGACTGGACTTGTAATTGCAATTGGTAACACTAATTTTTTTAAAATATAAAGTGTGACAATAATTGACAATAAATGTGTCCAATATTACTTAAACATTAATGATTGATATACATACCAACTTCCACTGTATGACCTTTATATGATGATGGTGTCCCCTTTTTAATCAGCTCTAAATCAAAAGCGTCCTCTATATCTTTAACCAAACCAAAATCGCCAACTTTGATTTGTCCATCCAAAGAAAAGAATATATTGCTCGGCTACAAAATGTTATTTATTTTAAGACAAGTGACAGACGAATCGGCTTAATAACTTTTAATTAGAGCAAAAAATTTCTTAGTGAAAGTGGCTTAAGTGAAATCGCCGGTAATAGATTGCTCACTATTGATTTTAAAGTAAACAGACTTATTATAATGTGTTTGTGGCAATAAAATACCAAAGTAATATATATTTTGGTTTCGTAATAAAATTTCATATGCATTATATATATATATATATATATATATATATATATATATATATATATATATATATATATTTATACAGGGTGATTCATTAAGAATGATCAATCTCTGAACTGTAGATTCTAGACCTCAAAATATGATGATTCTGCTCAACATGCCTAATGCAAATATTGCTAGTTTCCGAGAATGTTAAATTTAAATTTTGATTTTTGCAATAATTGTTTATGTTTTCACAATTTCTTTTTGAAAATTGGTAATTTTACGTTTTTTGTCATGAACTTACAACTAAAATAATAAAAAAAATATTAAAAAGCGTTAAATTGTACAAAAAAAGTTACTCTCTTTTGATTCGTATAACTCAATCGGTTATCAAGTTATTTGCTTTTAAAAAGTTCAATAAATTTTAATTTTTTCATAAATAAAATTTATTATTCCTTAAATATGTAACAATAACAAATTTGTAAGCAAAAATAAAAAACTTCAAAGTAAATGCTCAAAATGCCCACCATTTACTTGAATACACTTTATAATCCGCTTTCGTAAAGATCTCTTAATATCAAAATCACATTCGTGAATTAAGCCAATTACAAACTGTACCGAAATCTTTACAACCGCTTGGGTGAAACGGTGTCTTTACGCTCTAAAGCTGAACACGGTGCTACAAAAAAAATCACTGCCGATGAAGAAGATGAAATTTTAATTTGTGTTACGGAGAATCCAGATATCAGTACTCGTCAATTAAGTCTGCAAACAGGTATAAGCCAATCATCTATTTTTAGAATACTGAAGAGGGAAAAGTTTCATGCATATCATTACACTCCTGTTCAGAATTTATTACCTCAAGATTTACCTAAGCGTCTACAATTTGCCCATTTTTTGCAAGATAAACAAAATGTTAACCCAGATTTTCTGAATACAAATCTTTTTACTGATGAGGCAACATTTACCAGAAGAGGAATATTTAATTATAAAAATAATCATTTGGGGGATTCTGAAAATCCACATGCTATGAGGGAAAAACATTTTCAGCACGAGTTTAAGGTTAATATTTGGTGTGGTGTAATAGGTGGGTATTTAATAGGTCCTTTTGAACTGCCAACCAATTTAAATGGACCTCTTTATTTAGATTTTCTTCAAAAACATTTACACGAATTACTAGAGGATATACCTCTCGCTTTAAGACAAAATATGTGGTTCGTCAAAAAATTAAAATTTATTGAACTTTTTAGAAGCAAACACTCGATACCGATTGAGTTACACGAATCAAATAAGAGTAATTTTTTTTTGTAGAATTTAAAGCTTTTTAATATTTCTTTATTATTTTAGTTGTAAATTTAGCCCATAAAAAGTTTACTTTGATTTATTTAACACAAACAAGTGTAACTAGCGACCTCTATTAGCAATATTAAATTAGAGTGCAAATTATGATTCCTCATGTCAAAAAACGTAAAATTACCAATTTTCAAAGAGAAATTGTGAAAACATAAACAATTATTGCAAAAATCAAAATTTAAATTTAACATTCTCGGAAACTAGCAATATTTGCATTAGGCATTTTGAGGTCTAGAATCTACAGTTCAGAGATTGGACATTCTTAATGAATCACCCTGTATGCGGTATCTTATTGGGAACGTGGCAATGAAACACCAAAGTGGACTAACTTTAATATATTTTCCGAGCTTTTGAATACTCCCGTATTCATCGTCTGGGACTGAAATTATGGGCATGATACAATTCAAAACCACATTAATGATTGTAAGTAAAATTTTATTATAGTTATACATATTTCTTATATTGTATTTGGCCATAATTTCAGCCCCAGACGATGAATACATTCGAAAGCTGGGGAAATATATTAAAGTTAGTCCATTTTAGTCCACAATATCAATAATTTCATTATATATAACATTGATGAGGAATATATATAAAATATTTACCTGTATACCTAATAAGATAATTCAAATACCAGATAAGTAGGGTAGATTTTCTAATAATAAATGATATGTCATTATAAAATAACTTTTTTCTTAATCTTGGAATAATAAAAATAATTTTCAAAGTCAAATGTCAATTAACATAACCTTATAACATAAAAAGCAGAAAATGATATTTTCCTATCTTTCACCAGTTGTCAAAATTTTTACAGATTTGTTATATAATAATTTCAAACAAAATAAATAAAATGAGTTATGTCGATATCTATAAATAAACTTTTGCATAGTTTTGAATTGTGTTTTGTTTTGACCTTTTGAAAATTTGGATTGCCGGAGAACAGCCAATCCACTACCTAATACAAGGGACAATTAAGAGGATTTATTGCTACTTAGCTCATTATTACTTAACTTATAAACTATTCTTTATGAAATCATTTATATCATTGTTATGTCCTACCTTTAAATCTCTGTGTATGAGACCTCTTAAATGGACATACTGAACAGCATCTAATATTTGAGAAAATATATCAATAACGAAATTATAATCTCTCTCTTGATGATCAGCCAGCCATTCTTTTAAGCTCTCTTTTTTACATAGCTGCATCTGAATATATAAAAATACTGGTGGGTCATTGTTAAAAGTGATTAATTTTTTCTGCGAAGCATTCCAAGAATGATGTTTGCTCTCAAGTACCTTCCTGTCAATTTTTTTGGTTGGATGCCCTGTATGAGAAACTTCATTTGTTCTTTGCGTTGAAACTTCCTTCTGGCTTAAAACATCTGTTATAGAATTGGAATTATTTTTACTGTCATGTTCATTTTCAAACACAATAAAAGAATCAGCATCATCATCATTATTGCTTGTGACTATATTGCGTAAATCAGTGTCAAAATTACTAGAAGAGATTTCATCTATACTTATTGAAATTGATTTACAACGTCTAACTTTTGATTCGGCTGTAGTGTTCATAGAAGATTCGTTTAATTTATCACTACAATATAATAAAATATTAAATATATACAAATTCCAAGAAAATTTTAATATTACTTGTAGAGAACATAAGTTACACTATTTAACGGATGTTTTGACTATGGTTGCTAGTCATCCTCAGTTATTCTGTAACTTGTGTTCCTTATAGAAATAAGAAAAATTACCCTAGCCATTTTCTATCATATTCTTGCTGCCAAGCTAATGGTGGACTCTCAACCCATGAACAAAAATACCTAACAATATTTTGATGTTCCAATTTCGCCAAAGCTTTAACTTCGCGCATTACTCTATCTCTATCTTTTTCTCTAAAAAAAGAATCCTTACTTAAATACCATAAACAATTAAGTATTTATAGTCTCAAATGGCCAGTGATATCCAAACAAGAACTTAAGCCTGTATTCAATTTTTAATGGTGACTAGCTTGATAAGCAGGTAAACTTGCTGAATTTCTTAAGCAGTGGTTCACCACTCCACATGTAATGAAAATTTCATATGGTAGGAAAACAGAATATCTAGAAATTCTGTCAAACTATCACTAAAACATTATCTAGAACTGAACGTCGTAAAGAAATCGTCGTATCACTCCACAAACTATTTAATGATTCTGTATTGTTTCTTTAACAAATTCTCGAATAATATTTATATTTTTAAAAGTATGTTAATATAGCACTATCGAGTCTATCATATTGACAAATTAGCAGTTGAAAATATCATTCTGACCTAACGGTTCAGATTGAAAATATCACCCAGCAATATAACAGTGTCACAGGATAGTGAACAAAATCAAGCAGAGCTTAGAAGATGAAGAATTCTGTGATGTACTGGGAAAAAATGAGACAACACCATCAAAATAAAAAAAAAATAATTTTTGAATTATATGTGGAAGAACGACACTTTTGATTAAAATTTGACGAAGAACTGTACTAATACAATAAAATTGCTTATGAAATTCGAATTAATATCAACGAACAAGCCAAATTATGTTGACCATAAGTTAGGAATAACATATTAACCTAACCAAAAACGACATAAAATCAAAGGACAATATTAATTCATAAAACTATAATACATTTGTGTCGTCAGATGGTATAGAAGTATGGGGCGGAGTAAAATGTAAACCAGAAAAACACACTGGTCCATTTAATTCAAATAATTTTAGTGGGTCTGAAACCAAACAAAATGAATGAGGTAATACCCTACATAAATGATATCAGAACCAGTTGAACTAGATATTCAACGTGGTCCATATGTATGGAATAAATTCAATTTTAGCGTTATTATGTACTATGTGAAAAAACCTGAAATAGGTCGATTTTTATTCTCAAATTGACAATTTACAGTATTATCCCCCTCCAGCACTCCTTTGAATTATATGCACCCCCTTGAAAATTTTAAATAAGAAAGTGTGGCATTTTGTTGAAAAGAGATTTCAGTCCTCTGTTCAGCAATAAGTTTTTTAAATTTGGTGTAATCATAACGGAGAAAATTAATTTATAAGATGTAAAATTTTTATTTCTCTATCACAAAACTTTACGTAGAATAAAGATAATAATGTCGCTTAATATTTAGAATGTATTTTTCAATGTTCTTTACAATTAAATTAAATGTTAAAAATGACCACCATTCACTTCTTGACAATAACTTTTTATTTTGGAATTCTCGTACAACATTTTGTATGACCTCTTCCTTTATCCTAACTTTTAAATCAACAATATTGTCTGGTCTATTAAAATAAACTTTAGAAAGAATCAGGTATTTTAGTATTTGTTCTGCTAAACATCAGGAAAAAATCTTTGCAGCTATTATTAAATTTGACTAAATATTAGTCAAAGAGCCAAATAAACAATTGATATGAATCTAGTAGGCTGCTGTCATTCAGGTATTTAAAGTTACTAAATATTTGTGCTCGTATTAAATTTAAATATGGCCCATTTGTCCGAGACTCAAAGAATGGACATTTTAATTATGATTGATATGATATTAACAATAAATACCCTGGCCAACATGTTTCGCAGTATACAATTAGCAAAATTGAAAAAAGTTTCGTGAAACTGGACATGTAAAAATTATTAAAAAACCAGGTAGAAATGTTCCATTTACCGATGAAAAAAAGTTAGATGTACTCCTAGAGATTGAGGAAAATCCGTATAAGACAACTAGAGAACTTACCGCCGACAGTGATGTAAGTAAATTATCTATTTTGAGAGTTTTGAATAAAGAAAAATACCACCCTCACAAAGTTCAGTTGGTTCAGGAGTTAAATGAAGATGATCCTGATAGATGGCAAGAGCTTTGTGAATTATCGGCCCTTATTTTTTAGAGGATACAATGAGGTTCATTAAGATTTTTTGATTAACTTCTTAGTGCCTACATTACAAAGACTTTTTCCTAATGATAATCATCCAAATGAGATAGATCGATCTATTTAGTACCAACAGTTAGAAATTATTTAAACGAGGTTTTTCCCAATAGGTAGATTGGAAGACGTGGAACAATCGAATGACCTGATTGGACTCCTCTAATTACTTCTTGTGGGGTTATTTAAAATCTTAAGTATATTATAATAGACCAAACAATATTGCTGATTTTAAAGTTAAGATAATGGAAGAAATTAACAAAATAACCCCTGAGGTCATACAAAATTTTGTACGAGAATTCCAAAATCGCCTCAGTTATTGTCAAGAAGTGATAGGTACATTGAAAAATCCATTCTAAATATTATGCGACATTATTATCTCCATTTTACGTTAAGTTTTGTGATAACATTATCAAAATTTTACATCTTAAAAATTAATTTTCTCAGTTATGATTGCACCAAATTCAAAAAACTATATTGCTGGACATAGGCCTGAAATCCCTTTCCAATAAGTTGTAAATTGTCAATTTGAGAATAAAAAATGGCAAGACAACATAGTACATAATAACGCTAAAATTGAAATTATTCCATATATATGGACAGCATAGGTAACACTATGCAAATACCTAAATTAGCTGATAAAAACAACTTGTTGAATATTCCCCTGGAAGAAATATAATCTGTCGATCCAAGCCACAACTATAAGATTTACTTTTCAAAAAAATATAGAAAATTCTTGCAAATTTACAAATGATTTAGATAAGAGAATATTTTGGATTAATTTAAAAAAATTGATTAAAAATAACTCACTTGTTAGGTAAAGTAATCCTTTTGATGGCATACGAGCATTCATCAAATTTATGTTTAACTTCAAACACTACCCCAAAACCTCCTTTACCCAAGCATCTAAGGGTGTCATATTCATTAACATATCTTGAGCTGAAATCTCCTTCTCTCTCTGAAGTTCTTTGCTGACTAGAAACATGCTGGGATTCTATAGGTTTTTCAATTATTATAACTTCTTTATCATTTTTCATTTGGAGACGAAATAAAAACAAACATATGCAAAGTGTTACTATCATGAGAATTAATTCTCTCCAATACGAGGCCAAAAAGTAATACAAGGACTTCATTTTTGCTTTAACTGTGGACTGTACAGTGTTATTTTTTGTCATTTTGGTGTTGTTGTTTGTACATCCCTTACTATTTAAATCTGACTCTGAATATAAGTAAAATCCTTGCCCTAAAAATAGTTGAATATAAGACAATAAACAGTGGCTACACTCTGCGACTGGTGGAAATAACTAGTTTATCATAAAACAAAATCATTTGTCTATTTATGGAATTACGTAGTCCTTCTTCTGCATCTTCACAAATATGTCATTATACATTTCAAGAGCTGATAGAACATCAAAAAATAAAGGTACCAATACACTTTTTTCTATAACTGAATAATAAGGGAAATACACATTGTGAGAATTCTTATGACATTTTTTAAAATTTTCAATTGTTCGAAAAAATGTTGATATTTATGAAATATTACCAACTCTAGTTTGTATAAATTTTTGAAATATTTTCAAATGATTGAAAATTGAAAAAATGTGATAGGTAGATGTCCATAGATGATAGTTAATTAGAATAATTTATTTTAATCAGCCCCAAATAATGAACTCAAAATTAAAAAACGTACTATGAGATAGTGTGACAATTTGGAGCTTTGTGACGTCACATATTAAAATTTAAAATACTAAAACACGAATTTTATTTGGAAATCAAGAACTTCAAAAAAAATTTACGAATTTATTCCATATTTATAATTAATTAGCATTATCATTATGAGATTATTTCTCAAGCAGCAAGATTTAACTTCTAATGCAAGAGGAGCACTCAAATTTTTTTTTATAAAAATTCTAATATTGGAAACTAAGCTAAGTCAGTTAGACATTTTAATTTAGAATGTTATAAAATAGTCTGTAGCTACATCTTTCTGTGTTTGTTTATTCGGGTTTTTAAATCAATTTTTACGCAGTTTTGTAATTGTTCTGTAGTTTTTGAAAAATTGAATAGTATGAGTACTATATGTTTCATATTACATTGTTACTATTAATTATAGAAAGAGACCATTTCAGAAAAAGATGTTATAACAGAATTGAATGAATGTCAATCACGTCAAATAGTACCTGAACCAACACATAGCAACTGCTCTAAAGCAGGGTTCTCGAAACTTTCCAGCTTTAGGGTCATACTTATTACTCCAGTAAGTTCTGAGGGCCAAAACCATATTATCATTGTTGCCGGTGGTAAAAAGTGAAATAGTCCATTGATGAAAAAAAAAGTCCGATAGATAAGTCGTAGAGTACGAGCCATGAGGAGTAACGTGACACGACATCTGGTGGGCACAAGCGGAAATAGGTAGTACCTTCTATCGCTAACAGATGGGGCTAATAGCACGTACAGAATAATCTCGTTGGTTCGAGAAAGTTCTGGTGTCTTGCACTCACTTCTAGATGGCAGTAATTGGAATATATAAGAAGACTAGTGGCGCAACCACAAGTCAGTTCCTATGACATTGTTGTGAAATAAAATAGTGCGTACCTCCTTAAAACGTGTTGTGCGTGTTTAAGACATCTTTGTAACAGTATTTTGATTTGAATTGTTGCTTTTGTGTGTGATTTAGTAGTATGGAAAAGAAGCGAAAAATTGATAGTGAATGCAGAAAATTCAAAGGCGCTATGTTTGATTTGCAATATCATAGCAAAGAATATAACATTAAACGTCATTATGTAACAAAACATTTTCAAAATTACTGAAAATATACAGGAAGTTTGCGGGCAGAAAAATTCGAAGCTATGAAGCGCGGATTGAAATCGCAGCAATCTTCATTTACAAAACTCAAAACTGAACAAGATGCTGCAACTCGTGCCAGCTTTCGTGTGGCTCTTGAAATTGCAAAACGTGGAAAACCATTCACCGTTGGAGAAATGATCAAAGAATGCATAATTGCAGTAGCCGAAGAAATGTGCCCTAAAAAGGTAAATTTATTAAAACACACAAAAGTGGACATGTTGAGTGGTGGTTTTCTTTGGCATTGGATGAGTTAAGGGATGTGTCAGATACTGCTCAGGTGTTGATTTATATTTGAGGAGTAGATAAAAGCTATGAAGAACTTCTTGATATGTATAGTATTCATGGCACAACTACTGGTACAGATATTTTTAAAGGAGCTGAAATGGCCATTAATCAAAAGAACCTTCGATGGAAAAACGTGAAATGTATTACAACTGATGGAAACAAAAACATGAGTGGGAAAGATAAAGGAGTGGTCGCTTTTGTGTCAAAGGCTGTAGAAAATGACGGTGGTTCAAAACTATTAGTCTTACATTGTACCATTCAACAGTCTTTGTGCGGAAAATGTTTGGATATGTCTGAAGTTCTGAAACCAGTCATATCAACTGTTAATTTTATCAGATCTTTTGGGCTGAATCACCGACAATTCCGACAGTTTATTGAAGATTTTGCAGAAAATGACCTACCTTATACTGCCGTACGTTGGCTTAGTTGTGGGAAAATTCTTCAGCGCTTTTTTAAACTTCAAGCATTGATCGAAATTTTTTTGAATGAAAAGCATCGCCCTCTTACTGAATTACAAAACAACGCATGGCTGTGGAAGTTAGCATTCTATGTTGATTTGACAAAACATGTGAACGCACTGAATTTGAGATTGCAAGGAGAAAACCAGCATCTTCCTGTTTTATATACTAATATCAAATCATTCCGGAAGAAATTGACACTGTTTCAATCACAACTATGAAGTAAACGTTTTTCACATTTTAAAACATGTGAAATATTCAGCCACACCACTGAGACTAAGTTTCCTATCGATTTTGCAATGGAAACTTTGAATGCTTTGAAAATAAATTTTGATACTCGTTTCTTGGACTTTGATGCCATTGCAAATCAAATTAATATTTTTCAGAATCCTTTTGATACTGACATTGAAACCCTAACCCCGGAACAAATATCCAAACTCATCTTTGTTGGAATTTTATAAGAGTCTTCCACTGACACAATTTGATAACTTGCATAAATTTTCTCGTGGGCTGTTTTCTGTTTTTGCTACTACTTATTTGTGTGAGACCTGAAGACCTTCTCCAAAATGAAGTACACAAAAAATGTTTGCAGATCTAAATTAACTGATAAGCATCTTAAATCTCTTTTAATAATTGGTACAAGTAAAATTAGTCCACAACTATTAGCTATTGTCAGTGGAAAATCTCAATTACATAAATCTCATTAGTATTTCATATGTCATTATGCTTGTTATAAGTTATGTTTTTATTTAAAATGTATAAAATGTTAGTTGGATTCATTTCAATAATTTGTTAGTTATTATATACTGAAGTTCAATTTTCTGCATATTATACATGTCTTTATTCATTACAATTCTGTGTTTCTTTATCCAACAAAAACAATAACAATAAGCCTACAACAATGTTACGAGTAGTTAGCTCATGACCATATCAATGTAGATGTCATATTAATAATTATTCAACATAAAATAAGAATATTTCAGTAAACTAAATTTAATTTGCTATAGAAAATATGTTCTCTAAAACGAGTTTTCAAGTATGCTAGTTCTCCGCGGGCCGGACAAAATCTGTCTGAGGGCCGTAGTTTGGAGACCCCTGCTCTAAAGGATCGAAATACTGTCGGCCTAGAGTTGAAGAAAATTATTCCCGTTCACTCGAAGTAATAAAATCAATTTTTGATGGTCCAGCTAATGATCCACGCCGTAATTATCTAAGTATTGTAAAACATTAGACGACTTGAAAGCTGAATTATTCAAACAAGATAATACTATCAGTCGGTCAGGATTGTATTTGAGAAGTGTTCCCAAGCGAGTCAATATGGAAGAACATTAAAGACACGTCGGAACTGTTCCAATCAAGATTCATTACATTCAAAGTATAGAGATGGCAAATTTTGCACCGAAATCTTGAATCGGTAGCTTGAATTTTTGGTCCGGACCAAGTTTTTTAATCGATAGATGATGAAGTACCTTTAGGTATTACCACAGCTAACGCTTAAATTCTAATATTAATGCTGCTTTATTACGAGAGTCTAATTGCTAGATGATGATTTTATAGTCGCTGAGAAATATTGAAACATATTCCATCTGTCTATGCGGGTAGTTTAATCAAAAAAATTGTGAAGGTCGTGTGCTGTGGCGTACTTTGGGCCTACATATACTGCAATTCGTAGTGAGAAACATCCAGCTTCCAATGCATACATTCACACCAGCGAAAATCATAAGCTTCCTGAATTACCGACTTTTAAAAAGGTTCTTGTTTTTATTTCCATATGCGATAGTGAATGAAAATCCAGGGTAAGAGTGGGTCATAATTTCAGCTTTGAAATATTGTGGAGATTTTGATTTAGATGCATTTTTCTTATCTAAAAAGGTGCCAGAAAGGACTGCATTCAACAGAGATAGGTCACATCTTGATTTAAATAATCGAATTACCGATTTGAATAAAGAAAAACAAACTTTGGAAGTGCGGGAAATGTATTGGCTGATAGTTCAAGCTATGATCAAAAATAATTTTACTTGGCTTGCTAAGTCCCTACGTAAGTTACTATATTTCTTACAAATAGTACAATGGGAGACTCTCACATATAAACCAACACGACGTTATGTAGTCACAGAAAGTACTGACAACGAGGCTAAGTTTGCTCCTTTATTACTAAAGTGATCAGTAGATCTCCGAGCATCATCTCATATGAAACAAGTTTCATACTACAGTTATTGTTTTATAGTCGAATCATACATGTTTGAAAGATCGTGTAGCATATGTGGACATCCCTAATACAAAGACACTAATCAAGACATACAAGCACATAAAAAATAAGAGATGTTACCTATCGTATTTTTAAATACATGCATGAATTTAAAAAATTAGTGACGTCACACCAGGGGTAGGGGGTTTTAAAAATGTGTCCAAAAAGCCCTAAGTGTAGGTAATTAATATGTTTTACACAATATTTTTGTTAAATAAAATAAGTTACCGTTTACATATTCTGATGCATTTAAAACGGAAAGAGCAGTTGAGTCTTCTTCATTATGTACTCTAGATGCCGGAATTGGTTTCCATGGTATCTTAGCAATACTGGTATCTTCAGTTACAGTCACTCTTCTACTTAGTTGACTGCGAATGGCATTTACCATCAACGGCGATTCGCGGATATAAAGCTAAGGGAGAAATATACTTGTAAGTTGACAGGCATTTATTTGTAATATATGAAATCAATACAACATACATGTAAATTTTACAATAATAACAGTCTGAAACCAACTTGAGAAACAAAACCAAAAAACTTAATTATCAAACAGGATATGAAAAAATTTGATTTCATTAACATTAACATTTACCAAAAATGATAATTCAAAAGAAGTTGTTGAACTGCGGTAATAAAATACCAAAGTGTACTCTTTCTAATATAGAATCATTTAAATTAATTAATCGAGAAATGTAGTTCTTAATTTTGTATAAAATATTAAATTGGTATAATTCAAAATATAATATTCAAAATGACAGTAGATATTAATATCGAGTTTAATGAGTTTGGAGAATTCATTTGAATTTTAAAATTAAAATACGTCATGGTTAAGGCTAGGTTTGATTAAGTCGTTATGAATGTCGTTTATAGGTTGGTTTAGGTCGTTACTGATAACGTTGAATTTTTTACAAATTTGTTTTTTCAAAATCTAAAAGATATACTAAGGTTATTTAAATCAGTTCGATATTAATCATTGGCGCAGTTTTTTATACACTTAATACTCATAAGCCCACTAACTATAATTGCATCGCCGTTAACAATTTTACTTGTTAAAATTTATATTATCTGTCAAAACCATAAGATCAAAGAAACTGCTGTAATTCATTTCTCTCACCAAAAATGTTTTCCCTGTCTTCTTCGATCCTTTTATTATGGATATGTGTCGTTCAGGAATATAGATAGGCCCAGATTTTTTGGCTCCTGTGATGGTTTTTTTCGATTATTAAATGTGCTGTGTCGCCTTCGTTCGATATATGTCCACATATCAGGAAGTTGTATTGTAATGAATTTATGTTTGATGTTTTAATCGCAAAGTGATACATTGCGAATACGAATCGTTTTTTTTTCTGACCACAGAAATTATCTGAATAACAAATTCATAACATAACATAACGTCACAGCTAGGATATTTATTAGCAACTTCTATCACATATGAATATTCACATGATCTTATTTCAGTAGATTCCCAGTTGCCCAAGCCTTCTTCAAGAAAATAGCACGTAGTTTGTCGCTCTTTTGCATTGGAAACCGTGAAATTTTAGCAACTTAGCCTAGAGGTGAAAAAAAATCTGATGGATTTCTTAAAGGGCATAAAAATCTGGTTAGGTACATACAATATTTGTATTTTGCAATTCTACTCAATATCTTTTCTCTTTGTTAAGCCTTGTGACTGGCATTTAATTTTATTTTTTCTTCTTCTGGTGCATTTTCATATGAAACATATTAGTTACAAAAGTCTTTCTTTGGCCTAAAAAAACCAATATTAAAAGCATGAATGAAAATGCGTCGATAGGCCTCGTAATTAACAGCTGTTTTATTATTTTGTTTCTGAACCTTACTAAAATTTCTGTGCAATTCTGCGATTGTTAAACCACACCACCGTCAATAAATAGCCTACTTGTGTTTACCCTAAGATAGTAGCTTTCTACTTTTGAAGAGCAGTTTGCAATGATTTCGTGTTTCCACCGCTAATATTCTAAAACGATACCGCCATTGAGTTTGTTTTTCTACGCTGCCAATTGTAATGAATTTTTGATTTCTTTTTTTCTTGAGTGAAAGCGATGAACGAACCAGCGGACATTTTGCCCGTTGTAATTGATCAATATTCATGAATTTTATTGCAATATATTTTTTCCCATTATTAGGATTATTAGTACGTTTTCTTCCCCTTTTTTCCAGTAATGATTTTGGAACCAGAGAAGTCACCAGATGGCGACCCATATTTTTGTTCTAGTGATGAATGTTCATCATCTGGATATCTTGTGGACTGTGATATGTACCAGACTAAAAATAAAAATTGCAGTACTGAAGACAAACAGTTTTTTGGAAATTGCACAGTCCCATTTGTTTCAATGTTAGCAGAAATAGCAAAGGAGAAACAATATACAACCTCCTTTTTGATAACCTTTTTACAAACTTTAACCTGTTAGTCTACCTTAGGGTTTTACAGGAACAGTTACTATCCGCGATAATAAGATCTCAAAGGACTGTCTGTTCCCTAACAAAAAGATCATGAGTAGCAATATAAAAGAGGAGCACATGAATCTACGCTAAAGCGAACGAATGGCGTTATCTTAAATAGATGGCTAGACAACAACTTTGTTACCATAGCGAGCACCTGTTTCGGTACCCATCCCACCACGATAATAAAACGATACTCAAAAGCTGAAAAAAACATACATATCGACAGACCCTATGCAATTGACGAATATAATGAAGGTATGGGGGGTACCGATTTTATGGACGAGAATATCAATTGATACAGAGTGAGTATCTGTTCAAAAAAATGATTGTTTGCTCATATTCACCTGGTTAATAAACGATTCCATTACAAATGCCTGGTTACTTTACAGAAAGAGAAGAATAATGAAGACTCAACTGGAATTTAAACGTGAATTGGTGCAAGTATATTTAACAGGTATGAAACTTCCCCTAAATCTGCCAGAAGACTTCAATAAATAGCATTACACTTAACAGGGTAAGCAATGACATCAGATACAATAGACTCTACCACATTTTGATAAGTGTGCCAGATAAAGAAAAGATGTGCAGGTGAAGGATGCTACTCTATAATGAGGACAATGTGTAAAAAGTGCAATGTTTAGAATACAATCCTTTCTACAAAAAGCTAAGTTTTTTATTTTTACTAAAATTTTTGGAATTCTGTAGTTATTTCTGCTTAGCGTTCCCATTTGGCAATACATGTTTTTTTAAAAAAACAAACGTTCCTATAGAAAAAAAAGTACTTTCTGTATTAGTTTAGTAAGATGTTGGTAGAAAAACTAGTTAAAGATGACAAAAAGCGAAAAAAAATTATTTGGGCTCTCATGGGTCATTTTGAATATTTAAATAATACAAATTTATTATTTTATACTATAAATATCTATATAATACCACAATACCAACTTAGTACCAAAATTATTAATTGATGTTTCTATATTTATATAAAATACACATTTACATTATACTTTAATGATAATTTTAATTCCCTGATCATGAATACATAGGTATTCGAAAGCTCGGAATATGTATTAAGAAGTACACTTTGGTATTTTATTGCCACAACTTACAATAATCATCATATTTCATTTTTAGAGATATTCAATGAAAAATAATTATAAATAACTAATTACTTCTTAGTACTTAGAACATCAATCAATACTGCTTAAACAATTTGAGCAAACTATGTCATTTTATTATATTTTTCCAAGACTTTGCTTACTTGCTTCTTATGCATGCCCAAATATATGGATGGAAAAATAGAGCTATCTGGAACAACTTGGGGAGCATTTTTCAAAGAAAACAAATCAATTTCTGACACATCTTTGCCTGAAAATTTCCATATTCTTACTATTGGAGATGGAAAGACATAGGTCCATAAATGTTCCACATTTTTATGTGTAACATATACTTTCAATTCTCCTTCTGGTACAATGGCAGAAATATTCCAATTAAATAAGTCTGAATTTAGGTTAATGCAACTAATTTTAGACAATTTTATGTTGTGCAGGCCTACACTAAAGTTCCATCTGAAAAATAAATGATTAAAAATAATATATACTTGCAATATGAAACATGGATACCTTTCATTGCCTGTTCTTGGTTCTATTGCTCTTATTGTATGTGTACTTCTTTCTACCAAAAGTACATCATCTGTATCTGTTTCTTCTAAATTAGAACATTTCACAGCATTACATTCATAATAAAATGTACCAGTACGAAAACCTACTCCATATGTACTAACATCAATACCACCTGTAAATACAAAATAAAGAGTATGCTAGATCAAACTAGTGCGTTTAGTTTCTTCTTCTAAATTTCATATTAATTAAAAAAAATATTTATATATTTAGGTATTAATAGAGTACAACTTGGATATCAAAATGCGCGTCAGACAGTGTTGAGTGTTGGTGTAAACAGTGTGTGCAGTATTATCAAGTACAATTGTAAATTAATTTATGAAGAGAGGTGTTGAAAAACATCTATATAATTCAAATCAAACAAGCAATGCTGAATAGATTTGTGAGGGAAAGTTGTTATTGTATTATTGATAAATAGTTCATTGGAAGTGTTTTAATTTAGTGTGAAAATCTTGGGGTCTTTGAGAGAAATTGTGCATTAAGACCTCATCAGGAGTCAATTAGAATGAGTTTATTTGTTTCCTGTTTTACCTGCAATTACAAGATCATCTGAATACTTAAATGATGACTTGAGGAGCTCTTCTGCAGTGATTGGTATGGGATCTAATGTTGTACCATCAAATTTGTATAATGTACCTGTGAGAGAAGGTATCATACGTATCCATTCTCCATTGTTGTTTAGCTGGAAAATATAAGTATTTTCAGATGTAAAATACTAATTCAAAAATGAATAAGTTTTATAAAAAATAAATAATTTTCACTGCAAATAAAAATGTATGACATAGCTTTCAGTGTATTTTAAGAAAGTGAACAATTTCAAAATGTTAACTATCATGCGATTTTGAATGTTATAAATTCTTACTTCTAGATTATGTATATTTGATAAGAGTAAGGGACCTGGTCCTGTGTCTAATTCCCATAGTAAAGATCCGTTAGAATTTAATGCAGATATTTTTCCATCTAAAGTACTAACTATCAGCAAGCTATAATAGAAACATAATATTTGGATTAAATCATTTACATTTTAAAAAATTATCCACATCATAAGTTGAATATGGAACACTCACCCTAATTCAATTTCAGAGCAATGTGGTAACGACGGAATGTCTGCATTTAAAAAAAATATAAAATTTAAAATACTAAATGATATTATTAAAAATTTCATTTCTGAAAAAATGAGAACAGCATTTCATGTTAACTCTGTTCAAATGTCAAAATCGTACACAAACAACAAACAAATAAATTGACATATTAAGTATACGTCATCGCGTAGCGAGATAATTGCGTTCCTAAATACTTTAGTTGGATAAAGTGGTCGCATTCATAAAAGTATAAAATATGTGGTATTAATGGATCCATCATCTTTCAAAATTAAGAACTAAGTAGTTTTGAAAGCGGCAAAATTTTAATTGATATTGATAATACAATTATTGAGAGAAGAGAAATGCTTTATTGTCAAAAACTTGTTATTTGTAGTAGTCAAAAGCTTGTAAAAACTAAAAAAGAAACATAAAAATAACTAAATAAAGATACAAAAAGAATAAAATTTCAATATTCAGAAGAAAACCACAATAAATAACAAAATTATTATAAGTAATAGTAAGAGGTAATAATTAGTATATAAGCAAAATTAAACCATTATGCAGCATGTCTGGAATTATATATATATATATATATATATATATATATATATATATAATAATATTTAATTCCAGACATGCTGCATAATGGTATATATATATATATATATATATATATATATATATATATATATATATATATATATATATATATATATATATATATATATATATATATATTTATCAGTAGAATGAATCAGAATCATCAAAATTGGCGATTTCTAGTTGATGTCACTGGATCTACAAATGCTTAGTTTATAAAAAGTTTAAAATATGGATTTGGCTACTAAACCGCAAGAATTATTTAAATAGAAAATACATTAGACGAAAAACGTAACATTAGTATACTAAAGTAACGCAATTTAATTTTTAATTTTTATAGTATTTTAACTGGTTTTGGATACTCTCTAGGCTTTAGTGAGTGCAGTGATACAAAAGTACTGATCTGGTCCGAAACAGACCAGATTTGAATTATGTCACCCAACATAGGTTCCCATAAGAATATGCTGACGGCACATATCCTACAGTTGATTTCCCTGACTCAACCAGTTTTTGTCTTAAAATGTTTATAATAGTAATAGTACATATTTTTAAAAAGCTACTTCGAGCTACCAAAATTATTATTGGCGCAGTCAGTAAGTTATTCGAGTTAGGCGTATCTAATGTGGTAATTTCGTTTTAACAATTGACTGGATATAGAAAAACATAGTTGGTTCGTTGTGAAAGTAGTTGTATAGGACTATCTACGAGTGACCTGTTAGGAATAAAGTGCTTGAAATAACTATATTCTTCTTGCAAGTACTTTTGAATGTCTGTCGCGAATTTATCACATATAATTAGAACAATAACAGTAATTCTTCAATAGGATGACATATTCGAAGAAATGTTATGTTAATTAATATTGCATTCACAAATTCGATGGGAATCTTAATGAATCAAACCGATACATTTCCATTAACCCAAGAAACATAAGAAACATTGTTGTTACGGCCAACTGCTGGCCCACTAAAGGAACTGCTGGGAAAGTGTCTGTATCTGTTTAGTCCGAGTAAATATCTAGCAGCTCTCTTTTGTAGTTTGAAGATCCGTTCAAATTGAGTCTCAATAAGGGCATAATAGACTTTTAAGAAGGTGGATAAGTTCAGCTCTTTGGAAACTGATCTCAGCGCAATAAAGGAGGAACTTAATTTTTTATATAAGGCGGCAATATTCAATTCCCAAATATTTACGATATTGCTAATCCTGGTAGATTTCATAACAATTACTCATTAAATTCTCTTATTTCGAAAGTCAGTGGTAACGCTAGGTTAGTTGTGAATGTTCATTTAATAACAAGTTGGCAAGATCTGAAAGAACAATTTTTTACAAATCTCAAGTATTTGGTAACAACAACCAATAGATAGAAACATTTTTGAACGAAATTCTAATAATAGATTCGCCTACGCCATAGAGCGCAAGCACTAGAAATACGTTTCGACCCAATCCAATGAGCGTAAATACAAAAACGTTGAAATAATCAAAATTACTCAAATTAACAATCATTCGATTAATCAATGCAATCTAGACGGACTTTTATTTCAGAAGAATTGTATAACACAGAGATTGACGAAAACTATGTTCGAGAAGCAGTGTAATATTGTTTAGTATATTATAAGTAATTTATAATATGTATATACAAACTTATAACTGAGTTTGTATTTCTGGAACCGTTGGTAATATCCATACTGTACACACTTACAATTACACTCTGACGCGCGTTTCGATAACCTAAGATCTCTAAAGATGATAACTTGGTTATCGAAACGCGCGTCAGACAGTCTAATTGTGAGTTTTGGTGTGAAGGTATGTTTAGTATAATAATGTATGGTATAACTCTCTGGCAAATTTTTTCCCAAAGTATTATTGTGAACAATAATTATTTTTCACTTATGAAAAGAAACGTCTTACATATTAAAATAAATCAATTAGCTATATGTATCAATATTTATTAATTAAGTTTTTAATGAAAACTAAAAATCCAGAAAATGTTTATTTTTAGAAATATTTCTTAGTTTTCTTATCTAATTAAATAAAATACAATGAAATATATACAAGACAAATATAAATATATATATATATATATAAATTAGAATTGATAGTTTGAATTGATGAATTTTTCCTTTGTTTTTTCTCTCTATAAGCTTGCAGCATTTTGGAAGCAGTATCACCAGGTGGATCTAAACATTCAAATTCACAGCATCTTTCACCAACACGGAATTTGTTACAAAACTGAAATTAAAATTATGTTTATTACTCTCATTGTTTCAAAATATTGAACCCTTTGCACAAGACTGTGTTAAACATGATTGATGTTATTTTGATGTATTAAATTAGGTATAGGAAACATTCTTACGTATGGTGGATCACAGTAAATGGCTTTGCACCACATAGGTTCACTGTGGTAACAGACACACATCGTACATACGGCAGGTCCTGGTACATACAGAACACCATGTTCAATTGTTTGTCCTTGAAAATCGGTACAATCTTCTTCTATGGAATTCACTATAAAAAATAATATATGGAAAGTAAATTACCTTTCCAATTGTTTCCAATTTGGAATTGTTATACAATATAATGTAATATAATATACATTGTATTGTACATAAATCTCCTTGATTTTAGGTCTTTTCATTTTTTTCTAATCAGTTTTAAAACACAGATAAAAGTTAACGTTTCGACCTATTTCGGTCTTTATCAATATATGACTTGACATGGACAATTTGCATAATTATATTAATCATAAGATCATCTACAATATGAAGATCGAAATAAAAATCTGATTTTAGCACAAAAAATTTTTTTCAATAACACTTTGTTAAAAATCTTGGTAGCTTTTATGGTTTTTTTAACATCTTAACTTTTTCTTCAAACACGATAACCAGCTGTTGCTAACAAATTTGCAATTGGTCCACTCAAAATAGTTGCTCTGTAGATAATACATAATGACAAAGACTCACATTTTAAAGCTACTGTTTATCTTTTGGATTATCATAATTATATTTTTGATCATATATGGTGACTTAGTAATCAAATTGTGTGATTGAGTGTAGTGTATAGTAATAGTAAAAGGTGTGATCATTAAAAATTTTTTTTTAGTTGTGTACATATCAAAAATATGCAGCACCTATAAATTAAATTATTCATAGTTTCATTAAAATTTTAAAAATAGAACTATTAACTAGTAGAAATTTTATTCAAATTCTTTAGGTTTTTTCATCATTGACAGTTTTCTCGTTCCTAGGTATGTAAACAATTTATAAAAATTCTCTTTTTCTTGGATCTGATTCGGCTATAAGAATTTTTAAATTTTTATTATTAAATGTATGTTTTTTTAGATATTACATGGCTTGTTGATGGAGTTTTATTTTTTATCGTATTGATGACCTAATAATCTATTTTCTAAATACTGAGATGTCTGTCCTATAAACATGTTTTAGATTTCAGTTTAATGAAGTATTTCGCTAAACAGTTCGAAATTGAATAAAATAATAAAATTGATTCTTTTGGTGTCACATTATATAAAATTAACAATAACATAAAAACAGAATGGTATACAAAACTAACTTGGTCTTCAAGATATTTGAACTTCAATTCATGTCCTCCTATGTCAAAAAAGATCAGTGATAATAAGTTTGGATGATAGATCTATCCAACTATCAGATCCCGAATTTAGATGGATAGCTATCAAAAGACAAAAACTGCATTGAAAGGAGAAAATAAGTATCGAGAGAGCGGTTAATGATAAAAAAGACTTTGAGTCTAATTTAGAGTTTTATTTTATAAATTTTAATGGAGCTACGAATAATTAATTAATTGTTAATATTGCTTTATACATATTTTTACATTTACATTTTTAAGTTGACCATAATTTACGAATACATAAGTATTCGAAAGTTTGGAATATCTATTAAAAAAGAGAACACTTTGGTGTTTAATTTGCCACACTTCCACTACGAAAACGTTCATAAACTATACTTCGTTGCAATTTTCGTGCAGTATGGGATACTTTCAAACTATCTCAAAAACTTTGGTCAATATTGCCAGACTTATGAGCATTGCCGGACTTATGCCGATTTGTCTGCGTTATGCCGACATTATTTTTGGTGTAGTTTCTATAATACTTTATTTTCGATAACAAGAAATAGTAGTACGTCCTGAAAATTGAAATAAGAATTTAAAATTTTGTCCAGGAGTAGACGTTTCATTACTGGATATATAAATTGGTTAATAATATACAATGTCATTCATAATTTATATTGTTATTGTCATTCATAGCAACAAGATTAACAAACGCCATATTTATGTCAAATGTCATTTGGAATGTTGTGTTTCGAGTCCCATGAATTTGTAATTTTTGTGATTTCTAATATAGTTATACTTTCATACAATGTACATATTTTTATCTATAATATATTTTTAGTCCCCGATGATCTTCTTAGTTGCCCACCAGGTACATACATACATATTAAAAAGACTACACTTTGATGTTTGAATCAAACGTTAGCAAAGCAGAAGCTTACTCCATTACTGAATAGAAATAGAATAGCTAATAGTTAGGTACCCTTGGCTATTCAGCTGTGTACCGGATATAACTAGCGCTCTAAACGAACGAGTTTTTTGTTTTTGTTCTCTACTTTAGTTAGTTTTCTATTTTTTTCAAAGGGTTTATGTTTGATGAATAATTTGCTTGACTCCGTTGACGTTTCAAGCTAAAGCTATAATTGATTGAAGTCATGATTCATCTGATCTCGGAAAACGTATACCATATGAGTATATTTTTAAATAGAATCAATAAATTTATTTCTTTGTAATAATTTTACTTCAACACGCCGATAACGCCGCGCGGCCGTCGCCGCTCTTCAAAGAATGATCGACGCACATATCGAGTGCATAATATAATTACTACCGAATTCAATATGAAAAAAATTCAAGATATATCTTTCAGCAGTTTAATCGTATTTTGGGACGCTGAAGGCATAATTATAGTAGGAGGAGGCTTTGAATTAGTTGAACTTCCACCATATTATCCAGATTTGGTCCTCAGTGGCTGTTACAAAAACTTACCACCTACGTGGTAAATGATTTTCTTCGGATAATGAAAATTCTACGATCTTTCTTTCGAGTTGCATTAGAAATGCAACAATGAAAAATGTGTCAACCAATAAAAAATAAAGATGATATCTCAGCCAATTTTGTATTTTAGTGTAATATCAATTTGACGTTTCTATATGAATCATTTCATACAGTTTTATAAATTTTTCTTAGAGTTATTGATATATTAGATAGAACATCATAAAAATTAATTTCATTCCATTGCATTCTGATTCTTCGCCTGTTTGAAATTCCTAATTACAATCCTCGTTGTCTAAGAATGTTTGGAAACAGTTTAATGATGTAATGAATATGTAGTAGAAATAATTTTTGAGTTTGATCATTTTTCTCTTGAATTATCTTTTATCTTGAATAAATATATGTTGAGGGTTATTGGCACTACCAGAAGAACTCTTTAATTATATAGAGAAATTGATAGATAGACAGTAATAAGCAAAACTATAAGTTTATAATTACTGCAATGAAAAAAAAAATCGATATTTTTGTGCATGCATGTACGTATAATGTCAAGGTACAATTGTATTAATGTTAATGGAAATGGCCTTTTTAGTAGCGCCCGGCTTGTACAAATTTTTGAAAAATAGTAATGAAAAACAAGATTGTTGTTTAATCAATGATCGTAAAGATGTATTTTGACTTACCCAAGTGTTTCGCGGTATAACATAAACAAAAAAATATAATGTACCAATTCATATTGACTAGTGAGGTATATAAAATAAAATAAATCCAACACAATAACGAGTTAATGCTCCATTATTACATTATTGTAATAGTTCAAGTTCGTAGACAAGTACAAATGGTAACAGTGGTGGACTACTAAATAAAATATAAGGGCCGACAGTATAATAACCTTGAGGGTTGTTTAGTCGAGTATTGTTGATTGATTTTTACACACGCAGAGAAAACGAAACATAAATTCTTTTCAAGTTTTTGAATATTGTGAATACTTTAGATTCTTAATATATTAGAAATTTTTTTCTACCCCGTTTCCCGATTTTTTTATCTTAATCGATGACTTGTTCACCCAACTTTTCAATTGTTTCTCCTAAATATTCTACTATTTACATACGTAAACGAGGCACAAATCGTTTTATTGCTTCTCAAAATATATCTTTTTACGTTCTATAAAACCAATTCCAACCAATTTTTTACTTTGAGCAGAGAGTCCCCAAAATATGTGATATAAAAGCTGAATCTTTAGTCATGACGTTTTCCACCTATTTTACAATTCATATAAATTTGGCGAATATGGGTCAGGGATGTTCAATCCGTAACTCTTTAGAAGTCAATAACTTTACATCCTGACTTGGCTTTTGAGTGCTTGCAATAGCTAATAATTTCGGGATTATCGAGAGATAATCTTAGGTCCTTCTGTAACCCCCTTACAATACAAATACAATACAATAAAAAAGGTTAACACATGCAAACCACTCAGCAACTAACTCTAGCCTTTCAGGAGCTATTGAGGCTGTTGCACGCTTAGCGTTTTTCTTTCATCGCCTCATCGTGATGTTGAATTTTTTCGGCGATTCTCAACCTCATTGCTTCCACTTCTTACTCTGCTTTTTGATATGTATATTATAGAGATGGATCAATGACTCTTTCATTGTTACTAATCTCGCAAAAAACTTTTCTTTCTCGTGTCATTTGGTATTGCAGATTCCCTTAATGTATCCAGCAAATATTTGTAAATTGGCGTAAAATAACAATTTAAACTCTGAACTAATGTATTTAATCGACACGATTTATTTCGATACTGAAATGTGATTTTCTCGAATTCAGGATTGGAAAGCTTCCTATTTTGCGATTTGCGACAATAAATTCGAATTAGGTAAATTCAAGATTTCGTGAATATATCTTCTAATCCTGGCCTGAACGAGTGGGTAAAGTTATATACAAATACGTTTGCGTCCGGTAACCAATTATTGAATTATTAGTTGACCACGTAGTTTTCTTCTTTAATTTCAAATACTATGTCCGCTTTTATGTGAAAAATTTTGAGAATTTAATTATAAAATTTCAAGTCTTTTCACATTTGACCATAGGTTAGCAAATAATAGAAGAACAAGGCTAACATGGAGTTATAACTATCAGCATAACTCCTATAATATGACGGAAATCAATTACATGATGTGTTACATACTTTGGTGAAGAAGATATGAATATCATACAAACGCAAGATACTATCAAATATACTGAGGAGCATAATGACCCCAAATGTTGGAAAGACCTGGAGAAGTACCATTGAGGCTTCAGACCAAGAAGACCAGCAGAAGACTAGGTTCTCATTTTCAAGCAACTACTTGAAAATAATTATGAATTAGGTAAAGAGGTTCAACAGTTGTTTATAGGTTATGTTTACCTATACATTTTCGTCAATCGTACAATAGCATTTGTGAAGTATAGTGTGGTGGTTTGAAATTAAAAAAAGAGAAGCACACTATAGACACGTTCTCCAACACTAGTGGGTTAAATCAAGGGTATGGTCTGTCAAAATTACTAGATACATATATGTTAAATATGGCTATCAGAAAAGGTATTGTTAATTTATAAAGGGAAATTTATCAGATCAGAAAGAGAGAGTAGCTCCTCTACTGTCTCTTAACATACAACATCAACGAAGAGAAACGAAATATATACAGGTTAACTGCAGAATATGGTATAATATAACAATCAGTTCAGTATAATTAGGGACATGAGAGGTAATAAACTGAAGATTCATATGGGCCTTCATTTTGGCAATATTAAACTTGTCTCAAAAGTTTCTCGTATGTATATTTATAATAAATTTGTTAGAGAATAAAATTCTTTACATATTTTGTCTAAAAGATTTTTTATACATCAAACGGTTTTTGATATAGAGGCTGGAGAATTATCAGCATTCAACTTTCTCCTAAATCTATAAACTCAAATAACACATATGTCAACATTTGCTTTTGGCTCCTCATTCCAAGCAACTTCAACATCGTACTCCAGCGGAAGGTGGTACAAATCATATCATATGCTTGTTTGATGGAAATTAAATTCCTATAAAATATAATTGTTATCCGTTTCAAAGAATTCGTTCCACAGAATCCAACCCTATTCCTGAGGTTCTAGCCCCCTTAACCAAATGCAAGTCTTTTAAGGTTATAGACATAATACGGCATATTATACGAGGCATATTTTTTACGTAAGTATCGTTTTGAAATTAAAAAAAGAAGTGCAAAGATATCTTAATAATTTTATTTTTACATGAAAGCCTGTACCTTAATCTACTTTTCTACATAATTTCCGTGAATATTGAGGCACTTGTCATAACGTGGCACCAGTTTTTGAATACCCTCCTCATAAAATTCTGCCGCCTGACTTGTTAACCACTGTATCACAACTGTTTTGACTTCATTATCGTCTTGAAGACGCTGACCGCCCAAGTGTTTCTTCAAGTGCAGGAACAAATGGTAGTCACTGGGCGCCAGATCAGGACTGTAGGGATGATGATCTAGAGCTTCCCATTGAAAAGATTTGATAAGATCTTTGGTCCGATTAGCCACATGTGGACGGGCATTGTCATGCAGCAAAACCATACCCTTACTCAATTTACCACGTCTTTTGTTCTGGATTGCACGACGCAGATTGTTGCTGCTGCATTGATTGTCTCATTACGAGGCCGAAAATCCACTAGCAATACTCCTTTTCTGTCCCAAAAAACTGTGCATATGATTTTCCGGGCAAAAATTGTTTGCTTAAACTGTTTTGGGTGATGATGAATGTCGCCATTCCATGGATTGTTGTTTCGATTCTGGTGTGACGTAGGCCACCCATGTTTCGTCACCAGTAACAATTTGGTCTAAAAAATCTTCACCTTCATTGTGGTACCGCTCAAGGAAAGTCAAAGCACTGCCTAAACGTTGGGTTTTGTGCAAATCCGTCAACATCTTTGGTGAACGACTCACGGTTCTAGAGATAGTAGTTCAGATCAATGATCAATGATCTGTTTTTGAGTACTTCTATAGTGAAAAAGAGATTGGGAGAAGCTGGCTTTTTTAGAAGGGTGGCATTGAAGAAACCTCTTGTAAGATGTCAAAATAAAAAGAAAAGGCTGCAGTCGACTAAAGAACATATAAATTGGACGCGTGAATAGAGAATGTTTTAGAGAAAGGGCGACTGGAGACCTGGTGAAAATTGGAGGAATTTTGTAAAAAAAAGGCTATAAAAAATATCAAAGGAAAATGTAGTACGTTCTAGTCAACTCCTGATCGGCAGAAAATTTATCTTCCAGCATGACAACGATCCCAAGCATTCCTCGAAGCTGTGAAAAAAGTATTTAAAAGAATTTGGAAGGGAAAATGTTGATTGAGCTGTGGGATAAATTGGACAGGGATATCAGAAAGTAGTGTCCTACTTCCATTTCACATCTTTGGAATATCCTGAAAAGAGAATATCAAACTTATGCACCGAAATAATAAAAGCAAAGGGGGTTACATCGATAAATCAAATATTTAAATATGTAAAAATTACAGACTGTAGTTTTATTATTACAATATTCTTATCTACCTACATATGTTCTTTAAAATATATATATCAAAATCGATCGTATTGCTTTTTGCTATTTGTTGTGTATTAAGTAACCTATGGGGTTGGCAAAAGCTTTTGACCGATACATACATACAAATACATACAAAGCAATAGATTAAAGGCGTGTCAATACGTACATTTTAAATACTAAAATTCAGAAGTATCCATTCATAAAGCAATCTATGGAAGTCTATTCCTCCAGCTCCTAATCAATTTGTTGGGGTTTTTATATTATCTTGTAAAAGAACTACAGATCACTTGAGGACTCTACGATTCTACGGTTATGGTGTAAATGAGAACTCAAGTACTCACTTCAAATCCGTATTATATGCAAAAAATAGTGTAAAAAATGAGCATACCATGCCGTATCCAACGTACTCCTTTTATTGTTTTAAATTGATATATGATATGATGATAAAATATAAATATCGGCACCAACTGATTTACTCAGTATAATAAATAATTAATTAATATTTTAGGCAGTATGTGAAAACTAGCGAGAGCAGATACCATAGCTGACAACATACGCACATGAACATAAATATTCCTTTCCGATTTTAGACTCTACTATAGTATGCCTATTAGTCTCAGTACACCCACTTTACACTTAACTTTGATCTCCTCTGTCGAGCCTTCTATTTGATTTCGCATTTGATCATTCCATTGTCATTTGATAAGTCTAGTTGGTACTTTCATATTTTACATGTCGCTCATTAATTTTCTCCTGTTCATACTATGAAAGGCTTGTTTAAAATCGATCAACAATATGTGTACCGTAAAGTGGGGTTACTTTGCACAAAAATGTTTTTTTTTAATATCTATGGTTCTGCAGGGAATTATAAAGCCCGCTTTAACTATATGAAAATTTGATACTTTGGCTACATAGTTTTGTAATTATATAGCATTAAAAAATTAGAACCAAATTTTTTAAAAGTTTGAAAATCTGGAAAAGTTACCTCGACTTTGGGGTTACTTTGCCGACTGGCATTTTTGAACGTTTTTAAGCGTATAGACCAAGTTAACAGTCTCGAAGGGTTACTTCGCCCTCCTTTAATATGTTTCAAAAAAATATTTTAATAAACATAATTCATTATTACATTAAAAAAGTATATTTCTAAGAAATTAAAAGAATATTCACCTTTTCGCAAGTCAACAAACAACTCTTATAAATTAATAATAACTATTAGGTAACCAAATGATAAGAACATAATTCTTAACTATTCTAAGCAGCTAGTAAGTCACAAAAGAAACTTAACGAATGCTTCAAAATAAATATTAAAATTTTTACGAAACAAAAAACTAAAACATGTTATATTTGGAAAAATCGAAGTTTTGGAGATTCTAGAATAGTCACAATATCGTGTTCAAGAATGATATCTGTGTTCATTTTTGTAAACCAGTCCTCAAAAGCATACTTATCAAACCATCTCGATTTGGTTATATTATATTATTATGAGTTCCGGGGGGTCCCCCGATACACCAGGAATCAAATAATCTCTCTGCTTATACACAACATATGGGACAAACAACAATATTATTGGAGATGAAATATTTGAGATTTTCTGTTTTTGAATGTCCAAAGCACTTTGAATATATTTAAATTCGTCTAAATTGGTAGAATGTAGTTGAATTGGTTCCATTTGAAATTTTGATATTTCACTTGGAAACGTTAAATTTGGAAAGTTTATTAATTTGAGTTCGGTTTGATGATTTTCAAAATGATTAATTTTAATACCGTTTATGTCCACTTCAAACTCCGAGTCAAGTTCTAAAATAAAAGTTCCCTGAATTGGAAAATTGTCTTTGTTAGATCCGCACTTTTGATTAACTACACATATTTCAGGGGATATTAGAATCCAATGGTTTTTCTCTAATTTTTGGATTCGTAATTTTGGCATTCGGATAGCTAACTGTTGACATGATGAGACGTTCTTGAAGTAGCGGAGCATCTGAATTTCACATGGGGTTTCTTCTTGAATGATGACCGGTCCATTCTGGTTGCAAATGTATTGTTCGGATGAGACTTCTTGACAATTCTCGTCAAAAAAACATATAGGAAAGGTCATTTAGGATGAGGAATTTTGCTTGAGGTAAAATTACTTTGAAGGAATTCTGAGTGGGTACAGGCAATGAGTATATGTGGAAATAATTGTACATTTCGCTTTCTACTATAGGAATTTCTAAGATAAATACTATTTTGTGTCCCTTGGTATAATATTTTATTTCTGTGACCTTTTCATATAAGAGAATATTTTCTACTCTTGGTTCAAATGGAAGCTTATTAAATTTCAATTGTTCATTCACAATCTTAATTTCATCTAATAGTTCTCTAGGTTCAATTATTGAATTATGAACTGTATTTAATTTAGAAAATGTGATAGCGACTTCGATTTTCTCTAGAATGTTGTAAATTAACTGATAAGTTGGACCAATTTGGAAACCAGTATATCGGTGACAAAAAAGTGATAATCTCCATCTGGTTGTCTGTAATGAGTTTCAATTTCTTCTATTCGTTTCAATAACGTTTGTTGGTTTTGTGCCAATGTGTTTGTATTGTTTTTAAAAATGTTAATAGAATTTTGTTATTTGTGAATTAACTATACAGGTATTTTTTAATTTTGATTGATTGTCTGAAAGTGTGTTAATTGCTTTATCGTATTTTTCTGCATCGTTTTGGTCTAGATTGCCCGTTTGTATTTTTTGCTCCAGATTTAAGATTAGGTTGCATATAGTTTGAAATTCATTAATTAAGGCCGATTTAACTTTATCTCTTGGAAATGTTTGCTGAATTGTTTTAAAGTGTTTTTGTATGATTTCGAAATGATTTACTATATCTGAAATGTCGAAAGTTTTAATAAAAGACCAATAATCGATTTTATTTTGAGCATTGCCAAATTTGTAAGGTAGAAGACCAGGATTATTATTTAAGTTATGGAGTCTTGATCCCTGATGGATGTGGGTGGACAACCTGTAACAGTTGGAGGTTGTTTTAGTTCCTTTATATGTATTATTTCTTTTTTATTTTGATTTTTTATTGAGGTTATTTCTACTTTATTCCTATCTAAAATTTCTGTTATTTCATAAGGTCCTACAAATTTATTATCCTTTTTACTATGATAACGAAGGTTTTTCTTAAATACTATTTGTCCTAGATTAAAACTAGTATTAATACTACCTTTTTGATTATTTTTATCTACGTTTTCATTCTTTTGTTTTTCTATGGATTCTTTTACATTTTCGTATGCATGCTTAAGTTTCTTTTTATGATTTTCAGCATAATCTGAATAAAATGCTGCAGGAGTAAAAATTTCATTTGGATTTCGGGAATTAGTGTGTCCGAAGGTTAATTCGAAAGGAGTCAATTTAGTACTACTATGTATTGAGCTGTTATAGCCTAAGATTGCATAGTCAATTAAATCATCTTCATTGGGGTGCATCTCCTTTAGAATTCTGAGATGGTCTATTAAACTGAAATTAAAACGTTCTGCTATACTGTTCGATTCGTGATGTCCTACGGTGCCAAAATGTATTTTTATTTTGTGTAGATTTAAAATTTCTTTTACAGTATCATTATTAAATTCAGTACCACGATCAAGAATTATTTTTTCTGGTACTCCAAAAGAACAAAAGTATTTTATTAATGCTTTACTTATGTGAATAGCCGTTTTGCCTTCAACTTGATATGCTTGTGCAAATTTGGAAAATGCGTCAATAATAATTAAGTATATTCAATTGTTGTAATGGAATATTTTGTTCGTTGACAAATATCACACGAGTTTATATATTCGGTAACAGTAGTTTTCATGTTTTTCCAATAATAATTTCGTTTTAAATATTCGTACGTTTCTACAATACGACGATGGTTAGTTTTAACAACGTGATGATGTTTTATTAACATTATTTGTTCTTCTTTTTTCTTGATTGTATTTACTTGTTTTAACCATCTAATTAATTTTGGACCTTTTTCCGAGAAATGTTCTAAATAAATTTTATTAAAATCATTATAAAGAGAATCATTGTGAAAATACATGCAGTAACAACGTTTCGTAATTGTGTACTCCTTTAAAAATGCGAGTATAAAATTTTCATTGTTTTGAGTCGGAATTTTAACATTTATTATTTTATGATTTTCGTAGGTTTCCTGCTCAACTAATAGTTTATGATATGGATGGGGTGTTACTATAATTTGATTGACTTTGTTATTAATTATTTCGTCATATATTCGTATACCGTCATTGTTTCATTAAAAGTGGTGTGCTGTGTATTTGAATCGGTGTCAATTGTGTCAGCTGTGTGTAAATTGGCATCTGTTGTGTTGTCATTTAGTTGTTCGTCTATAAATAGTCATTCAAAAATTGGTCTAATTCATGAGGATCTGTCATTTCGTCAGGATTATTAATCATTGAATCGTTTTCTAGTGCATTAATAACTACTCTAGAAAGTGCATCGCAATTAGAATTTAAAGTACCGTTTTTATAAATTATTTCATAGTCAAATTCTTCTAAACGTAATCTCCAGCGAATCAATTTTGAATTCGGTTCTCTAAGATTGAATAGCCAAATTAAAGGACGATGATCACAATATATTTTAAATCGCATGCCATAGAGATATGGTCTAAAATATTTACAAGCCCACACTATGGTAAGTAATTCTCTCTCGATATTTTTGTTCAGATTTATTTAGTGTTCTCGAAGCGTATGCAATTGGTCTATCTGAATCAATTAGACCTTGAGATAATACTGCACCTAGTGCAACGTTTGAAGCGTCAGTCGTCAAAACAAAGGGTTTGGAAAAGTCTGGGTACTGAAGTATAGGTGGATTAATTAATAGATTTTTACAAGTGTTGAAAGCTGAGATAAAATTTTGATCGTGTTTGACTTTAGCATTCCTTTTCAGACATAAAGTTAACGGTTTAGTTATTTTAGCAAAATCCTTAATGTAGCGTCTATAATATTCTAATAGTCCTAAAAAGCTTTTGATTTCTTTTTGAGTTCTTGGTATTGGGGAATTTTTTATTGCACTTATTTTCTGGGATTTGGCTTTACTCCGTCTGGTGTAATGATATGCCCTAAGTACGCGACTTCTTTCCTAAGAAAATCAGATTTATCTAGTTGGATTTTGAAATTTGATTGTCGTAAGCGGTCAAATACTTTAGTATACTAGACATAATTCGTTGTTTAAACCTCGTAAAATGTTGTCCATAACTCTTTGGAATGTAGAAGGAGATGAACGTAGTCCCATTGGCATACGTTTAAATTCCCAATGTTCGTTTTGAGTTGAAAATGCTGTCTTCGGAATGTCCTCTTCATGCATTTGAATTTGGTAGAATCCACTAGCTAAGTCTAGAGTACTGAAATATTGACTTTTGCCTAATTTGTCTAGTATTTCTGTAATGTTTGGTAAAGGGTATTTATCAGGGGTGGTTTTTTCATTTAATTTTCGGTAATCTATTACTAAACGAAATTTCTTTTTATTTGATTTATCTGCTTTCTTTGGAACGATCCAAATAGGAGATGAGTAGGGAGAATTGGAAGGTTGGATAATACCTTGATCCAGCATTTTGTTTATTTGTGTTTTGACTTCTTCTTTATAAATTTCGGGGTAGCGATATGTTTTTGTAAATATTGGAGTATCATCTGTTAAATTTATCTTATGTTTTATTTGATTAGTGAAAGAGAGCGGTATCTCTTCACAATAAAAAATATCACGATATTCATAACATAATATTTTAATAACCTCTTTCTCTTCTGGATTACAATGATTTAGATCAATATTTTTTAAATTTGTTTTTAAAATACGGTCATGTTCTTCACTAATTTCATGATCAGTTTGCATTTTTTCTAGAAAATTAATTTCGTTTATATTCAAAATTTCAATATCGATTGGTTCGAAAAATTCGATTTTTTCGGATTTAGTGTTAGAATTTATGATTGTGGTAAGAGCAAAGTAATTTTAGACATTCACTACAGCGACCGGCATCTAGATATGAGGTGCAAACTTTTTATATTCCAATAGTCCTGTTCCTTGTTCCATTTTTACTGGTATTCTAACTTTTTGTTGAGTTCTAGTCGGTGTTATTAAGTGATATGTTTAATATTTATGGTTTTGAATATTTGATATTTCATTTTCATATATTATTGGAATTTTTACAAATGGAGTTGCAATAATTTTTGAGTTCATATCTATTGAAGCTTTTAATTGTTTTAATAAGTCGATGCCTATTAAACCGTCATATTTATCGACTTCGTCGTGATATGTTATGTTATGGGCACTTTGTATTTGAAAATCTTTTTTGATTTGGATAAAATTGATAAGCTAAATCGGGTTTAATTAAACTGCGAGTACTACCTGTATCAATTAAAAAATTTGCTTTCATTTCGGGAATGTAAATATGTGGTAAATTTGCTCTAGATATATTTAAAGTTATTAAGTGGGATTGTTCTGAAGAGCTTCTTGTTGAAAATTTTCATTTGGGTCTTGAGAAATTTGATGCGGATCATTGAATTGGTATTGATCAGAATTGTCATATTCTGGATATGTTTGATTAGTATGTGTATCAAAATTATTTTGGACATCATGGGTTTGGTATGAGCATTCACCATGTTGGTTATTGAATTCATAATTTTGATGGTTTACATCATGTGCAAATAATTCTGTGGAATTGAATTTTCTCTGAGGTGCTAACATTGTATTACCAGATGATGTGTCCATTGGAGTAGGTTTATATGGTTTGTTGAAATTTGATTGATTTCTGCTTTGATTTGAGGGTGCTCTCGATATCTGGCTTTGCCTGGGTTGATTGGAAAATGGTTGTCTTTGAGTTTGAAAGTTAGTTATTATAGTTCCTCGACTGTGGTTATGAATTTTGTATGAAAGGACGATTGAAATTACTAAAATTCTGTGGGGGTTGCGAGAATTATTAGCTACACCTGGATATGAGTTCCTATTAAATGAAATAGTGGGTTGAGAAGGTGGCGAATAGAAATTTGGGTAATTAGCGTTGCTATTTTTGAAGAAATTGGGGTGATAATTATTTTGTTTGGATGGAGAAATTCTTGGTGTTGGTTCGTAAGGTTAATTATTTAGAGTATTATTTCTATTTTGACTAAACATAAAATTCTCTTCTTCTATAACTAAAGACATAGCTACTTCTAAACTGTCTGGATTTCGCAAATGTATATTATTTTGCAATTGACCAGTTAAACCTCTAATAAAAGTTTTAAGTGCTAAATCGTTATAATTTTTAATTTTAATTGCTTTTTCTGTAAGAGGATCGTTTGAAGCATTTAATTTTGAAATTACTAAGCTACGAGCTTCCTGACATTGCATACCGAAATTGTATGTTGTTTCAATTTTCAATAGTCTTAAAACAATTAGATCTTGCACTAAGCAATCTATATTTCTTTGATCTCCAAAACATAATTGAAGAGCTTGTTTTATTTCAGCCCATGTTCGTAATTCAGTTCTTGAACCAATAAGCATTAACTATTTAATTGTGGATTTGTTGCATCGTAAAATTGAGAAAGTAATATTTCACAGTTATCTAGAAAAATATTTAAAGTATGAGGATTACCTTCATGTTGTGGAATAGTATCAATATATAATTTTAATAATTGATAGTTTGGATTAGCCATTGTTTCAATTTCTGGTATATTACTTTTTTCTTCTAAAGTTATACTAGAATTAAATAAATCTACTAACTCTTCTACAATTGAGTCGTTCATCAACTAATTTAAATTATGTTACTATAAATGTTTTATTATCATAAAAGTATATAAACGTAAATAAAAAGCTAAATTTATTTGGGAAAGGAAAAAATGGAATGTTTTTCGACTTATAGTACTATGAAGAAAATGTTTTGTTGAACCGATTTGCAATCCTACTGATTAACTGCGCCAATTAAATTTGTAGCTTATTAAAACTACTTTAGTACACTTTAGATACCGCTAGTGTCGGATTACTAGAAGCGTTCCCATAACTAGCGTTTCTAATTTGCACAATGAAGTCTCAATGTATGAGATATTGGTCGATCATGGAAGGAATTAATTTATAATAATTAATTTAAGTTTATTGGAATGGAGGATGAATTTGGAATTCTGTGACAATATGACTGGCTCTTACAAAAATGGTGAGTCTGTTCTGGTGTTTATCGTTTTTTAACGAATGATTAGTATGTTAGAGGAGACTAAATTCTACTATTTGTACTAATGGATTGTCCATATGAGCAGGTAAAGTATTTTATCCTGAGCTGTAGAGCATATTCCTTGGTTTCACAGTGCAGGTTTTCTTTAGGTTTCGAGTATGGTTAGAGTAGTTTTCTTAACAGATGTACATACTATTCAACAGTAGTTTTGGCAGAATTTTTTAGCATGTAGTATGTGCCGCTTCTACTTAAGTTTTTTTGTCAAGAATCATTCCAAGAAATCTTATGTTATCGGCATAATTTAAGAATAAGTTATTAAATTTCAGTTTTGAAGATTCAGGATTATATTTCCTCATAAATAATGGGCCATTCATCTTCTTAGATGAAAATCACAACCTGGTTGTTGGAAAATATTTGGTGTATCATTGATAGGAATCAGTAAAGCTAAAATATTGATTTACAGAAGACGACAATTATTAATATATGTCACATGGCGCTCATTTACATTTTTCATAATTTTAGAATAGAACTTCGCTTACAATTTCGCTAGAGATAGAGAAAAACAAGTCTGTGAGTACTTAAATCTAGAAATAATACTAATAAAAACTGAATTGTTTAAAAGTTATCTGTTTGGAGGACCATATCATAAAAGAAAGAGAGAGAAATGCTTTATTGTAAAAAATATATATAGTCTAGCAAAATGTTATAAGAGTTAGTAGTTTTTGACCAATAAATACATAATTTAACTTAAAATTATTTCTCTCAATTCAACCGTAGCTCCATTGATAAAAAAAATTTAAAATCTTATATGGTTTAATATTTTTTAAATGAAAAATAAAAGCGACAGAAATACTAATATTTATCAGCACTTTGAACTCCGAAAGATATTTCAAGAAATTTTGATTTCAATCAGCATCTTTCTCCTACTCACTAGAATATTGAACAAAATTTGCTTACAAGCGAAATTCCATAGTAGCAGAAAATAGAATTTTATCATTCATTCGCCTTTATATGTATAAAAGAAGTCCTAGGTTGTATAGGTATTGATCAAATTATTTTCAATTGCCTTCAGTTTCAACACTGAAAGAAATGTTGTCAATAATACCTTTTGATAGTGGTATCAATGGTACTATCATAAAACAATTGTGAATAAAATGAATGAACTTGATCGAGACTGAATGAAAAATCAGTTGGCTGACCATGCACTACTTTTTATATCTAGGGGAATAAAGAGGAGTTGGAAGCAAGTCATTGTCTATTTTTTTTATCACATACAATACAGACATCTGCGTTGAAACAAATTATTTCTCATCCAGGAGCTGCAAAATAAAAATTTGAAAGATGTTGCTACACCTTATGATCAGGTATCTACAAATAGATCTGCGCTGAATGAACTCATGCAAGAAGAAAATGAAAATAACACTCCACCTAACAAGATTATTATTACACTTTTCAATTTGTTTGTTAGAAAAATCTGTTTTGCTAGTTTTCATTTCAAAATTCATATTGTAATCATATCTCCTAATTTTCCTTGTTTTATTTGAAAATGTATGTAAATATTATTTTGTAAATAAACGTGTCCCAGTTACAAGGTGTTTTTGTTATCGTGAATTCAGGAAATTGTGAAATCAGGACTGGATGGGAATGAATAACTTAGAAACAGTAGATATTCTTTGTTGTAAATTCAAATGAACCGCGAAAATAAATTAGTTCTGCCACCTGTCATCGAGGGCATTTGCATCAAAATCCGCCATGTTGTTTGCATTGAATAACAACTAAGTTTGCATCATACATGTAATACATGTAATGTAAAATGTCCTATATGGACAGTTTAAATGGGAAGGAATGTCCCACTATTAAGGTACCGATAATATAGTATTTTCTCTCTCGTTCCAACCTCGTTCAGGTTGTGCATGCTTGAGAATGCGCAGAACCGAGCTGGAACCTCGGAGGATTGAGAAAGCGTTATCATTCTGTTTTCCTTAGTCGGAGCTGCTTACACTTATAGAAACTGTCCATATAGAAGTATTACATATATGGTTTGCATTTCTTCTTAGCGTATGTAGGGTGGCTACAGCGAATTACAGTATAACTGCAAGCTCTTAGGACAAAAAGAAAGCGGTTCCCTTTGGATGACTAAAGGGTAAGAGATACTCATTACTAAATAAATATTGATCGAGTCACGTTAAAGACTTTTTACTCAATCAGTAGTAAATATATGATCTTGTGTGCTTTTGACTTGCCTACATCAACTTAGATAACTACCAAATATGTCCTTTATTATTGTTGACAGCCTATCCTTCATACAAAGATTTACATAGCAGTGCATTCTTATTTCATTCTTCTACATATAATTGTACGATCAGAGACCAATCATATGGCATTTCTTTTTGTCTTTTCATTTTATACCTATCTATTTTCTCTGTTGTCCGTTCTTTTCTAATATCAAAAACTTTCACTGTGGAAACAGTTTTGGTACACTATATTTGGTATTGTAAAATAAGTAATAGCAAAATTGAAATTAGTAAGTTTTAAATGAAATTTTATTTAAAAAATTGTAAAATAAATATAACTTATTCCAACGCTAAAATTTAATAACTTTTAACTAAAAATTATAGAATGTATCACAAAACTTAGAAAGATATACAAAAAATACTTTATATATTAAATAATAAATTTATGTTTTATTAAAATTTGTTCAAACACTTAAAAAACACGGAGGTAATGTCGACACTCTTATTCTATTGGGTATTTAATATAAACACTATGGACGTAATTATAACATTTTTTCGATTTACACGGCTGCCTGCTTATTGACTATATATTTGCTATGGATAACTTAAGTTAATGTTAATAATATAACTTAATAACGGTACTGCCACATACATAATAACTTATCAGTCGAATAAATTGGAATCATATTATCTGCATTCGAGCAAAAGAAACATTTTAATGCAGGAACAGGAAATGGTTTAAATCTAAATGCGTCAGTCTATTCATGTTGCTTTCAAAAGAAAAGTCAGTCTCTATGATATTATTCTTTAAAAATACCCGGAAACAGTTTTAACGTTTGAAAAGTAAACTCAATTAAACTATTGAAATATTTAACTTCCAGAATCTGAAATGTAGCAATATTTTCTAGTAGAATTGCAAGAAATCTCCGTTTCACTTATTAAACGTGATTTTCATAGACAGAAAAGGCAAAAAAGTTTAGGTCAGGGCCGAACTAAAAAAAGTATATAATAAATTTCTTATGATATCTTGAGTAAAATCTAATAAAATAAAAATTTTTATAATGGAGTACAATTGAGTAAAATTGATGGCCTTCTAGTAGAAATATAAAAATGCTTCATTTATATGATCTACAAAGGTGTCGAAATTACTTCAATCGTTAGATAATTACATAAAATTATATTTATTATTGTCGTTTGATAATTCAGTCGAAAAATACAATAGGACAGCTTTATTTTTCGCAGACGCTTCATGCTGTGCATATCAAAGTTATTTTACCACATGCAAGACAATATCGCCAAATATACGGAGTTAATATTTTATATTTTCCATTGATATAGGTCACTTTTTTAAATAAAAAATAGAAGCTCTATATTTTTCAGTCAAGGTTTTGAGTTGATTTACTCCTGTTAAGTGGGGTATCGTATGATTGGCACAAACTTAACAGCTTTTTAATTATTATATTATTACGATGTATCCGTAACAACTTAATCATATTTTTCCAACTTCAACTCAACCGTTATATATAATTTATGTATGAACTATCAGTGGAACCACAATATTGACATAATATTTGTTTGAAAACTCGATTAAATAGTCAATTTTAGGGGGCTACCTGAATTATAATTTTATTTTATATGTTAATTGTATTTACCAGTATTTTCCGAAATGTTAATTATTTAATACTTCAACCTCATATTTATAAATAATAAAATTTAATCGCTCCACTTTAATATCTCAATTCTTTATATTTTACCAAATTAATGTCTAGAAAACACTTTTTTCATGAAATCGCGAATTTCAAAATTTACATGATGGAGGGGTGCTAAAACTGAATAGAACTTGTTTTATTTTTATATCCACTATTCATCTTGCTAATATTTTCAAAAATCTTTTATAATACAGCTTTTGAATTAAACAGAAAAATTTAAAAACAATAATAAATGAATCTTATTCATAAAATTATTTGCAGCATACCAAAAACTAATAAAATATAGTTCACGAAATGTCATAAGATAAAGCGTCATACCATGTTTTAAATTGCCTTTTAGCAACATTTCTTCCATAATAAGGCAGCCAAAATTATATTACTGTGGTATCCATACTATTTATCCTCTTTTGTTGTAAGTCTACCAAAAGAAAATACCATTGATATGGTATATATTGTTGGGAACATTCATCGTATTTTCTGTTTTCTTCACATTTTCACGTATTATTTTGTTACAAATGGTCTCAGTGAAGGGAGTAACGCCATAATTATCAAAAATCTGTATATAATCATTAATCATCATCATTTTCAAGGAATTTTAAATTTTCTACTGTACCGCAAATTTTGTAAAATGGACTTGAGAATTAGATTTGAATATAAGTTAAAAACTTAAAAATGATAGTTTCTAGCTCTACCCCACAACTTTTTGGATTGGATGCTGGGTGAAAACTATAACCAAAATTTCAAATTTTGAATAAAATCACAACAGTTTTTTTAAAGTAATATAATAACGATTAGTAAAATATTAACTGTGAAGTTGAATTATTGTATATTGATGACAGTTCGCGTTGCTCTGCTAATATTATTGATTGTTAGCATTATAATGAGTGATGTAATGTGAATATTTCATGTGAAGAATGCAATGGTGTCATAGCGCTTATGAGAACAAGTGACACGTGCTGTGGCATGACCAATCGACGATCTAAGGTACTGGCACGATATAGAAAAACTGGTACGAACCAAAAAATACCAACTGCCCCATTTATATTGGACGAGCTGCTATTAATGCATAATAAAGCATGCCCACACATAACTAGGATGGTGCAAAATTATTTCCAAGAAATATATATATCCCTGCTATGAATTGGCCAGTTCGACGGCCTACTCTTACTCCGATTAAATACTTATAGGATAATTTGAGTCAACAGGTAAGAACTTTACAGCATCTAACTATCGTTTACCGATTCTCAAGATTCGTAAAAGTACAAAAACAGCTTCTTGTGAGGATTTTAGTGGGCGGTAAACGGTAGCGGAACTATCCCGAGATCACCATATTCATGTAGTAATATAAATAATAAATCCTTGTGATAATTCGCATATCTATCTATCATGCATGATATACATGAATGCATTAAGATGAAGTAATAAGCAATAGAAAGTAACATTTTGATTCAGTTTCTTTATTTTTCCTGGTAATAATCAAACTTCTTGAAATTTTTCCTAATCGATAATGCAATCTTTGCATTTGGAAGACCTACATTTACCTAGAGGTCTAAATGAACTGTGATTCAGACTAACCCAAATATGAGATCAAATGGATCAAGTTGCAATTAGAAACTTAATCGAAAGTATGCAAAATGCGCACAAGGGGGTTATTCATTTTAAGTTTAATTTTGGGTTGCTTTGTTAGATGACTTTTTCCAACAAAGCTTCATTTTTCCTTTCTTTGTGATCAAGAACTATAGACTATGTTATTTCTTGAAATTACCTTGTTACATCTGTAATGTGTCATGAATATTGACTTTATTTTAACACTGTCTTATGTGAATTTATTTACCAAAGATTTGTTTGACTGTTTGATTAACCATTATCATTAACGTAAGGGAGAATAAACTCACTGTGATGAATTTAAGCCCCTACTGCAATTTTAATAGTTTTAGATCAATTTCTTTATCCGAAAAACTTTTTCTGTCATCAAATACATAAACATTGTATTCAAGTAATCAATATATAATAAGATGTTTTTTCACAAAATTCAACAATTATTTAGTGTCTTCTTTATGTAGGAGAGCGTTTATCTAAGTTGATAAGACTATATATTTTCAATAAGGTTAAAATTATAATAGAAATATTTCTGTGACGAAAAAATAATTTTCTTCAAAATAAGCTGAAAATTAAAAAGCAGTTATCAATGAAAGAAGTATAAAAAGGCCTGTTAAGTAAGGAATTTAATTCTTGGAATTAAAATAACTTATTGATAACCGAAATCGTCTTGATAAGTTGGTAGAAGCCGTTAAAGTCAATAAATAATTTTGCCCCTTTTGTAATATAACCTATTTTCTTGTCGAAGAAGCATTAGAGTATACCGACAAAGACATTTACAAGAATTGAGACCTGTCTTTCTGAACAGCTATTCATTACGAATTGTAGACGTCCTCGCGCAATTCGCAATCCACAAATGAAAAATTACAATTACAATTACAAGAGTTTCTGATCTAAACAGTTGGGAATTCAGATGGTTTGGGTTGAAACAATTCATTTCCATCCTATATTCAAGAATTTACAACTGTCAAATTTTTTTTTTTTTCAGAAAATATCTAGTTTACTTATTGATAAATCTACAATAATGTCTTTTTATTGTTGATTGATCACACAGATTGGGTAATCAAACCATTTATCATTATTATTCAATTGTTTAGATGACTGGAAATTCCATAGTATAAATTTGATGAATGATTTGAGAAGCAAGCTGCTCAATATCATGTATATTTGATATTGGAAAAACAAAATTAGATAAGTTCTATCATTCTTTTATGTCACTTAATAGTTTTGAATTTTGAAAGTGGAGAGGATTTCTCTACACTAAGGCTTAACGCCCAACTCTCCTGGTATATTGTTTGTTTTCACTACTAGCATTGAATGATAGGTAGATGATTGAAGGTCAATTCAAGTAAAATAAAAATTAATGAAACGCAATAAATTGTGTTACTTTTTATTTATTATAGGAATCATCTACCAGTACCATGGCTGATGAGCATAGTTGGAGACTATGTAAAAAATTAGGTTCAAAATCCGAAACGAACTCAGATTTGCGAACGAGAGGATGGATTATTACATCACCTGTAAACTGAATTCGTTTATGCCCATGCAAGTTGTCAAAAATATATTAATAAAAACTATATTGAAATTTATAGGAAGAAGCAAAATGGAACTTCATGTTCACTTGTGTTTTGTTGTCAAGAAACTGATAAAGCAATAGAAGCAAAATTAAATAAAAATCGGCGAATACAAATTTCATACATCTATCAACTTAGAGTGACTTCATTATGAATTTAATAGCCGTACAAAAAATGACTATTATCACATAAGAACAGATTTACAGAAACTCAAAGCAAAATATCATGTTGATTGTTATAATTCGATTAATAATTCTATTCACCTGATTGACGTAAAACAGAAAATTAATCCAAGAATATTGATGATCGATACCGCAATGAAGCAAATATATAAGTACATAAAGAGAATGACGACTGCCAATTCACCATTCACAATTCACAATTCGAGAAATGTCATAACTGCAAAGCATATTCTGGATTATTTACATGAATCCGCAAAATATTGAAAAACATCAGATTTCAATAATATATTTCAAGCTGGTGTAGCATTATTTTGGCTTTATATGGAGTTCCGGCAAAAATGAAAGTCTTGAATACATTGAAATAAACTTTTCATTAAATCTACTACAAAAATACTTATACAGTGATGCCGCATTTGCACACCTGAAAAGACTGTACCTACAAACTCAGATATGGTTAGGAAACGACATAAACATAAATACTAGAGATTGGGGGTGGAAGTATCTCAGTAACATGTTTATTCCAATAACCAATTACCAGCACCGGATAATCTACTGCAAATGTTATTTTGTAATTGCAAAAAAGTGTATGGAGGTGCTTGTGGATGTCGGAAGAGTGGTTTATATTGTAATGTACCATGTTTACAGTACAACAGAAATAGTTGCCTTAATAATTCACACCATTAAAATAACTGAATTAGAAAAGAGAACTTGATGCAGATGAATAATTGAAAATGCCTAGATAAACCAAAATTTTATTTTAAATCATTATTGTATTTGATTTTGTAACGATCTATTCTATCTTTATAAAGATTGTTTTAAAACTAGCTTTTTATTTCTTCAATGTACAACTCAAAGTTTATTCAGATTGTTGAAGAATTGAAACAAAAAACTTACCTAACTCAACAATGATCTTAACTTTTTATTCAATTATTTTACAAAATCTGATAAATAAAATTACAATTGAAGTGTTAACCTACGTTAAACATCATTTTTTTGATACCCTACTTACACATAAATATCACAATGAGTATTCATTACTAACAGCTTTTCCCTGTATGTTTAATGGACTGGAATCATCAACGCCATGCTTTTTTATTGTACTATTATGTTTTATACGATTATTCTTTCTTTTTCGCCAAAAATATATTATCACAATAAGAATAATTATTGTAATCAGAGCAACTCCTATACCTATACTTATTTTCAAAATTAAATTGCTTCTCTGTATTGCTGCATGTTTTTCTTTGCACTGATTATAGAGCTGTAAGTCTTCTTCTTTGAAGTCAGTATATTTGCATTCTGAAAAATAGTAGATACATTATATTACCAGCAGTTAAACCACAGATCACCTTTAAATAGGTGGTTTGTGAGTAGAAAGTCCCATTTCGAGCTCATATAGAGGAATTGTAAATTGAAGGAAACATATAATGAAATCTTCAAATTATATATAAAGTACAAGAACGAAGATATTGTTTTTATCTTAACTAATTATTAACATATTTCAAAACTATCATATAATTTACGTAAGTTTGTTGGAATATATGTTTCAATACTGAAATTAGCTAGTTTGACTGATTCTGGAGGCGTACATTGCAATCCTTTGATATTTTCTCAGCAAAATATTCGAATACGCGTTAAAGAAAAAGTAAGTAAGGGGGCCACATTTATAACATTTTAATAGTCTTCACAGGTCCGAGAAACTTACACATTTAAGATTGGCTCAGTTTGTAGTCATTGCAATATTCTAAATACAGGAATACTACATATTCATTTTGCATTAAATAAATAACAACACAGAAACAAAACAGTGGTTGTTAGAAAAATTTCGTTTGCCAAACATTCATGAATACAAGGTATTTTTGTTCTTAACTACAAACTATTACAGTACTTACGTGATTCAACAATTTCACACCTGAATGGAGAAAATTTGACGTGTTTGTCTTTTAGCCAATAATTTATCCTCCAGCAATCACATGGATCTTCAAAATCAGTCGTAACATTGTCATTAATCAGTTTTTGTAAGTTACAGAGCCCCATAAAAAATCTGGGAGTTAAATTGAAATAAAAATTTCTTGTAATATTCAAAAAAAGCAAAAACGGCAAAATACCAAAATTCGGAAAATCGGAATAATTATCTTCATCAGTCGTTTGGCTTATATCTATTTGAGTGAGAGGACTCACAATTGGTTTGGAAACTTCTATAGCGTCAACAATATTGATATTCAAATTTTGGCTGAGGTAGAGTGATGTTAGAGATGGCAACTGAAAAATTACAGGTGGTACTCTGTTGATAGCATTTAAGGATAAATCCAATGTAGTTAAGTCATCGGCGTCTTCAAACACATCTATCTCTATATTGGTAAGAAGGTTGTCTGCTAAGTACAAGAACTTCAAATACTTGAATCTGTCTATATCAGCTTTTGTTATTTTCCTTATTCTATTGAAACTTAAGTCAATGATCTGCAAAAGAATGATTGAAATATTAAATATGTTTACACTAATGAATTATTATTTATTCCAATCTTTAGTTTATATATTAAACTAAAATTAAATAGAGAACTATGACAAAACTGTTACAATACATAATTCTATTTTGTGGTACATGCTGGTATTTTAGAGGAAGTCTTAAACTGTTTTGATCACCCTATGTGGGACCGTTGAGTGTTTCTTTAAGATTAGATTTCAGATAAAATTATTGATTGTTGTTAAAGTATTATCTGCAGTTGAAGAGTTTCTGCTTGACGGGTAGGATGAAAATTGTACGAACAGAACGATTCTCTGAAGACATCAAATAACGTGTGTAAGTTTGGTGTTGTTGATGCGGTGACAGTTTTCATCCTACTTAAAAAATTCTGCGAGGAGAAGTAGATGGACAGATGTTTTGCAGTAATGTCGTACTGTTGTTCCATACATCGCGCCATGAATCTTGGATGAGGTTTTTGAAGTTATTATTGTGATCTTTTGCAAGCAGGGTATCTGAAGCGTCGTTAGAATCTTCTTTAGCGTGGAAACCTGCAGTTTCGCTCCCACTAATTCCAGTGTGCTCTTAAATCTAAGTGAGAGATAATGTTGTATCACGTTAGTTTGGTAGATTTTATGTTTGTTTTGATTTATTGGGAGATGGGTGGAAATGGTCTTAATTGACTGAATGGATGAAAGAGAATCAGTAATATAGCAAAATGTTTGTGAGGATGAGTATATTTGGAAGTCTGAAAGATGCTGTGTAGTTCACCAGTGTAAACACGACTTATCGAAGGTGGGCGGAAGAAACATATTAACACGTGATTTCAAGTGCATGCGAAACCATTTTTGAAACATCAGTATAAAGAATTGAGTTGACGGATTTTTCAAGTAGGATTTATAGAAATGCTTTATTAACAAGTTTTTTAAGAGATTCACGTTTATTGTAGAGAATTAGTGAGGTATTGACTGTAGAAATATTTTTAGAGAACAAAGGAAGCTTGGAGGTCAGAGAAAGATTAGTATTTTTGAGTTAAGCTGCAGCTAATCGAATTTATAGTTGTTTGTTAGTTACCGAGTAGAAAAGCCAGTGATTGAGGAGATTCGAGGATATTGAAGCAGCATATGTGAAGAGAATATATTATCGTAATAAGGTAGAGACGAAGAGCGGTATTGTGAACAGAGTTTCATAAATCAAGTGAAGACATAGATATAAAGTTGCCTTTGATTTCATAGAGCTTTTGATGTCAAATTAATAGAAAATCAAAGGGCAAATTTTACAATGATTTTCAATGGGTATAGGGGAGTTATTACCGTAAATTTGGGGTGACAAAATGGACTTTCTAGAGAATTTTTCCAGTTTGGCTTTGTTTTGAGAAAATGATAGTCTTAGGTAAAAATATATATCTTAGATTAGTAGGTATATTGCATTTGGCAAGATTTTACACGAAGATGAGACATATTTACCATGGCAGTAACCAATTAGGTCATCAGTGTATTAGACATATTTGGGAGCAGAGATGCTGTCATAAAATTAACAAACAAAATAAATTTTGGTTTTATAGTAAAAATATAATTTATTTCTTGTAACAACTGATCACAAAGAATAAAATTTTATATTTTACAGGTATCCTTAAGAAAAAAAATATTTGATTAAAAAATAATGAGAGAAATTTATGTATTTTCAGGTAATGGCAACAATCTCTCTGTTAATACGAAGATACTCCCAGAAGTACTTAGAGTGACCTAGATTGAAGACGCCACGTTATTTAGTACTTGTTTGGCAGTCATCAATAGTGAACGTTTTCTGTGAATTTGTAAACATGAGAAAAATTGATCATCTTCTGTGACAATACTATTATTTGGAAGGCTTTAGCCCAACCAATATAAAAGGTGAACTAGATTCTACTCCGGGTGAAACTGCTCCTTTGTTATCACTAGTAAAATACTGAGTTTAAACAAGTTCGTACGGCCTGTGAAGACTCCCATCGCAGTGATCGACCAAATTAAGTGACGACTCAAAAAATCGTTGAAGAAAATTCTCAAAGTGGTACTGGGTGATCGGCGACTGAAAGTGCGCGAGTTAGCACACACTAGGCATTTCAAAAAGTGCGTGCGCGCATATCAAATGAAAATTTGGATATGCCGCGTTTGCTCACAATGGAACAAAAAGAGCGTCGTGAAGATGTTTCTATCGAGAGTTTGGCAATGTTTCACAGAAATAAAGCCGAATCTTAGCGCGGTTTCATAACCACAACTTTAAAATTGATGATGTGAAAATTTTGGATAAGGAACATAAATATTCAAAAAGAAACATCGGCGAATGATATACATAAAACTGATATACATAGAATCTCGGTGTTCAATATAACCATCTTTTGAATGTTTATAAGTCAACACACTGACCCGGCTGGTACTTGATGGTAACAATTAAAATAATTCCCACAGCTTTTATCGTTCATGCTTTTATTAACATTCGAAAAGTTTAGAATTATTCCTTCACCGATAATTGTATCTTAACAGGAGACTTATCTCTGCTACTGAATATGTATATCGTATGTACATATGTATTAATCTTTTGTCTGGCGTCTAATAATATAAAAAGGTATGTTGTTCTCTCAGGTTTTTATTTATATGTGTACAACAATGTTCTTATTTGTTTGTGTTATATAGTTTGTTCTAAATTTTTGTCTCATATAAAGTGTATCATATTCATTTACATATACATATACATATTTTGAGTCCTCAATCCGCAACACTATTCGAAATAGCATACTAGGAAGGACAATTCATATATCAAGAATGATATATGAATTAGAACGAAATCTTTTCCAGTTAGATTATGGGCGTTTTTGTATTGGGAATGTAGCAAAATTACACCAAACGGTATTTACTAATGTATTCCGAGATTTGAAATACTTACATATGCATCGTCTGGGACTAAAAGTATGGTCAAGTACAATATAAAAAAAATATATAAATGTACAACAATAATAAAATTTACTTACAATGATAAGTTAAGATTCGGCGGTTTTAAATTGTGTAGTTTCTCGTAAAAACATAAAAATTGCGAATTTAAAAATTCAATATATATCTAAGAGATATGTATAGATTACACTAAGGTTATTTAAATTAGTTTTCTTATTGATGCATTGATCATTTTGGGCAATATATGTTGTATCCAAAATAGATATTTTTTGTAGTTTTTTTTCAGTTGTCAAAACTTTGGCAGATTCATAATTTATTTGTGTCCTTCATTCTAGACATGTGTCGCTAGTGAACATCTATCAGTATATAATCTGCTATCACTCTTGTGAGAAGTTATCCGACTGATCAGTGACCTTCTCTACTGACCAATGTACTTTTTGTCACAATTTGAACAAGGTATTTCATATACTATGTTATGCAATTTATTGAATGGTGTTTTATCTTTTATTTTAGTAAAAATAGATTGAATATTAATATTGTGTTGTTTAAAGATTCTAGAAAGTTTAGGAGTAACTGATTTTATATATGGTAAAGGTGTATAAATAGGTGAGATAAAAATGTCGGAATTGGAGTTTGAAGATGATATTGGTTCAATGTTAAAGTCAGTGTCAGATGTGTTATACA